>NC_081410.1:268745443-269362318 GCF_030272615.1 Cryptomeria japonica | reverse complement strand
CTGAGCAAAATGGTTTAGGAATGGCAAATGCAAGAACGAGGGATGTTTTTTTTGTTGTTTTAGTATGAGATGCATCCTAAACTATGCATGATTCTAGAAATGCAATAAACTAGCTATAAGATGACAAGATTAGTAAACAATACTATCCTAGCATACTATATTAGTTCAATGATTAAGCTAAATGATAAGGAACATACTCTAAATTAGCATATTTAGATTAATTCTTGATTTAAAAGAGAGGCTAAATGATGAGCATATAAAATATGAAAGCTTGAATGGATTTGAGTATAAGTGAGATGCTAAAGACTTGGATCTCTTCTTGGAGGAATGAGAGCTCTATTTATAGCAAAAATAGGGCAATGGATGGTTAGGATTGAAAGAGGCAATCAAGGGTAGAGTTTGAAAGTTGGGAATCCATGTTTGCAATTGGCACCAATGAAATGGTGACAATTGTCAACATAAGACTAGGTTGAGGGGAGAGGTAGGAAGCATTAAATTATTGAGAAGACCTTATGGTTACCTTAGGGGGTAAGGGTTAAGGTTAGTTTAGGATTATCCATTGGATAAAGCTTTTACCCAAAGGATAAACTCTTGTGCAAAGGTTTAAGGATAACCATGGTCAAAGCAATAAATGCTTGATGAGACCCTTGGGTTACATGGAGGTTGAGTTTATGGAAATTCTTTAACCATGTAAGAAGGTTCGATTTAACCATTAATGGTTATGAAGACTTTGGGGACAAAATTGTAAGAGTCCTTCCAAATTTGGGGCATTCAACAAGTTAGGCTTTAATGCCTTTTGAAGACTTTACTCCAAATTTGAGAAGTGACATCCTCAAATTTAGGGAAAAAGGATAATGGATGGGTTTGGGTTAATTAATTAGGATTAGAAGAATCTAGAAGAGGTTAGAAAGAGGGTTAGGATGCAAGTGGGAGGTGTAGGATTTTGTAGGGGCTTTAATTGAATAAAATGAATTATCCTATTAAAATGGTATAGTGAATTTAATTAAGTAATTTACTTAATTAAATAGAGGAATGCGGATAATTTAATTAAATTGGATATAATTAAACACAGAAATGAACATAAAATATTCATTTAGGAATATGGTCATTTTTATATGTCTACATTTTGCCCCTCTTTGAAGTGACATGTGTGCACATGTTATTTCAAAGAAAATGGTGTGTCGTTGCGATTTTATGATCGATGTTGCTTTTATGATTTTCAAGTCGTGCCCCAGATTTGATGTGTGATCCCTAGATTCGATAATTGATGGTGATGCCCCCTCGGGAGATGAATCAATATTTTGAAAATTTTGATTTGATTGGATGATTCGTGTTTGGTGTGTATGATTTTGGCTATGTGAAAGGTTTAAATTGATTCATCTCCGATAATTTACATATTTTAGGGTATAAGGAAGACCGCAAGAAAATTACATGCCCATTTCCCTAACCCTAATTTCATTTTTCTCCTATAAAAGGGAAAAAGTGCTTGATTTGATTCATTTGTGCATTGTTGACTTTTGAGAAAGAGATTTTGGAGAGAAGTCAAAATGCCCATTCCGTATTCCAGGCATCATTTTGAGCACGTTCGGAGGTAGCGGAGACCTGCCACATATGGACCACCAGTAAGTCAACCTTTTTGACCCTTTCTTGATTTTTGATTTTGTCATTTTGGTTAGTTTTTTGGAATTTTTCTCACGGGGTTCACGGTTTAGCGCATAGGGGTCTTAGTTTAGTGCATACAAAAACTATTGTAGTGCATGGGGGTTTAAATTTTTTGGTGCGTCCAAATTTTTAGGGTAGCAAATCTGTTTTCTAGGTTAGCGCTTGAGGTTTTTAGGTTAGTGCATGGTCTTGTATTAGCACATGAGTGGCACAGGGTAGCGCAGAAAGTAAAAAGGTTAGAGCGTCAAGCTAACCTAGTGCATAGGTTGCTTACATGCTCGCATATGTAGGGGAAGTAGTGCATAGCTTAGATATAGCACATAGGGGTAAATAAGTAGCGCGGTCGTAGGATAAATTAGCGCATAGAGTTAGTTTAGCGCATAGGGTGGATAGAATAACATGTACAGAAAATAGTTGAGCGCGTAGGCAAGCTATTTTAGCGCATCGAAAAAAAATTTGCGAGATAGGGTGATTTTGTGAATGAGAAAAAGTGATAGGGTAAGGCCAGATTTGCTAGGATAGGTGTAATTTGTGCATTGTTGTGTCTGTTGTCATGGTTTTTGTTAGTTTGTCCAATATGAGTGTGGATATAACTTGTTTTTATTTGCAATATTTCAAGTTATGCATTAATGTGTTGTTTTGATCAAAGCATGATTGGTTGTTGCACTGTGTTTCAAGTTCATTGTGTGAAGCCTGATTTGTGTTACAAGCTGATATGGGTTGGAAACTTGAGTTGTTTTACAAGCTGATATGAGTTGGAAACTTGAGTTGTTTTACAAGTTTTGATATGGTTGGGAAACTTGAGTTGTTTGACAAGTTTATGTGATGTGGAGACTTGAGTTATTTTACAAGTTTTGATATGGTGTTTGATAACTTGAGTTGTTTTACAAGTTGATATGAAATGACATGATGTGGAACTTGATGTAGATGAGAAAATTGTTTCATGTTTTTGATGTGATTCTGATTTGGATATTTTTGTTTTGATTTGGAAACTGATATTGGACTTGTTTTGTTGTTTGACAGGAGTGATTGGGAGTGGTTCAGTCGTGTGAGCGATTTCCTAGACCTTGGACTTTGATACCACGGTTGGCATAGGCCGACCTTGACATTATTGAGAGATGTGGTCTTACCTCCTTATTGGATATGCCTCAGTTCACTGTGAACCGAGGTTTACTTACAACACTCACAGAGAGGTGGCACAATGACACGAACACCTTTCACTTTGCCACAGGTGAGATGACAGTCATGCTAGAGGACTGTTACAGGATCCTGTGCATACCAGTAGTAGGTTCACTACTACCTTATGAGCAGTCAGAGGAGGGCGAGATAGAGGCACTTTGCCACATATTCTAGGATGAGACAGTTTGCGGATATGAGATCCCTTGGCAGGAGTTCCTAGACTTGGATTATGCACCTCTTCCATCAGTACTGGCAAGGTTTATAGGTGGCTTTCTATGTCCCGACCGCAGGTTGAAGGGACTATCTGTGGGATGGGGGCTGGTTTTAGAGGATATGGTGACACAGGGCTGCAGGTTCACGTGGGGATCGGCTATGCTAGCCCATGTGTACCGGGACTTGCACGAGGTGGTATACCTGGGTTACGGTAGTTTGTCAACAGGCATGACGCTCTTACAGGTATGGTGCTAGGAGCACATTCCGACAGCTAGGCCATTAGTAGACAGAGATAGGCCCGTTGGATGCGCCTATGCCTATGGTTACAGGGGTCTAGTTGTCCAGTGGAAGTTGGACAAACTAGAGCATTGGAGGTGAGTGCTGGACGACATTGATATGGTCACTTGGTGATCGTATATAGGGTGCGAGGTATGGGCGGAGGATGGGCTGGAGATGCCCTATGTTTTCATGACTTAATACCTGATAGGGAGGACCCCATTCATGATCGAGAGATTCGTGGTCACTAGAGTTTTGCGGTAGTTTGGTCGGCAGCAAGGTATACCTCAGGGGGCCTGTTTGTATGTGCACCGGAGGCAGGACATACCAAATTGGGGTCCGACTATTGATAGTGCGGCAGCTGTAAAGGAGTTTGTGAGCTTAGTGGGCCAGATATGGGATTATGCCCAAGAGATTTTGGATGCTGGCATGACAGATGAGTTCGCCAGATTGTTCGTCATGCGGGCAATGGCGAGGATATCAGATCCTGAGGAGATGCGGCCTTCATTTGATGATGATGATGATGACGAGGGGGGTGGAGATGATGAGGATGATGGAGATGGTGGAGGAGGACGACGAGGGAGAGGAGATCGGGGGAGGAGAGGAGATAGAGGGAGGAGAGGAGATAAAGGGTTGGAGAGAGAAGTTAGATGGGCGGTGATGAACAAAGGGAGAGGCGGGTTGGCCATTGGAGCAGGTGGAGAGGGGAGGGTGGGGGAGGTTCTAGCTGCAATGGGGGGAATTGATGAGGTGACACGGCTAGTTCAGAGGAGGAGGATGGATGTGCTACCACCTCCAGTACCGAGGTCAGGCAGAGGGAGAGGGGATACCCCTTCACAAGTACCCCTACTTATCTGGATCCCTACTCATGTGGAGGATGCACAGATTAGGACCCTATAGATGATGGTACAATAGCTACAGGCATAGCTATTGATGCATCAACGACAGATTTCTCAGCTAACCATGGAGTGAGACACGGAGATAGAGCGGCGAGGTCGAGCAGAGGAGCTTGCAGCGAGCATGCAGAGAGTACCAGCAGGTGGTCCGATGAGAGACACCTTGAGAGAGCTTTCTTTGAGAGCTCAGGAGGTGGAGTACTACCATCGCCACTATGAGGCTATCGTACCTAGGGATTGCTGAGTGTAGAGCTTCACACAGTCAAGATCAAGCCGATCTCGAGAGACTAGGTCATGGTCAAAGAGTCGAGGTGTGACAAAGCCATCAAGACATGATCCCCCTGGAGATCTAGGGGTGGGGACTTCTGGAGTGAGACCGTCTCTGTCAGGAGATAGTCATACTTGAGAGATGTTGTCTCCGTTGTATTTTGATCATTGTATTTATTTTGTACTGGGCACAGATATGATAGATTTTGTACATTTTGATCATTTTTGAGATATATATATATATATATATATACGGCACCATTTTCTTTGATCATGTGGTGTGTTATATGGATGCATGTTCTATGTGGTCCTTCTTTACTTCATGATAATGCAATGCTTAGATAGATGATATGATGCATGATGTAGGATATATGCTGTGAAAATGTAGCCTGAAAAATGAGATGTATGATAATGATATGTTGTGAGATGTATCTTGAAAATGAGATGTATGATAATGATATGTTGTGAGATGTATCTTGAAAATGAGATGTATGATAATGATATGATGTGAGATGTATCTTGAAAATGAGATGTATGATAATGATATGATGTTAATGTAAGAGTAAAATGATATGCAACTTTAGGCAAGAGTAAGATGATAATGATGTGTAGCAAATGCAAAATAATATGTGACTACTTGTAAAATGATAATGCAACTATGTTAAAATGATATGCAACTATGTTAAAATGATATACAACTATGTTTTTGGAGCATCCTCATTCGGCATTTGTCATCCTGATATAACCATATGTTATTTTCTTTCGAGATAAGTGTCATCATTGAGCATTGATTTGTGTGGGATATGTTGAAAATTTATACAAGCACAATGGTATAATTGAACCATAATGACCTAAGAAAAATTTCCATGATTTTTGATTTTGCAAGATAGCACAAGCGTCAAGGTATAATTGAACCAGGACAACCTGAGTGCATATTGCGTATAAACAGACAAGATTAAACCATTTGTATGCACAAAGTGGATTCATGTCATCAATGATGTGCTTTGAATCATGTCTTGAGACAACTATTTACACAGTACAAATGATCACTTCCCAGACAAAAGACTGGGAAAATATTGGAGTTGCCCCATGATCTCTAGCTTTGAAGCTTTTAGTGAGAAAATGCAGAGAATCCAATAATTTAAAAAGTTCAAAATGCAAAAATAGTCAAGATTTTATGCTATAATGCAACATTTATTACTTCAGAAAATCATCCATCTTTGGTATTTCTTGTGATGCTTTGTGGTTGTTTTTGCGATGAAGTTTAGCTTTGTTCATTGGATGCGTTGTTTCAGAGGTTTGCAAATAGTTTCGATGTCTTGAATGTGTTGCAAGTTTTGATGATTTATTGCCTTTAGCTGAGTGTGCCTCTTGACGTGGACATGTACAGTGATTTCCAAGCCATGGTGGAAGGTGGTAAAAGGATATATGGATAGACCAGGATAGTGACTATGCTAAGTATGTCTTGAATGGATATTTGCTAAGTGTCGGGCGATGGCCGATAGTGTTTTACGATGAAGATAAGGATGTGGATATAGATAGAGCAGCCATCCTTTCACAATAGCGCCTGTTACCAGGTTTTCACCAGTTGCTTTTATTGTACTTTTTTATTTGCTTTTTCTGGATTTTTTTTTAAATTTTTTTTTTTTTTTGCTTGTTTTGGCTTTTTCCGTGCATTAGACTGCTCAAGTGTAGTATTTCTTCATATGAATGTTGTTAGTTGGTTCTTCGAGCACATCTCCTTCTGAGGTTGTGAGCTGATAGGTACCTGATCCATAGACTAATATGATGACATAGGGACCCAACCAGTTAGGTTCAAACTTCCCTTTCTTTTCTCGATCTTGCTAATTTCTTGGATTTTCTTTGAGGACTAGGTCACCAACTTTGAAGTTGCGAGGGATGACCTTGTGATTGTAGCTCCTGCACATGCATTGCAGATATGCTTTGAGATGAGTGTAAGCATGCTACCATCTTTCATCTAATAGTTACAGTTCTTGCAGTCAGTTGACCCGATACTCTTCATCTAGGATTAAGCCTTTTAGAGAGACTCTGAGAGATGGAATTTCCACCTCCAGTGGTAAAATAGCTTTGGATCCATAGACCAATGAGAAAGGTGTTGCTCCTGTAGGTGTACGGATGCTGGTTCTGTATGCCCAAAGTGTTGGATTGAGTTGGATGTGCCAATCTTTGCTTGCATCATTTACTGTTTTCTTGAAAATCTTTAGTATTGTTTTGTTGGATGCTTCTGCTTGACCATTTCCCTGTGGGTAGTATGGTGTAGAGAACCGATGTTGTATTTTGAATTGTTCACATAGTTCTTGGACATCTTGGTTTTTGAAAGGCCGTCTATTATCAGTGATAATGGAACTTGGAATACCATATCTGCAGATTAAATAGTTTAGGATAAAAGAGGCAATTTGTTTTCCAGTCACTATGGTCATTAGGACTGCTTCTATCCACTTGGTGAAGTATTCGGTTGCAGTTATAATGAACTTGTGTCCATTTGAAGATGAAGGATGAATTTTGCCAACCAAATCCAACCCCCACTGACAAAAGGGCCAGGATGTTGTAAATGGCTGTAGTTCCTATGCTGGTGCATGTATCAGATTGCCATGGATCTGGCATTTAGGACACTTCTTGGAGAAGTGGTAAGAATCTTTCTCCATTGTAGGCTAGTAGTATCCCATGCTTAGAAGATTTTTAGCAAGAGTAGTCCCACTTGAATGTGTTCCACAAATACCTTTGTGAAGCTCATGTAAAGCAGAATCAAAATCATTACAATCAAGGCAATGAAGAAGAGTACCATCTAGACCTTGATGGTACAAAGTATCAGCAGTAAGGGTATAACGAGTAGCTTGCCGGATAAAATTATGTTTCTGGTTACAGGATTGGTCAATGGGTAAGATGTTGTTCTTGAGATAATCATATATCGGTCCATACAAAGGGGAATCTGAACTAGTTAAGGCATAGACGACATGGGATTCAGAGTGGTCCTAGGCTGGGGAGAATAATTGCTTGACCAAAAAATCGTAACGACTCTGTTGCTCTGGAATTTGTAGTAATGAAGCGATAGTAGCCATGGCATCAGCTGCTTTGTTGTTCAACCTTGGTATCTGCTCAAAGGTGATCTGTACAAAATATTGCTTGAAGTCATCCACCATTCATTTGTATGGTAGTAGCTTGTCATCCTTTGTTTGATAGTCATTGTTGATTTGATTGACGACTAGTTGTGAATCTCTGTAGACCATTAACTCTGTGATTTTCCATTCTACGACCATTTTGATGCCTATAACCAATGCCTCATATTCGTCCACATTATTCGTCCATGGGAACATAAGCCTATATGATCTCAGTATAGTGTGTCCCTCAGGAGTGATGAAAAGAATGCCAGCACCTGAACTATCTTGGGTGTAGGATCCATCAAAGTATAGAGTCCATTGTTTGGTAGAAAGAGCAAGAACATCCCTGTCCGGAAATTCAATCTCCATAGTTTGTTTTCCTGGTAGCGGTGCTTCAGCTAGTTGATCTACAATTGCTTGTCCTTTGATGGCTCTTCTTTCTATGTATTGGATGTCGAATTCACTGAAAATCATGACCCATTTAGCCAATCATCCAGTAAGAGCTACTTTGCCGAGTAGATATTTGAGAGGATCAATTTTCACTACTAGCTTAATGGTGTGTGCTAGCATATAATGTCGGAACTTCTAAGATGCGAAGACCACTGTTAGACAAGCTTTCTCAAGGAATGTGTAGTTGAGTTCATAGCCATTCAATGTCCTGCTGATGTAGTAGATGGCTTATTCCTTTCCTTGTTGATCTTCTTGTGCCAATAATGCCCCCACAGATATATCTGTTGTTGAGATATATAGGATAAGTGGCTTTCCTGCGACTGGTGGTACTAGGACTGGTGGATTCATTAGGTACTATTTGATTTGATAAAAAGATTCTACACACTTGGTCTCCCATCTGAATGGTACATTTTTATGTAACAAATGGTTAAATGGTAGACTTTTATCAGCTAATTGAGCGATGAATCACCTGATTGATTGAAGCCGTCCTAGTAGAGATCTTAGTTGACTGATATTCTTTGGTGGTGGCATTTCCATAATGGCTTGTACCTTGGCTGGATCTACTTCAATACCCTTAGTTGAGATGATGTAGCCTAGTAACTTGCTTGATGTAACCCCGAAGACACACTTCTTAGGGTTGAGCCTAACTTGGAATTTCTCCAATTGATCAAAGATCTTTGTTAGGACGTTGAGATGTTCTACTCTAGTGAAGGATTTAGCTAGTAAATCATCCACATAGTCTTCCATAAATGTGTGCATCATGTCATGAAAGATTGTTGTCATTGCTCTTTGATAAGTAGCCCCTGCATTCTTTAAGCCAAAAGGCATAACATTCCAACAGTACGTTCCCCAAGGACAGGTGAACGTGGTTTTATCTTGGTCTTTGGGGGCTATGTTGATCTGATTATAGCCTGAGAAACCATCCATTAGTGAGAGCATTGCATGGCCCATTGTGAAGTCTACAATTATGTCGATGTTGGGCAGAGGAAAGTCGTCTTTTGGACAAGATTTGTTGACATCTCTAAATTCAGTGCAGATTCTGATACGGTCATCTGGTTTTGATACTGGTACTATATTGGAAATCCATTCTACATAGTCAATGGGTCGGATGAATCCGACATCTAATAGTTTCTTCAGTTCAGCTTTGACCATAAGTGCCACCTGTGGATTCATCTTTCGTAGCTTTTGTTTTACTGGTTTAACTCCTAGAGAGATGGACAAGTGATGCATGATTAAGTGTGGATCTATTCCAGGCATATCGGCATATGACCAAGCAAAGTTAATTTGCTTTTCTTTAAAGAAAATGATAAATGCTGATCTTTCCTCCTCTGTCAGAGATTCTGCAAGGTGTATGTTTTTTACTGCTTTCATGGTACCAATGTTGATTGATTGAGTGGGCTCAAACAATATGGGTGATCGCTCATGAAAGTTCTCTGGAAGAGTGTCAAGTCTCCCATCTTTAGGTGCCTTAAAAAGGTTTTCACCCTCAGATGCGTCCTTTATTTTTACTTTTTTGTGATCTAGAGCTGCCTTTGATAGGTTTTCAGCATCAGATCTTTTACTTGGTTCATTTTTTCGACTGAGAGACTTGGCACTCCCTGATTTTCTGATATCGTTACTTTGTTTGCTGGTAGAGCCCGTTTCTAGATTAACGGTACATAGGTAGTGGATAATAGACTCATCGTCTGGGAAAATTGGTATATCATGTATTTCGGGTTCATCCCAGTCAATGAGGTCAGGAAAGACAAGTGGTAAGGAATCATTCGGTGGATCAAGTTCTGCTACTGTAAGTGTCAAGATAGAGGTTTCATCATGATTGGTCTTGGTTTTAAAGAAGTCCACGATTTCATCGAGGTCTTCGATGGTATTATCTTCCATATAGACTTGTTCATAATGCTTTTGTTCGCTTTCCTTGGCATCATAGATATTCTGTGGTCCAAATTCAGGAGGTCTATCTTCTATGTTATGTTCTTCCTGAGAAAGGGGTATGGTGTCCGTATTATTAGGGATATCTGTAGTAGCATTTGAGCAGGTACCCCATCCATATTCATTGGAGTCAGTCTCTGAGGCATCATCCTAGATTCTATCAGTGCTATGAATAGGTATGTTGTATGGTGAAAACAAATCTTTGATAATGGATACCATTTTGATAGTTTTTGTTGATTCGGTGTCAGATCCTGCTTCTACTTTCTGTATTTGTTCATAGACTGTGCCTCCTCGAGGAGAAATAATGGTATCCGGAGATGATTTTATTGTTCTTGAGATAGTGGTGTTTGAATATGAGCTACTGCTGCAGATATGGCCTTCTTGTGGCTTATAAGCTTTTCCTGATGTAACTTATGTTCTTGACGTTCTCGTGCCATGCGGATTGTTTCTGCTGACTCAAATAGTGCTTCCTACCAGGATTCTTCTTTGTACTTCTTCTTTGCTTTCCATTGAGGTTTTGTAGTTATGCGTGGCGGCTTTCTTAGTAGGAAAGTGATCTTACAACCCAACCCTGTTTTGTCTCTACTGGGTTGTGAAGGAAGATCTATGGGTTCAGTGACTCCTTCTTTGCATTTCCCAATAGGTCCTTTACCATCATATCCCATTTGCTGCATGATTAAGTATCCTTTTCCATATAGGTGTGTTGGTAGAACAATGTCTAGAGTAGCTTCTCTGTTATCTTCTTCCTCATCTTTGTATAACCAGCTAAGAATGTCCTTATCTTCTGATTCATGTGCTAGAGTGCCTAGTTGGATGAAGGTACCATCAAATTTGGTGATAGGCTGAGTTACTAAATGCGTTGATGTAGTAGGCAATCCATGAGATCTAGGTGATGTTGGTAATTTGGCCAAACATAGGGGTTCCAAAGAGTATTCTCCTATACCTTGGTCTTTGATTTGCATTTGCTGCTTGAAATCTCCAGATAATGAGTCGGGCTTTGCTGTTTGTAGATCTGATGTTGAGGATCTCTACTTTTCTCTATTATGAGGAACTAAACTACCTTGGGCTGCCCCCATTGCGTTGCAATGTTGAAAGGGGTTGTGATCAGCAGATATGGAGATCTCTTGTCCATCATAAGGAAATTTGACACACTGGTGATAAGTAGAAGGCACTGCTTGCATTTCATGTATCCAGGGTCACCCTAACAAAATATTGTAGGTGAGATCTATGTCTAAGACCTGACACATAGTGTCCTTTTGCACTGGTCCAACTTGAATGGGTAACATCACGGTTCCTTTAGATGACCTCTCCTCATCATCATATGCCTTTATGGTAATCTTCTTATGGGGATCAATAGACTCTTCTGAGAAGCCTAATACACGGATAAGCTTTAAAGTACATATATTAAGTCCAGCTCCTCCATCTATTAAGACTCTTTTTACTCGGTGTTTATAAATGATGACTTCAATATGGAGAGGAGTGTTATGTGGATGACTCAAGGAAGTATTATCATGCTCTAAGAAGGTGAGGTTATGAGGTCCTGTCATATGGGTGACCATGGCTTGAAATCTGTCTGGATCCAGATCTTGAGGTACATTAGTTTCCAATAGCACTTGTTCCAATATGTTTTTGTGTTTGGGCGATAGTTTCAGCAATTCTAGTATGGATATCTGAGTGGGAGTTTTGCATAGTTGGCTAACCAAGTCATATTGGATCTTTGGTGTAGTATTTGTAGGCGCAATATGTCCTTTTAAGACATATTTCTGAGTTCGGGTTGTTACATTGACAGATTCATGATCACGCTGATCTTGGATGGTGATGACATTTACCTGATGATCTTCAGCTGATATGTGATTGATGGTGTTGTTGTAGATATGGTTGATACGAGCTCTGTGTGTATCATTCGAGGTTGAAGCTCCATCTTTGTTGTAATTTGGAAGAGGATTTTTAAAGGCTTCATGGTCACCATTTGTTTTGAGACCATCTACCATTAAGTCACCTCGATCAATCATGTCTTGCACAATGTTTTTCAATCTCATGCAATCATTCGTCTGATGACCCTTGTTACAATGGAAATCACAATAGTGTGAATCATTCCACCAAGGTGGTTTGATTTGGGGTTCATAGTTGCTAATCACAAGCAAGGAGAGAATCTTGTTTGCCAGAAGTTCTCTGAATGCTGATTCTAGTGATTGTTCCAGTGGTGTGAAGACACGCTTTTGGAAATTGTTGGTGTTGTCGCGTGAATTGTTGTTAGGTCCTGGATTTGTGGTTTTGCTTTGAGTATCGTTGGTGTTGTTTGTGTTGAGTTGTCCTTGATTGGTGTTTGGTGCATAGGTGTTAGCGTTTGGATGAGTACCTTTAGGATCTTTCATAGCCTGAGGATTTCCGGATAATGCAAGTATTGGTTGCTTAGATTTTGGATCATGCGATTCATTGTTGCCTTTGTTTTTGTTTCAAGTCTAGAATCGAGATTTGTCCAAGTTGCTGTTGTTCTGGTTATTGTAGTTTGATGAGTTTGTTCCTTCTTTGAAGAATTTGAGTGTTCTCTTTTTGACACACGCTTCCTCTACTTGAATGCCATTTTCAATCAATTTAGCGAAAGATGGTATGCATTGGAGTTTGAGCCTGTAACTCATTTCACCATTCAAGTTATCGATGAAGATTTCCATTTTCTCCTTTTCGGGAATATCTTGAGGATATCGTGATACCATACATCGCTAGTGTTGAAGGAATATCATGAATGTTTCATTGTTCTTTTGTTTAGTGTTGCAGACATCTAGCATGGTTATAGTGTGTTGAATGTTATAGGATTATTGTGTTATGAACTTGTTAACCAATTCATGAAATGATCTGATAGGTGGCATAATTTTGGATAACCATTCCATTGTTTTCCCTCCCAAGCTTCTTGGGAATAACCTCATTAGATAGGTGTCATCATGAGAAAACTCCAGACTCATGGTATAGAATTCTCTGACATGATCACAGGGATCACTTTTTCCATTGTACTTGTCAAATTTAGGTACGTCTAAGTTTGGATGAAAAGGGATCATGTGCAATCTCCTGTCAAAAGGATAAGGACAGATTTCGTTTAAAGAGTACCGTACTATTGTCCCTTTTTGCATGTCCTGTATTTGCCTTTGTAACATTTGCATTTGTTGAGTAAGGGCTGCCAAAGGCACATTGTTTTGTCAAGGGAATAGTTCTTCCCTTGTATTGATCCTGGGTTGAAATGGTGTTTGGAATGGTATGTTTTGCTCGGGAAAGTATTGTCTTGGTGTATGTTGTTCTGGTATGTTTTGACCTGGGATGTTTTGCTTTGGCATATGTTGCTCTGGTATGTTTTGATCCAGGATGTTTTGTTCAGGGTCATGTGCTTCCCTTTCCCATTGTTGTTTTTGATATTCGTAATGTTGAGGGTGTGTCCTAAACACATCTGCATCAAGGTTTTCAGGGAGTTTTATTCCTTTACTTGTGACCATGAGCAAATATTTTTCTTTGTCATTTTCCATGAGCCTTTCTACAAGTTTTTGGAATGAAGCGCTTTCCTGACATTCCTGAAGAAGCTCCTCAGAAATTTTAGTCTCCTCTAGGTGTGGACCTTCAAAAGGATTTGACAACCTTCGATTCATACTAGACTCTACGTGTGTCTCGCTTTGTCGGTTTTGTTGAGACGAGTAACAGGCATTTTAGTAGAAGCTTTCAGTGACGAAGGGGACAAAATCCTCTTCGATGTATTGCTCGGGGGTTGGTGGTTCTAGTCGGGGTGTGTTATAAGTGATATACTCATCGGGAAAGAATGTCAGATTGATCCTTACTCCATGGTTTATGGTTTGATTAAAAGCGGACTTTTGACAATATGCCCTGGTTTTTAAAGGCTCTTTGTCAAATTCGTTGGATTTGTTTTGGATATAACGTTTGACGTGATGAAGGAATACTTGATGAGATTTTAAGAGTTGATGATTTATGTATAAAAACTTATTTCTCTTGATGAATTTGGAAAAACTAGGTTGTTGTTTCTTCAACGTGATGTTACGATAAAGATTCTTTCTTCTCAGAATATGGGGATTAGTCATGCATGAGTGATCAATGGTTTCCTTTGATTTGTTTGGATTTAGTTGGTCTTGTTTTTGAAAATTCAAGTCTTACTCTATCAAAAATGAAGGTTTAGATGCCCCTTCACGACAAAGTGTGTCAAATGATATGGATAAAAGCCTCCCGATATGGAGACTTGATTTGACAACCTAAAATATTTTAAACAAGTGTTTTTGAGATGGAATCCGTGAGATGGTAAAGGATTCTGTTGATACTGGTGATGAGGTTTCCAGATTATGATAAGATAGATATGTTTTATCGTGCGATCAGTTTTGGATTTTTACAATGTTTGTTTTGACACAAATTTGGCTCAAGAAATAGCTTTTAAAGTCTCATTTTCGCTACTCCATTTTGATGGAAAATGATGCTGATGGAAAGAGGCTTCTGAAAATGTTTTCAAAAATTTTAAAATTCCTCACTGTTTTGCCCCTTGTCTTTTTGATTTTGGTCATGTGCTAAAACAAAGATAGGATGCGCTACCAAATTTACTTCACGCGCTAAAAGAATGACCACACGCGCTAGGCTGCCCCCAGACATGTGCTAAAAGTTTTGATTGTTTTAAAATTTTGTTCTCTGTTTTGAAAGGTTATGCGCTAGTATGGGCCTGCTATGCGCTAACTGTTCAACCTGATGTGCTAAAGTTTGGTTTCTATGCACTAAGCTGATGCTTCAACACGCTAGACTATTTTTCTGATGCACTAAATGTTTAACACTGTTTTGGACTTGGGATTAAATGCTACTGTTTGGAACAAATGCGCTAACCTAATGGTTGGATGTGCTAAGATAAATACCCTACGCGCTAAGGAGTTGTCCCCACGCAATATTCTGCCCTGATTTTTCCTTTGGTTGGTTGCAATTTTGGGATTTGATTGTGAGTTTTTCAGCTTTAATGGATGATTTTCTAAAGTAATAAATGTAAGCACAACACAAAGAAGACAACCATTTTTGCTTAATCTAACAAAAAGTGTATGTTCTACGAGGATGTGTTCCAATCCTCAATATTTTAATAGGTTTGGATACGAAAAACACACTTCAGAAAGACTCTTTATTCAAAGGTCATAAATAACATCATAGCCCACTAGTCTTCATACTCCGTCAACTCAAACAACTGTGTCACCCCCTAGAGGGCGCCCATTTTTTTGCCTTTTGCTAGAAATTAACCCAAAGTGAATTGCTTCACAATTGAGTAGTTATCTTGGGAGATATATGGTGAGTAATCTTGGGGGCGGATTCTTCCCCACCCTTGCATTATGATGTTATAAATGTCTGGTTACTAACTCAGTTCAAAGTTTCTATTTCTATGGTTCGTAATCAGGCTTCCTATTTGGCCGTCAGTGATAAACTCCCTCAAGAGGCTTCCCAACCTTTAGAACAAAGGCTTTACATATCTCGAGGATACTAGGGGAAGGCTAATCGCTGTGTGCAACTGTTGAAAAGGACTTTCACCACTTTTCACTTTTGATTATAGTGGGTTGGAACACTTGGCGTCAAAGTCATTTCCCACTTAGGTCGTTCCCTTCACACTGGCCATAAACGGCTTTAAGAGTTGATTTCAACTCCTCAGGAAAGCAGGCCTGCTAAAGGATGTACTGCTTAAAATAAAGAAAGCTTTTAAGAGTGGTCTAGCTTTTTGATCACCCAGTTAAGGGGAGAGCATATACCTTCCACTTTCAAAACAAGGCAAACAAGGTTCTTTTTAAGCCTTCAATTCAGTGATTTGCTAACCTCTATTTGGAGATGTTGCTCTGAAAAAGCATGGTGTTTAATTTTACTTCCCCAAATCAGTGATTATTTAATCTAAGGAAATAACCGAGTCAACAAAGCAAAAAGGTTCATTTTTGGTCAACAAAGAAAAATTGGTAAACAAAAAAGGGGAATTTCTTCCCTCTTTGATTGTAACAAAGCCTTTTAGGTGAGGTTCTTTCCTTTGCACCGAAATTGAAGATGAATCCTTTTAAACACCAAAGGATGGTGAGGTTCTTTTTATTGATCTATTTTTGCAAAAAGAAATTGTTTGTTTTGTTCTTTTTAGAGCCCAAAAATAGGTTTTCTCCTATGAAAGCAAGAAATGTTCGGTTTAGTGATTCTTTTTATAGCCCAAAGGAAATAAGTGAGTTTAATTCTTTTAAGAATAGAAGAAGTTTAAAAATTTAAACTAACTTAACTAAGCTAGTGAAAATTCTAACTATCTTAAATTCTTAATGTTTAAGCTCCTATTTGCAACAATTTTTGTTAGAATCCTGCAAGAAGACAAGTTGAAAATGTTAGATGTTTGGTGGACTTCAACAAGTCTATTTTCCCATTCCTGATTACAGATTTTGGAATTTTGATTTATGCCTATTTTTGGATGTGCTACAGAACATACTATACGTGCTACATAATAGTTTTAATGCGCTAAAAGAAGTCTTCAATGTGCTACACTATTTTTGGGATGCACTGCTTTGTGTACCGAAAGTGCTGCTTTGTTTGTCATCCACGCCAAGACCTACAGGAAAATTTTTAATGCTTATGTGCTAATAAATAGACTTGACGCGCTAGGTGATGGACCCCACGCACCGAATAGTGAATTGGATGCGCTAGGCTGTTAACCAGATGCGCCAGGAAATGATTCCCACGTGCTGATTTTCATTTTCCACGGACCTACAAAAGTGGATATATTTCAAAACTGATTACATATATGGGGTAATGCCCCACGGTGGGCGCCAGAAATGTATGCAGGAAAAGCGGGCTGATAGAACTCAATATGTGAAAAATGAAGCTCTATGGAGTCTTGCTCACACACCCACAAGACTTCTTGGTGCAAGCTATGGAGTCATGAAGTATAACACAGCTTCCCAAGGATGGTTCCATGGTTCTCTATCTTTCATGGTCCCTCAAACAAATGTTTTTGCTCTCAGATCACTGAGCAAAATGGTTTAGGGATGGCAAATGCAAGAACGAGGAATGCTTTTTTGTTGTTTTAGTATGAGATGCATCCTAAACTATGCATGATTCTAGAAATGCAATAAACTAGCTATAAGATGACAACATTAGTAAACAATACTATCCTAGCATACTATATTAGTTCAATGATTAAGCTAAATGATAAGGAGCATACTCTAAATTAGCATATTTAGATTAATTCCTGATTTAAAAGAGAGGCTAAATGATGAGCATATAAAATATAAAATCTTGAATGGATTTGAGTATAAGTGAGATGCTAAAGACTTGGATCTCTTCTTGGAGGAATGAGAGCTCTATTTATAGCAAAAATAGGGCAATGGATGGTCAAAATTGAAAGAGGCAATCAAGGGTAGAGTTTGAAAGTTGGGAATCCATGTTTGCAATTGGCACCAATGAAATGGTGACAATTGTCAACATAAGACTGGGTTGAGGGGAGAGGTAGGAAGCATTAAATGCTTGAGAAGACCTTATGGTTACCTTAGGGGGTAAGGGTTAAGGTTAGTTTAGGATTATCCATTGGATAAAGCTTTTACTCAGAGGATAAACTCTTGTGCAAAGGTTTAAGGATAACCATGGTCAAAGCAATAAATGCTTGATGAGACCCTTGGGTTACATGGAGGTTGAGTTTATGGAAATTCTCTAACCATGTAAGAAGGTTTGAGTTAACCATTAATGGTTATGAAGACTTTGGGGACAAAATTGTAAGAGTCCTTCCAAATTTGGGGGCATTCAACAAGTTAGCTTGTTGAATGGATAAAGGCTTTAATGCCTTTTGAAGACTTTACTCCAAATTTGAGAAGTGACCTCCTCAAATTTAGGGAAAAAGGATAATGGATGGGTTTGGGTTAATTAATTAGGATTAGAAGAATCTAGAAGAGGTTAGAAAGAGGGTTAGGATGCAAGTGGGAGGTGTAGATTTTGCAAGTGGGTGAGGGAAAATAGGTTTTATTAAAATAAATTGCTTTATTTTAATTTGGTTGTAATTAAATAAATTAGATTTATTTAATTTAGGATAACTATTTTAATTAAATTTGGATTTAATTAAAAAGTGGGTAGGGGCTTTAATTGAATAAAATGAATTATCCTATTAAATGGTATAGTGAATTTAATTAAGTAATTTACTTAATTAAATAGAGGAATGCAGATAATTTAATTAAATTGGATTTAATTGAACACAGAAATGAACATAAAATATTCATTTAGGAATATGGTCATTTTTATACATCTACACATACGAATATTAAGGCAGATTTTGGAATAAGGTTTATGGAAGTTGTATGAGCTTAAACCTATACTGAACCTAGCATAGTAGATGTTGAACCAAAGGAGTACATGATATTGGATTTGCATAATCCATTTTTGTAAGTCAGTGAGACTTCCCTTTTGTAATTAAGTAGTGAGCTTTAGGCAGTTGGCCTTTCTGCATGTGTAGGCCCCTATTGTAAGTAATATTCATTTATTGGCTAGTGAGTGAATATTGTGGGTCACAAATCGCACCGAGGTTTTTCCCACACTAGATTTCCTCATTAAAAATATTGTATTATGGTGTGCTTTCTATATTGTGGTTATTAATCTTATTTACTGCATTATTTCTGGTTTACCGGTACACTATTTTGGAATGCAATTTGTTTAATAAGATTAGAAAATATATTAACCGGCAAGATACTGATTCACCCCCACCTCTCAGTATCTTTGGGAATCCTAACAATTGGTATCAGAGCCTGGTCCTCTATTTTCAAAAGCCTAACAGCTTGAGGAATATTCTGACACTGGTACAGATGGAAAACCTGACAAAGCAATTGGAAATAGCTCTTGCAGATTATGATGTAGAAAAGTTGAAAAATATGAAACTTGAAGATGATTTGAAGGCTGCACAGGAAATCATTCAAGGACTTCAAGAAAATCTCACTATTGCTAGGAACAAAAGAAGAGAACTTCAAGAGAAGATACATAGTGATGATGATGAAAAAGAAACTCTTAATGATCTTGTAAGCAAGATGAAGCAAGAAAACATGACCTTGAGGAATGAGATGCAAGATATGACTATGAGGTTTTGTAAAGACATTGAAGACCGAAAGAAGAATGAAGATGACTTGACTAGGAGAATCAATGATGCTGGAAATGAAAATCTAAGACTCGGTCATGAAAAATGATATGTTGAAGACAAATATGATTCACTTGGAGCATGATAAAACTGAACTCATGAGACAGAAAGATTTCTTAGAAAATGAGTTGGCTACTACAAATCAACACAAGGAGAAATTAAAGAAAAGCTCAGAAGAACTTGATGACATGCTGAAAAATCAGAAACTAAATGGAGATACTAATGGTATCAGCTTTGAAGTTGGTGAAAGCTCTAGTACTGCAAACAATCATGATCACAATAAACTGGTAAGACAACCTAGTGACTACAAATTTAATGGTAAATGCTTTAACTGTAACAAGTATGGTCATAAAGAAAATCAGTGTAGATCTAGAAACTATCAAAACACCAATGCACCCACCAATCAATGTTCTAAATGCAACAAAATTGGTCATAATTCAGAAAACTGTAGAATGAATGTAAGATGTTATGTTTGTGGAAGATTTGGACACTTATCTAATCAATGTAGAACACATACCGACATAGGATATGGAAAAGATATTCAGAAAAATAATGTGACTTGTTATGCTTGTAACAAGATTGGACATATTGAAAATTTTTGTAGAAGTAAGGCATCATCAGAAAATAACATAGGACCTAGTTTGAAAGGTAAAGAGAAGGTTGAAGAAGTAAAGAAAGAATTTTCAAAACAATGGATTAGAAAGTTGGATCAGAATGTTAATGAAGCTATTCCTTTACCAATAGAATAGAGTATCACTCCACCGGCAGAAGATTCTTCATCTAACTAAAAAGAAATCCCTTGGGGGTATGGCAACAGATTGAAAAACATGCTAGTTTACCCTCGGTTGATGGTGAGAAGTTGAATTACTTCTTTACTGGCAAATGTGTTAAGTTTCACTTAACCGACAGGCATTTAATGTGGTAGTTGAAGGAAATGACATTATAAAGCAAGTGTTTTTCACTCTTTTCATTCACCGAGCATTCAAATTTCCTTAAAGCACAAAAAACTTGAGCGAAGGCATTCACAGTGAGAAGTGAAGCAAATCATTCAAGCATTCAAACCTAAAGGTAGATTAAGGTATTTATACAATGGCTTCCTCCTCTGCACCTAAATTCATTACAAACCCTACAGTAATTGAAGTGATTAAATGTCCTAGGCATGTATTTAAAATCATTCCCAAAGTAGCAAAGAAGGATGATACCCTAAGAGCATTTTCTAAAATACCCAAAGGAGTTGCTTATGCTGAGGATCCTAGAATTTACATACATTGTCATATTGAAGAACTAGGTGTTGATGAGATTATGAACATGTATAGAATAGTAGTATGTGATAAAAATGGTAATATAAAACCAGAACACAAGATAACTAAAACCCTAGGTTTTGTGGAGATACTTAGCATTCCTGATTTTCCCAAAGTTATAAGGATTGTATTGAGCAGAGTTCATGGGGAGTTCTTTTGGCTAGATTTCATTCATAAGATAACAAAAGAAGCAGTTAGGGTAGTGACAAGCTTACCTTCCACTGGTAGCAGGCCTTACAAGACTAAAAAGGTTCCAAATGACACTGTAATGACCCTAACTGGTGTAACCTATGACAAGAGATCCTTAAGAGTCAATGATGTAAAGGATATTAATGTAAGATTCATTAGCACGATTCTTGGATACAAAGCTACACATGCCAACAAATTAAACTCTGTTTCTAGTTTATGTATCAAGAGTGCTTATGACCTAGTAAATAGTAATGTAAAGATTGGCATATGTGAATGGTTAAAAGATGAGCTAATAGACAATTTGAAGAAAATTAAAGGTGACAAGAAAGGCACATTCATATTTGGTAACGTACTTGTATGTCTATTGTTGTATATCACCAAGGAAGCTCCCGATATTGGTAGAAAGGATTTTGGATTTGACATTTCGGTAGGAAAACAACTTTTGGTTATTCTTAATAACATGGGAGATGACAGGGAGAAGAACATAATTGAACACTTTTAGGCACTGAAGGCTAGAATGAAAAATAGGGAAAGAATATCTCAATCCATAGTTGATAAATATCAAAAAGAGATGTTTTGTTATAAAGAAAGATGAAATTTGGATGGAGGTAGTGGTTCTAAGGACAGTTTGGGTTACAGAGATGGGTTATGAGGCAGATGAAAACATAATAGAAACTTATGCAAAAGCCCTTCTACAAGCCCCTAAAGAACCAACAGAAGAAGTATTTGGAAATGCAGAAACCATTGAAAGCAAAGTTCAATCATGGAAACGAATAAAGAAAATAGAACAAACAATCAAAAAGGCAACCAGATAGGCAAAAGAAATCAAGGAAGATATATTGAATAAAATTGGTATTAAGGAAAGTGAATTAGAAGGACTACAACTGGAAACACATCTTTCACTGGTTGGTACCTCCTCTGACAACAAAATACCAGCTAAATTCAAAAGGGTAGTAAGAAAAAGAAAAACTTCACTAGTACCCACTCCTACACCCAAGAAAATAAGACAGAAACAACACACAGTAAGGCCTCCGGCAAAGAAAATGACCGCAAGGAAGAAAAAGGAAAAACAAGTTGTCCCTCCCTTAGACAACCTTTTGAATGAAATAACTAAAGATGGTAACTTTTCAAATGTCAGCAAGTTGTATAACACATTCACTAATGAAGAAAAGGAAAGCATAGAAAATGGTGTTATTCTACACTTAGATATTTATAAGAAATTCTTGATAGAAGTTGTAGATGATCTACCTAGTGACTTGTACAGAAGGTTAGATGCAAAAAGGTTAGCAATTGTTGAACTGGACAAGAAGATAAAGATAGATAAATTACTTGCAGTTCACCTAGTAAAATCAGTAGAAGAGATTGATGAACTAATAAGTGAAGCAAACAAGACTATATTTTCCACTGGTCACCGACATGTAGCATTAATGGCTGGCAGAGTAAATGAGATCACTGAAGAAACAATAGACAAATGGGATATCTTCTTTGTAGAGAAGGAAAAGCAAGAAGAGCTTAAACAACCAAAGACTTTCAAAGTCTATCAAAAGGAAAAAGATAAAGGTAAAGGCAAGGTAGGTGGTCCTCTAAGCATAAAAGTAATAGATAACATGCCCCCACCTCCTTCTAATACTCCATCGACACAATCTATTGATACACCACCAATAACAAATAATGTTGAGAGTATGGAAACTACACATGAGGATCCTAATCCTGATTCAGAGGTGTTTCATACCATGAATATTGACACACAAGAGGTCAACATTGTGGTTGATAAGAAAACAACTGAGAAGAGAGATATGACAACTGAGCCACCGGCTGAGGATATTACTGTTGAGACATAGGTTGAGGATATAGTTGGAAATGTTGAGATTGGGATTGAAACACATACTAAACAATCAACTGATCCCCTAGATACTAGAAAGATAGATACCATTGATGTACACACTAAAATACCTACTGAGCAACCGGCTACTGATAAATTTGTTGAGATACTGGCAATAGATAGTTCAAAAGTACATACAGAGAAACTGGTAGTTAGCACTGAGACACAATCAGAGAAACTGGCAATGGAAAGAATAGTGAAATCGAACGAGGTACATTCTGAGAAACATGAAGAGAAAAATGTTCAGACAAAGACAGTGCCACCGGCAACAACTGAGAAACCCAAACCTTTTCTAGTAGAAATGTAGACTCAAACTGACCTACCAGAGGTCAACATAAGCAAAGAGGTTACTCACACCAGCGGATTGCAAATCGTTAAGGCAGTTAGACAGTCATCTGGTTCCTCAACATAATTTAGACTGACAAATATAACAAAGGTATTACTAGATTCCATCAAGAAAATCATAATGTAATACACAAGAATATATGGCAATTGATGACACCATACCAATTTTGAAATTGATTGCACCCAAGTGCAATGTAGAAAAAAAAGATTCTTTGAGCCAATTAGACACGTTGTCTAAGTACATCACTGCCAATCTTTTAACAATTGATCAGATCAATAAGGAGACTTTCAGTAAGAAAATGAATAAAGAGAAAGAAAAATTCTTTTAATAATCAATAAATAGATGTAAGGAACATATTGACACATTATTACCGGCACTAAGTAAGACAATAATGGAATTTAAGGAACTATACAGAGACACCTGCAAGACTGATCTTCTGACAATGGATATTGACAAGGAAATTAGCAAAGTACAAAAAGAAATAAATCATATAGCTGACAATCTCATTGGTTCATCTGAACCAATATCAGTTATAGAACAAGAGATAGCTATATTTCAGGAGAAACTTGAGAAATTGGAGAAGAAGGAAAGAATAAAATACAAGGCTAAGGAACTAAAATGTAGACTAGGTTCAAAACTAGACATCCTCATCTCCTTGAGAAAAGAGATTTTAGAGGCTCTTGTTCTAGGACTTAAGACACTAGAAGAGAAAATGCACATACTCACCGGTACCATCCAAAGGATAGAAGCAGCATTGAAGGATAGTGAGAGGCTCACTAACAGCTTGAATTTTGCATTAGCTAATCTATATCAGATTGTAACCCATCGGTTACAGGGATCCTGACAAGAACTACACTCAATTGACATTAATTGATAGCCTTTGTCATTGATGCAAAAGGGGGAGTAGTAGAATGAGAAAAATGATTAGCAGAAGAGATCATCTACTTAGGGGAGCACACAATTTTGGAGCACACATTTTTTTATACAATTTTGACTTTTTCTCATGTGTGTTGCCATTAATGCCAAAGGGGGAGATTGTTGGATAATGCATACTCCAATGAGAAATTGTAGGTGGTTGAAGGTATTGTCATTGATGGCAACCTTACAATCCTATTGCACCGGCAGGCACCGGCACCGGCACCGGCACTGGCAAAGATGATTACCGACACCCCAGCTGACAGGATTTTGCTTATTATATTTTGTATTTAATTGTAAAATCTTTTTGTAAGCTGACAAGGTGAATTGTAATAAGAATCATATAAGTATGAGATCTTGTAGGATCATTTATGTATGAAATGTAATAGGTAGATGTGAACATACAAATATTAAGGCAGATTTTGGAATAAGGTTTATGGAAGTTGTATGAGCTTAAACCAGTACTGAACCTGGCATAGAAGATGTTGAACCGAAGTAGTACATGATATTGTATTTGCATAATCCATTTTTGTAAGTCGATGAGACTTCCCTTTTGTAATTAAGCAGTGAGCTTTAGGCAGTTGACCTTCCTGCATGTGCAGGCCCCTATTGTAAGTAATATTCATATATTAGCTAGTGAGTGAATATTGTGGGTCACAAATCCCACCAAGATTTTTCCCACACTGAGTTTCCTCATTAAAAATATTGTGTTATGGTGTGCTTTCTATGTTGTGGTTATTGATCTTATTTACTGCATTATTTCTAGTTTACTGGTACACTATTTTGGAGTGCAATTTGTTTAATAAGATTAGAAAATTTGTTAACTGGGAAGATACTGATTCACCCCACCTCTCAGTATCTTTAGGAATCCTAACAAGGTGATCATAGATCTAATGATCAAAATATAGATCACAATCTAGAAAGCTATAATATGCTAAGTGGTCAAAGATAAGTAGGACCAACCCTACTATGAAGGAAAGCCACCACCAAAAGATAGATCACAGTATAGCAAGTTGTGTTACACTAGGTGATCAAAGATGAGTAGGACCAACCTGTTGGAAGTATACATTGATGTGTTGTTGTGGTTGTCATTGATATCAAACTTGTTGTTTTGGCTAATTGGTCTAGAATGTCTATTGGTTCGGAATGTCTATGGTGCAGATTTATCTTCTTGTATTGTTGATGTTCTATTTGTTATATTGGTTGTTCTGGAAGTGTTTTGGTTCAAAATTTTTTTTTATGTTGAGTATTGTTTTGACTAAGTAAAAATAGGTTTTTTAAAGGAACCCGAACCTTTTACATAATAGGAGAGCCAAAGATCTAGAAAGAACTGTGCCTGATCACTTCAAAAACAAAAACTAATCCCATCTGATTAAAAAGGGATCTCAACACACATAACATGAAGAACCAGAAAAAGATAGTGAAAGAAAAGCAAAAAGACATCATAAAGACAAAGACCAAGACTGAGACCAAGATAGCTAGATAGTTTTCATGATATCTTCAGCATGGAGCACCATCTGCTTCATGTTGTCCATAGAGGTCTTTAAATCATCCAGCCCACAACCTTTGATGTTGCCCTTATTCCTGGTATTGGCTCTAGTCCTCTTCTCATGACCTTTTTTGTCCAGTTGATCCTTGTTGCCTTCTTTCTCTTTCATGTTATCAAATCTGTTAATCAAAATGTTCATGTTGTCCACCGAGGCTTTGAGAATCTACAAGTTCTGTTTAGCTATCTTCTTTATAGTGAGTTCCATCCTATCAATTCTAGTGCCCAGATTGTTCATAGCAATTTCCATCCTTTTCACCTCCTTATTTTCTTCCATCTCCTTAACCTTATTTTCAGTTGCAATAATTTTAATCACCATGCTTTCAATGGCTTCAGCATTATTAATTGCCATCGCCAACTTTTTGACATTTTTAGACAAGGGTTTGTCACCTATCATGGCTCTTTTGACAATATTCATATCTTTCTTCAAGCTTCCTATTTCTTTCACCATTGTGTTGGTGGTATCACAAAAACCCTTAATACTCTCATTTTCTCCAACACAATCACTAGATTTACCCCTTTTGTCCTCTTGATCCTCTTTCTGTAGATCTTGAGTGTTCAAATCCTCATTATTTCCCTCAACTAGAATCTCATCCCCCTCCTTATCCTGCCCATCATCATTTTTATTCTCCTCTGCCTCCTCATCGGAATTAATCAAAATTTGATTAATATCTTTGTTACCTCGCTTGATGATGTTCTTCTTCCTCTAGGTTTTCTTTCTGGTGCCTTTCCCTTTCTTATTTTTGATGAATTTACCTTCGAAGGACTCGGCCTCGGACTCTGAAATATCTGAATCCACCTCTATCCTTTTCCTGTTGAGTATTGTTTTTATCTTAATTGGATATCATTTCGGTATCATGGATATGATGGTTCTATGGTCTGGAAACATCTTTGTGTTTTTCGGGTGTTCTAGCATTAATCGTTGCTGATTGTGAGATTCTATGTTTAACTTATCCTGAGGTTTGGATAAGATTTGTGGAAGCATGTTTGATATGTTATGGGTCTTTCCATAGCATGTGGAGATCTATATTTGAGTTATTTGCATTGGGGAATACATTCTTGATCATTATTTGCTTATATCAATGCATAGTGTGTGGATATGTTGTTTCTTATATTCCGATGATTGTAGACCAGTGAATTGATCTTTGGAAGTTATGTTTTGGTCCCCTCTTTCTCCTAGAGTGGATCAATGTGTGTAGTTTTTGTTCGGAAAGTACATCTTGATTCATGTCAACTTAGTTTAAGCTTTGATGATCTATTGTATATAAGGATGAGTGTAATTGATCTAAGTGTATGAGCATGAGGTGTGGAGTGTATATGTATGATGTGAAGATAATTAGTGAGGTTTGGTAAATAGAGGAAGAAGAGTTGTGGTTGAATGATATGCGAGTTGTGTTGAGACTATGATAGAGAGTTGAGATAGAGTATTGGTAGTTGAGATCATAGTTGTGTGTGTGTGTGTGTTGATGTCGGTCACTTGATGTAGATTTCAAGCATAGCTTCATGATTGATAAATTCTTATTTTCATATTATTTTTGTATCTTTCCCTGAGTGCAATTAGCTTTAGGTTTTACAAGTCCTCATATTTATCTTGCCCCATGACAAATTAGCCTTGGTGTGAAAGTTTAGAGAAATTAGCTCTTATTTTTGTAATCTGATATACATAATGGATATATTTTGTCAGTAGGTACTCACCATGGTTTTTCTGTGTTTGGGTTTTCCATATATAAATCTTGTTGTTCATGTGTTGGATGTGTGTTGAAGCTTAAATGTTTATGTCTTGCATTAATTTTTTTTTTGGACTAATTCACCCTCCTCTGGGTCCTACCTTGGGTTCAACACAACCCTTCTATGAAGTAGAGCCACTACCAAAATATTAGTAGCACCAACCTTTCTATGCAAGAAAGCCCCTATCGAAAGATTAGTAGTAATAACCTCACAATGAAATAAATCCGTTACTAAAGAGGGCTACTACTGATAGAGATAAATAGATGTTGGATAGGACCAATCTTGATGCTATAAAGGAAAGTTACAATGGATAAGATAGATATTGAAAATAACCACATAGAATTAAAATAGACAATTATCACAACAGGAAAGAGATATACATGCACCTCTATGGGAGAAAAAGAGATAAGCACCACTATGGGCGATAAAAAGAGATGATGCATGTGAGAATGCACAAGTGAGAGAAGTGTATTTACTCCTAAATATATTATCATATTGAATATGTTGATATCTTACAGAAAAAAATAAATAAGAAAGTGAAACCTCAAGAGGGATGCACACCTTGCAAAAAAAAAATTCACTTGTCCCCAACATCTACGAGAGGACAACTATGCTAGAGACTATTGTGTTCCTCCCACAAAGAAAGTATGGTTGCACACAATATTGTACCACCAAGAATGGCAATGAGAAAGGAATCTATAAATGCCACATAATGAGCAACGACACAATAGAACAAGTGAGATAATTATTAGCATGTAGAAGGAATAGGATAGAGGTGAACCTCAATATCACTTATCATTTGAAGAAGAAGAAGGCATATCAATAAATGAAGGATTGATGACACCTGATTGATGAAGTTTATATATCTTGTCCTTTAATGCTCGATAGTCACTAGTGGAATGACCAAGAACTTGATGATATGCACAAAATGAAAGCTTTTCTTTATCATTGTTATGAAATTTCTTATGTGTAGGAGGAGGAGGGGTAATCAAGTGGCCTTTAAGAAGCCTCAACAAAATAAGATCTTTCTTACATAAAGAATGAGGAGAAGGATGAACCCCTTTCTTTTGTGGAGAAAATTTTGACTACTCATAAGAAGAAGAAGACATAGAAACACTAGACAATGGAGGATGGGATGAAGACAAAGGAGAAGGCTTGTAAACTAAACCCACCATAAAAGAACATAGTTTCCAACCTTAACTCCTTGTTGCATATACCCAAGACCATTTCCTTTATATCCATGCTTAGAAAAAATATTGAATTATAGACCATAATGTGATTTAAGCTACTCAAGAGGGGGAGGATCACCATAAATGGTATAGTCAATAGTGTTCACATGATCCTATGATACAAAAGAATAATCATCTTTGATAGGTGCAAAAAATGTGGTTAGAATTTTAAGGAGGATAGGGTCAACTCTATATTATCCAATGAAGGTGTTTGCAAGGTCTAAGAAATCCCAATCATCACCAAGAAATGTATTTTATTGAGAGGAAAAAAGGATTTGAAGAAGGAGATGGAGTAGGAGTAGACTTAGGACTTCCTAATTTAGGAGGATCTTTCTTCTTAAGAGAATCTTCTTTAGAAACATTTTTTTTATGGATTACCATTTTAGGAGGGAGCATGGGAATAATTATCACCATATTAGAAGATAAACATGTAATATAGTTTTGAAAGGTAGGTGTAATTGAGGCATGATGAACTACTACCATTTGAAATAAGTGTAGAGCATCAAGATCAACCTTGATTGTAACTTCTTGATTGTCAGCAAAAAACTTAATAAAACCATGAAGGGTATAACTGACCACTCCTAAAGCGTTAATCCAAGGTCTACCCAAGAGAAGACTGTATGGTAAAGGCCCTAACATAGCATACACTAGGGTTAGAATAGTAATTGGCCCAATATTTATAGGAAAAATAATAGTTCCCAAAGTAGTTTTACCAGTATTATCAAAACAACAAATTAACAACGATGATGTAGCAAGAGAATTCAAATCCACTTTAATTCTGAGTAATAGGTCTAAACTACAAACATTGAGTGTTCAACCAATATCAATGAGACTTAATCTAATGCTAACACCATTAACATAAATGATTATCATTAATGGATTTTCTTGATTCCTTAATACTAGAGGTGGGCCTTCATGTGGCTAGAACATGATATTGAAAGAATCTGTGTGAATATGATCCATCAACGCGTTAACATCTAAAGGCCTAGCAGAAGAAGGCAACAAGATATTTTGCTTAGCTTCCTATAACATACCTTGATAAATTGGAGCAGTCTTGAAGTAAATCCCAGAGTGAGATATTAGCCGGAGTAACATGAAGTTGCTCAATAAGAACATATCCACTAGGTATCTTAACTGAAGTCTTAGGTGCTTGAGGAAGATCTGGTTGAGAAAGTGGTAAAGAAGTATTAGATTGATCAAATTATTTTTTTTCTATGAGTGTTATAAGTATGGGCTATTTTTCTATAAGAAGGAGCCTTAGACTGTGTGTATCTCGTAAAATGAGTCATTTTTAAAAGAGATGCAATGAATAGAAATTGCCTTTTTTAGAGAAGAAATAGTTGCAGTCACATAAATGATTGGCCTCTTAGGCCTTTTGGGGGAGGCAGAGACAATAATGGCATTCACAAACTCATTACAACTTGTAGAATAATTTGTTAAAGCAACTTGCTCAACATCAACCTCTAGGAGATCAAATAAGACATGAAGTTAATCATTCGCTAATGCATTAGCTCTAGAAGAGAGTGAATTGTAATGAAGAGAATGTAGAGTGACATCAAGAAAGGTATCAATGATTTCATCTTCTTCTAACAAAATATCCTCTGAGACTAAACAATTCTTATAAGAGGGATCAAAGACATAGACTGACAAAGGCAAAGCCAAGTCACCATCACATGCATGAAAATGACCATCATTAGTATTTTGAATAAAACTAGAAATTGAATTAATAAAAAAATATAGCAAATACATTTTGAAAGTAGTAAATTAAATTTAAGAAAGGATACTATGGTGTAAATCTGGCCCTATGGTGTAAGGATGCTTTTGTGTAAATTTTGATGGCATTGAATGGAGTAAATGTAATAGTGTAAATTTGACCTCACAGAAAGGATACTATGTTCTTTTGAGAGATAGTTTCACAACATACATTCAAATATCTCCAACTACTTAAATAGGTGAAGATATCTAATTATAGATAAAGAAAATAAGGATTACAATTACCAAATTAGAAATAGAAGATTATAGAGAGTTTTGGGTCCAAATTTGAGCATATCAGCCAAGAACACTAGCGCAGTGCGCAAAAATCTATGTGGTGCCTTGTAGTCTCTTATAGACCATGAATAAAAGACTCAAAAAATGAATAAAACCCAACTCTATGTTTTAGAGGACCTGTAAAACCCAAAATAAAAAATATACCAACAAATATTCTACAATAGAGATACAAAGAAGTCAAATAAAGATTTGAATAAAAGAAATGAATAACAAATAAATACAACAAATATGTGTGTGATTGAATGCTTTCAAGAAACCTAAACACATATAGAAGAGAAAAATGTTTGGGGTTGTTTGGCGACTTTCCTCAGTCAAATCCATTTATGGTGTTTCCACCTCCACACTAGCCAAATAGATATATTAATAAAAATGTAAATAGAAAAGATAGATGATCTGATAGATAAGTGTTCTAACAAATCCCTAAGATGCTAAAAAACAAGATAAATAAATAGATATTAGCAACAAGACTTTTGAAAGCCAAGAGAGATGTAAAGACTATTGCAGCAAGCTAAAGATTGCTCTAGCAAATGACAGAGACAGAGAAAGTTGTGAGAACCAAGAGAACATGAGATTTCTAAAAGAACCAATAAAGATCTAGAGACATTGCTAGAAGTGAAAAGATAAGTTTAAAGTGAGAAGATGTAATGTCCTTCCCTGACTCATCCTTTATGAGAAGATGTGATTAACAATTTTAGATTTGTTCATGTCCTGGATGTCTCTTTTTTCATTCTTAATATTAATATTCTCATTGACATTGATGGAATAATTGTTATTATTAATCATATGCTTTGGTTTTCTTATTGAAGATAGGTGAATGATTAAGCTTCATCGTTATTTCACTAGTTAGGATACGAGGTTCATGTTTATCTCTTATGATGAATTATCTTAGACATCTCATATTTACATTTGATACATTATGATTTATGTGGATGATGTTATATGGACTATTATGATGATTGGGCTTTCATTTCGTGATCTATATGCACTCGTTATTCATGTATGGATTATAATGCTTATAAGAATATTATGGCATCTTACTAGTGTTAACCCCACTTCATCATTATATTAGATGAGATGATGTTATTGTTGTCGTGATTGTATTTTTACTATATTTATGATAGAGACAATATCATGCCACTCGTCACAAGCATGGTATGATTGTTGGATATTTCTAAGAAGTTTGTTGGAATGATGTGTTGTCATTGATGTCAACATATTCTTCTGTGTATTCCAGTGTTGCAGTTTGGTTGAATGAGTTGGTTTATCTTGTCTATTGTAGATGAGTTGATGTGGCTTAAATTTTTTCTAGTATATTGTTTTTAGATGGTTCGTTCCCATTTGCAAAGGTCCGTATGATGTTTTGATCTAGTTATGAGGTTCGGTATTGAGGATGATATTGAGTTGTTTGTGTTATTCAGTATTCTATTTTCTACTCTGTATTTCTCTAAAATTGTAATATCTTTAGTTGTGGATGTGTGGAATGTATTCTAGATGTTGATGTGTGTCTTCAGTTCAATTAGTTCATGATTTGGAAATACACAAACAAATCTTTCAAGTTGACAGTCAGTTATGTTGGTGTTCTTAAGATCCAGTAGAAAGATGATGATGATTCTAGTAATTTGAGTTATTGTGGTTTTTCTGGTGCAATTCACGTTGCTTGTGAATCTTTCTAGATCGTATTCTATATGTATTGGCAGTCTACATTGATTATTGTGCGCATTATTGAATAATTTATTTGTTCGGTGATGTTCTTCGTGTTATGCAACATTCTTGGTGACTCTAGTGTGTTGCAAATGATCGAGGTGTAATTGTTGGAGGTGTTGTGTATTTGTGGTGGTTTCTTGGGTCTAGACTATGTCTTACTCGCCATTGTTTTGGTCTACATGCATTGTTGTAGCATGTGAGGTTATTATTTTGTAATTTGTATTAAGGGTTTAGCCAACCTTGAATTACAAGTTGATGACGTACAAATGAATGTCATAATCATTGAAAGATATCATGCTATGTGTGAATATTGTATCAATCATTTAGTAGTAGGGAAGTTGTACGAAGTTGTACGAAGAAGAGTGTTGTAGAGAAGATTTGATAATGATTTTAACCGAAACTGTACTTAGGCTTATGGAGATGCTATTTTCACAGTTCATGTAATCTGGATTGTTATCTGAATGCTTTTGTAAGTCAGTGAGAATTCTTGAAAGGCAGTGAGCCTTCCCTAAGGGTTGTAGTTTCTTGTTTGATCAGTGGGCTCTAGGTAGTGTGCCTGAATGCATGTGTGTTCCCCATAGTAATATTTAGATTTACTCCTAATAGTGTATTATCTCATTGTGGGTAGGTTCCCACCATGGTTTTTCCACATAAAAAATATTGGTGTTATGTGTGTTATTGATGTGGTGTTGTTTCATGCTTTAACTGTGAATTATCAGATCTGCTTTGTGGTTTGAGTTGCAGTAATTTTTTGTGCAAACTGATTCACCCCCCCTCTCAGTTTGTTACATTGTTGTCAACAATTGGTATTAGTTCTAGATCCTTTGGAAGAAGCTTGATTGATTGAGGAGATCTGAGATGGAAACCTTTGCTTTCAAGAAGGATAGTCCATTATTTGATGGAATGAACTACACTCTCTGGGAAAGTTGAAAGCAATGTCATTTGAGATGCATTAGAGAAGAGTAATAGAAGATTACTAAGAATGTATATAATATTCCTCAAAATGGTCCTACTACTCTGGATGAGATAAAGGAAGTATAATTCAATATTAGGGCTAAGGAAGCATTGTTGAGTGCCTTGTCAGATTCTGAGATGACTAATGTGATGGACTTAGAGACTGATCATGAAATCTAGATAAAATTGGAAATTTTGCATGAAGGGGATAGTCATGTGAATATTGCTAAGTTGCAGAGCTTGAAGGGAAAATATGAGAACTTGAAGATGAGTGAGAATGAGAACATTACTTATTTTATGTAGAAAGTGAATGAGATTATGTTCGGAATCAGATGTGTCAGTGGAGTATTAGAAGAATCTAAGAGTGTTGCTAAATTGTTGAGATCCTTGCCTCCTACTTACAAACATAAATTTTCTGCTATTGATGAGATCTAAACTGTGAAAAATGTGACAAGAGACATGTTGATTGGTAAACTTGTTGCTTTTGACCTAAGTGAGTTTGGAGACTCTCTTCCTAAGATTGAATCTACATTCAGCTACTATTTTTGGAAGCAGAGATATGATCTGGGAGAAAGTTCTACAAGAGTATCTAGATATGAGAAAGAGATGAAAGAGATGGAAGATGAAGAAAGAGATCTTGAGGATCTTGAAGAACTTATTGCTAGAAGATTGCCTAAAGGTGTCAGTAAGTATGAAGGAAAGTTACCTCTTAAATGTTTTTCATGTAATAAGATAAGACATTTTCCATCAAGGTGTCCGGAAAGAGATAGAAATCCTAAGAAGCCATATAAGACCAAATATTAGAAGAAGTGTTATTATGCTGCTGATGAAGGTGTGACAGATGATGAGTTAGATGAGGGAAATTCAGGAGATGAATTTGTGTTCATTGCAATCAAGGAAGATGATATTGTAACTATAGATTCTACAAGTTGCATTAATGAGGATAAATCTTTAGCTACTAAAGTTGAGGAGAAAGATGAATGGGTAATTGGCAGTGGTTGCTCTCATCATATGATAGGTGATAAGAGTAAATTTGGAAAAGTATGATAGTGGTATAGTAAGATTTGGTGATAACAAAGCTTGAGTAATACATGATAGAGGTTCTATTTCTCTTGATGGTAAGCATAATACTAATTATGTGTTGTATATTGAAGGTTTAAAGCATAATATTTTGAGTGTTGGTCAGATGGTTCATAAGGGATATAACTTGCAATTAAAGAATGGAAAATGTGAGATCTTGAGTGGCTCTAGAGATGACATTGCATTAGGTACAAAGACTAAAGGTAATATCTTTCACTTGAATGTTGGTGGTAAAATTTGTTTGATTGATCGGATTCATGAAAGCTGGTTTTGGTGAAGGATGTGTCATGTATATTTTGATTTCATGATTAAGATAAGTTTTAGTCAAGCAGTAAGAGATCTACCAAAGTTAACAAAGCCTTCTAATCTGGTATGTAAGGAATTTCAATTAGGGAAGCAGATAAGAGTTACTTATAAGAGAAAATGGTATAATTCTAATAGATTGTTAGATCTTGTGCATATTGATCTATTTTGTCCTTCGAGAATGTAAAGCTTACAGGGTGATAGGTATTTCATGTTGTTGATTTATAATTATTCAAGGATGATGTGGGATATCTTTTTAAGAGATAAGTCTGAAGCATTGAAGAAGTTCACGATTTTCAAAGCTAGAGTTGAAACTGAGATTGGATTGAAGCTGAAGTGTCTAAGATCTGACAAAGGTGGAGAATTCACTTCCAGTAAGTTTAATGCATATTGTGAAGAGCATGGAGTTAAGAGAAAACTATCTATGTTAGATATAATGCACCACTAAGAGGGGGAGGGGGTGAATCAATGGTTCTCAAATCTCTTTCCCTTTTGCAATCCTATGTGAGCATTCTAGTATATACATTTAACTCAATGCAGACTTACTAGTTATGGAGGAGACTAACTTAAATGCAAACACACTCACAAGGGGACATCACATAACACCAGCATATATGAGGAAAACTCAAGATGGGAAAAACCTCAATGAGAAATGTTGTTGGAGTCTACTACTCCAATCCAACCTCACAATAAAACACAGTTGCAAATTTTAGGGCACTAACCCAAGGAGCACCAACCCCTATCTGATTTATGGGCTACAACCCAAAGGAACACCAACCCTTGACTTTAGGGCACCAACCCAAGGAGCTACAACCCCTTCACTGAGCTACAACTCAGTGTTCACAATGTAAACATCAAATATATAAGTAGTTATCTTGTTACAAGTGAGTCTTGCAACCATTATAAATATCTTACTCTGTCGATGAGATACCCTCTCTACTTCATCGACTCACTTCTTTGTTGCTCTACACCTATTGCTTCTTTGCTGGTAAGCACTACCATTTTATCTCTCTTTTGCATTGCTCTCATTGTATCTCCTCCTCACTACTCTACTCTTCACCGATTCAACTCTCTGTCAGTTCTCTGTCAATCTTCTCTACAGTCTCCTTTACCTCTATTCTATCGATATGAATACTACCAGTTCTTCTCTCCAATCTAGGTTCTCTCTCACTCCCTCTCTATTCATAAATGCTCATTGAGCACTTGGCTGACTTGCTCTTACTTGCAGAAATCTTCAACTTTGCAATTGCACAATATTATTCTATTCAGTAGCAACAAACATTCTCTTCAGCCCCCACACTTATAGCCAAATTTTCCCTCCAAAAACCAATTCAAAATCCAGGCGGTTAGGGTTTCCTCACCATCCTCGAGGAAAACCAAATCCAATCAGATCTTTCATGATCTGATCTTTCTAACATCCGATTGCACAACTCCGCCATTTTCGCATCTCCTAGATCACACCTTCCATCTCTGGCTACTTGCTTTTTACCCTAATAGTTGATCCCTTGGTCAATCATGAAAGAACTGTCATGTTGTTTCCTCTATCACCTCGATCTTCTCAATCACTCTTAGCTAGCTCGTAGTTGTCTTCCAAACCTCGAGCCTCAAACCCCTGCAATAGCTCTGCAACATGTCTCATGATTTGAGTGACTTCTCATTAAAGTCAACCAACCCTGCAACAACCCTATCTATGTACATTCCATCTTTATCCATGTACATGTTTTCCATGTTGACTCCATGTAGAATTCATATCGATTAACTGCCAGCTTGGCACTTCATGTTGGTCCAAATAGGATCAACGACTAGCCACTCAACTGGTTTATCTTTCCTGCTAGTTTACTAACCCTACTGGGATCACACATTCTATCGATTTCCTCCTTGTGTTCGTTCCTTGTTGAACTGTCAATGAAACACATAAACTAGTCTTCAGACATGACTAACCTAAAGATGTACATTCCACAAAGTGGGAATCTTCTACATTTGCACCTTGTCCATATTACCAATGGGCGTTACATACTAATAAGCACTCTTGATGACACCATGTCATCAACCTTTACTAGACTCCATCTTTAGTCAGGCCATTCTTCCTATATCAGCATCTGTATAGCTATGTCTTCTCCCTGATTAACTCGGATCATGTATCAACCGGTTTGTCATGTTGACAAACTTATCACTCTTCATCTGTACTGGAAACTCAACTTGCCTTCACCTCTTCTTCCTAGTGTCACCACACTATGATCCACGTAAGGAATAATAGGAGATAAGCTCCACTTACCAGTGGAGTGACACATTCTCATCTACTCATGTGAGTTCCCTATTTATGCACCATATCTTCAAATAGGCATATGTGAACCGGTGTAAGCACATACACTGTCAGTTTTTGCTTCTCAGGATGACTGCATCTTCATTTGGTGGGAGTCTTGTTTTTCTACAACCTCATAGCATATTGGTGACCTATTCAATCTTCTCTTCTAGTGTGGATGTGATTCAGATAACATTCTTCCTCTTCATCATAAACAACCGTTCAAACACCTCTCTATCTCATCACACAAGTTGGGCATTAACTTGTGTGTAGGTGACTCATGAGGTCATCTTCCTTACCTTACTGGTGTTCTACAACACAAGGTGATATCCAAGATATCATATCCTGTACTCCTTCATAGTAGTGTTGCACATACATCTCTTCTACTGGTGGTCATCCCATACTGGTTGACATCAATGACAACATAATGCCAACAATCTTCCCCTTTGGCATTGAGGTCAACACATGTAGTATCCGGCATATTACATAGTCTTTCTCCCCCTTACTGTGATCCATGGATTCACACACATGTAGTATGCGGTATACTACATACTCCTTCTCCCCATTTGACAACAATGGCAAAGGGCATGTCAGGATATTATTTCTCTTTGTATGTACCGGTTACTGACAGAATACTTTCTCCCCCTATTACCAGGTGCATCTCCCTCTTTGAAGATTATGCACAACATAATCTCAAACAACAACACTTGAGATGGAAATATTAGGTACCAAACAACCCTTAACATCTACCATGGGTCTCTCTCTTTCTTCGAGCATCTGCTTGATCTGCTTCTATGCTCTATATGTCTGATATCAATCTGAGGATATAGCTTTGAACTCCCCCTGAACCACATATCTATGGTCTTTATTTCTCATCTGCCAGATTTCAAAATGGTACTTACCTTAGTACCTATAACCTCTTCCTGTAACCTCTAATACTAGCAAGTCACCTATCCAACCGGTTTACACATAAAGATGCATCTACACGAGATCAGCTACTAGACCAATACATGTCATTCAAGTCCTTTCCAATAATATTTGAGACATACCCTTATCCATCTAGGCCATCAGATTTACTACAATGGTCCCTCAACTCATTGACTTACATAGCTTAGCAACATTGATCAACATCCATTCTGGTAACATGCTTTGCATACCGGTCTCATGTCTCTACTGGGTCACTTTCTTATTTACCTTTGTTTCCCGGTTATAGTTTCCTCTACTACCATTCATTTCACCTATGGCAGTAGACCATCTTCCATGTGTATTCAAGGTAGTAACTACACACACTACCATCTTATTTTCTTCCTCTTACCGGTAGTAGCTTGTTCATCTCCTTGACCACTTTCAACTAAGGGGTAAATGATCTTATCAATATGCAACTCCCCCTAAGTCTTGCATCTCGTTTAAGCTATAGGAGATATCACTTGTGCATTAGATGCACAATGTTGGTCCATGGTCCTCTTTTCCTGCTTCTTCCTCCATGCCTGTTTGGTCTTACTTTTCTTCCCCTTTTTAGCCCAGGGAGCAGGTTTCATCTTCTCCTACTGATCGACACACACTTTTAGATTCAACACCAAGACAAGAGGTAGTGTTGTATAAGCACACAACATCCATGTTAACCTCATGATATGGGAACCTTCTATTGTATTGGTTTTCTCTTCTTCTTCTTATCATGTCATTGTGGCCATCTGTCAATCTCCCTGGATACTCTACTTGAGTAGGAACACCACTCACCTTGTTCCAAGCTGGTCCATGCTGCTCATATCCCCTGTAACTACCCTCATACTAAGCATGATTGATCCTTTGGTTTCCATAGGGATACATATACTTCTTGCATTCATGACTTATATGTCTGAGTCTATTGCAGTTGTGACATACAACATTAACAATACAGGGAGAGGGGGTATGCATGCTTCTTCTCCTAGATGCATTATGCTCATATGCGTACAATCTATAGCCATCTGATTTATTATGTCTAGGAAGAAAACTCTGTATATTATTAGGCCTCATTTTACATTCATCTGCCCTATGACAAAATCCTTTACATTCAAAGAAATAACCAGAGAAAGGTGGCTTATTACTTACAAATTTGTTCTGCCAGATATGAGGTGATTTTACCAGTTTGGCCTCTCTATTTCTCCTTCTTCGGGAATGGATCCTTGGTTGTCCATGCTCTGCTGATCTTCCATCTGATCTCTTCTTCTACCATGATTTTCTTGACTTGGTGGAAGCAACATTTCTTTGTCTTCTACTGGTAGGAGGTCTTCTCCTATTCATGCTACCAGTAGTACTGTCTTCCCACATCTTTCCTTTTCCTTTTAGATCTACATTGTTTCTCCATGTAGCACCAATTCTCCTCTTCATGTCTTCACTGGTTGAAGTCAGGTCAACCTTCTTTCTTGAAGTATCTTTGACTGTGAAGGTTTGTCTTTTGCCATCTTCATTTGTGGAGACAAATTGAATATCTTTGTGGGAGGTCTCCTTTCTTGTAGATCATTTGCCTGCAGCACATCCTAATCCTCCAGTATCCTTGGAATGTTTTTTCTTACTTAACATTTTATCCAAGGCCTCAGTACTGCCATCATACTAAATCCTTATCTTGAGCTCATTTTGACATTTCTCAAGGTCTTTCCTGATGCTCTCCATTTCCTCTTTCAGCTTTAGACACTCTTTGTCCTTTGTTTCCACTTCTAGTTGAAGATTCTCACATATTCTATCCTTATCATCGAAGACTGATTTCAACTCACCAATCAATCTTTATTTTATTCTTCAAGGCATATTATCAACTGGCTACATTCATCATGGACTGCATCTTTGTAATTCTTGAAATCCTTTCTAACACTTTGCAACTCATTTAGTGCACTAACCAGTTCACATTCAAGATCTACTTCGGCTTCATCTTCATCATCACTCCTAGACACATCTTTTCAGTGGGATCTATCAGCCTTATCACACTCTGATGTGTGTGCATCACTTTCTCTCTCTTGTGCCATGAAGAGATGAGTTTCCTCTTCATCAAAACTGCTTCGACTGACGGATCTGCTATCAACAATTCCACATGTGTCAACATTGTTGTTCTTCATGCTTCCACAATCCGATTCAGCAATACATGGCTCATTTTCATAAAGCATCTTCACTCTATCCCATAGACTCTTTGTTGTTTTGCATCTGTCCACCTGTGAGGAGATATCAATAGTGAGCCCACTGAAAATAGCCTTCATGGCTTCTTCATTACATATGAATCTTCTTTCATCTTTAGTGCCGGTGGAGGACAAAAATTCCTAGGGAGACCATCAACAACCGACATCCATACATCAAACCCTAGAGAGGATAGGAAAACTTCCATTCTACAACTCCAAATAGAATAGTTTGAACCATCAAACAATGGAGTAGGGATTGACACTAAACAAACCATTGTGTCTTTAAGCCAGAATCTACCCAAGTTGGAGAACACTCTTAAAACTAGGAACCTATGCTCTGATACCAATTGTTAGACACAATGCACCACTGAGAGGGGGAGGGGTGAATTAGTGGTTCTCAAATCTCTTTCCCTTTTGCAATCCTATGTGAGCATTCTGGTAGATAGATTTAACTCAATGTAGACTTACTAGTTATGGAGGAGACTAACTTAAATGAAAAAAAAACTCACAAGGAGACATCACATAACACCAGCATCTACGAGGAAAACCCAAGATGGGAAAAACCTCAGTGAGCAATGTTGTTGGATTCTACTTCTCCAATCCAACCTCACAATAAAACATAGTTACAAAGTTTAGGGCACCAACCCAAGGAGAACCAACCCCTATCTGATTTATGGGCTACAACCCAAAGGAGCATGAACCCCTAAGTTTAGGGCAACAACCCAAGGAGCTACAACCCCTGCACCGAGCTACAACTCAGTCTTCGCAATGTAAACATCAAATATATAAGTAGTTATCTTGTTACAAGTGAATCTTGCAACCATTATACATATCTTACTCTGTCAGTGAGATACCCTCTCTACTTCACCGACTCAATTCTCTGTTGCTTCTCTGTTGGTAACCCCTACTAGTTTATCTCTCTTCTAAATTGCCCTCATTTCATCTCCTCCTCACTTCTTTGTTCTTAACCGATTCAACTCTCTGTCGGTTCTCTATCTATCTTCTCTGCAGTCTCCTTTACCTCTATTCTTCTGGTATGAATACTACCGATTCTTCTCTCCAACCGGTTGAATGCTTCAACTAGGTTCTCTCTCACTCCCTCCCTCTTTACAAATGCTTGTTGAGCACTTGGCTGACTTTCTCTTACTTGGAGAATTCTTCAAATTCACAATCGCACAATATTCTTCTATTCAGTAGTAGTAAACATTCTCTTCGGCCCCCACACTTATAGCCAGATTTTCCCTCCAAAAACCAATTCAAAATATAGGTAGTTAGGGTTTCCTCACCATCATCAAGGCAAACCAAATCCAATCAGATCTTGCATGATTTGATCTTTGTGACATCCGATTGCACAACTCCGCCATTTTTGCATTTCCTAGATCATGCCTTCCATCTTTGGTGACTTGCTTTTTACCCTAATAGCTGATCCCTTGGTCAATCATGAAAGAACTATCATGTTGTTTCCTCCATCACCTCGATCTTCTCAATCACTCTTAGCTGACTCGTAGTTGTCTTCTAGACCTCGAGCCTCAAACCCCTACAATAGCTCTACAACATGTCCTGTGATTTGAGTGACTTCTCATTAAAGTCGACCAACCCTGCAACAACCCTGTCGATGTACATTCCATCTTTATCCACATGCATGTTCGCCATGTTGAATCCATGTGGCATCCATATCCACTAATTTCTAGCTTGGCATTTTATGTTGGTCCAAATAGGATCACCGACTAGCCACTCAACTGGTTTCTCTTTCCTGCCAGTTTACTAACCCCGCTGGGATCACACATTCTACCGGTTGCCTCCTCATGTTTGTTCCTTGTTGAACTACTGGTGAAACACTTAAACTAGTCTTTAGACATGACTAACCTAAGAGATGCACATTCCACAAAGTGGGAATCTTCTGCATTTGCACCTTGTCCATATTACTGGTGGATATTACATACCAGTAAGCACTCTTGATGACACCATGTCATCAACCTTTACCAGACTCCATCTTTAGTCAGGCCATTCTTCCTCTATCTATATCTGCACATCTATGCCTTCTCCTTGATTAACTCAGACCATGTATCAACCGGTTTTTCATGTTGACAAACTTATCACTCTTCATCAGTACTGGCAACTCAGCTTGCCTTCACCTCTTCTTCCTAATCTCACCACACTATGATCCACACAATGCATAATAGGAGATAAGCTCCACTTATCGGTAGAGTGACACCTTGTCATCTGCTCATGTGAGTTCCCTGTTTGTGCAGCATATCTTCAAACAAGCATATGTGAACCAGTGTAAGAAGATACATTGTCAGTCATTGCTTCTCATGATGACTACATCTTCATCCGGTGGGAGTCATTTTGTTCTACAACCTCACAGCATACCAGTGACCTATTCAGTCTTCTCTTCTAATGTGGATGTGATTCAGATAAAATTATGGCTCTTCATCATAAACAACCACTCAAACACCTCTCTATCTCATCACACAAGTCGGGCATTAACTTGCGTGCAGATGACTCCTGAGGTCATCTTCCTTACCTTACCAATTTTTTGCAACACAAGGTGATATCCAAGATATCACATCTTCTACTCCTTCATAGAAATGTTGCATATACATCTCTTCTACTGGTGGTCATCCCATATCGGTTGACATCAATGACAGCACAATGCCAACAATCTACTCCTAGGACACCACAACAAAATGGTGTTGTGGAGAGGAAGAATAGAACAATTCAAGAAGCTTCTATAACCATGATGATTGAAGGGAATATTTTGCATGTGTATTGGAGAGAAGCTATGAGTACTACAATATACACTCTTAACTGTGTAAATGTCAAAGGTGATATTGGTAATACTCCTTATGAGTTATGGTTTGTTCATGCCCCTACTATTAGATATTTTAGAATTTTTGGAAGTAAATGCTATATCAAAATAGATGAATATCTTGGAAAGTTTGATGCTAGATGTGATGAAGGAATCTTTCTTGGTTATTCTACAAATAATAAGGCCTGTCGATATTATAATAAAAGACTAAGAAAGATCGTTGAAAGTTCTAATGTGAAGGTTGATGAAGGTAATGTAAGATAGATCAAAACTTGTAAATATGATTCTGATGATCAAGATGCTAGTTTAGATAAAGGAAAACAAGTGTAGACCCAAACTCAAGTTCAGATTGATCTAGAAAATTCAGAGAATGAAGAGAAAGGTGCAGAAGAAAGAGTTCAAAAGCTTGAAATTTAAGAAAAACCTAAAAAATCCCAAGTATGTAAGGTTGAATCATTCAGAAAATCAGATTATTGGTGATAAGAATAAAGGTGTGATGACTAGGAGAAGACTTGTTGAAGAAATTTGTTTGATTTCTAAGATTGAGCCTAAATATGTTGATGAAGCATGTAAAGATGAAAATTGGATTAAAGCTATGGAAGAAGAATTGAATCAGATTGATAAAAATAACACATGGATTCTTTTTCCTAGACCTAAGGATAAAAATGTAATTGGAACTAAATGGGTATTCTAGAATAAGTTGAATGAATAGGGTGAACTTGTCCGAATTAAAGCTAGACTTGTGTGTAAGGGTTATTCATAGATGGAAGGAGTTGATTATCTGGAGACTTTTGCTCCAGTAGCTAGAATTGAAGTTGTTAGATTATTTCTTGCCTATGTTGCTCATAAAGATTTCAAGGTTTATCAGATGGATGTCAAATCAACCTTTCTTAATGGTGAGTTGGAAGAAGAAGTCTACATTAAGAAACCAAATAGATTTCACCTGACAGATGAAAATAATATGGTTTTCTGATTGAAGAAAGCATTGTATGGATTGAAGAAAGCCCCTAGAGCTTGGTATGCCAGATTGGATAAGTATTTGATGAAACTTGGAATCAAAAAAGGTACTGCTTATAGTAATTTTTATTTCAAGATTGATCAAAATAACATATTGATTGTTGAAGTTTTTGTTGATGACATTATCTTTGGAGGAAATGATTGCCTATGTAAGAAATTTTCTGAAGAGACGCAAAATGAATTTGAGATGTCTATGATTGGTGAGATGAAATTCTTTCTAGGATTATAAATTACTCAACTAGATAAAGGTATTTTCATATCTCAGTCCAAGTCTAGGAAGGAATTATTGAAAAAAAATTAATTTTGAAGACTATAAGCCTGTTGGTACACCTATGGTGACCGGATGTAAGTCGACAAAAGATGATAATTCTCCGAAAGCTAATCAGACTAGATATAAATCTATGATTGGTGGATTATTGTATTTGACTTAGACTAAACTTGATATAATGAATGTTGTGTGTCATGTTGCTATATTTCAAGTTGATCCTAAGGAATCTCATGTTACTATTATAAAAAGGATATTCAAATATTTGAAAGGGACAGTTAATTTTGGTTTGTGGTATCCTAAGATTGATGATTTCACTTTGAGTGATTTTATAGATGTTGATTGGGCAGGCGATGTTGATGACCGAAAGAGTACTATTGGTGGTGCATTATTTTTGGGTAAGTTGGTCTCTTGGGAAAGTAAGAAGAAAAATAGTATTTCTTTATCTACTACATAGGCTAAATACATTGTTGCTACTAACAATTGTACTCAGGTAATTTGAATGAAGCAGATGTTGAATGATATAGGAGTTATCTATGATGATCGTTTTTCTATATATTGTGATAATTCAAGTGCTATCAATATTTAAAAGAATTTGGTGTTGCATTCCAAAACAAATCATATATCAATCAAGTTTAATTTCTTGAGAGAGAAGGTGAATGAGAAAGAAGTCAGACTAGAGTATGTATCTACAAAGGAACAAATTGCAGATATCTTTATGAAGCCTTTTCCTAATGAAACTTTTGAGTATCTTAGAGAGAAGTTAGGGGTACTTGTCCCTCTTGATGAGAACTAAGATGCATGTATCTACATCAGTCTAGTGAACTTCACAGAGATATTTTGAGATCTGGATTGATGAGTGAGGATACTACTCGGGGAGAGTAGTCAGTGTTGGTGTTTAGTGGTTCAGATGTACAAATTTGTGGGAAGAGAATCATGATTCCTTAGCCTTTGTTATTTATGTCAAAGGGGGAGAAGAGCATGTGAAAAACCCTAAAGCATTTTAAGTTTTGAGATTTGAGTTGTTTGTTAAAGGGGGAGCCAATCCTTGTGATTTTGAGAGATATTGTTGAGTTAATTTATTTCTTTGCATTATTTTTTTTTTATATTCATATGTTTTCACAAATGCCAAAAGGGGAGATTGTTGGATATTGTTGAGATGTTTGTTGGAATGATGTGTTGTCATTTATGTTAACATATTCTTCTATATTCTATGCAAATTCATCCCCCCCCATTTGGTCCTAACCCTATTGTTGCTCCTAGTGCTAATCCTCAGAGTCAGGGAAAGATTCACTCTCCCTCGGCCTCTTGTGAATCTCCTCCCATTCAGAACACGAAGAGCCACCAGCCCTTTCCCAACAATCTTGATCCTTCTTCAAACCTACTCGACTCTAAGAAGGAAATTGTTACAAATGTTTTGGCTTTGGCAAGGGATGGGGTTGTTGACATTTTTAAGATCTTTAAATGGATCTTTCATGAAATTAAGGATGTTCAATCAAAATAGAGGGCTAATAGTAACAATTTAGAGATGGTCAAAGACAAAGTCAAGTAGATGGAGAAGTTGCAGGTGACTCATGAGATTAGACCTGGGTCATTTAAAGATAAGGCTTCATTCATAGACTATATTATATCCACTATGGAGGCTTTTGATGACTTCAAAAAGGGTTATGAAGCCAGGATGGCCACTCAGGAAGACCAGATGGATAAAATCAAGGATGCAATCAAGACGATTATTAAAACAAGTCATGGGGTGTTGATTGCCACTGTGGATAGCTTCAAAAACATGATGAGAAGTCTCGAGGTGCAATTCTAGTTGAAGGACGTTGTGGACATGGATACAAACATTGAGCAAGATACCAATTCTAAACCAAGTAAAAGGACTAGAGGAATGCTAAAGAGAAAGGTTGCCACTCCTCCTGATTTTTCATAAGCTCAAGAAAATCACCACCACTATGATGGAAATTGAAAAATATATGGAGCAGTCCATGAGACTACTGGATTAGTGTTGGATCGGTGTTGCTTCTGTGATGGTTCTCTGCTGGTGTTTTATTTTTTGACTCTTTCTATCTAGTTTTGTTTCTTGTTTCTACTCTTTTTGGTATACCCCTATAATGTAATGTTGCTTATGGTTTGTGTGGGGCCTTTTTTCATCTAGTTGGTATTTTTGGGCTTAACACTTCATTAAGTCATCTCTGCTCTCTTTTGTTTAAGGGTTTTGGGTCCCTTCAAAACCTGTTTTTGCTCTAATCAAAAACATATTCTTTTGTGTATTTCAGTGTTGCAGTTTGGTTGAATGAGTTGGTTTAGCATGTTTATTGTAGATGAGCTGATGCGGTTTAAAGGGTTTCTGGTATATTATCTGTAGATGGTTCATTCCCATTTTCAAAGGTATGCATGATGTTTTGATCGAGTTATGTGGTTCGGTATTGAGGATGATATTCAGTTGTTCGTGTTATTCGGTATTCTAGTTTGTGCTTCATATTGCTCCTGAATTGTAATATCTTTAGTTGCAGATGTGTGGAGTGTATTCTAGACGTTGGTGTGTATCCTCAGTTCAATTGGTTCATGATTTGGAAATCCACAAATGAATCTTTCAGGTTGACAGTCAGTTATCTTGGTTTCTTAAGATCCGGTAGAAAGATCATGATGATTCTAGTAATTCAAGTTATTGTGGTTGTTGTGGTGCAATTCACGTTGCTTGTGAATCTTTCTAGATCATTTTCTATGTGTATTGGCGGTTTGCATTGATTATTGTGCGTGTTATTAAAGAATTTCTTTGTCTGGTGATGTTCTTCGTGTTATGCAACATTCTTGGTGATTGTAGTGTGTTGCGGATGATCAAGGCGTAATTGTTGGAGGTGTTGTGTATTTGTGGTGGTTGTTTGGGTCTAGACTCTGTCTTAGTAGATATTGTTTTGGTCCGCATGCATTGTTGTAGCATGTAAGGCTATTATTTTGTAATTTGTATTAAGGGTTTAGCCGACCTTGAAATATAGGTTGATGACGTACAAATGAATGTCATAATCATTGAAAGATATCATGCTATGTGTGAATATTGTATCAATCATTTAGTAGTAGGGAATTTGTGCGAAGTTGTGCAAAGAAGAGTGTTAATCTCTTTTGTTTAAGGGTTTTGGGTTCCTTCAAAACCTGTTTTTGCTCTAATCAAAAACATATTCTTTTGTGTATTCCAGTGTTGCAGTTTGGTTGAATGAGTTGGTTTATCCTATGTATTGTAGATGAGCTAATGCAGTTTAAAGGGTTTTTGGTATATTATCTATAGATGCTTCATTCCCATTTGTAGAGGCCTACATGATGTTTTGATTGAATTATGAGGTTCGGTATTGAGGATGATATTCAGTTATTCATGTTATTCGATAGTCTAGTTTGTGCTTCGTATTTCTCCTGAATTGTAATATCTTTAGTTGTGGATGTGTGGAATGTATTCTGGACATTGATGTGTGTCCTCAATTCGATTGGTTCATGATTTGGAAGTCCACAAGTGAACCTTTCAAGTTGACAGTCAATTATGCTAGTGTTCTTAAGCTCCAGTAGAATGATGATGATTATTCTAGTAATCCAAGTTATTGTAGTTGTTGTAGTGCAATTCATGTTGCTTGTGAATATTTATAGATCATATTATATGTGTATTAGTGGTCCACATTGATTATTGTGCGTGTTATTGAAGAATTTCATTGTCTAGTGATGTTCTTCATGTTATGCGACATTCTTGGTGATTGTAGCATGTTGCAGATGATCAAGGAGTAATTGTTGGAGGTGTTGCATATTTGCGGTGGTTGTTTGGGTCCAAACTATGTCTTAGTGGACATTATTTTGGTCAGCATGCATTGTTGTAGCATGTGAGGTTATTACTCTGTAATTTGTTTTAAGGGTTTAGCCAACCTTGAAATATAGGTTGATGACTTGTATAAATGAATGTAATAATCATTGAAAGATATCATTCTATGTACAAATATTATATCAATCATTCAGTAGTAGAGAAGTTGTGTGAAGTTATGTGAAGAAGAGTGTTGTAGAGAAGATTTGATAGTGAGCTTAACCAAAACCATACTCAAGCATATGGAGATGCTATTTTCACAGTTCATGTAATTCGGATTGTTGTCTAGATGCTTTTGTAAATTAGTGAGACTTCTTGTAAGGTAGAGAGCCTTCCCTAAGTGTTGTAGCCTTTTTGGGTTTCTTGTTTGAGCAATGAGCTCTAGGCAGTGTGCCTGAATGCTTGTGCATTCCCCATTGTAATATTTATATTTACTACTAACAGGGTGTTATCTCATTATGGGTAGGTTCCCACCATGGTTTTTCCCTTAACCAGGTTTTCCATGCCAAAAATATTGGTGTTATGTGTGCTATTGATGTGGTGTTGTTTCATGCTTTAACAGTTAACTATCAGATCTTCTTTGTGGTTTAAGTTGTAGTATGTTTTTGTGCAAACTGATTCACCCCCCCCCTCCCAGTTTGTTGCATTGTTGCCAACAATGATGTCATGATTCTCTCTTACTTGTCTAACTATTTATGATATATGCAATTGTTTATGTTGCCTTGTAATTAATGGTGGTTTTAGGATTGCAGGTACTGGACATCGACTCCACCTGGTCTTACAAGTATGAGTGTGTCTTTATCCCAATGGCAAGTTGATCAGAGGTGGCATGAGTTCCTACTACACACTCTAGGCTTAAGTTGATACCCTTGTCAATTAGTTTCTTGGCGTGTGGCGTCATATTAGTGACATGCGGTATGTTGTTCAACCCTATGTCGGGTTGCCTTGTGAGTTGTTATTATTTATTAAATTAATAATTTATTTATTTGTATAATTTATTAAGTATTAAATTAAATTAATAGATGGCATTAATATTTTAAATTAATGTGTGACTATTATTACTATTTGAGAATTATTATTCATTAATGTAACTTATTCTATAGATTTATATTTCATTGGTGCTTTAATATTATTATTATTTTTTGATGGTTTAATGTTTATTTGAGTATTTATTATTTGAGCCTTTGATTATTGGATTTATTATTTATTATTTATTCATTTATTTATTGTTGGGTTATTTATTGTTTATTTCATTATTTATTGTTTTCATTATTTATTTATTTGTTTGTTTTATTGTTTATTTATTCATCTATTTATTTATTGGTTATTTGTTTGTTATTATTTATTTACTTACCCCCTTGTTATGATTGGCCCTATTGGAAGTTGTGATTGTGAAGGTGTTATTATTTAGTTGTCGGTTTATTTATTTATATTATTTTGTGGTTTAACATTTATTGGGCACTTGATTTATTTATTTTATTTATTAGCCCTTTCTATTTTATTTATTGATTAATGGGCTTAGTTATTATTTATTATTTATTATTGTTTATTCTTTTTACCCATTTGTGTATTTATTAGTTGCCTTACCTACCTTATTTTATTATTGGTTGTGAGATTTGGGGATTTAAATATTATTATTTTATTATTATTCTCACCTCGAATTTGTGTATGGTTGCTATAATTAATAATATTTTTAATTATTTGTTGTCAGCTATGTTGGGTTATGGTTTTCGAATTAATTCATATATATTGGCTTTTTGAGCATTGTTATGGGTTGGTTGGCTGGAGATTATTTTCATTATTGTAAAATTATTGATTTTGGCTTGGATTTGAATTTTGGAATTGGAGCTTGGTTTTGGGATTGCGCTTCATCTAATTTCAATGTCTATTTTCTGCTCCTACCAAGTTGGAGGTTTTATCCTTCTTTGTATTTATTTTTGAAAAGCTTGTTTGGAAAAGCTTGTTTGTAGGAAATCTTGGGATGCTAGGGAATTAAATAAATCAATTATAAATGTAATGATTGGGACAATTGTATTCTTTAGTTAAATTTTTTGGAAATGCTTGCTATGAATTTTTGGGCATTTGGAATTGCTGGTGTCACTCTGGTTTTACAAAATGTCATGAATGCGTTGTTCAGTATGTTATATGTTTTGTAGTAATTATTGTATGTGTGACATAGCCATGTGTATGTGTCATAGAGTGTCACGAATATGTTGTTTAGTCTATTAGATGTTCTATAGTAACTATTGTATGTGCGATAGAACCCTGTGTATATGTCATAGTGTCACGAATGTGTTATTAAGTTTGTTAGATATTCTACAACTTAACTAATGTATGTACGGTAGAACCCTATGTATGTGTCATAGAGTGTCACGAATGTAGTGTTTAGCCTGTTAGATATTCTACAGTAATTGTTGTATATGCGGCAGAACCCTGTGTATATGTTGTTTTATTGAGCATATGCACTACAATACTTATTAAAAGCATTACTCTGGTTAATAGAGGCGCCAGAGTATTATGTAAATGTGTTCATTAATTCGATAAATGAGCCAGTCTGCATTATTTGTTCTTCTTTGGTCTTTTGCACTTTCTGTGTTGCTTTTCTGGGTCAGTAACTTGTACCAAAGGTTGTTTTCAAGATTTCCATTATTGTTTCAATTTTTTATTTGTGATTAGAAGTGGATTATTGTGAATTATCAACATTTTATGGTTCCATTAGGAAAAATAGTGCCTTGTTGTGATTTATATGATTACTTATTGTTATGAGGCTCTTGATTCATTATGTGAATTGGCATTATGGTATTTGGCTATTGTTTCAAAATGGAATACGTTATATATGGATATTATTATGTGGTTTAGAATGAGCCTCCTTGTTGATGTATTATCGTTACCCTAAGGTCTTGGAACATGGTTAGGGGGAGTGGGATTTCATATGTCATCAGGGTCACATGAGAATAGGCCACCAAGAGGTTCCCTGGAGGGATGCTTGTGGGTCTAGACTTTCAAGAGCTCATAAAAGATTTTTTTATGTAATCAAGTGATAACCTTAATAATTAATTAGATAGGTTGGGTATTTAGGATTCATCTAATTAAGATAATGAATTGGTTTTAGGCCCCAAAGCATGCCTAGAGTGTTAGTATAGACTTAGGATGGTTGGGAAGGCCATGGTGATGGCAAACCATACTCCCTTAAGGCCTTGATTGCAATTGGATTTAATGGATTGTAATTATGATGACTTAATTAAATGTATGGTGTCTTATGTTATTGTAAGAAGTAAATGTTAGGATTTGAATGTATATTAAAATGAAGATGAACAATGTGATCAAATTCTATGATGTTAGTTATGTTCATGTACCTAGTGTTATATTAGGTAATGGTGTTGAGATACCCTAGGGTATGTTAATTGATGAGTTGATATTTATTTTGCTTGTGCATTGTGTTCATATGATTATGTTAAAATTAATCATGTGTATGTTTAGTAGATGTTTGATCAATTGCATATGTGTATTTGATTAAGTGTTGCATTATTTAAGTATTTAAAAAAAAAAACTTCTCTATTTGTTAGTTAGTTGGTTAATTTCTTTAGGGTATTTTGGCAGGCATTACAAAAGAAGAGGGGGGAAATAAGGTTGATGAGTCATTTTAGAAGATTCCAAGCCATTTCCACTAACCTAGGCAAGTTATAAGTGTCAAAACACTCAAAACTGACTTATGAATGTTAAGATGTTGTAGGATGTTTGCACGACGTGCTAGCTGCACGATGCACTAATGTCCTAACAAATATCACTCAAAAACAATGGGTGACAAGAGAGACATGCAGCTAATGCAAAATTGTTTTTGAAAGTGGTCTATACAGTTTTTTGATATACAAGGGATACTTATATGATTGATCCATTGGTCATAGAAAAAGGTTTTCATTGATGTCAAAGGTGTTAATCAGTTCTATCATTGATGTCAATGTATTCGGAAGAGTGTAATTGTTTTTGTCTATGGTTGAACATTTGACTTCTAGAAGGATCTAAAATGATTGTGACATATTTTATTGATGATATTAATTGCACAATGTTTGTTGTATCATATTATATCTATTGTTGGTGTTTGAGGAGATCTAGAAAAATTTTGTGGAATGTATTGAGGCTTGTTTCTAAAACTATGTGTTACACTAGCAAATTATTATGCTTTGCATTCTATCTATATTCAGTGTTTTAGTTGTGGTTTCGAAGGAGAGTATTTTTACACATTTTTCATTATATTCCAGAGTTTATAGAGCTTACATTTTGTGGATAGGAAGTTAGAAGTGATATAATGGTCACAGTGTGAGTTGATTGACTGAGAAGATGTTCCAATTTGATGCACCAAAGGTTTATAACGTGTTTTCATTAACATAGCATGTGGTTGACCATTTGTACCAAATAAGGCTACATTGGGAACCACATCACATGTTGTTTCATCTAAAGTAGCATGTGGGCTATTGGACTTGGCTTATTACGCATTTGGTTTAAGGGTTATGTTTGTGGCCAAATTGTAAATGAAATAATCTTTTTTTTAGGATGACATATGAATGTAATTATAATTTTGTAATGCATATATATAGTGTTCTATGATTTGTTTTGGAAGGTTGGAAAGCTATGTAATTTGAGATTCAATATAATTATCTAATATGTGTTTGATGTATAGATTTGAGGGTGATGCTATGTGAGTTACATTCCAATGATTGTGTGGTTTCATCACAAGATCATATGTAGTGTGGGAGAGTGTTCTGAAGGTTGATCAGATCCATTGCAAGATGTGATTTTAGTTTGAGGGTTTGTAATTCATATCTCTATATTTTGGTTGGATTGATGTCTCACTAGCTGAGTTGGCGCTTGAATCTTGGAAACGAGATTAGTGTCTCTTGTAGGTTCATACCTACAAAAGTAATAGGGGATTGGTGTCTTCAGTAGGTTGGTTCCTACTATATATTATGTAGTACCCCTACCCTGTTCAAACCCTTTTTGGCCTCATTGACCAAGGTTGACTTTTTAGTGACTTATGTGGATGGTTGATTTATTGTGTTTGTGATGTGTATTCTGGTATTATGCTTTGGAGTGTGTTTGGCAAATATGATTATGCATTATAGTTCATTGAGGAATAGATATTGAATATACATTATTGCTTATTGATGAGTAGTTGTTAACTCTGCTTCTACATCATATTTTATTAATGAGGAAATGTTAAGTTTATTTATGCATTACTAATGATGGACTAACACATTTACTTTACGTGCGAGTTGCTTCATATATATGTCGTCATGTTTTGTGAAGTGTATGGGGTGCGAGGAGATGATTTTCCATCACACATTTTGGTGAGACACAGAACGTCACGATTCTTATTCACTAGTGTGTTTACTGTGTTTGTGTATATATATGTATGTGTGGTTCAGTGATGCAGAGAATTGCAGGTACAAGGTATCAGCTCCACTTGGCTCCATAGGTCTGAGCGTACCTAATTAACCTAATGGAAGTGGAGGTGGTAGTTCTAAGTTCCTAATGTTGTCCCTAGCTTTGCTCAATTGTGAGTATCGTCAGTCTTTTGTTTTCCCTGTCGGTTCACCAAGTAGACCACTTTTCTGACGTTGGTATGTGGGTCATGTTCTATTTTGGTTTTAGTTGAGTGTTGTGTGTTATGTGTTTTGTGTGTTTAATTATTCTCTTCTTGAGTAGTTAATGAGAATTTAATATGTGTCATTTTGATTAAAGGGAATTAAGAAATAAATTATATTAGAATCATTTTTGTGGTTAATTAATTAATCGATTATTTTTAATTGTCTAAGTTAGAGTGAATGTTGAATTATTAGTGAAAGTTAAATTATATATGGCTTGAGTAATTGTTTAAAAAAAATAAAAAATAAGACCATTGCTTATATAAATTGATAAATCAAATTCTATTAAGCTAGCAAATTAGAGTATTTATTTATTACCATATGGTGGAATTAAATATGTGTTATGCATTTTGGAACACTGAGTCTTATTTTTTTCAATTTTGGATATTTCCAACTATAGAATGGATTTTTAGAATTTTGATTAGGAAGGATTTGCTTGGAGAAATTTTGTGGGTAGAGGCTTGTTGGAATTGTGCAAATGAATGCTTTGGTATGTCCAAAAGATTCAACCTCTCCTGGTGTTTATGGATTGCATCTTTATTTTGTAGTTTTCCTCAAGTGCGAGGTATGATCTTTGATTTCTCTCTTAATTCTTGACAATATCGATTTGAGTTTATTGCAAATGATTAGAAATGTGAAATAGAGAACTCTTTTAATTCAAAATTCTTCATTTAATTGATTCCACACTTTGTATGTTTCAATTTTTTTAAATGAGAGTTGCTTTTGGGGAAATGCTGCCCAAATTTTTAGGTATGCCCAGAAAGTGAATTTTATTTCAAAAGTGTGATGTTGTTCACCCATCAGCCAATAGGTTTTAAGGAATTTTTGATTTGGCAAGTTTTTTTATTTTTATTTTTTGGAGGTCCATCAATGGTGGATGGCTTCCAAAACCTAGTTATTGGTCTCCTTAGACTTTAAAAAAAAGTGAATATAATGTTTTAAATGTGAAATTATTATGTGAAATAATGATATTATATATAAAAATTTCAGTTGTGGATTGAATCAGATCCATTCTCCTAGCGTTAGGGCCAATTGAGTAATTGAATACGTGTTGGAAATGCATTGTTGCCATGAGTTGTTTGTGTGAATTTTTGAAAAAATATTAATTATAAATTTTTTGTTGTGTATATGCATATATATCTCTGTGAATAGAGATAAATAAAATTAAAAATTAAAAAAAATAATAATTTTACGTGGGGAGGGGAGGCCTAATCCATCCCCAAACCCCACAGTTGTGGGGAGAGAGCACCACTATGTGGTGCCTCTTAATCCACCATGGTGGGCAGAGACACCACATAGTGGTACTCCCTCACCACATACGTGGTGTTGAGGGGAGAAAATATCCTCCCCACACACCATGATATGCTTCCCCTCACACCACGATATGAATCTCGTGGCCTTCAAAAAAAATGCAGTCAAAACAAAATCACAATCAGTTAATGTTATTTCCTGTCCAATGCGTAAAATTTTATATTGATTTTAAATTTGATGTGTGTGTGTGTGTGTGTGTGTGTGTGTGTGTGTGTGTGTGTGTGTGTGTGTGTGTGTGTGTGTAATTTGATAGTTCTGATACTTAATGTTAAGTACAGATGCCAAGCTAATAAGATGAGAGGGGGGGGTGAATCATACAAACTTAATCTTCCATAAAAACAACAGGTTCAATCTTGGTAACATATACTTCAGTAATATAATCAAAACTGCTAAACATGCAAACTCAAAAGCATATAAACATCATAACACTCATAACACCAGTTTTAACGTGGAAACCCAAATAGGGAAAAACCACTATGGGATTTTGGACCCACTAAGAAATATACTCTTCTAGAATATGCTCGATTAAAAGCAAATCCTGTTAAATATTACAAACACATTGCTAGATGTGACCCGGTTAAGGGATTTCCCTCAGATCTGTTAGGATCTACACCTTGTTAGAAGTGACCTTGTTAAAGGATTTCAAACACTCAATCAGAATGTCACCTTGCTAGAGGGTTTTACAAATAAGACTGTTAAGTCTACTCGATTAAGAGATTTCTGTCACTTCACAAAATAACAGTAATAAAAATCTATCTGCAACTTCACATCTAAAATGCTAAAGCAAATTCTTATTTGCTCAATACAATAGGACTAATCTTGTCCATCTGCTAGGCTCTATACTCTATTATTCAAATAGGTCTTCAAGCTTCAGTGCTCGATAATCACTATGTACCATCCCTATGCATACACTTGCCCACATACATTGTTTATCAACAGTTCCTTATTTATAAACAATTTTCCAACCACTTAATCTCCTTGATCACATTTCCCATGATCAATCATAGCCATTAGATCTTCAAACTTGACCAAGTTCAATGTATCCTTCGATCTGAAAATGTTTTACCCCACCTTGGAACTTGTGCTAGGGTATTGCGGTTCAATCTGAGCTGTAGATCTTCCTGCCGATTTTCCTTTGCCATAGATTCTTAAACAAACTTCATTCACGGCATACCAATCATTTAATCATAGCCAGCTCATCAGCTTCCTTCATTAAATAATGCTTTTATTCATTCAATGCATTCTGTTATTACTTGGTGCAACTCGGTAAATACTAAAATTCACTCGGTAGACATACCGCCTTCATTAACCGATATGATAACCTTAGGGTTTACTGACTAGGTTCTTTGCTTAGTAACATAGTATAGTATTAACCTTACAATCAATAACATATGTATGATATCAAAACAATCTAAACATCATGATCTCATCATTGTCTAACTCAGTAATAGTTGCCCATTGAATAACTTATTCCTCCCTTTATTCATTACATTCTTTCTATGTCTTTTACCGACATCTTTATACTCATCAAATCATACTTCTCAAGATATGGCAACATCATAGTGAATAAGAAAATCAATTTCTTGACATCAATGACAAAATAATAATATTAAGACAATAAACATCCTTAATCAGTTTTATCCATAATCATCAACAACCTTCTCAATATCCTTATTGAAATGCCAACAATCTCTCCTTGTCTGTTATAATGCCAACAATCTCCCCCTTTGGCATTGATGGTAAAACCAGTTGATTTGACCTAATTGATTAGGATTGCTATGAGATTCTTAAATGCTCTCCCCCTGTCATCAGAATTCTCCCCCATACATTAGTCTTCTCCTCTTTTCTTCAGTCTTCTCCCCCTTTGACAACAATGCCAAAAAGTAAAGAACTAAAACATAATTTCTTCCTGTATGAAGTGATTTTCTGCTATTGTGTGTCAACTTAGTCTCGATCAGAGCATTTATGTCTTCAATTCCTATTCCCTCTATTTGTTTCCTGTACACCTTTAGAAAACATCCTAAAGTGTGTAAATCAACATCAACTCCTAAAAGATATTTTGTAGAGTCATCGAATTGATGCTTTCATCGAACTCGATCAGTAAGTAGAAGATAGGGGTAGGACCCCTAACTTACTTTTGAGATACTCAAAAGTGTCCCTTGGTAGTGGCTTGGTGAAGATATCTACTATTTGTTCCTTTGTGCTAACATATTCCAACACCACCTTCTTCTCTTGAGCTTCTTCTCTAAGATAATGATATTTGATAGAGATGTGCTTTGTCTTAGAGTGCATAACAGGATTCTTTGAAATGTTAATTGTAATGCCCCACCAGAAACCCTAAAGGAAAAACATCACAGTTTATGCAACTAAGGGTGAAATAATTTTTTTTTTTTAAAAGAACAAGTGCTTGAATTAAACCACAGCACATCTAATAACACATTGGAAGTCTAACTCCTAAATTTCCTAAGGGTCACCAATGATTATTACTTCATAAATTATATTAACACCATGGAAAAACCTACTGTTCAGCTTTATAGGAAAATTAAACGTTTAAGATAAAATTTCCACAATGAAAGAATTCAAAGTACTCCAAAACAATCATTTAATATATACAAAAGAATTAAGTAACTGAAATAGCATACATTACAATGTTTCTTTGCTTCACAATATTTGAAAATACATGTTTTCAAAAAAATTACATCATGAGTTAAAATGTTACAAAATGAAAGTTACATAAAGTTTCAATTCAAGACCTCAAGTTTTCAACTAAACAATGGTTACGAACAAGAGCTGGTACATGAACCATGAACCAAGAACCTCAGCGAAGTCCTTCCTCACCTGAAGATACATTCCAGTACATCTAATGGGAAGTGACACTAGCACCCGACCATGTGATTCTGAAAAGGAACCACCCCACCATGCTGGAGATAGTAGATAACCCTCAAGCAAGCAAAATAAGACAAGTACGAAAGGACTACAAGACTCCACACACATCCATGTGACTCAACTCACAAAACACTAGTGACTCTAAGGAGAAATTGTCATCGCATGTCTTACGGTGGATACCATGGTACAACCTCCATAGGTCCCGACCCCCATCCTGGGTTATCCTGGTAACCTCTCCCGAACCTCCGATTCCAACTAAGTCTCATGTGGACCCTACCAATCCTTTCATGAAGACAAGGTGGTAAGTTTTCCATTCCAGGCCTTCTCGCTACATTATGAGCCCTATACTAGCACTCACCTATGTGCGAGGCACATTATTTTATTTAACATTTATTCTACCCTCCCCTAATCATTTATTAGGTTATCACTTTCTTAACCAACTTCCGACGGGTTATCCTATCACCACTTCGGGAACGACCCCCGCTCAAAAGCCACTCTATCTCTTAGGACACTACATGATAGTTCTCTCTACGAAACTCTATGGCAACACAAACAACCATACCTAATCCTGACATACCACAGGTGAAAGATACATAATTACTAACCTAATATTGACCATTTGGACCAACTCACAATGGCTCATTTCCTTAAGGTTATACATCTATATATCTGGCCAAGAACATAGTAACACAGGGCATAATGACCACATACTCAATGTACGATAAAATTTGGACTTGATTGCAACCACCATTTAAACAAGGCAATCTTACGTAATAACATCAAAACACATAAATAACTTGCAGAAGCATAAACGTTGCCATTTGGTTGAGAAAAGATATAATTTAACCTGATACACTAAGGATAGTTTAGAAGGTTATAACTCAGAGTTTAATACCTTACAACATGATTAAGAGATCAATTACTCTTTGTTAACTATTATAGGGAAGCAACATTATATTATGGCGACCTTGATAATTTCCAAATTACACTTAAACCATAATTTAGGACAAAAGTAGATATATTTATTTCTTCATAAAAGTCTTACAAGAAGACATAGTACATTTCTCAACTTATATTAGATAGAAAGATGTCTTTATTTCTTGACACTAGAAGGGATACAACCCGTTACATCACTATTCCGGAGAAGACGGAGAAGTGCACTCGTCAGACTCTATAGGATCTAAAGGAGTATAACCTTCAGATTTGCTTTCACTCAGGGGAAAATACCCCATGGATTCATTATCACTTAAGGGGGTATACCCCTCCGATGAGTCGGAACTTATAACTATCAGCCTTACTGGCGAGCATTCTAGCTCAGGCTCTTTTCCTTTTTCAATAGTAATTTCTTTTGTTGGACACTGAATAGGATCTTCTCCTATCTCTTTGCTCTCTTCAGGAGCTGGGTTCACCTCAGTAGGGATGTCAACCAAGACAAGCTTGACAGGTGTCTAAGAATCTTTCTTGACTTTCAGACTATGGGCATATCTAGCTATGGATTTCCGAGCTATCTATTTGACACGCACCATTTCTGTAACATTTCAAACAATAAGCCATTACTTCCCAGACTCTCCTAGAGCAACATCTAATAAATCTTAATAACTAGGTTTTGAACGAAGACATAAAATATAATAACTAGTGTGCAAATATGTTCTAAAACAAAATTCCACTACTATAGCTACAATGTAATTACTCTCAATATCCTATGATTTTTCATTAACTAACTCAAACAATAAAAGATACTTCACCATAACTATAAAATAAGAAAGATCTTAATCATTACTTATAACTAAGACTATAAATAATAATGAACCAAAACCCAAAGAAATTCCTGACCTTTTGCAAAGTTAACATGAATGCAAGACCTCAACGCCCTTCTGCCGAATGATAGCACGCCTTGCTTACGAACCTTATCTTCAATCTACTCCAAAACTCTATCACCAAAACCAACTCTCTTTGATTCTTCCTAAAATATTCTCTCTATCTCTCTTTTCTACTCTATCTTTCTCCTCTATTCTAATTCTTTCCTCTCAAGTTCACCGTCCTTCTTTTGATGCAAAATGAACTCCCTCCCCACTTCCTTACTCCCCACCTCTATTTATACTAAAATTACCCATAACTTCTCCTACGTCTAAGGCTCGGTTATGGAGTTTGATGAGGAGTCTTTAATGGATTACTTTCAGTTTCATCTTCACTTAATCTCCATGCTTCATTTATATGCCAAAAACCGTGGTAGACTGATAAAAAGGATGGAAGGATCGGCAAGTTACAAGCAACTGTCAAACACGTAAGTGTTTGTCATGGGCAAGATAATAGTCCTCACTGCCAAGTCGCCTTACTCTTATATCACATATGCCTCGCATTAAACTTACCACTCGGTGTCCCTTCCTACATAGTCGCTATTATCGCCATGAGGAGTTGGTTCAATACAAACTGTCTTTACTATACCTCCACTGCATTCACCAACGTGGAGTTTGGTTCCATCATGAAGGAGGAGTGGCGATTGAGTGTGTTGAATAGCGAGAGAGGTGTCGGTGTTCGCTGCAACATGGAGAAGCTTATTAAAATGGGAGGAGGCATGTATAATGAAAGGGAGGAGGGTGGCCGGTGGTAATACCGAACCCTCCCTTTATTAAGGGAGGTGGTCGATATTACTATCGACCACCATAATTATTAGTTTACTTAAACTTAAAACCCGCCATTACCTTTTTAAAATTTGTTTTATTTTAATTTCATTATTATATTTCTAATAATTAATTAATGACTTTAATTAATATAAATATTTAAATATTAATCCTTCTTAGCAAATGATATTTATAAATATATATTTTGGTTTCCAATATTTATAATTAATGGCTTTTCATATATATATTCAAACAATTGAATTATATTTATTACACGTTTGAAAAGTTTAATAAATATGATATATTTATAATTCTAATTATATACATACATATACAAAACCTAATAGTTTGAATTGACGATATTGTCTAATGATAGTTCATTCACTTAAGCATTATTTCAAATAACTACATATAATTGATAGTCGCCCCCGTATATATAATCTATTTATATATACTCAAACTATCAAGTCGCAATTATTGAACTATCATGCATATGAAATTCATATATTTGTAAACACAACGTTCATTAATGAAATCACATCTACTTATACCAAGATATTAACTCATCCTTTGTAAACAACGTTAAGTCGCTAGATCACTTAACTCTTTTTTTTTTTCTTCCAAATATCAAACTACTTATCACTCATATAGATGAAATAAACGTAACAATTATCAATAACATACAATAATTAAAATCACTTAAACACGCAAACTGAGCAAACATCAAGCGACTTCTCATAAAGGTCAACCAACCAAATATGAAGACCGAACAATCGACAAAACGACTAACTGACGACACTCACCCGAGTGTACCTGAATGAAAATAGGGTCAACTACTATCTCCTTCACTTCCATCATAAAATATAAGGCATGCTCAGACCTGTGTAGCCAGGTGGAGACGTTACCCTGTACCTACCCGGTACTTGTACCTGCAATATCCTGCATCACCAAACCACACATGCATATATACCATATATAAAACATGACATACACACCGATGAAGGAGAATCGCGACGTTCCTTGTCTCACCGAAATGAGTGAAGGAAAATCATCCCCTTGCATCCAATACACTCACAGATACACAACATACATTGCATAAATAAAGTAAAGTGTCAGTACATTGCAATAAACCATACTATGCCATAAATCACAAGTACAGAAATAGTGTAAATAAATCATGCATCTCATATTCAGATTAAGCATGGAATAATGTCATATAAATCTGAATAACAATTTACAGTAATGTATGAGTCCAAATGAGTAGCGGTACTACATTAATGGCACTAGTATTGTCACAGAATATAGTTACTGGCTTGGTAACTTTCTCATTTATACCTTCCAACAGTTGTTTGATCCATGCTATGTTGGTACAATTCAATGTTGCAGCAACGTATTCATCTTCTATTGTCGACTGTGAAACACATCCTTGTTTCTTGCTAAGCCAACTCACTAGTCTTTCTCCTAAAAAGAAAGCTCCTCCACTTGTGCTTTTCCTATCATCAATGTTGCCTACCCAATCAGCATCAGTATAAACTTTTAAATCAAAATCATTTCTTTTCTGATATAATAAGCCATAATCTTCAGTGCCTTTCAAGTATCTAAAAATTCTCTCGATTGCTAACAATGTGTGTTTCCTTAGGATCTATAGAGAATCTTGCAACTATACCTACTGCATGTGCTATGTCTGGCCTACTGTGAACAACATATTGCAACTTTCCAATCATGGATTAGTAAAGTGTCTCATCAACAGATGTAGATTCATCATTCTTTGATAGTTTACAGTTGGTAGTCATAGGAGTACTTACTGCTTTTGAATCCTCCATTCCAAATTTCTTCAAGATTTCCTTTATGTACTTAGATTGAGTAATGAAAATCTCATCTTTCATTTGCAGTATCTATAAACCTATAAAATACTTTATCTCACCGATTAATGACATCTCAAATTCTTTGCTCATTTCATTTCCAAAGTTCTTACATAGAGAGTCATTTCCACAAAAGATAATATCATCAACAAATATGGCTAAGATCAGTATTCCATTTTCATCATTCTTTATGTACAAATAAGAGTGCAATCTTTCATACCATGCTCTAGGTGCTTGTTTCAAACCATATAAAGCTTTGTTCAATTTACATACCTGATCTTTATTCTTGTCTTCAACAAATCCTTCAGGTTGTTCAATAAAAACTTCTTCTTCTAATATACCATTCAGAAATGCAGATTTGACATCCATTTGATATACCTTGAAATTCTTGTAAGAAACATATGCCAACAATGTTCTTACTCCTTCAAGTCTTGCCACAGGTGCAAAAGTCTCACCATAATCAATTCCTTCTTCTTGGGCATAACCTTTGCAAACTAATCTTTCTTTATTTCGAATGACCTCACCTTTTTCATTTAGCTTGTTTCTAAAAATCCACTTTATACCGATTACATTTTTGTCCTTCAATCTTGGGACCAGTGTCCATGTGTCATTCTTCTTGATTTGATCAATCTCTTATGTCATAGCATTTATCCAATCTTCACTGTTAAATGCCTCTTTCACTATTCTTGGTTCAAATTCAGATATCAGACATGTGTTCTATCTTAGTTTGTTCCTTGTCATCATTGGATCATCTTTATCTCCTATAATCTGACTTGATGCATGATGTCTTCTGACATACTTGGCTAAAACAGGCTCGGTAGGCTCTGTATGATCTTCTTCATCACTCGGTAACTGAATATTTTCTTCATTTCCTTCTGCAGTTTTCTCGGTAGAACTTGTCAGTTGAACATAGACAAATTCATCATAATCTTCTGGTTCTTTGGAATTTCCTTCATCATTTCTTTCTGCAAATTCATCAGTTTTCACTTTTGCACTCTCTACTATTTTGTTAGATGATTTGATCAGACATTTAAATGATTTACTTCTAGAAGAATAACCAAGAAATGTTCCTTCTTCACTTTTCTGATCAAACTTGCCATTTCTATCATCTTTGTGTACAAAGCATCTACTTCCAAAGATTTTAAAATAACTTACATTAGGTTTCTTGTCATACTAGATTTCATATGGTGTCTTCAAAATTCCTTTCTTCAGTTGTACTCGGTTCAGGGTGTAAATTGTTGTGCTTATTGCTTCTCTCCAAAATGTTTGTGGCACTTTCTTTTCAATCATCAGGGTTCTAGCACAATCCACAATAGATCTGTTTCTTCTCTCAGCAATTTCATTTTTTTGTGGAGTTCTCAGTGCAAAGACTTGTCTTTTTATACCATGATCATTGTAGAATAAGTTGAACTCATCAGATGTGAACTCTCCTCCTCTATCTAATCTAAGACATTTTAGTTGTCTTCCTCTTTCATTTTCAACTCTTTCCTTGTACCATTTAAACATTTGAAAAGCTTCTGATTTTTCTTTTAAAAACATAACTGACATCATCCTTGAATAATCATCCACAAATAATATGAAATATTTATCACTATAATAACTTTGAACTTTCATAGGACCACAAAGATCAATGTGCACAAGATCTAAAATTCCCTTGGAAGTGTAAGACTTACTTGTAAAGCTTGATCTTGTCATTTTACCCATTTGGCATCCTCGGCACATAGCATTCTCAGGTTTTTCAAGACTCGGTAGACGTCTTACTCGATGCTTCTTGCTTATTTTGATCAGAATATCAAAATTTACATGACAAAACCTTTTATGCCATAACCAGGTATCATCTATCTTTGCATACAAACATTTATTCTGAGTTGAGTCAAGGTGAAATGTGCTACCTTTTGTTTGTGTCCCGGTAGTAGCTAACTTTCCATGCTTGTCATGAACTTTGACAATTCCTTTTTGAAATTCTATTCAATATCCTATATTGTTTAGCTGTGCTACACTCAACAAATTGTATTTCAAACCTTCAACCCAATAAACATCATTGCATCTTGCATTGTCAAGAAGTGTTATAGATCTTTTACCTTTTACTGGACATGGTGCATCATTACCAAATCTTACATAGCCTCCATCATAGTCTTCTAACATAACAAACTTTTGTTTATCACCTGTCATGTGATGTGAGCATCCACTATCTATGATCCAAGAATCATTAGTATTTATGTGAGATATTAGGGCTTTTTCTTCATACCTATCTTCATCTGATCCATCTTTGATAGCCACATAAACTGCTTCCTCTGTATCAATTTCATCTGATTTATTATCATTGGATTCCTCATCGGCTATTAAGCATGACTTTCTATCTCTTCTTCTGAAGTCTCAGTGTCCTCTGTAATGATTATCTTTCTGTCTATCATCTCGGTAATCTCTCTTTTTAGTAGAATCTTTGTCAAGATAGTTATAAGCCATATGTCCTATCTTATCACAATTGAAACATTTCAAAGGTAGTTTTCCTTTATACTTACCTTTGCCTCTCGGTAACCTTCTAGCTAAAAGTGCTTCAAACTCTTCTTGCTTTCTGATTTCCTCATACAGTTTGTGTACTTCCTCCATGTTCTTGTGAAATCTTTCACTTGCTCCACTGTGATCCCCTTTAGTGTACTTACTCATTCTATCATTGTAATCATCAGATTCACCAATATGAAAAGAACTAAATGCAGATTCAACTTTATTTACCGATGACCCACTGTTATCAAAGTTACTTAACTCAAATGCATGTAGCTTACCAATAGTAGCATCTAAAGAAACTGGCATATTGGGTACAGACCTCAATTCATTGATTGCAAAGACTCGGATTGCATAAGCTGGTAGAAGGGTTCTTAACAACTTACTTGTTATATCCTTTTCTTCAATAGTTCCACCTGCTCCTTTGATTTGATTGACAATCTCCTTTAGTTTTGTACTTAACTGGGTTATGTTCTCACCTTCATTCATCCTCATAGATTCAAGTTGTCCTCTTAGACTATCCACTTTTGCTCTTTGAACATGTTCATCACCACCATACACAGATATGAGCTTGTCCCACATCGCCTTTGCATCATTGCAACCTTCTAGATCATTAAACTCTAAATCAGTCAAAGCAGATGTTATTTCAATCATTGCTTGGATATGTTCTTGCTTTTCCTTTATCTCTTCCATTGTCAATGGATAGGTGCTTGATGTAATGAAATCATTCTCCAGATAATATACAGCATATTCTCCAACTCTTGATAGGTGCAGCTTCATCCTTTTCTGCCATGTAGAGAAACTTGACTTGTTCAGCTTCGATGCATCCCTCTTATACATCTTTGGATTTTTGCCTCAAGTACCTTCAAACTTTTTCTTCTGAAGTCCAGAGCTCTGATACCAATTGATAGTTACTTAATATTAAGTATAGATGCCAAGCTAATAAGATGAGAGGGGGGGGTGAATCATACAAACTTAATCTTCCATAAAAACAACAGATTCAACCTCGGTAACATATACTTCAGTAATATAATCAAAACTACTAAACATGCAAACTCAAAAGCATATAAACATCATAACACTCATAACACCATTTTTAACATGGAAACCCAAATAGGGAAAAACCACTGTGGGATTTTGGACCCAGTAAGAAATATACTCTTCTAGAGTATGCTCGGTTAAAAGCAAATCCTGTTAAAGATTACAAACACATTTCTAGATGTGACCCGGTTAAGGGATTTCCCTCAGATCTGTTAGGATCTTCACCTTGTTAGAAGTGACCTTGTTAAAGGATTTCAAACACTCAATCAAAATGTCACCTTGCTAGAGGGTTTTACAAATAAGACTGTTAAGTCCACTCGGTTAAGAGATTTTTTGTCACTTCACAAAATAACAGTAATAAAAATCTATCGACAACTTCACATCTAAAATGCTAAAGCAGATTCTTATTTGCTCAATACAATAGGACTAATCTTGTCCATCTGTTGGGCTCTATACTCTATTATTCAAGCAGGTCTTCAAGCTTCAGTGCTCGGTAATCACTATGTAGCATCCCTATGCATACACTTGCCCACATACATTGTTTATCAACAGTTCCTTATTTATAAACAATTCGCCAACCACTTAATCTCCTTGATCACATTTCCCATGATCAATCATAGCCAGCAGATCTTCAAACTTGACCAGGTTCAATGTATCCTTCGATCTGAAAATGTTTTACCCCGCCTTGGAACTTGCATACATCTCTTGGAACTTGTGCTAGGGTATTGCGGTTCAATCTAAGCTGTAGATCTTCCTGCCGATTTTCCTTTGCCATATATTCTTAAACAAACTTCATTCATGGCATACCAATCATTTAATCATAGCCAGCTCATCAGCTTCCTTCATTAAATAATGCTTTTATTCATTCAATGCATTCTATTATTACTCGGTTGCAACTTGATAAATACTAAACTTCAATCGGTAGACATACTACCTTCATTAACCGATAGCGATAACCTTAGGGTTTACCGACTAGGCTCCTTAGGGTATACCGACTAGGTTCTTTGCTTGATAACATAGTATAGTATTAACCTTACAATCAATAACATATGTATGATATCAAAACAATATAAACATCATGATCTCATCATTGTCTAACTCGGTAATAGTTGCCCATTGAATAACTTATTCCTCCCTTTATTCATTACATTCTTTCTATGTCTTTTACCGACATCTTTATACTCATCAAATCATACTTCGCAAGATATGGCAACATCATACTGAATTAGAAAATCAATTTCTTGACATCAATGACAAAATAATAATATTAAGATAGTAAACATCCTTAATCATTTTTATCCATAATCATCAACAACCTTCTCAATATCCTCATTGAAATGCCAACAATCTCTCCTTGTCTGTTATAATGCCAACATAATTTGTAATTTTTAATTTGTTAATGGCAATTTTTCAATTTGTAATTTTTATTTGGAATATGGTATTGGATGAAATTCGGTTCTTTTTTATTAAATATTAGTTTAGTAAGTAATTTATAAATATATGTGTATATATTTATACTATGTATTTTGAATTTACTATATGAAGAAAATGTTAAATATTGATTTGATGTAAATGCAGACTAGTTGTGCAAATGAAATTTATATTGTTAGCCATCAATTACGTGTAGTCGATATGACTATGAATTGGAAAGATTATTTTGATTTATATATCAGATTTGGTTTTCAAAAGTATTTTAAATGTTAATTTCATTATCTTGAAATTTGAAATTCAAGTGTTATTTATTATAGCCAAATTGGCTTAAATTGAAATGATTATATATTTGTTTTTAAATGATGTGTTGTTCCCTAATGTGGATTTTATTATCATGAAAGAGCTAGTTATTGAAATAGCTGCAATTAGAGATTGTTAGTTTTAAGTATATTTTGAGTGATTGTTCTGATTCCTTAACATGGATGAATTTAGAGTGCAAGTAGATTCGTTTGAGTGTTTACTCTGATTGGTGAATTTTTGGTGTTGATTTGCTAAAGTCATTCTCGTGTCATGATGGCATGTTGTTGAATATCAGTTCATTGTGCAAGTTGATTTGGTTAAGTTATGGTTGTGGTCTACATGTTTTATTGTGGTTTTGGTCTTGTTTTGTGGATAGACCAGTTGTCTGTTTAACACCTCCAATTGGTTTAACCATGGTAGAAGGTTTGTTTAATCATATTGTCCTTCAATGATTTTTTTAGTGGCCAATATTCGCCAATTGGCTATTTTTTGAAATTTGGAAATCAAAATTTGGCTAAGAAGTTCAACATTCAAGGTGACTTCAATCGCCACATTTTTACAAATTTTTAATTTAGTGTTATTTAAATCGCCCGAGAATTTATTTTATTATTTTTATTAACTCAAAGATTCACCACAATATTCGATACATGATTGGATTAGATTCACCAACATTTTATAATTTATTTTAGAAATCTAAATTAATTCACTAATAATATATCATATCTACTAGTTACTTTACGGTTATATCAACAATCTTTAGTTGTTACAATTTATTTAAAATATAATCTAACGACCTTCATTGTATTCCATGAGGTAAATTTTACCTACAAGCTGTAATGCTCGTGGGGGTTGAAATTGCTTTTCAATTGTTGACCTCAATGAAAATCAATGGTCTAAAAGCAATTTTTGGCCCATGAGTATTACAAATTGCTAGTACATTTATCTCACAAAATACAAAGAGGGCTATTAGATTATTTTAAATTAATGGTAGAAATAAAATTAAGTAGAGTCCACCACTTAAACTCATTAATGATTTTCACCTTTGGGCCTCTACTTTTCTATAAAAAAACTTACTTTTTTAAATGAAAGGATTTGCAATAGTAATTAATGCATACTCTTATTATTTTCCAAGAGTCACTAATATTTTTTACCAAAAATAATTGATATAAAAAAATTCGCCAATAAAATTAATATTTTTCTTTAAGAAAAGGAAAGATTCGTTAATAAAAATTATTATTATTTTTAAAAAAAAAATATTCGCCAAGATTTTATACAATTTTTTGAGAGGGGGTTTATTAAATTTATCACTATTGTCCTTCAGTTTTGTTTTTTCGAACTCCTTATGTTAGTTGGCTTTTGTGTTTTTCCTTGGGTTTCTTTAGAGGTTGTGTAGTGTTATAAGGAAGAGTTGATTTCGAGTGGGGGATGCACCCAAAGAGGTAGCAAGATAGCCCATTGAAATTTGAATAATAAGTGATATCTTAATTAAAAAACCAGGGGTTGGGTTTTACAAACATTAATCAAGATAAATTGTGCCCCACTCATGGTTGAGTGCTAGTACAAACTCAGGATGCAGTGAGAAGGCCTGGAATGGAAAACCAACTACCTTGTCCTCATGAAAGGTTTTTTGGGTCTGAATGAGACATGGATGGGAGCTGAAGGTTTGGGAGAGGCTACCAGGATAATCCAAGATGGGAGTCAGGGCCTGCCAGGGTAACCCATACTAGCTATGCGATGACACTCTTTCGTTGTGTTCACTAGTGTATAGTCATGTTTTGGATTTACTTGGAGAACTCTTGTGAGAGTCATGCTTGTATGTGTAGACACCTAAAATTGTCATGTCTAATTAAATAAATATTTTATTTATTTAATTATCTAAGCTTAATTCTTCTATTAATTAAATAAATCTTTATTTATTTAATTAATTCATTTATCCTCTTCTAGCCTTATTTCTCATTTAAATAAATACATTTATTTATTTAAATTATCCTTTTCCTAAATTAAATAAATATTTTATTTATTTAATTATCCTACTTCTTCTATTAATTAAATAAATCTTTATTTATTTAATTAATTCATTAGCCTTTTCTACCCATGACACATGTCATTCATCTCTTAATTCATACACTACCTACCCCTCTCATTATTTTATTATTTCTTTTACCTACCCTCTAATCATAGCCGACCTCCTTTTACACCTCTCAATCTTATCCCTCCATTTCATATAGTGTCTTCTATATAAGGAGATGCTTCCTTCATTATCAAACCCTAATGACTTGATCAATTGACTACTTGGCATAGACAATCATACTTGCAACCACATTCCGTTCTTTGTTGAGCTCTTGTGCATATAAAATCTAAGAGCAAATATATCAAGCAAGATCAATGGAGATAGGAAGAATGGAGATCAAAACCCTATTGGACATGTGATGGTATAATCTTTGTGATTTCATGTGATTTGCATTGTCTTAGGTAATCTTCATATGTTATGGTGGATCTTTCTTGTTGTTAGGCTAGGGTTTTGTGGTTGAATTCATTTAGCCTTTCAATATTGTTATTATTGTTATCCATTTTCACCATATACAGTATGCTTATGTCTTGTGTGAGTTCATGATGTACATGTGACACCATGTGATGATTTGTTATGGCTTTCTTGAGGGCCTTAGTTCTATCTCCTAGCATGGAGGGGCGGTTCCTTTTTTGGGCCACATGGTCGAGTGGTAGTGCCACTTTCCATTGGGTATTTTTTTTGTGCCTTCTTGTGATGGATTTGCTTCATAGGTGCTCCAAATGTTTCTCTTGGATTCATTTCATTTCGTTGTTCCAGTTGGATTCTCTTTGATGCCTCAGATAATATTTGTATATCTTGGACCTTTATGTGGTCGGTTGTATCATTTGTTTTTGTACGCCTTGATGGAAGGATGTAATTGATGTAAACCTTATGTATTTTTCATCTTTTATTTTATAGAATGGTCTTGCACTTGAAGCAAAACCAGAGACGTAGCCATTAGGGGTGAGCTCCATTATCAATGTGTGTTGTATGGTGTATGTGTTCATATGGTTCCTTTTAATTTTGGATGTATGAATGGTATAATGGTTAAATTGTATAATATAATTTAGGTGATATTAATCTTAATTGTATGTATGAAGTTTTTAATTTAAATGCAGTAATATGGGTTATGATGAATATAGCTTTAGTGACGTAATGTAACAAATGATAGATGTGTATATTCAATCATGCTTAGTTTAATCTCTTATGGAATTCAATTTCTATGTTCATGTGGTAATCATTCTATCTTGAGTAGGTTTAATCAATCTCATTGTTAATTGGATTAATACACCTTAATGTTCATTGGATTAATTGAGTAATCTTCATTGGAAACCCTTCAGGAGTTTGGGTTAAGTCTTCCACTTGTAAAACTTCTATTGCAATGTATATCTTGTACATTAGTGTGTTCTTATTAAAAAAAAGTATTTGCACTCTTTTCAAGTGTTTGTAGTTGTTTCCTTTAGGGTTTCTTGGCGGGGCATTACATATTATAATTTATTTATTATTTTGTGAGGTTAGATTTGGGTAGTATATCCAACCAACTATTCTCATGATTTTTCCATTTAGGGTTTTCATATAAATCTGGTGTTCATATGTGTGAATGTATGTTTATGTTCTATATTTTCTATCCTGCAAGTAGATGTTATTAATAGTGAATTTGAATGTGATTGTTTGAGAAGTTTTTATGTTAAATCAAGTTTAAATTGGCATATACTAATGCACCCACTCCCCTCTTAGTATATTTTGTGCCCCTCAATTTAAGCACCAATACCTAAGATTATGAAAGAAGAGAAAATAGATTTCAATTGGATTACAAGAGCTTACAAGAATTAAATTGTTGAAAAGAAGGTTGAATAAACTACTTTTTGAATTGGCAATTTTTGATAAAGTATTTTAGGTTTAAATTCTAGTGCAATAGGAGTAATGTTATGTTTTTTATTACGGGAAAAACAAGTTTTGAAGGGACCTGAAACCCTTTACAAAAGATTCTAAAAGATAGATCAAATAGAGTCTAGTCATAACAAAATTAAAGAAAAAACAACCAAACATGACTAAGAGACAACAAAAGACAAACAAAAGACCACTCAGCCCCCAAAAACAACAAAAGGCCAGCAAAATTACAGCACAGAACCAACAACAAAAAAATATTAACCCAGATTTTTAAGGTTCTCCTCAACATTAGGAGTAAGTTGGTGCATCTTCTTGGTGGCATTCTTCAAGTCCAGAATGTCCTAAGGAAGCTCAATGGCTTTCTTCTTTATACTGGCATGAGTGCGCTTTCCTCGAGGACTCGAATCATCAACACCAGCAACCATCTCCTTATTCATGCCTCCATAACAACCTTGTCCATTTGAGCTTTCTCCAGCTTGTCGAACTTGGTAGACATAGTGTCTACAGAAGCCTTTACAATGTGACTAGTTTCCATAATGATGAATACTAAGAGGGGGGTGAATTAGTATACCAAAAATTACTATAAACAAAATCTTAAACAGTTTAGTAGATAACCGGTGCAACAGATTCACTAATAAACCAGTTAAGATAAATGCAGACCAAATAGCAAAAAAAGCATTCACCCACAAGAGCATAATCACCATAACACAAGATATTTGACTTGGAAACCCAAATGGGAAAAAACCATGGTGAGCAAAAACTCACAAGTAACTATCTACAGAACAGAAACTAGACCGGTTAAGATCATACAATGTTCATCACCAGAACAGATCCTGTCAAGAATCTAGATCTCTGTTAGGAGATAAGTCCTGTTAGAGACTACCTTGTTAGAGGATTTCAGATCCATAGTTGTGAACCACCTTGTTAGAGGATTTACAAAGGCTTTGTTGGGCCTGCCTAATTAAGGGTTTCAGACTTGTCGAAGATATTACTAATCAACAAGTGAGAGATCTAGCTAGTAGCACAGTCTACTTAATTAGATCCTTGATAGCTCATTGTTAATGCATTTCAGCATTACTTCAATCCTCAATATCTCCACACTATTTCTCTTCACACACACCTAATCTTCTCTTCAATGATTGCACATAACCTTTTCTATCACACATCTCACATGCAAACCCTAGACATGATGTCCTTATAAAGGAAACTAATTTCATGTCAGTCTAATAGGATTAGACTACAAGTTCCTAGGTTCAGTGCATCTAGACACATTTGGTAACACAACACAAACACACCGTTAAAGTGTCGGTGGATGATAACTCATCACACATTACAGAAATACCAGTTGGTAACTCATCACAGAGTAATACTGGTTAATACAATATACCAATTAGCGGTTGTCAAAAATGAAGACTGGTAGATCATAGTGTTCCGATCAAAAGTTAACTACTACTTGGGTCCTTCATACTGCTTGTGATCCTCGAACTGCTTGGGGTCTCCATACTACTTGAGCTCTTCAGTCAATCTATGACCAGTAAACATCTTCTGCAAAATACCGTAGTCTAAAGACTATATATTCAATAATACACAATACCGGTTGGAACAACTACCGGTTGAGCATAACTCATACATCAAGAAAGTGTGTGTCCATCATCAAGAAAGTGTGTGTCCATAAATGACAATCAAAACATCATCAAAATGCCAACAATCTCCCCCTTTGACATTAATGGCAACACTTAGGAAAATTTTGACATCTAAGTGTTTTTACAACAAAAATTGCTATAATCAAAATTACTCCCCCTAAGCATATGCACTATCCCTTTTTGCAAAAATTACAATGTACACTACTCCCAAAATGAAAGTACATGAAATGGTAACATTCACCAAAATTTTACTGTATACTACTTCCCCTTTGCCAACAATGAGAAAGTAATGCAGAATAACCCCTGTTTTCCTTATATATAAAAATAGAGTAAATGTTCATGACAATAAGGAATGAAAATTATCAAAAACAGATTTAAAGTCCTGCATAAAAATTTTCATGGCCAATGTCCATGACTCAAGTAATGAGGTAGCAACCTCACTTTCAGTCTGCATCTGAAATACTAGTTCTTCCATTGCATCAATGGTACTCATCTCTTGAGCTACCGTGATAGCCTTCAGGTTGAGAAAACATTTTTGAAGAATCTACAGTCTAGGAAATAGGAGTAGTTGTAGCTCCTGCAAATCTTTAGACCAGTTGTTGATCTCTAAGTCCATCTTGGTAGTCTACTACTGATAATGATGAATGGTTTGCCCATATGTAGTGAATGAAGCATATGGCATCTTTAAATTGTTGATATATGCCTAGAACTCCGATTGGAGTTTAGCTTTTTGGTTAAGCACATCGTCACAAAATAGATGGGGTTGGCAGATTTTACTTAACACTAATTTACCTTCACCCATAGCAACACTGATATCATTTTGTTGTTTGAGTAGTTGTGATTGGAGCTCATTCATTTTCTTGACTAAGGCAATGTTGAGTTCCTTTTCATGATACTTCTTTGTAGTGGCTTCAACAACATCTTCCAAGCATTGTACCTGGTCCTCCACTACGGTACAAAGAAGTTTAAGCTTGGATAGAGAGGAATCAGTACTAGGGAGGTTGGTACTGGGAATCAGACCGGTAAGGGTGTCAATTGTATTTTTAATGACATCATGTTCCTTCTTCCTCTGCAATGCTTCCAGTCTCTCCTGAGAAATTTTGATGCTTTGAAGTAGCTCAGACTCATCTATTGATTGAAGATCAATAGGACTAGTGATATCAACCTGTTTGGTTTGATCACCGATTGCCTTAGGAGTCTCTGCTTGTTTGTTCTTCTTTGCTTCGTTCTCCTCTTCTACTTTTTTCTTATCCTCTTCTTTCTTCTTTTTCTCCTCTTTCTTCTTCTCCATTTCTTCTTTCTTCTTGTCCTCATCCTGCTTTTTTTCTCTTCCTCCTTCTTCCTTTCTTCTTCCTTCCTCTTATCTTCTTCTTTCCTTTTCTCCTCTTCTTTCCTTTTCTCCTCTTCTTTTCTCTTCTCCTCCTCTTTTCTCTTCTCCTCTTCTTTTCTCTTCTCCTCTTCTTTCCTCTTATCTTCCTCTTTCTTTTTCTCTTCCTCTTTTCTCTTTTTTTCTTCCTACCTTGCTTTTTCTTCTTGCTCTTTGTCCTGTTTCTCTTTTTCAGCTTTTTCCTTGTCCTATTTCTCTTTCTCTATTTTTTCTTTATTCTCTTTCTCTTTCTCTTTGTCTAGAGTGACATCATCATTATCTAATGCATCAACATCAATAGGTTGTTCTGTCACTCTTTCACCTTCACTGTCAAATGCCTCATCTGGTTTGCCTGATGATCGGTCATGTTCTTGTTCAGCCTTCATATTGGCTTCAGATACTTGGTGTAACCTAACAGTAGCTTTAGCATGTAAATGTGTGTCCTTTTCCACTTCAGAAGCTCTGCCTTCTAGCAGTCTGAGTCTTCTCCTTCTCATGAAGAAGAGGCCTTTGTTCTTATCCATTATCTCAAATAATTCTAAATTTGAAGCATCAGGAAAGTATTGTGCAAAACATTTCTCCATGATCTCATGTTCTTTCTCAATGGCAATGCACCATTTATTATCTAAAGAATTGTAAAAAGAATCTGTTGTAACCGATCTGGTTTCTAATGGCGACCGGTCATTAACACATATATATTTAATGACTTCCTACTCTACTTCTTCTTTCTCACTATTAGTAAAATCATCAAAATACTCCTTTAAATCATCAAGCACTTTCCTCTTAATATTCTGAATTGTCCTCTGACAATGTGTCATTGGTTTATAAGAGGAAATATCTATGTTTACTGGTGTTGAAGTTGCAGGAACATTACCGATAGATTTTTCCTTCTTGCTTAATTGCCTTGTCTTCTTTCATTGAATTTCTGGTTCAGTATCCTTTGACTCCAATGAGCTAGTTTTGGTTTTCCGCTTCCTCTCAAATACCTTTGCAAGAATAACCTCAGGTTTCTTCTTAGCTGGTGACCGCTTGGTCACTTTCAAACTGGCAGAGGTGACCAGTGCAGATACCGATGGCACTGCTTTGTCCTTTTTCTATTTTGGTTCTTCAACTGGTGTGACCCTCTCCAAGTATGTACTGGTTCTCTTTTTCTTTGCATCCAATGGTGAGGCAAGTAGGGTAGAGGCATACCTGATCAATAGGTCATTCACCACTTCATAACCCATAGGTTCAACTACTTCCTTTCTTGGTTCCACCACTTCCATTATGCATTCATCTACCTTTATTGTGAAGCAGATGTCATCTTTATATTCCTTCACAATATCATCAGATATCCTCATTCTTTGGTTCATTTTCCACTTGAATTCATTAAAATATTTGTTTAGAACCTCAAGATATCTAGTACCTACTACTTGTAGACTTTCCTTGATTTTCCTGGAAACCAATAGGTCAGCAGACCATTGCACATCACCTACTCCAGGGAAATAACCTTGAAAGTAGAAGAATATACCGACCAGAAGTTGTCCAAACCTGAACCTTAGAGCATTGTCTTGTTTGATGAAATTTAGGTTCAATAGCAATTGCTTCTGCAGATAGGTACATAGGTCAAATGTAGTGTCTTCCTTGATCATTCTGTAAGCAACATTTACCATAGTAGTAGGGGCATAATTCATTCTGCTGGCATAGAATATTTGGTAACCAATTACCATGCAAGCATACTTCACCAGATCATCTTTGATGGTGTTGATGGTCATTGCCTATTGGTCACTCACAAAACTGGTGAGCTTTGTCATTTCAGTCTTGGTGACCTTCCTTAGAGCTGGTACCTCTCCAATATTGTAGAAATTGGTGACAACATGAATTCCTTCTGGTGTGATGTCATGCATCCACTTGAGGTACATCTTATCACCGTGTACTTTGCTGAGAATGATGTGGATATGTTCTTCTGTGAACTTTTCTAGAAAGTACACTGCATTGTGCAGTTTCATATTCTCAAGGACACTATACTCTGGTTTGATCTTCTTATCATCCCCAAAAAATAGACTTAGTTGGGAATGAATCACTAGGGATCCTAGGTCTTCCATTTTACAGTCAATATACCCTGAAACATCTCCCTCAACAATAACTCTGGTTGGTATTTGAGATAGGGCATTGTATTTTTCTTTCTTTTGAAGAAATTCAGTTGAATCTACATGTGCACTAGAACTAGAGTGCGATGCAGAAGCCATGATAAGAAACAAATTCGAGAAATACCATCACAATCCAAAATTTAGGGTTTTCTAATGTTGCCCACAATACACCACTTCAGTTGCTCGATTACCGCTTAGTGTTCTTCACTGATAGATTAAAAAATATCTCTAGATTCCTCTACAAGATTTTTGAATTCACCTTGAATCACTAGACGAATCGCTCTTTGTTGCTCTGCTCTTGAAAATTCTTCTCTCGAAAATAGATAAGTGAAAATGATGATAAAAATCCCTTTTAAATAACTCTCACTTACCTTAATAAATGCATCACTGCTAGGGTAGAAACCCTAATTTTACCTTTTACCACTTCAAATCTTCTGTCGATTGATAGGTAACATATATCAGTTAAAGTCTTTATCAAAATAAACTGGGGGTTCAAAATATTTCACCGATATGTTCCCCCTAAGCTTTTCTAAGCTTAGTTTGTTGGTTCAGAGACTTCCACACTAGGTGCAGAAATAGGTTCATCCTGTGATCCTTCCTCTGATTTCTTTTTACAAGTTTTATTCATTTCCACTTGAATGGTTTCAGCATCAATCTTCCCTTCTGGAGTAATCAGTATATCATCTGATAGGTTCTTTCTCAGTCTGCAAGTTCTGGTAGTGTGTCCCAGTTTGTTGCAATGATAGCATACCATTCTAGGTGTTCTCCATGGTCCATTATTCATACTTCCATTCTTCCTTCTCCATGTTGCAACAATGTGACCACTACCACGATAGATCAAACAAGTTTCTCTCCAACTAGTTGTCGCTTGATAACCACCTGACCGATGGTCATAGGTATTGTACCGGTTGGGATACCAGTTCATAGAAGGTTTTAGGATAACTCCTTGAGTCCTTGGAGGATGTCTCCTAGTGTTGTGCAAAATAGACCTGCATTCAAATGCTCTATGCCCAAACTTGTTGCATGCATAACAGTTTCCATTGAATCTATTGGATCTAGGCTTACTGTTTAGAAAATAAGGAAAATTGTTGTGGGCCTTGCTTCTACACACATTAGCAGTATGTCCTTCCTTGAGACAATTAAAGAAAACAGGTTTAAATTTTTGCTTACCTTTATCCTTGGATGTCGGTTTCTTCTTTGATGCTTGAGCTTTTGTTCCAAAGGTCTCACCTTCCTCACACCCAGAGAAACCAAGTCTAGTGGTATTCTTTACTAGCTTTGCCAATTCCAGCTTTGCTCTAACTTAACAGTACTCTTATTGAATTTGGCAAGTATCTCCTTTGACTCAGTAAGTTCCTTGGAGATAGCAGCATTGGATTCCACCAAGGTTTCATTCTCATAAATAGCCATGTTTAGTTCACTTTGCATTTCTTCTTTTTCCACTTTACTCTCTTGGAGATGAGCGGTAAGGGTACTAATTTCTTGCTTCAGCTTGGAGATCTCATGATCTTCATCTTTTACCAGATCTTCATCTTTTCTTCTATTCTCAAGCTCTTGACACATTCTGATAGTCAATCCTTCCAACTCTTTTCTCAAATTAGCTTTAGATTCATTCAGTTTTTCAACTTCTTCAACTAGGGCATCCATGTTTGCTTCATTAGAAGAGCCATTTTTAGTAAGTTCCATCAGTTTCTCAGCATTCTCTCTTCTTTTGGCCAAAGAGGCTTTATACTTGACTTTGAGTTCATCATAGGCTCTCTTAGTCTGAGTGAGATGATGAGTAAGTTCCCTCACACTGTATTCCCCCATATCTCCTTCCAAGTGGTTAGACTTATAGAAAGGTTGGCTCTGATACCAATTGATGAATACTAAGAGAGGGGTATACCAAAAATTACTATAAACAAAATCTTAAATAGTTTAGCAGATAATCGGTGCAACAGATTCACTAATAAACCGGTTAAGATAAATGCAAACCAAATAGAAAACAAAGCATTCACCCACAAGAGCACAATCACCATAACACAAGATATTTGACGTGGAAACCCAAATTGGAAAAAACCACAGTGAGCAGAAACTCACAAGTAACTATCTACAGAATAGAAACCAAACCAGTTAAGGTCAGACTGGTTAAGGTTAGACCGGTTAAGGTCAGACCGGTTAAGGTCATACAATGTTCTTCACCAAAATAGATCTTGTTAGGAATCTAGATCTCTATTAGGAGATAAGTTCTGTTAGAGACTACCTTGTTAGAGGATTTCAGATCCAAAGTTGTGAACCACCTTGTTAGAGGATTTACAAAGGCTTTGATGGGCCTGCCTGATTAAGGGTTTCAGACTTGTCGAAGATATTAGTAATCAACAAGTGAGTGATCTAGCTAGTAGCACAGTCTGCTTAATTAGATCCTTGATAGCTCATTGTTATTGCATTTCAGAATTACTTTAGTCTTCAATATCTCCACACTATGTCTCTTCACACACACCTAATCTTCTCTTCAATGATCGCACATAACCTTTTCTATTACACATCTCACATGCAAACCCTAGACATGATGTCCTTATAAAGTAAGTTGATTTCATGTCGGTCCAATAGGATTAGACTACAAGTTCCTAGGTTTAGTGCATCTAGACGCATTTGGTAACATGGCACAAACACACTGCCAAAGTGTCGGTGGATGATAACTCATCACACATTACAAAAATACCAATTGGTAACGCATCACAGAGTAATACTGGTTAATACAATATACCGATTACCGGTTGTCAAAAATGAAGACTGGAAGATCATAGTGTTCCGATCAAAAGTTGACTACTACTTGGGTCCTTCGTACCACTTGTGATCCTTGAACCACTTGAGCTCTTTAGTCAATCTTTGACTGGTAAACATCTTTTGCAAAATACCGATAGTCTAAAGACTATATATTCAATAATACACAATACCGGTTGGAACAATTACCGGTTGAGCATAACTCATACATTAAGAAAGTGTGTGTCCATCAATGACAATCAAAACATCATCAAAATGTCAACACATAATTCTCCTGAGGGTAGTCTCACACTTTGCAATTTTGACCTCCATATCCATAATTTTTTTGTCAGATATTTCCTTAACACGTTGAGTAGCTTTTATATTCTTGGCCAAACAATCTGTCATCACCTGTTTTTCACTTTCAGTCCACAAAACACCAGCCAAACTACCCTCAACCATCTCTTTACCAGCATAGATAGGGTGATCTCTCATAGTACTATGCAACAAACCTTTAGCATTAGCCTTCATTACTTCCATCTTGGAAGATAAAGACCCCTGCTTAAGATTGATGTTTTTAATTTCATAGAATACCCATCTAAAAAGACGGAAAACCTCAAAAGAGCATATTTTGGAAATATTAAGCACATCAAATGGTATCTCCTGTTGAGGATGGAAATCCTGAGGGGAAAAATCTGTCGAATCTTGAGAATTTTTCTCTGAGCCATGAGAGGAAGATGACACCTTGACATTTTGAGTTTGGTCCATGGAATCCTAGTCATTAGTGCTATCATAAATCTTCAAAGTGGATTTTTGAGATTTACCCTTAGGGTGTTTACTCAAGCCTTCCCCACTAGCACTAGGGGAACCCATACTCACACCCACAGCAACCATCTTTGCCCCAATTTTGGCTTTTTTTCTTAAATGAGGGGCATAATCCCCATCATCACTATCAATTTCCCATCCTTCTGACTTCGATCAGCAGAAACAATGGATGGCTTACTGGAATTTTTAGAAGCCCTAACTTTCAAATTCTCAAAAGGAGTAATGTTATGTTAGGAAGGTAGACCAATGACACTTTTTGATGACAAGTTGAATGATATAAAGAAGATATACTCAATGTATGATCTAAAATTTTATGTCAATATTTAAGCATTGAATGGGTAGAGACATCATTTGTTTCTTAATAGATTTGTGTTGAACATAAATCATCATGAATTATAGTATTTGAATACTAAAGTAAAAATGGACCAAAGACATGTGAGATAGGTTGAATTTAGGAAAAGTTATCATTTACATTAAAGCATCATAATGGAAAGTCAAATAAATTTGTTAATGTGTTGAGTAGGAAACAAAATTTGTTGATTGAAATGACAATTGAAGTTGTTTGATTTGAAGAAATGAATCTTTATCATGAAATTAATGTTGATTTTGTTAAAGGGTGGAATGCATGTAAGGAATCTATGGGTATAAGAAAAATTAAGTGGTTATACTATTTGATACAAAGGAAGCCACTATGTATTTTTAGAAGCTCAATGTGGGAGAATTTTATTTTAAAAAAGAGCATAATAGTGGACTACAAGACACTTTGACATGGATAAGACAATAGTCATGGGGAATGAAAGCTAGCATTAGCTATAAATGCATAAGGATGTAAAAAACGTATGTTTGATAATGCATAATGTGTCAAATTATGAAATGCAATATTCAAAATGTTGGGTTGCATAAATTATTGAAGAACTTGAGAGGACAACAACATGGATTTTGTATCATGTTTTCTAAGAAAATACAGAGATCGTGATTCCATTTTTATTGTAGTGTTTTCTAAGAACATAGAGAGGTCATGGTTCAATTATTGTTGTATTTAATAGGTTTTCTAACATGATAAAAAATAAATGTAATAAATATAGTTTATTTATTCATCAAGGAGATTATGAGATTGCATGCATTTCTAAGGAGGATAATTTTCTATCAACACATGAAATTAATTGGTTACTTTCGGAGAACATTGTGCAAGAATATGAAAACATAGTTGAATTCAATTCAACATATTACTCAAACAAATGGATCAACAAAATTAGTAAACAAGTGTTTAAGTGATTAGTTAATATGCTTATCAATAAAAAGAAAAAATAACTAGGATATGTCTTTAGCATAGGATAATTTGTCTTGGTATAATTTAGTAAATATGAGTATATGAATAACATTATTTTAGATAGTATTGACGGGAAATTTGACATGTTTACTGACTTAAATGCAATACTAGGATATCTCACCTCTCTTGAAAGGAACTCAATTTACTAGAAGAAAAATGATCATCCCATGGTCCCTAATGACCAAGTATTTTCCTACAAGATAGCTCAATTGATAGTTGTGCTTTGTTGGTAACACACAAGGGTCTTACACTTGTTTGTTGGAACCCTAAAAAGGGATAGATCCAAAAGATAAATGTTTTTCAGAATGTTCATAACCTTGATTTTATTAGATCCTAAGATTTTGTTAGTATGTTAGTTGAATTCATGATACACGGCATTAAACAACCCTATCCTTAATATGAATATACTATAAATGGAAAAAATATTATGCATCAAATGTTCAAAAACTAACCATAGGTTTTAAAAAACATACAAAGAAAAAGAGGAGAGAAGGGTTCAAAGAGATCCTAACTTTTGAGCCCCCATTTTAATACATAAATGTATAAGAAAAGAAGACTATATTGTATTGTCTCTTATTTGACCAAATAAAATTACAATATCATAAGAGTAGTGATATCAATAATGGAGATCAATATCATCGACATGTATTAGACCCCCAATGTTAATGCAAGTCAATAAGATGCATTACAACTATAAAAGGGAGGTGATTATATTACCCATGTAAGACAACTTATAGTGAATAGGTTGTTAGTGATATGAACATCAAATTCATCAAAATACTACATTTAAATATTCATAATGAAGGTCCAACTAAATGCTTTAAAACCATAAAGAAAAGTGAAAAATAAAGTTGTGCAAGCTCCCTTGTGATGAATACTAAGAGGGGGGGGGTGAATTAGTATACCAAAAAATATTGAACTCAAACTCTTAAACAGTTTAGCAGATAACCGGTATAACAGATTCACTAATAAACCGGTTAAGATAAATGCAAACCAAATAGCAAATAAAACATTCACCCACAAAAGAACAATCACCATAACACAAGATATTTTGACATGGAAACCCAAATGGGAAAAACCACAATGAGAAGAAAATCACAAGTAACTATATGCAGAATAGAAACCAGACTAGTTAAGGTCAGGCCGGTTAAGGTCATCCAATGTTCTTCACCAGAACAGATCCTGTTAGGAATCTAGATCTCTATTAGGAGATAAGTCCTGTTAAAGACTACCTTGCTAAAGGATTTCAGATCCACAGTTGTGAACCACCTTGTTAGAAGATTTACAAAGGCTTTGCTAGGCCTACCTGATTAAGGGTTTTAGACTTGTTGAAGATGTGAGTAATCAACAAGTGAGTGATCTAGATACTAGCACAGTATACTTGGTTAGATCCTTGATAGCTCATTGTTAATGCATTTCAGCATTACTTCAGTCTTCAATATCTCCACACTGTAACTCTTCTCACAGACCTAATCTTCTCTGCAAAGATCACACATAACCTTCTCATACATCATACATCTCTCATCTATACAAACCCTAGACATGATGTCCCTATAAAGGAAACTAATTTCATGTCGGTCCAATAGGATTAAACTAAAATTTCCTAGGTTCAGTGCATCTAGACACATTTGGTAACATGACACAAAATCACCGCAAAAGTGTCGGTGGATGATAACTCATCACAAAAATACCGGTTGGTAACTCATCACAGAGTAATATCGGTTCATACAATATACCGATTACCGGTTGTCAAAAATGAAAACTAGAAAATGTTAACTATTGCTTTGTTCCTTCGTGCCGCTTGAGATCCTCTAACCGCTTGAGGTCTTCATATCACTTGAGTTCTCCATACCGCTTGAGGTCTTCAGTCAATTTGTGACCGGAAAACATCTTCTGCAAAACACCAATAGTCTACAAACTATAATACATAATACCGGTTGGAACAATTACCAGTTGAGCATAACTCATACATCAAGAAAGTGTGTGTCCATCAATGACAATCAAAACATCATCAAAATGCCAACAATCTCCCCCTTTGGCATTCATGGCAACACTTAGGAAAATTTTAACATCTAAGTGTTCTTACAACAAAAATATGTCATAATCAAAATTACTCCCCCTAAGCATATACACTATCCCTTTTGCAGAAATTACAATGTCTACTACTCCCCCAAAGTGGTAACATGAAAGTATACATAACATTCACCAAAATTTGAAATACTACTCCCCCTTTGCCAACAATGACAAAGTAATGCAGAATAACCCCTGTTTCCTTATATATAAAAATAGAGTAAATGTTTATGACAATAAGGAATAAAACTTACCAAAAATAGATTTAAAATCCTGCATAAAAATTTTCATGGCCAATGTCCATGACTCAAGTAATGAGGTAGCAACCTCACTTTCTATCTGCATCTAGAATACCAGTTCTTCCATAGCATCAATGATACTCATCTCTTGAGTTATCGTGATGGCTTCCAAATTGAGAAAAAAATTCTGAAGAATCTACAGTCTGGGTAATAAGACTAGTTGAAGCTCCTGTAAATCTTTTGTCCAGTTGCAGATTTCTGATTCCACCCTGGCAGTCTGCAGCTGATAATGATGAACCATTTGCCCATATGTAGTAATGAATCATATGGCATCTTGGAGGTGTTGATGTATGCCTGGAACTCTGATTGGAGTTTATCTTTCTGCTTAAGCACATCATCACAAATTAGATGGGGTTGGCAGATTTTACTCAATAGTAATTTGCCCTCATCCATAGCACCCTTGATATTCTTTTGCTACTTAAAAAGTTGTGACTGGAGCTCATTCAGTTTCTTGACTAAGGCAGTGTTGAGTGCCTTTTCATGATTCTTCTTCATAGTGGTTGCAACAACATCTTCCAAGCATTGTACTTGGTCCTCTACTATAGTAAAAAGGAGTTTCAGCTTGGACAGAGAGGAATTGGTACTAGGGAGGTTAGTATCGGGAATCAGACTGGTAAGGGTGTCAACTATTGTAGCGTCCTAAAATTGTGACACTTGCAATTTCGACTGCATTTCGGTCTTCACGATGGTGACACAATATGCAACCTGAATGGAGACCCTAAAACTTGTCCACGACACTGAAAACTGCATTTTTCAAGAACCCTGGCCTGAACCTCCTTGCACCCTGCTGTCCCGGGAGGTGGGACCAGAGCGCCCAGCGCCCTGGTCCCTGGGTCCTATTTTGGGCCCGGTCTCCTAAGGGGTCTCGGGTCTTTTTGTTTGCAATTTGGAAATTACATTTCCTGGTCGGCCTAAGGTCAGGAAAATCAGTCTATCAGTCCTAATTGACAAGTATATAAACTACATTTTTCTCTCTCATTTGGAGATAACACATAACACATACATAACGGAAAAAGCGTGGAAACTATACTCAAACATTCAAGCATTCAAGCATTCAAGCATTCCTTCAAGCAATTGATCATTTCAAGTCTCCATTCAAGGCTAAGTGTTGCATTCAAGACAAGGATTCAACCATTGAAGAGGAGATCACATACTACTACAACATACAACATACAACATCTAAACCTTCGCACATAAGGATACAAACATCCTTAGAACAAGGTATTAGTACTTGTTTTACAGTCATTTACATTTACAACACTTGCTCATTTCTTGGTTAATTCCAAAATCGGGGTTTGACCTAAAGGCAAACCCCTAATCCCTAACCCCCCAATCGTCTTCGCTTTTCTGTGTGTAGGTTGTAGGTGCGCGGCTGAAATTGAAGATCTGGAGTCCTTGTGCAGAGACGAACAGATCCCCCTTCGTTTCACAGATTTTTCGGAGGACCGTGGCGCCGGGCACCATTGTCCTGACAACTTTTGCTCAAATTTGCAGGACAGCGCCGTATCGACATTTTACTGCTAATTCCAGGTCCGCAGCTTCATCCTATAATCCGAACTCAGTTTATAAGCAAATCTTTGTCACTTTCTATGCATTCCTAGCTTAATTCCTTTATCAATATTCTTTACAAAAGAGGGTAGCCTTGCTGTCTTGACCCTTGAAATTCATTTAGCATCCAATCTTGCATTATGTGGGATTGGATCTTATGAGTTTCAACCCCTCTTTTGAATGTAAAGTCTCTCCCCTAAGTGAAAACCATCGAATCCTAGCAAACCTCCCTTCTCTCTCCTCGGAGTTGGAAGAGGGGAGAACAACTAGGGTTCGATTGTGATTTTCCGCTTTACATTTTGGTGAACCCGACGTGAACATCCTTTCTGATTTTTCATGCTTAGATCTGAAAAAATTGATTACATTTCCATGTTTGATCTTTTGCAAAATTTTAGAGGTGATTGCATAAAAACCCTAAAATTTCTTTTTAGTAATTAAGCTTGTGAAATGTTCAAATGTTAATACTTGTTTTAGATCTATCCTTCTATTACAAATTATCAATTCATATTTGTGCTTTAATTTTGAAAATTAAGTGGTTAAGTGTCAAAACCCTAATTTTTGAAACCCTCTTGATTCAACCTTTGTCTGACAATTTGACCGATCAAAACATCTCCAAATCAGCTGTAACTTTGGATTCTGCAATAAAATCATAATATCTTTCATCCCTGAAAATTTGGAAAAAAGTTGCGAGGACCGTGGCGCCGAGCGCCATCGTCCTCGACATTTTTTCCGAAATTTTGGGAGCAAGATCTTACTGTATTTTCCTACTAAAATCCAGAATTTTGGCTGATTTTATCAATTTTAACACCTTCAAAATTACAGTCAAAGTTGGTCTTGTGATTGCTTGGATTAAGATTTTTAAACATTCAAAAATCATTGAAACTGAAATTTTGTGTCAAAATTGTGTTCTTACTGTCCTAAATCTGCAAAGTGTGTTAACATTCATTAAAAATTTCAGTGCTTTATTCAAATTCTTGCATTTTGTGACTTTTGAAATTAAGTGCTTAATTACAACAACTTTGATTTCCGCTTTCAAAATTGAATTTTGCGTGAAATTGAGTCAACTTTTGAATTTCAAAACTTGCATTGCTTTTGGCATTCCCTATAAAATCATAAAATTCAAAATTTCAGTTTCCCTCTCTTTTTCAAAATTCAAATTTTGCATTTTTTGACAATTTGGGTAGGGTTCAATTTTGAGATTGCAACTTTAATTTGGCCTACCTACAGATCGTAAAATCACTCAATTTTTTCAGATTAGCTTTAAAATCATCATACCTTTCATCCCTGCAAATTTCGAAAAAAGTTGCAAGGACCGTGTTGCACTCCGAGCGCCACGGTCCCGAACATTTTTTCTGAAATTTTGGGAGACTGTCGTGATTGCATTTAACAGCTTAAATCCAGAAGATTGGCTGATTTTACTGAAAATTGCTACCTCTAAAATCAAAATTTTCTCTCCTTCTCTAGTGCATGAGTTTTACAACAATAAGCCCTACTTACACTATTCCCGTTAGACGAAGCCGTAGAATTAAGTCTTTCTGAGGTTTAATTACCGAGGAGATGGAACCTAATTTGAATAGCCTTTTTAACGAGGACATGGGTAATTCCTCTAATCCTCCTAATGATGAAGAAGCTCTCCATGAGGTTTCTGAAGAACAAATTTTGAAATTGGATAACCAATTTGATGATTTTCGACACTGGATGTCTCAAGAATACCCCGATAGTCAAGCTCTTCCTTTAATTGAGGGTCTAAAACGTATGCTTCAAAGTGATAAGAATGGAATTGATATTTTGCGTGGTATTGTAAGGAAGCAAAGTAGCGGAAACAACTTCCTACACTAACCTTGAGAGGAGAGTAATGCAAAACTTTTTCAGATCGTTACAACAGTTACAGAAAATAGAAATAGATATAATAACATTCATACCACAACACAATGATTTACGTGGGGAAAACCCTTTCAGGAGAAAAACCCCACCCTCCAAAAGCAGCTCAATATTTTATTCAGCAATCAAAAACAGATTACAAAATACTTGCAGAGCAAGCTCTTCGCAGGAGTAGCACTAAACAGAGATTCAGAGGCAACTCAATAGCCATAGGACTCTTACACACAACCTCTATCTCACACACCTCATAAATAGGAGATACAATACAAGAAACCGTCAAACGGTATTACAAAACCATGGGCTAAAACCACCCAATAAGGTGTAGCCGACCTTATCTCCCTTCTATGACATGTTAAAGCACACATCAACACGTTTCGCTCCCTTTTATAGCTCATTTATGTATCCGATACAAATTATTTTTCCTATTTCAGGAGTACAAACTTCCGGAGGCCATAACTTGAGAACCGGGTGTCCGATTGACGAACCGTTTGAAGCGCCGGAAAGCTCGCGAAGTGCTCTATCACCTCGTAACCCGCTTCGCTGGTTACAGAAACTTTTCAGGGCATTTCAGAGCCTCTAAAGTCCCCAAAATTAAGTTTAAACATTTTATTGCACCCCTCCAAGATGAAAACTTTAATATCTTCAAAACTAGTTGTGACCTTGCGACGCAACTTTACCAGAATGCTTATCTATCCAACCAGAAGCTTCAGGGAGAGTTTCGCACCATTTCGTGCTCAAATAAAAACTTACTATAAATAGTAACCTCACATAAATGCAAGGTTGAGACACCATTTTTCCCAATAGGTATTGCACACATTGTGAATTCAAATGTGATGCCTATGAAGAGTTGTGCCGAAACTTTAGGTTATACAAAACATCCTACACAAGTCAATCATTCTATTCCTTTGATGACTTCTATTGCTAGCATACCTACCTTTACATCAAACATAATGACCACTTCTATACAAGACATTCCTCCTGTGATCACTAGTCATGGGGGCAATCCTTCCTTTTCAATTAACCCTCTTCCTTCATTTAATCCGACTTCTTCATTCATCCCTTCAATGAGTGTTCCTATTACATCTTCGCAAATGAACATGACGCAAGGGGGCAATTCATTTAACCATTCCATTCCTCCTTGTAGTGTTCCTCCTGTCCAATCATCTCCTATGACTAATTATCATAGGGTCCCACCACCTTACTCTTTGCCTTCTTTCAATAACATAACACCTCCATCTCAATCTAACACATCTAATATGAATTCTTCGACTGAAGCGACCATTAACAATCTTGCACAAACTATCTCTTCTTTATAGCAGCAAATTGCCTCTATGAATCAGTCTAAGTTTAGTGTGCCCACATTTGATGTTGCGAGCCCACTTTCTCTTGACATTGTTCGAGCTATTCCTCCTAAACATGTTGAAATTCCGCATTTGGAACTTTATAATGGTAAAGGTGATCCTCTAACACATGTTAAGACTTTTCAAACAATTTGTACTGATTTTGCTTATGACCCAAGGTTGCTTGCAAAACTGTTTACTAGAACATTAAGAGACAAAGCCCTACAATGGTATTGCTCGTTGCCTTCCTATTCTATTACTTCTTTCGAACAACTTGCAAATGCTTTCATTCAACAATTTCAAAACAATATAAGTCCTAAAGTTACTTTGATTGATTTAATGCATTGTAAACAAGGTGTTAAAGAAAAAGTGACTGATTTCATTGGTAGATATAAGCATTTGTATGCTCAAATTTCTTTTCCAGTGCCTGACAATGACATTCAAAGAATCTTTATTTCTAATTTACAAAAAGATATTCGAGACAAACTTCTATTTTCTAAGTTTACTTCTTTCCAACAGTTGTGTGCAACTCTTCACAATTATCAACTGACTGTGAGTCAAATGGAACAATCACATCCTATGGCTCCGAGTGATAAGGGTGATAGCAGTCAACAACCATTTGGGAAGTTTAAACCGAACAGAGATTCCATCAAATTCAATGAAAACATCATCAACAACAATGTGAATGCAGCATCAGGTGTGCCTCCTATTTCTAAATTTTTCAAGAAAGAAAGAAAGTATACTCCTTTGAATGAATCATTGCATAGTATTATGAATAAGTTATTGGAACAAAATGTGCTTACTCTTCCTCCTATAAGGCAAATTGATCCTGCAAAGATTACTTCACCTTATTTTGATAACAAAGCCTTTTGTCAATATCATCGTCAGCCTGGGCATGATACTGAAAAATGTTTTTCTTTAAAGGGTAAAATTCAAGATTTGATTGCTAATAATACTATTTCTGTTTCTGGAGTGAATGATAAAGGCAACACATCTGTAGCTCCTCCTAACCAAAATCTTCAGATTTTCACTGACCCATTACCTTCTCATACCTCTAATGCGATTGAGACTAATGATTCCTCTTTTTCATCTGATGGTCTTGTGTCTATGGCTCCGAATGTGATTAACTTCGTAGAGCAGCAAGAAAACCCTAAAGAACCTTCCATCACATTTGATTCTAGTGAAACTATTAGGGCACCTGATGGTCCTTTATACATAGTTGCAAAAGTCAAGAATACACCTTGCCGTGGAGTGCTTATTGATCCTTCGTGCATGGTTAATGTTATTACTGAAGAATTTCTTTTTACTTTGCAATTGAATCAAGTGATTTATGACAAAACAGATGTGATTGTGAAACTATTTGATGCATTTTCTTCTCCTGCAATTGGTTCTATTACATTGCCTATTGAGGTCCATAACAAATCCCTTGATGTGAACTTTGCTATTATTCCATCTTCCGAACAATTTCGCGTGAAGCTTGGCTATCCTTGGCTATCTTCCATGAAAGCTATTGCTTCTCCTATACATAAGTGTTTGAAATTTCCCCATAATGGTGAAGTTGTTACTGTCAATCATAGTCTCTTTAAACCAGCTGAAAGAACCTCTAGTGTTCCTCTTGATTACTTTTGGCCTAAACAATTCCAATCTCTTCCTCCACGAAGTGATCATCTTTTCAAATCTTATCAAAAGTGGAAAACAGATATGATCCTATCTCTAAGTGAACCTAGAACACCCAAACTTGACATTCCTATCATTCTTGAGAAGGAAGTTCTCCCTTTGAAAGATAAAACCAATATCTTTCCTCAAGAAGATTCCCACCCCATCCCTATGGATGTGACTATGTCTATGCCTAATAAACTTCCTAAAAGTAGACCTATACCTCCTCGTCATGATGGACTTGGTCTCCTTCCTAAACCAAAAATTCCTCCTTTATATGGAGCAGTTCCTCCTCCTTTTTATAGAGAGAAGAGACCTTCTTCTTCTCCTATTATCCAGCCTAAGAGACAACAACCTAAACACCCAAGTGATAGGGATGAGAACATTCCTCCTCCTCAATCTTCTCAACTTCCTACTAAGACTAGACGAAATCATTCTGCACGTGAACGCCGACGAAAGCGTCGTCTTAGAGCTCAAACTTTGAAATCTCCAAAAACACCTTCAACAAGCATTATTCCATTTTCTCCTCAGCCGGACATTGAGCCTAAATCTCCTAAACATAAGATGCATGATGGTCTTGATCCTGTGCGAGTTAAAGATCCTATTTTTATAAATCTTGATGATGATATAGATGAAAATGTTATTCATGATGCAAATGTTTCTCCTGTTCATTCTGATAGTGAATATGAACTTGTTGATATTGATAACCATTTATCTAATGAATTTTCTAAAGCACTTATCCTAGCTCCTAGACAAGAACAATGTGGCTTGGAACATGCACATAGCCCTTGTTTGGATCTTGTGATAGCTCCATCTACTGTGTTGGATGTTCCTCCTCTAGCATGTTCCCTGCCTTCCCGAAACATTGATCGACAAGATCAGGGGGTAGATGACGTGCTAGACTAGTTACATTAGCATAGCAGATTCTCTCCTCCTCTCTTGTGTTACTTCTTCTATATGTTATTCTCATTCTTCTATTTGTTGTCCTTAGTGTTGTCTACTTGAGGACGATGCAAAGCATTGAGATCTCTCGATCTCTCTCATGTTGACTCAAAAGACACATGTGTTCCCTTCTTCTAGGTGGCCTTCCTTGATTGGGGAATGAAGAACAATTATGCATACATACATATGATATATATACATGAATTATCATACAGCATACTGACCCCGAGGAAAGCGAAGTCACCTCGTGCTTTGTGTTTTGTGTCTATTATCCTTGGGCTTATCTCACACTTGGGGGCTAAATCCTTGTGATAACGTGCTCCTTTCCTTTCTCATTTCTTATATGTATCACTACCTTAAAGCAATCACCCCTGGTGAGGCGTGTGCGATCGCTTTAACGTAGGGGGGCATACATCCCGTTCATATCTTTTCAAGATACTTGAGAATTTCTTGGAAAATTTAACCTTGCCTTGAGAATTTTTGATATCTTTCTTGCATGACTCATAGTGAGGGAACCTTACTACTGATAGTCATGGTTCTCCCTCGTGATCTTCCCTTTTACTTTGTCAATCAAAGTCGTAAGATCCTTAGTCCACTGGGGGCTTGGTGTATCTTGCCTCCTTGACGTGGTGAAAGTCTTTCAATGTTGTTTCCTTGTACTTTACCGGAAGTATGAGCATACATACTCCCGCTAAAGTGGGGGCTAAATGTAGCATCCTAAAATTGTGACACTTGCAATTTCGACTGCATTTCGGTCTTCACGATGGCGACGCAATATGCAACCTGAATGGAGACCCTGAAACTTGTCCACGACACTGAAAACTGCATTTGTCAAGCACCCTGGCCTGAACCTCCTTGCACCTTGCTGTCCTGGGAGGTGGGACCAGAGCGCCCAGCACCCTGGTCCCTCAGGACCAGGGCGCCCAGCGCCCTGGTCCCTGGGTCCTATTTTGGGCCCGGTCTCCTAAGGGGTCTCAGGTCTTTTTGTTTGCAATTTGGAAATTACATTTCCTGGTCGGCCTAAGGTCGGGAAAATCAGTCTATCAGCCCTAATTGACAAGTATATAAACTACATTTTTCTCTCTCATTTGGAGATAACACATAACACATACATAACGGAAAAAGCATGGAAACTATACTCAAACATTCAAGCATTCAAGCATTCAAGCATTCCTTCAAGCAATTGATCATTTCAAGTCTCCATTCAAGGCTAAGTGTTGCATTCAAGACAAGGATTCAACCATTGAAGAGGAGATCACATACTACTACAACATACAACATACAACATCTAAACCTTCGCACATAAGGATACAAACATCCTTAGAACAAGGTATTAGTACTTGTTTTACAGTCATTTACATTTACAACACTTGCTCATTTCTTGGTTAATTCCAAAACCGGGGTTTGACCTAAAGGCAAACCCCTAATCCCTAACCCCCCAATTGTCTTCGCTTTTCTGTGTGTAGGTTGCAGGTACGCGGCTGAAATTGAAGATCTGGAATCCTTGTGCAGAGATGAACAAATCCCCCTTTGTTTCGCGGATTTTTCAGAGGACCGTGGCACCGGGCGCCATCGTCCTGACAACTTTTGCTCAAATTTGCAGGACAACGCCGTATCGACATTTTACTAAAAATTCCAGGTCCGCAGCTTCATCCTATAATCCGAACTCAGTTTATAAGCAAATCTTTGTCACTTTCTATGCATTCCTAGCTTAATTCCTTTATCAATATTCTTTACAAAAGAGGGTAGCCTTGCTGTCTTGACCCTTGAAATTCATTTAGCATCCAATCTTGCATTATGTGGGATTGGATCTTATGAGTTTCAACCCCTCTTTTGAATGTAAAGTCTCTCCCCTAAGTGAAAACCATCGAATCCTAGCGAACCTCCCTTCTCTCTCCTCGGAGTTGGAAGAGGGGAGAACAACTAGGGTTCGATTGCGATTTTCCACTTTACAACTACAATTTGTATGAAATCCCTTTCCTTCTTCCTTTGTAACTCTTCCAGTCTTTCTTGTGCTATTTTGATGCCTCGCGGTAGCTCGGACTCATCTGTTGATTGAAGGTCAATCGGACTAGTGGTGTCAACCAGTTTGGCTTGACCACTGGTTGCCTTGGGAGTCTCCGCTTGTTTGGTTTTCTCTGCTTCCTTCTCCTCTGCTTCTCTTTTCTTTTCCTCTTCTTTCTTCTTTTTCTCCTCTTCTTGTTTCTTCTTCAGTTCTTCCTTCTTGTATTCTTCCTACTTTTTCTTTTCTTCCTCCTTCTTTTTCTCCTCTTCTTTCCTCTTCTCCTCTTCTTTTCTCTTCTCTTCTTCTTGTTTCCTCTTCTCCTCCTCTTTCTTTTTCTCTTCCTTTTTCCTCTTGTCTTCCTCTTTCTTTTCTTTTTCCACTTGCTCTTTCTTCATTTGTTCTTTGTCCTAATTCTCTTTTTCAGCTTTTTCCTTGTCTTGTTTCTCTTTCTCTGCTTTTTCTTTGTCCTATTTCTCCTTCTCTGTGTCCGGAGTGACATCCTCAACATCTAATGCATCCACATCAATGGGATCATTTTTCTATTTCACTCTTTCCCCTTCACTATCAAATGCTTCATCCAGTTTGCCTGATGTTAGATCAGGTGCTTGTTCAACCTTCAGATTGGCCTCAGACACTTGGTGTAACCAAACAATAGCTTTGGCATGTAAATGTGTGTCCTTCTCCACTTTAGAAGCTTTACCTTCTAGTAGCCTAAGTCTTCTTCTTCTCATGAAGAAGAGGCCTTTGTTCTTATCCATTATCTCAAATAATTCAGAATTAGAGGCATAGAGAAAGTATTGTGCAAAGACTCTCTCCCTTTTTTCCTATTCCTTTTCAATGGCAATGCATCATTTGTTATCTAAAGAATTGTATAAAGAATCAAGTGTCACCAATCTAATTTGTAATGGCGACCGGTCATTAACACATAAATATTTAATAATTTCCTGCTCTACTTCTTCTTTCTCACTATCAGTAAAATCATCAAAATATTCTTTTAAATCATCAAGCACCTTCCTCTTAATATTATTAATAGTCCTCTAACAATGTGTCATCGGCTTGTAAGAGGAAATATCTATATTTACTGGTGCTGACATTGCAGGTGCATTATCGGTAGATTTTGCCTTCTTGCTTGATTGCCTGGTCTTCTTTGGCTAGACATCTCGTTCAGTATCCTCTGACTCCGATGAGCTGTTTTTGGTTTTCTGCTTCCTCTCAAATACTTTAGTGGGAGCAACCTCAGGTTTCTTCTTGGCAGGTGACCGCTTGGTCACTTTTGGGCTGGCTGAGGTAACCAGTGCCGATATCAATGGCACTACCTTTCCCTTTTTCTATGTAGGATCTTCAACTAGTGTTACCCTCTCTAAGTAGGTACCAGTTCTCTTTTTCTTAGCATCTAATGGTGAGGCAAGCAAGGTAGAGGCATACCTGATTAGCATGCCATACATCACTTCATATCCCATTGGTTCAATTTCTTCCTTTCTTAGTTCCACCACTTCCATTATGCATTCATCTACCTTTATGGTGAAGAAAATGTCATCTTCATATTTCTTCACAATATCTCCAGATATCCTCATCCTCTAGCTCATTTTCCGCTTGAATTCATCGAAGTATTTGTTCAAAACCTCAAGATGTGAAGTTTCCACTACTTGAAGACTTTCCTTGATTTGTCTGGAGACTGGTAAGTCAGCAAACCATTGCACATCACCTATTCCAAGGAAATAACCTTGAAAGTAAAAGAATAGGCCGACCAGAAGTTGTCCAAACCTGAACCTTAAAGCATTATCCTATTTAATGGACTTAAGGTTTAGTAGCAATTGCTTCTACAAATAGGTACACAAATCACATGAGGCATCTTCCTTGATCATTCTGTAGGTGACATTCACTGCAGTAGTAGGGACAGAGTTCATTCTGCTGGCATAAAACATTCGGTAGCCAATCACCATGCAAGCATACTTAATCAAATCATCTTTGATGGTGTTGACAGTCATCTCCTGTTGGTCGCTTAGAGAATGGCCGATTCGAGGAGAACTCTTCTAGCATCCATTGGCGATTCGATTCTAGTAGACTGGACTCATGTCTCCCTGGTCATGTCTCCAAAATGGTTCTGGGTGGGGGGAAGGATGCGCCGGCCTAGTTGCCAATCATCTCGGGCGTGGGCGTTCTCAAATGAGACAGAAGCGTGCTTCGACACTCTTGTCATTCATGAGACCCCGTCATTCACCGACGATTCATATCGCTCTCGAACTGTGCACCAGACTTCGGCGGGAACTAGAGTGGCAACCATCTTAGCGCCTTGCGTTCTCGCTTTTGAGACCATCGCGCATGCAGGAACTGCCCTCTCTGTCAGCTGGGCATTGCAGTCAACCGGTACCGGCAGCTACTATTCGAATAGCTCGGCTGTAGCAACTAGAAAGGCAGGCTTCGATGGAGCAGCTAGCGAACTATAGAACCAGTGAGCTTAGTCATTTTAGTCTTGGTAACCTTCCTTAGAGCTGGCACCTCTCCAATGTTATAGAAACCGGTGACAACATGAATTGCTTTCAGTGTGATGTCGTGTGTCTGCTCGAGATACATTTTATCACCGTGCACTCTGCTCAAGATGATGCAGATGTGATCTTCAGTGAACTCTTCCAGAAAATAAACCGCATTGTTTAGTTTCTTCCTCTCTAGGATGCTATATTCAGGTTTGATTTTCTTGTCATCCCCACAAAACAGACCTAGCTGGGAATGAATCACTAAGGATCTTAGGTCTTCTATTTTACAATCTATATATCCTGAAATATCATCTTCAACAATAACTCCAACGGGTATCTGGGATAGGGCATGGTATTTCATCTTCTTTTGAAGAAACTTGGTTGAATCCACAAGTACACTAGAACTGGAGTGCGATGCAGAAGCCATGATTAAATGATAAACAAGAATTTTGAGAAATACCTTCACAATTTGAAATTTAGGGTTTAGCAATATCTCCCACAATACACCACTCTAGTTGCTAGAACACCGCTTAGTGTTCTTCACTAAAAGGTTGTTGGATTCCTTTGCAAGATTTTTGGATTCACTTGAATTGCTAGAAGAATCACTCTTTGTCGCTCTACTCTTGAAAATTTTTCACTCGAAAACAGATAAGTGAAAATGACGACAAAAATCCCTTTTAAACAATCTTTCATCTACTATAATAAATGCATCTCCGTTAGGGTACAAACCCTAATTTTGCCTTTTACCACTTCAAGTCTTCTGGCGATTGACAAGTAACGTATACCAGTTAAGGTCTTTACCGATATAAACTGAGGGTTCAAATATTTCACCGATATGCTCCCCCTAAGCTTTTCTAAAGCTCATTTTGTCGGTTCAGAGACTTCCACACTAGGTGCAGAAACTGGTTCATCGTGTGACACTTCTTCAGGTTTCTTTTTCCATGTTTTATTCATTCTCACTTGAACAGTTTCAACATCAATCTTCCCTTCTGGAGTGATCAGTATATCATCTGATAGGTTCTTTCTCATTCTACAGGTTCTGGTAGTGTGTCCCAGTTTGTTGCAATGATAGCATACCATTCTAGGTGTTCTCCATAGTCCATTATTCATACTACCATTCTTCATGTTGTTCATCAAAACTGATTAACCCAAGTTCACCCGCAATCCTTCTATGAAATGACCAATTTCACTCTATAGAACACATCAAGACTTGGACAACATAACATAGGACCCTAATTGATCCTCCTGCACTTCAGATTCTGCTAGACCTAGGGGATACCCTTTGATGCATGGAATCAGACTCATTTACCCACATATGACAGCATCAATAAAATCAAAGAGATCTCATAAAAGGTTCAAAAACAAGGAGGGCACTATAGATGGGCTAGATCTACGCCTACAACTCAACAATGTTTTGAAAGATGAGATGGATGAAATATTCCCACAGAACATAAAATAAAGGTAGATATTTTGATTTGATTTTAAATCTCTGAGAAAACCCCAAAATCTACAAGATCAGTGCCTTATCCAAGGGCAACAGAGTCATACATCGAACTATAAGTGAAAAATTCTACTGCAAATCCATCTTCATTATTAAGTATTCCTGCATTAATGCCTTGCATAAATGCATTACTAAGATCATTCACAAAATCATCAATCTTGAAACTATATTCCATTATTCATGATTTATTATAGAATTTAAATTCTTCCTTAAAGAATCCCTGCAAATAATCACAACTATCTTTTTGAGATAACAAATTTTATCCTCCTTGAGGATCTGATTTGAATAAAATGGAAATACAAATCTAGAGACAATCTTGTGTGAATTTATGTATGCCTTACATACATATAAATCTGCAACAGAAAACACCTATAACATGAAAATAAGACTCCATTACTTGAAAGCAAACATTACACTGCAAATTTGAAGCTAACCCAGAATTGGAAACCAAGAAATCTAGAGCATTCTTCTAAGAATTTGGGAACCCTTACAATTGAGAAGAAATGGGAATAAGAAGAGGAGGGAAAAAGATCAGATCTGCATAACACATTGCCAAGTGTCCCCTTTCTCCAACTGAATATTTTTCTTTCCTTCCCATGGAAACTTCTCTCTAAATATCTTATATTTGTTGAAACAAACTTCATGACTAGATTCCTCATTCTGAGAGCTTTCCAGTGATATATAATACTTGCCTATTTAACCAAAAATTAGCTTCTGGGCGAATTAAACTTGGAATGCAGACCATCATTTAAATATTATAGTCTGCACTATATATTTAATTTTGATTTTTCAATCCATTTTTTGGCCTAACGCCCTGCCTCGTGGCAGCCTGTGATTCACTGATGGGGTCCAGTGGGTGCCACCTCATATGACACCTCATCAATCTGCCACTTGTCTGCCTCGTCACCACCACTGGACTGCCACTGGATTGCTTGCTTGTCTCCACCTCAGCTGCCATGTCAACGGGACCCACGAGCTGGACCTCCACCTAGACCTGCCACATCACCTTTTGCCATTTCACGAAGGGTAATGTGTGTGCATTTTCAGCTTACGAAACCACACGCACCATCGGATCTTGCTAAACCTGCATTCTCTTTAACTCTTTGTTGTTTCGCGATGCTTAACTGGCATGCATCTTCACTTTGTGAAACAGCATGAGTCGTTGGATCTCCTACAACCTGCTCACCAGTTAATCTTTTTTCCACTTCATGATGCTTAATTGACGAGCATCTCCACTTCACGAATCAACGCGTGTCATCGGATCTCCTGCAACCTGCTCACCAGTTAAGTCGCCCTTTCTCTGCAAAACTCACCTACCTTAGGAGCCATGCCTACGTGGGGTACATCTAGTCACCATTTGGTCTCCTTGGTCACCTTGGGAAATGTGCCTACACATGTGGGGCCTACCTTGGTGCCCAACCAGCACCTTGTGTCAAAAGCCCTTAAGGCTTTGACACTATTATAGTGTGGAGTGTTGTATTTAAATATTAATATTTTCCCCTCCATAGCCAATGTGGGATAATACGTTTTAGCCTGGACCTGCATTTTGAAGGTTTCTGAGACTTGCCAATGACATTTTTCTGATTTATTCCTCGGTCCTTTAATGCCAAAGACCCACGCAGCTCCAAATGCATTTACTTGAGAGTTTCTGAGGTTTTTTTATTACCACGTTGGAGGAGATTTCAGGTTTTGAGCATATAATTTACATTTGCAGAAAAGTTTTTAAAGCCCTTTCATTTGCTTGAAAGTTTCCAATGGCTTTATTCAACAACCACACACCACCCATAGTCAAAGACCACGCAAAGGGAAGATGGTTGGCTTTACCACTGCCAATTTCATTTAATTTGAAAGTTTTAAATGCTGCTCAAAAACCACATAGAGGGGGAGGTTGACTTTACTACTGCCAATTAGTTTGCTTGAAGTTTCTGCTGCAACCTATACCATATATCACGCAGGCTAAGCACCTACAAATTGCATTTCTTGGAAGTTTTAAACTTCCCAAAACTCCACTCTCCACGCAGGGGCTTCATTGGTATTTGTTAAATTCTTGCACAGCAGAGAGGATGTTGACAACACACCTGCTAATAGCATTTTCTTGGAGTTTTGAAATTTATCCTTCAATGCCACAATTCACTGGTTTCCACGTGGGGAGGAGTATTTTGCATACCTGTTGTTTACATTTGCTAAAATATTTCAACTTTTACCAGCAATAGCTCAGGACAGGGAAGAACTGGCTTTGCAACTGCCATTTGAATTTGATTGAAAGTTTCATTTCCTCCACATACCACACAAGGAAGAGAGGGTATTTTCCTTTGTTTTAAAATTCTAATGCCTTTTCAACACCACACGCAGCAGGAGAATTTCTTGGGCTTTACACCTACCCGTAGCAATTTCTAAAGTTTTTATTGATAGCCAAAGCAACACCATAAAGCTCCATAAAAACCTCTCAGTTATATGCCCACATAATGAAACGAAATCATCTCTTAATAAACCAATTTGCAAATATGCATTCGAGCTGGTATTGATATGCATCACCATGAATAAAGACCTTTTCGCCATAAAATTAATGCAAAGGCATTTATCCAAGTCAGGCCCCAAAGTGGGTTTGGCTAAAAAAAAAATTGTTTTCATGCAACTGACCTTTAAAATGCCTCACAAACCTTAAACATACCTTTGGAATCGATCGGCACCATTTTCGGATCATCAAACTGAGTTTTGCAACTTTCAGGCACTTGCGCCACATTTTCGCATTTAATCGCGAAGATGTAACTTTCAAACTAGTCAAAACGCCTTTCTGGATTTCACCATCTGACAAGCATGTACTCTGATATACAAACATGAACTCTACCAAGCGGTTTCTCAAGACAAATCCCGAGTGAAGAAATATTAATGGTCAAAGATGACCAACTGGCTTTGTCGACACTAGGGACCTGATGAAGTCAATGCGCAGGCAACTCATGATGCCTTTCTTAAAAATATCAAATGATCTTCGTAGACCCTCAAAATTGAGACATAGGTACCTTGAAGTACATATCAAAACTTAGAATACTCATTTCAACCAAAAGGCTAACTGGGTACAAATGGTTCGCTCATGAAAATAGCAACTTTAACTGATATTGCAATGAAAGTATGTAACACTGAAACAGATGGCTCAAGAAACCCTTTTGAAAACCAATTAAACGGATTGGCAAGATCTTAAAACTAGAAGCATAGCTTGTCATTTATACCAACAATATCTTGGAACAAACATTCTGACATGACACTCACTGAGGCAACTTTTCCACTTGTGCAAAATAGGGCTCTGACTAGCAGCTGAAACAGGGACTTGTCAAACCATACAAACTGCAAACAGATTGAGCCTGCTAAACTGAGCAAATGGATTCACAAAGACTTGAAATTTTTCACGGAGGCACACTTTTATGCATATAATTCAATTCACTTTGAAATTCTTCATAACGATCAACAGGGAAAAAGATATAGGTGCTCAAAGAAGGCTACTTGGTAAAATCTGCATTTGCACCTAAAATGCACTTTCAACTCACCCCTTGAAATGGGTACCTGATAAATTGATCCAAATTGAATTCTAAAAGTTTCACAACACTTCATTAACTAAATGAAAGGTTTAGGACACATTTCAAAGCTGTACCTCTTGATGATTAACTGAGTCCATTTTACCCTCTCTCTAACTAGGCCATTCAAACTGACTCATTTTATGATCATTTGGAGATGCAGAGAAATTTTTTGAAATGGGCCTCTCAAATTCACTCAAATTTAATGAGTCCCAACACTTCCTTCTACATGTTGCAGCAGTGTGACCACTACCATGACAGATCAAACAACTTGCTCTCCAACCAGTTGCTGCTTGATAGCCACCTGATCGATGGTCATAGGTATTATGTCGGTTGGGATTTCGGTTCACAGAGGGTTTCGGGATAACTCCATGAGACCTTGGAGGGTATCTCCCAGTGTTGTGCAAAACTGACCTGCATTCAAATGCTTTATGCCAAAACTTGTTGCATGCATAGCAGTTTCCATTGAATCTATGGGATCTAGGCTTATTGTTTAGAAAATAAGGAAAATTATTGTAGGCCTTGCTTCTACACACATTAGCAGTATGTCCTTCCTTGAGACAATTGAAGCAAACAGGTTTAAAATTTTTCTTACCTTTATCCTTGGGTGTTCGTTGCTTCTTTGATGCTTCATCTTTTGTTCCAGAGGTTTCACCTTCCCCATACCCATAGAAACCAAGTCTAGTGGTATTCTTTACTGGTTTTGCCGATTCAAGCTTTTGCTCTAGCTTAGTAGTACTCTGATTGAATTTGGAAAGTATCTCCTTTGACTCAGTAAGTTCCTTGGAAATAGAGGCATTGGATTCCTTCAAGGTTGCATTCTCATAAATAGCCATGTTTAGTTCACCTTGCATTTCTTTTTTTTCCACTTTACTCTCTTGGAGATGAGCGATAAGGGCGCTGATTTTTTGGGCTACTTCTTTTGGTGAAAGAGAGAGCCACGGGATATCTATTAGGATTCCTATTCCCTTGTTGAAATTGTAAGATCAAGCAATGCAAGTTCAAACCTCTAATCCCAAAATGCAAGTATGAACCAATAACAAGATTGCAGAATTGAGATTAAACAATGAACAGCTGTAAATATAAGGATAAAATAAGAATGCAGATATGTACCCGGAGTCAAAATCGGACTGAAAATATTCGGGATAGGGGCGCGAGCACCACTGTCCTGAAAACTGCACCAGAAACCACTGTTCTGCACTCTGAAACACTGTCTGGAAACTGTCTGCAAACTGTCTGTCCGGAGGACCAGGGCGCCCAGCGCCTCTGTCCCAGGGACCAGGGTGCCCAACGCCCCTGTCCCGGTCTCCTGCTTTGCAATTTCACACAGGGTGCTGTCCCAACTTTCTCTCTCCGGATCTGTATCCTGCGGCATCGTCCGAATCCCGAAACCTCCAATAATATCTGAAAAGGGGGAGGGGTGGCTATATAGGGTTTTGCCTTAGTCAAACCCCCGCTTCGGTGATTTCCACCTCCACGAATAGCCAAGTTGTTTTGTAAAATATATTGTGTGTGTAGACCTAGTGTGTGTGCAAGGTCCAAAAATGCAAGAAAGCAAACTAGAGCAACCTAGAAAGTAAACCCTAATTGCTTGCAAATGATAATGTAAATGCTCTAAATCAAGATGCAATGTGATCTAAAGCATGAATAAATGATGTATCAAAGCTTATGCAAAGACATGAAAACAATACAAAATCATACCCAACCCTCAAGGGAGGAGTACAAGCCAATCTTCAGTCGGTAATCTCCTATTGTTCTTCAATGTCTTCCAAGCCCTAAGTGGATGAATGAATTTGATAGATGCTTGATAGAAAGATGTTGTAAGATGTTGAAGTCCTCAAAGATCTGCTCTTTCGCTGCATATGAAGTTCCTGGAAACAAAAATCCGATCCTTTCAAATGAGGAAAGAGAGCTTTTATGTATGAAAACCTAGATCGTAAATTCGTATTTTGGCTGACCTAGAGATTGAATATCCCGCCAATTTCTTGGGGTTAAGCTTTATTTCATGATTGGATCGCGCTCCTAAAATTTTGGGAAAAATGTCCGGGACCATGTGCACCGGGCGCCACGGTCCCGACAACTTTTCACCAAATTTTCAGGGCCGTCGGATATGATGATTTTAGAGAGAATCCCGAAGTTACAGGTGATTTCAAGATGTTTTGACCCTGAAACCAAGCCCCCAAGTTCAGAATAGGACTTAATTAGGGTTTTTGATTAAGTGATGCATTGAAGGAATAAAATGCGAAGGGCATGCTTTAGTGAAAGGGCCCAACTTTGTGATGTAGAGAATGATGAAATAGGACCTTAGACCTAATTAATTTGATTAATTGAGTGCTTAAGGAGAAATGCAATGCAAAATGCAAAATGCACTAAGGCGGGTGCTAAACTAGGTGTGAAATTGTACCACCCTAGCGAGTGCATACAATTTATGACGCTACATTTAGCCCCCACTTTAGCGGTCATATGAGTACTATGTGCATATGCAAGCTAAAGTACAGAAAAGTAAACATCATTTGAAAAAAAGATATATCCATAAGTTGTCGGACGAAGCCCCCAGCGGTATCTGCAGTACACAGTTAGGAACCGCACCCTACAAAACAAACGTTAGATCACAAAATCACCTAATGCTTACTAGGGAAAGTGATGAAATCTGTGAGTAGCTATATGCCCCCCCTGTTTCGACTTGCTTATTAGGGAGGTGAAACAGGGTAGCATGTTTACTTGCGACAAATTGTGTAAGAGAGTGTTGATGAGGGGTGTTCGTGAAATAGGCTTCATCAGAGCACTTTTTGGAACATCCCGAGAGTAGGAGAAGGAAAATACGATTCCAACGCAACAAACGGCTCGAAAATTGCATCTCCCAAACTCAAGTTATGATAAAATGAATGACAGAGGAAAAATTAGGGTTTCAAAAAGTAAGAATAAACACACAAGAGTATATACTTCGAAAGTGACACTTGTATTCGTCACTTTGTTGATTTCAGGATACTATTCAGTGTAGTGGAGCCCACCTAGCCATCATCATGCCTTCACGACGACCGGAACGTCCTACGAGGATTGAGAGCCTGCGCCAGGCCGTGATCGACGACGAGCCACTGGACGAGGTGAGTTGACCAAACGTTTGACTTTTGATTTTTCGCATGTTTGACTTTTTCGTGATCGTATGTGGGCCTCAAAGGCTGACCGGGGCCCACCCAGGGCGCCATTGTCCCTGAGGGGCGCCCTGGTCCCCCCAGGGCACCATGGTCCCTAACAGGGGCGCCATGGTCCCCTCAGGGCGCCATGGTCCCTGACAGGGCACCATGGTCCCCATCAGGGTGCCATGGTCCCCAATCAGGGCCTGGCGAGGGGTTCGGGGCTAGCATACGATGTGCGACAATTTGTATTTGCGATTTCGATGATCGAGTACTGATTATCGTCATGTTTTCGTGTTGTAGGGTCTCCCGTACATGAGAGAGCACACAGCGGGACATATTCTTCGCACTTTGCGAGATCAGATTCCGCGGCTAACTCAGTCAGAGAGAGACACTCTATCTATTGTAGGATTGTGGTACGTGATTCTGATGCCGGCCATTTGATTTCATCCTGTGATGCTGATGGCCTTGATGGAGCGATGGGATCCTGACACATGCACCTTTCACCTTCTAGTAGGAGAGCTGACGGTCACACTCGAGGATGTGTACCGTATACTTCGTCTTCCTATCAGAGGAGCGATAGTTACATACGCGACCGATCGGTCAGCGGAGGATCATCAGAGAGAGAAAGTGTATTGCATAGGGAGAGTCATGTCGAGCGAGATGAGAGGTCGCATCATGGTCAGCTGGCTCTTACATCCTACAGGGGAGGTACCACTTCTGAGACGCCTTATGATAGCCATCATAGCACTAGCCGTCTGCCCTAATGGGCAAGGGACACACATGCATGGGGGCCTCACATGGTGTATCAGAGCGATGGAGAGACACAGGAGAGTGTATGCATGGGGTCGGAGTATGCTTGCACATCTCTATCACGACCTTGAGGAGTATGTATTCGGACAGGGTTGCAGTTTGATGACATGCACACTTCTATAGGTGTGGATTTTAGAGCATTTCACATGCACCAGGCCCGTCGGCTTTCCATTGAGTATAGCGAGCGAGCAACCTAGGGTGTTCGCTTATCCACTTACCAGAGAGTGGAGATTTGGCGATTTGTTGTATTGGAGAGTGATTGTTGACAGACTGACATCCGAGGTGATGGTGTGGAGACCTTACCTACTGATGCACAGATGGGATGGTATGGAGAGACATAGCATGTCTACAGAGGAACTGCCTACTGCGAGGATGATATGCACACATCATAGTCCCTTTCTACTTTGACCGAGTACGGAGGCAGTTCGGACTAGAGCAGTGTGTTCTAGCCGATGTGCCTATCTATACTCGACACTCACGGGTCCTTCCCAGACCTGGAGCAGTAGCAAGACTAACGGTAGATGATATTGAGACGACAAACTTAGAGGGATCTGATCAGGATGTAGTCACCGACTATTCTGCAGAGCCTGGAGCATAGCGTAGATATGTTTCATGGTTCATGAGATCATATCCAGGTCCTATCTTTCCACCAGATCATCCGACAGGCTATCCAGGCCCATGGAGACATGGAGACCGAGACAAGGACGAGGGATCCAGGTTAGAGGAGCCCGAGGAGGGAGAGGGTCATGAGGAGGTGGGAGATCCTGATCCACCTACAGGCGATCAGCCCAGTGACGAGGAGGAGGAGGATGAGGATGCAGATAGAGAGGAGGACGAGGAGGATGCAGGTGATGATGCGGATGAGGACGAGGATGATGATGACGAGGAGGAGGATGACGAGGAGGAGGATAGAGATGATGAGGAGGAGTCGGATGCAGCTCCCCACCATTCAGGAGACGATACCATATCTCTGGATCCACCTCTTATTCCCCAACAGGGGGAACAGGAGGCGATATGGAGACCTGTCACCAGTACCATCCAGCCTACACCCATCGTGGATAGAGTATACGAGCGAGGGGAGCCTAGCGGTTCTCAGTCACAGATACTACCATATCATGATCCCTACTGGCACGAGGGAGATCCAGGTATAGTAGGTTTATATTGACTAATTAATGTTTTGATGACATAGAATGGTACTAACAAAAATCTGTTCTACTGCCACAGCTAATGTGCAGGAATGGCGTTCCTTGATTCAGCAGGCAATGACAGACATTTCCATGATAGCACAGATCCCTAGTTCCTCACAGATTGCCTATAGGCCTCAAGGGAACGCGGGTCGGCATGAGGATTTGTTTTTCCCATTCTGAGTGCAGGTAGATAAATGGAGGGAGAGAGAGAGAGTCCTATCAGAGGACCTCCAGCAGGCGCGGCAGAGAGAGAGAGTCCTATCAGAGGACCTCCAACAGGCGCGGCGAGATCTAGCAGCGGCTCAGACCGAGGCTACCACCTATCGCGTGATCCTTATGGATAGGGATCGTAGGAGTTCCTCTCGGAGTCACTCACGATCTGTATCGTGCTACACACCCATGGGTCCACCTTCACGGCCAGATCAGGAGGGAGCGTCCAGTCAACACTCTCCAGCCACTAGCCCTAGGGATAGGAGATGATTTTATGATGTAAAAGAGAGGTCACATTTTGGATGTACAATGACCTAGATTTGTATACGATCCACACATATATATGTATATATACATGCTTCTCTTTTGTCTCAAATGTGTTATCTTTAATGCTTAAAACAATGTATATTTTGTTTTGATTAAATCTAATACATTTGGTAAATGTACATGTATGTTCAGAATTTAATTTCCATGTGATTGACTTCTCAATGCTCCATGATTAAATTGATACATGTGTGACTTAATTAAAATGTTTAATCAAGTACTACATTGATGATAAGGAAGAAATATGCATTAAGCCTAAGAATCATATAACTAATGTGATTTAATTCTGAATTTAAACACAACATGATACGATTCTACTTAATACATAAAGACATTGTATAATATGCTAGCATAATGAGAAATGTAAACCTTTTACAATTTACATTAATGAATTCAAGACAAACTATAAAGTAAGAAGACACGCTTGTCAGGAACGAAGCAATATAGATTAAACAACATAACATTTAATTCTATTTTGCTTTAATTAAGAGATACTACCATATTATCCAATGTTGAAGAATTGAAAAAGAAGATAGATGAAGAATGAAGAATTAAGCATAATATCTACGCAAGTGCATAGCATTTATAGGTTCTTTAAGAGGCGTACCATCTACATCCGCTATTTTGTAAGCACCTGATCCATAATCCTCAATAACGATGTATGGTCCAAGCCAATTAGGACTGAATTTTCCCTTTTCTGCAGGCAAGGCATTCACATTGCGCTGATTCTCATAAAGGACTAAGTCACCTACTGAGAAGGAACGTTGAATAACCTTGTCATTATAGCTTCGTTGTAGAGTTTTGTGATACACTTGAATATGCTCAAGAGCGTTTATGCGCTGTTCATCAAGCATCTCAAGCTGTTGAAGTCGTTGTTCCCTATAAGAGTCATCATCTACTATACCTTTGAGAGAAACCCTAAGTGATGGAATCTCTAATTCTAAGGGCATAATAGCATCAGCACCATAAACAAGATTATAAGGAGTAGTTCTCATAGCAATTCGTACACTCGTTCGGTAGGCCCAAAGAGCATAGATCAGCTGGTTACTCCAATCCTTACCATGCTTATTCATGGTTTTACGAAGAATTTGTTCAATTATCTTATTGGATGATTCGGCTTGGCCATTTGATTGAGGATAATATGGTGTAGAAAATCGATGTTTGATATGATACTTCTCGAGGAATTTCTTCACATCCTTGTTTTTAAATGATGTCCCATTATCTGAGATAATAGTGGAAGGTATCCCAAATCGAGAAATGATGTTTTCTAGAAGAAATTGACAAATCACTTCAGCAGTAGTAGAGCGAAGAGGAATAGCTTCTACCCACTTCATAAAGTAATCTGTTGCAGTTATAATGAAGGTGTGTCCTTGAGATGAAGGAGGAGAAATTTTTCCAATAAGATCCAAACCCCATGCGGAGAAAGGCCAAGAAGCTACTTGAGAACGAAGTTCTTGGGCAGGAGCATGAATCAGATTATTGTGTTGTTGACATTGATGACATTTTCTAACAAATGAAAAGGAATCCTTCTGCATAGTTTGCCAATAGTATCCCATACGAAGCAACCTATGAACCAGGGATTTGCCCCCAAAATGCCCCCCACAGGCACCTGAATGTGCCTCTTCAAGAGCAACGGGGATTTCCGACTTGTTAAGACAACGAAGGAGAAGACCATCATAACCCCTTCGATAAAGGACATTAGAAAGGATGATATATCTAGCAGACAACTTGCAGATTCTAGCCCTAGTGTTCCTATTAGCGGAATCAGGAAAGGTACCATCGGTCAAATATCTTATGATATGCGAGAACCATTCATCTGAGTCTACAAAGTCACAACATGTTATCAAGCTAGAATCATCTTCAATAGCCGGAGAAATAAGATTGTGAATAACGAAATTAAGATCGACCATAGGGTCCTCTAAAGATACTAGAGAAGCCACACATGCCATTGCATCCGCATGTCGATTATCTTTTCGAGGAACGGGTTCCATGGTATAAGAATCAAAATTTTGTAATAAAGAGATAGCAAGATCTTTATATTGTGATAATTTGTCTTGTTTTGCTTGATATATTCCTGTTACTTGTCTTATAATTAATTGTGAATCTCCATAGATATGTATGTGTTTTATATTCAGAGCTAAGGCTGCTTTTATTCCCGCTATAAGAGCCTCATACTCAGCAATGTTATTGTTACACAGGAAATTTAGACGATATGATAAAGGAATGGACTTCTTTGTAGGAGAAATCAGAACAACACCTGCCCCCGATCCCGTACGACACTTAGAGCCATCAAAGTATAACTCCCAAGTTTCATCTTTCTCTATAGAAAGAATGAAGTCATCAGGAAAGGACTCAGGGTTAGGGAAGGAGAAAGGCAAAGGGGCCTCAACTAAGTGATCGGTCAACGCTTGTCCTCTAATTTCTCTTTGGGAAACAAACTTAAGGTCAAATTCAGTTAACATCATAACCCACTTAGCTAGACGTCCTGATAAATCAGTTTTAGAGAAAAGATGCTTCAAAGGATCAAACTTAACTATGACATGGACTTCTGAATTTAAAAGATAATGTCTCAATTTCTGAGTCGCAAACACCACAGCCAAGCATTGTCTTTCTATCACAGAATATCGGGTCTCATAATTGAGTAAGGTATGACTTATGTAATAAACTAGACATTCCTTACCATCTTTATCATGTTGTGCCAACAATGCTGTAAGAGCATGAGAGGAAGCAGCTGTATACAGAAGGAAGAGTTTAGAAGGTTCGGCAGGTTGAAGAATAGGAGGACTAGCCAAATACACTTTTAAATCTTCAAATGCTTGCTGACAATCCTCATTCCATTGAAAAGTGATATCCTTTTTAAGAAGTTGAGTAAAAGGAAAGGTACGATCCACAAGTTGAGACACAAACCTACGAATAGCTTGAATCTTTCCTTGTAAGCTTTTAAGTTGAGACACATTTTGAGGAGGTTGCATGTTAACAATAGCATCTATTTTCTTAGTATCCACCTCAATCCCACGATGTGAAACTATGAACCCTAATAGTTTTCCACTATCCACACCAAAAACAAATTTTCGGGGATTCAAGCGCATGTGATATTTATGAATTCTTTCAAAGATTTGACGAAGGACTTTAATATGATCCATGTGAAGAAAGGATTTGGCCAAAATATCATCAACATAATCCTCTAAAATCTTATGCATATAATCATGAAAGATAAGGGTCATCACTCGTTGATAAGTTGCACCGGCGTTTTTAAGTCCAAAATGCATCATTATCCAACAAAACGTACCCCAAGGAGTGGTGAAAGCAGTTTTGAATTGATCTTGAGGGTTTATGAAAATTTGATTGTAGCCTGAAAAACCATCCATGAATGATAGCAAGGCATGTCCTGCCGTAGAGTCAACTATCATGTCAATGTTTGGAAAAGGGAAATCATCTTTTAAAGAAGCCTTATTTAGATCCCAAAAGTTGATACACATCCTTATTTTGTTATCTGGTTTAGCCACAGCGACAATATTTGAAATCCATGGGGAATAGTCAATAGGACGGATAAATCCAGCCTCCAATAGTTTTTCAATCTCAGCTTTAACAAGCAGAGCCACCTTAGGATTCATTTTTTGAATCTTTTGTTTCACAGGCTTAGCGTCAGGAACTAAGACAATATTATGAGTAACGATCTTAGGATCTATACCAGGCATGTCAGAATATGCCCAAGCAAAGATCTCAGGGAATTCATGCAATAGTTCTTCATATTGTTTCTGTTCCTCTTCATCCAAACATTTCCCAATTTTAATAACTTTCTCTTTGTTGCAAGGATCCATCTTAACATCAGTGGTGTCACTTATGAGAAGATTATTTTGTTGAGGAGTATCCTTTAACTGAGGGAATTCTTTCACAATCTCATCATTATCAATCTCTTTTCCAAAATAGGCTTCGGTGTTCAAACAATAAGGGAGTCCCCTATTGTGATGATAACGAGGAAGAGTGTCATAAGCTCCCAAGAACTCAGCTAAAGCATCGTCGGTAGGGAAGATATCCAAAGCATAGGCACACGAAGGATCCCCATCAATATACTCAGGATGTTGTATTGATAAAGATGTAGAGATAGCATTAACACTAATGCATGGTCTTTTAGAAGCTTTAGTACGTCTGCAGGGATTAAAGCCAAGTCCAAAGGCATAATTGTGAAAATTAGTCTCTAGAGGAACTCTTATCCCTTGTTCATGAGCACCACAACCTTTTCCATGATACCCATGCTTAGCAAAAATGCGAAAACCATGACCATAACGATCAGCCATTTCAGGAAGAGAAGGTGGTTTTTCATAAGACAAAGAATCAAACTCTTCATAATTATAGATGTGAGGAGAAGAAGTTTGAGAAGCAGGGACAAAATTATTACTCATAGATTCAGGTAAGGTTGATTGATTTTTAGTTTCTTCTTTCTTTTCAACTTTATGATTTTCAGCTTCTTCCTTCTTTTCAATTTTAATTTCTCTAGAAGGAACCTTATATTCACCCACAAAGGTAGGGTTAAAATCAAGAGATCCCCAATCATCTTCTGCGAGGACCTTCTCAGGATCAAAATCCTTTTTATGTGTATTTTCAAGTCGAGAAGGATCTTCTTCAGGAGTTCCAGACTCATCCAAAGGATTTTGATCATCAGAGAGCGAAGACTCAGCAATAGGTTTCTTGTTTAAAGAGTCATTACTAGACAAGGATGGCTTAGAAGACTCTCCTTTGGAATTAGATGTTTGTAGACAAGCTTGAAAATTAGTATCACCCATCAAAGTGTATGTCTTATTGTTATAAATGAATTTAACTTGTCTATGCAACGTAGAGGGGACAGCTTGCATGCTGTGAATCCAAGGCCTCCCTAATAACAAGTTATATGTTAAATTTCCCGGCATAACATGGATAGGAGTAGGCAAAGTAACAGGTCCCACTGTGAGAGGTAAAGTGATGATACCTAATGAAGTCTTAGCCACATTGTCAAAGCCATGAATGGGATGAGAGTCAGGCTCCATAAGAGACGTATCCACATTCATCTTATGCAATAGATTAATGCTACACACATTAAGGCCAGAGCCATTATCTACCAGTGTTCGTCTTATAGCAGTGTCTTTCATGACAACCACAATCATCAAGGGATCATATTGTTGTTGAATTTCAGTAGTAGGCAACTCATCTTGAGAAAACACAATTTGAGCTTTAGGATTCATCACAGAGTTAACAAAAGATGCTATATTACTAGACGTATTCGGTGGAGGAACATTCAAATCTTTCAAGGCATCTTGTAACATTCCATGATGGGCGGAAGAAGTTTGAATCAAATCCCAAAGGGATATCTTAGCAGGGGTAGCTTTAAGTTGTTCTATGAGATCATATTCCTTACCCATAACTTGCGAAATACGAGGAGCTTGAGGAAGAATTGGTTGAGGATTAGGAAGGGAAACTGGAATAACAGGAGGAGGATTAGGTTGCCTATTATTTCTAGTATGATAAGTATGGGCAACCGCATGATAACTCTCTCTAGTTATTTGTTTAGAATAATTGTAAGGACTTATAGGTTTTCTCCCTTGTACAGTGATGATTGGTTTATTCGGGGTACGAAAGGAATCATGATCATACCTCCCTTGGACAGTAAGGAGGGGTGATTTAGGAATTTGAAAGGTAGGAGAAGGATAAGCACCTTGGACTTCAAAGAGAGGCTTATTATGTTCATTCAAGTTTATCATGTTAACCAATTTAGAGGTCTTGTTTTTGTTTATAGGTTTCGACAAAGCCACAAAGTCATCAAGAGCATCATCCAACAAAGCATGATCATATCGGTTAAAAGGTTTGTCTTTTGATTCAAAAGGAGACATCTCCTCATATAGGGGATAATTGAAAACAACCATGTTACTAGATTCAGGGGAAGAGTTGATAGGAATGTATCCTTGAGAGGAATCATTCGACTTATCTTTCTCATCACACCTAAATGGCATAGTAACAAGGTTTATGAGTTTTTGGTAAAATGAAGGTTTAGCATCCTTAGGGTTTAAAAACTCATCTAAAGATTCATCTAATTCATCTTGGCTATACTCATAATAATCATCAAAAGCATGAACATTTTGTAAATAAAAATCTGACATTTTGAAAAGATTGCATAAAATTTAAACACACAATGCAAAGAAACACACTCTTTTTTTTTTTTTCTTTTTCTCTTTTAATGAAATGAAAACACACTAAATCTAGATCTATATCTAACAAATTTAATGCAAGAGGAAGCAATGATAGATTCACGTCAGGTTCACCAAAATGTGTGGGGGAAAAAGCGAGACTAGGTCAACATACCCTAATCCTACTCTTTGACACACATTACGGAATACGAAAGAGCCTAGAGATATCGCACGATTGGCTACTTCTTTTGGTGAAAGAGAGAGCCACGGGATATCTATTAGGATTCCTATTCCCTTGTTGAAATTGTAAGATCAAGCAATGCAAGTTCAAACCTCTAATCCCAAAATGCAAGTATGAACCAATAAAAAGATTGCAGAATTGAGATTAAACAATGAACAGTTGTAAATATAAGGATAAAATAAGAATGCAGATATGTACCCGAAGTCAAAATTGGACTGAAAATATTCAGGACAGGGGCGCGGGCGCCACTGTCCTGAAAATTGCACCGAAAACCACTATTCTGCACTCTGAAACACTGTCTGGAAGCTGTCTGCAAACTATCTGTCCGGAGGACCAGGGCGCCCAGCGCCTCTGTCCTAGGGACCAGGGCGCCCAGTGCCCCTGTCCTGGCAGGACCAGGGCACCCAGCGCCCCTGTCCCGGTCTCCTGCTCTGCAATTTCACACAGGGTGCTGTCCCAACTTTCTCTCTCCGGATCTGTATCCTGCGGCATCGTCCGAATCCCGAAACCTGCAATAATATCTGAAAAGGGGGAGGGGCGGCTATATAGGGTTTTGCCTTAGTCAAACCCCTGCTTCGGTGATTTCCACCTCCACGAATAGCCAAGTTGTTTTGTAAAATATATTGTGTGTGCAGACCTAGTGTGTGTGCAAGGTCCAAAAATGCAAGAAAGCAAACTAGAGCAACCTAGAAAGTAAACCCTAATTGCTTGCAAATGATAATGTAAATGCTCTAAATCAAGATGCAATGTGATCTAAAGCATGAATAAATGATGTATCAAAGCTTATGCAAAGACATGAAAACAATACAAAATCATACCCAACCCTCAAGGGAGGAGTACAAGCCAATCTTCAGTCGGTAATCTCCTATTGTTCTTCAATGTCTTCCAAGCCCTAAGTGGATGAATGAATTTGATAGATGCTTGATAGAAAGATGTTGTAAGATGTTGAAGTCCTCAAAGATCTGCTCTTTCGCTGCATATGAAGTTCCTGGAAACAAAAATCCGATCCTTTCAAATGAGGAAAGAGAGCTTTTATGTATGAAACCCTAGATCGTAAATTCGTATTTTGGCCGACCTAGAGATTGAATATCCCGCCAATTTCTTGGGGTTAAGCTTTATTTCATGATTGGATCGCGCTCCTAAAATTTTGAGAAAAATGTCTGGGACCATGTGCACCGGGCGCCACGGTCCCGGCAACTTTTCACCAAATTTTCAGGGCCGTCGGATATGATGATTTTAGAGAGAATCCCGAAGTTACAGGTGATTTCGAGATGTTTTGACCCTGAAACCAAGCCCCCAAGTTCGGAATAGGACTTCATTAGGGTTTTTGATTAAGTGATGCATTGAAGGAATAAAATGTGAAGGGCGCGCTTTAGTGAAAGGGCCCAACTTTGTGATGTAGAGAATGATGAAATATGACCTTAGACCTAATTAATTTGATTAATTGAGTGCTTAAGGAGAAATGCAATGCAAAATGCAAAATGCACTAAGGCGGGTGCTAAACTAGGTGTGAAATTGTACCACCCTAGCGAGTGCGTACAATTTACGACGCTACAGTTCCATTAGTTTCTCAGCATGCTCTCTTCTCTTAGCCAAAGAGGCTTTATACTTGACTTTGAGTTCATCATAGGCTCTCTCAGTTTGAGTGAGACGATGAGTAAGCTCCCTCATAGTGTATTCCCCCATATCTCCTTCCAAGTGGTTAAACTTATAGAAAGGTTTTCTCTGATACCAATTGATGAATACTAAGAGGGGGGGGTGAATTAGTATACCAAAAAATACTGAACACAAACTCTTAAATAGTTTAGTAGATAACTTATATAATAGATTCACTAATAAATCGGTTAAGATAAATGCAAACCAAATAGAAAATAAAGCATTTACACAAAAAAGAACAATCACCATAACACAAGATATTTTGACATGGAAACCCAAATGGGAAAAACCACGCTGAGAAGAAACTCACAAGTAACTATCAGTAGAATAGAAACCAAACCGGTTAAGGTCATACAATGTTCTTCACCAGAACAGATCCTGTTAGGAATATAGATCTCTGTTAGGAGATAAGTCCTGTTAAAGACTACCTTGCTAAAGGATTTCAAATCCATAGTTGTGAACCACCTTGTTAGAGGATTTACAAAGGTTTTGTTGGGCCTACCTGGTTAAGGGTTTTAGACTTGTCGAAGATATGAGTAATCAACAAGTGAGTGATCTAGATACTAGCACAGTATGCTTGGTTAGATCCTTGATAGCTCATTATTAATTCATTTCAGCATTACTTCAATCTTCAATATCTCCACACTCTAACTCTTCTCACAAACCTAATCTTGTCTGCAAAGATCGCACATAACCTTCTCATACATCATACATATCTCAGCTATACAAACCCTAGACATGATGTCCTTATAAAGGAAACTGATTTCATGTCGGTCCAACAGGATTAAACTACAAGTTCCTAGGTTCAGTGAATCTAGACACATTTGGTAACACGACACAAAATCACCACCAAAGTGTCACTGGATGATAACTCATCATAGAAATACCAGTTGGTAACTCATCATAGAGTAATACCGGTTCATACACTATACCGATTGTCGGTTGTCAAAAATGAAGACTGGAAAATATTAACTACCACTTTGTTCCTTCATACCGCTTGAGATCCTCGAACCGCTTGAGGTCTTCATACTGCTTGAGTTCTCCATACCGCTTGAGGTCTTCAGTCAATTTGTGACTGGAAAACATCTTCTGCAAAACACTAATAGTCTAGAGACTATAATACATAATACCGGTCGAAACAATTACCTGTTGAGCATAACTCATACATCAAGAAATTGTGTGTCCATCAATGACAATCAAAACATCATCAAAATGCCAACACCTTGGTGTCAATAATTTCTAGAATAGTTTTTAAAACAAAACTTTGAATTAACAATATGAAAAATAATATCCAACCTTTCAAAGATAAACAAAATTCCCTTTACAATAAAAGATACTTCTAGTTTACTACACTTGATGGTCATGATTGGACTTTCCATCATCACTAGCACAAATATAACAAATATTAATCACAATAGATGACTTGCAAGGTGGCATATAGGTCATGAAATGATCCTACGAAATTTGCACATCCTCTAGTGCTTGGAGCACCAAGAAATCTCCCCTTGCATCTAAAATTATTCAAAGTATTAATGGCAGAATTGGTTTCCTCCTCTTTATCGTGTGAGTAACACAAAACCCAAGTTTTGGGATATGGAAAAAATCTCTTGCAAGTAGCAAACATCATTTTGGTAGTTGTAGGGACTGAATCAAGCAATAAATGCATTTAGGTGCTCTCAAAAACAACTATTGCATCCACAAAATCAAGGAAGCAATTATGTTCTATAAATGATATTTTCCTACTTAAATCATCCAAAACTTAAATGAAATACATTAAATTTGGTTAAAATAAAGAAATCATTTTTTAAAAAACATTAAAACCATATGTGGGCATTTGTAAGAGGTTTTGACAATTTTGGGTGATTAGGGGCATTTTAAATCTCTAAGTAGTGATTTTGGAAGGTAGAGGAAATGGGCAATCTCCAACATCTTGTCCAAGAATCAAGGGTCAAAGAAATATCATTACCTCTAGTTAACTATCAAGGATCAAGAGAAAATAATGAACTCCAATGGACTACAAGGGTCAGTGAAAAATGAAATATACTATCAAAGTATGAGAAGGCAAAAGAAATTGATGAACACTATGTTGGCAATTGACACTCTATTGGTTAGGTTTCATTATGTTGTAATTGATGGAAAAATGATTTTGGGTTCCAGCTTCATATGGTGTACTGACAGCTACTTCCCAGAATCTACACCGGCACCGGCACTGGCACCGACAAGATAGAAGATTTCTTTTGTCATCGACAATGCAGGCCGACATGGTATGGTAAAGGTCATCGGTATTGGAGGCCGAAACATCTTGGATCTAGCATTGGCAACTTGTTTTAATGCTTTTTCATTAATTTTATATGGTCAACATGTAAATATGATATTGTATATATCTTTGTAAGCTGACATAAGGCATAAATTTGTATAGGGTATATAGGGGAGATTGATTAGATTTTTTTTTTTTAAAGGATAAGAAGAAGCATAGACATGTGGAATGGATACATGGATGTGATGTAATGTGACATATATATGAGAGACTATGTATGTGAGGAATACATTGTAAGGGTTATTCCAGTACTGAGATTTAGGGTTTTAATCAGAACAGACAGAGCTTAAACCGAAACTGTATTCTAGCATAGGAGATGCTATATTAAGTAGTTCACACTTCTCTAGATTGTTGTCTGGATTGTTATGTAGTCAATGAGGCTCCTATTGTGATGAGAAGTGTGCTCTAGGCTGTAAGTCTTCCTGCAAGTGCAGGCCCGTCATTTATTGTGATATCTCTTCATATGGCCAGTGAATTGATATTGTGGGTCACAAATCCCACCATGGTTTTTCCTCTTTGAGGTTTTCCATGTATAAATCTCTATGTCATGTTTCTCATTTATGTGTTTGGCTTATTGGTTGCATTACTTCTTTCAATTCTTTTTATACTGGTATACCGGTTAGTGTATGAATGTTTTGTTAAGGCTAAAATCTACTATTCCGGTATAACATTGATTCACCTCCCCCTCTCAGTGTTATTGGTTTCCAAGACACTAACATGTCACCAAAGTTTCAAGATACAAAATTCATATGTAAAGTATTCAAATATGGATAAACCCAAAACTCCAACCCCAAAATTCTTAGGGAAAAAAAATTGGAAGTTGACAATTCGATAGAACAAAGAAATTGTGCCATAAAGAATGTCAAGAAATGAAAGGCTAAAGATTTGACTTAGAAAGACGACGTAAAAAAAAAAGATCAAAAATCAAGGATTGAGTAGAACAAAGAAATCTTTTCATAAGGCATGTTTGCAAGTGGAAGATTATAACTCTAACTTCAAAAGAATTAATGAAAAATAGATCAAGAATCATGGATCGGGAAGCACAAGCAAATCATTCCATAAGGCATTTTGAGAAGTGAAGGGCTAAAACTATGACTCTAAAATACTACATAGTGAAAATAATTTGGATTTTGGAGTGAATAACTCTTAATAGTACTCATATAGCAATAGGCTTGAAACTCTAGCTCCAATATATAATAAGTCACTAAGTGTCATGATGGCATTAGACCGGGAGAAAGAGAAAACGTATGACTAGATGGGAAACTCTAAAACTTAAGAAATTGTCTAAGGAAATGGGCATAAATGACAAACAACTTGGGATTAAAGCACATGAAAATTAGCCATCATTTATCATTAAAGAATACTTCACCATGACAAACGAAATGTATAAGAGGAACCAAGAAATATTAAAAAATAAAAATAAAAAAAGAAAAGGGGGGTATTGGGTACATATTTTTACAAAAGAAAAATAGGGTTTGTGTGAAAGGAACAACAAATGGTGGCTTTTTTGGGGAAATTCTCCAAAGAATTTCAAAAAAGGAGAAAACAAATTAAGAGCCAATTTTTTTTATTTTGTAGTCCAAACCAAGAGCATAAAGGTGTTATCACAAAATAACATCAATGTTAGCACAACCTTATAGACTAATAAACCAAAGCGTGTTAGCATGAATTCATAACCTTTCATAAAATGTGTTGAAACTTTCCACTACAAACCAAGATTGAACTATGTAGGTCAGTCTAACCTTTGAAACTACATAGACATTTTCTCTATAAATCAAGCACCTATAACCCAAACAAGGTTATAGTTTTGATTCCACTCAAGGTATAACTCTATTTTCAATAATGCATCCATAGCCCTAGTATAGTATCTTGATCCCTCCAACTAATTGAGTTCTTTTCATATTATTCTATTCCTATTTACTTATTTGATATTCCTCTCAAATATTTTTTAGGAGCCTATCTAAACTTTCAAGCATATTTTAGGATATCATCACAACTTTCAAGCAATGAAGCATGTTGTAGGGTTGGGAATCATAGTAATGGAAATTGCAAACATTTATATTTTTCACTCAATGCTTACCTACATCAACCAATTTCAACAACTTAAGAAACTTAAGGTGTAGAACATATATGTTTTCACAAAATGTCTCAATATGTACAACATAGCAAACCAATTCTGAAGGTACATGAATCCAATCAAGTAGTAGCATTTGAAATTGAAATTTGAATTTGAAATAAACTTTATCAAACGAATACTATTAGAAATACATTTACTCATCAAAATCAATTTTTTGGTACTTGAAAATGGTCATCTTCTTTAAGGAGATTGAAAAATATAGGACCCTAGGACCATGCAAACACAAGGAAAATAAAACATCCAAACAAGGCAACTATTGAACAAAAGGATCAACAACAAATATCACTCAAACAAAATATATACAAAGCAAGTTCAAGAATTAATGGTGAAAGTGGTGCTTTAAAAATTTCTAATTAATGGCCAAGGAGAGTTTTCTCCTATCATATTTGTATCCTATACATGTTATCCCTAAGGATTTCAACTATTTGGAATGGGCCTAACCATAACTTGTCAAAATTTTATTTCTCTCACATCGTCTTATGTGATTTATTCCAATATAAGACCATATTAGAGATGTGGAAGAGTTCTACTTTGGCTCTTCTTTGAAACCAACATTCAATTGTGTCTCACTGTCTTGCGAAGGACTCAATATCAATCTCTCCTCTTTAAAGTGTACAAGTTGTAACAACCTAACCTCTAGTCTATTTTACATCAATGTAATCATGTAGGATTTAAAGAGTGGATATTTTTAAGTTCACTACAAAGATAGGATCTAGCTTACAAAGTATATGGTAATGAAAACAAAGGCAACTCCTATCAACCCATAAGGTGTATGCTCGTTGCACATTCCACTCTCTAAGGTTCCTATCTATAAATTTATTTTATGGTGTCCAACAAGATCTTATTTGTAGACTCAACCCAACCACCTTGTGGATAATAGCTGCAATAAAATTTTAGTACCACACTATCATCAAAATCCTAATTGGAAGATTTAAATGAAAAAACTAAAGGTTGTTATCACATACCAGATCAAACAGAACCTCAATCATGGAAATGATGCTTACTTTGGGGAATTGGGTCACTACCTCGGTCATGTAGCATTGACATGGATGTGCTTGTGTCCACCTTGTGTAATAATCTGTGGTTGTCTAGATGTACCTATGCCTAGCTAAAGAATATGGATTAATCATGTTGATGAAATACAAGCTCTATTGTGTAAATGAGTGCACCTCTCCAAATAGTTGAAATAGTGGTATAGCTTCCTTTCTCTTGAAGTAAAAGTTTGACATACATGACATTATCACACATGTGCATAATAATTCTTGAAGAACATAGGCCAATAATGGTTGACCCTCAATATTTGATAGGATACAATTGAGCCTAATCCATGTCATGAACAAATTTTTCTGTGAAAATATCTTAGAACCTAATGAACTTCTTCTTTATACAAGAATTTGAGGTATATGCCATAATGATTTTTTTAAACAAGTCCTAAGTGTTAATAATGAATTTTTTTATCTTTAAGTGCAAAGCCCTAGATTGTGTTATTTAGTAAGTAGGATGTGACGTAATAAAATGTTACCTTGGAGTTGAAACCAATGCATATCATTGGCATGATATTTTTGGATCCACTCCTAGAATGGTGCAAATTAAGCCTTATCCTCTAACTAGATTCCTTAGGGCCACTACTAGATCAAATTCTTGTAAAATGAAGATATCTTTGACTCTCCTAGTATTAAGTTCACTCTAAATCAAAAGGTTCTTCACTATAGCATTTGACACTATAGCAAGCACCTTGCTTCTTAAGATGTAGTGCCTAAACTGCTTAACTACTCTAACAAGTGTGTACAATTATTTCTCTTCATTATGATACCAAAATTTAGCATCTTTGAAAGGAAGGAGAGATCATGAAGGAAATTGTCTTCACATCTCCTTGATCTTTTCACTATGTGAGCATGGTGTGATGTGTCAAAAGTGATCCTAGACTAACTAAATATAGAAGTACAAAGACAAGTACAAAAATGGAAAGAGGGTGGAGAGAGGAACCTAGCACCAAAAATAGAGGTTAACAGTGTAGGATAGAAGCATCGGGCATTGGTGTCCATAAGCATAAAAAAAAGATGTCAAGATTGGGGATTAGCTCAGGAGGTTTTTGGGTAGCTTCCATTGATAACTTGGGAAAAATTGGTAGGACACTAGTGCCAGGAACCAAGGTCATAAGGTTTTTCTCTGAAATTCAGCTGATAGTTTCTATCTCAGTCTGCCCTACCTATTTTTAACATTTTGATCATCATTATTTTCTAGATCAACAATTGTATAAACGTAAAGAGAGGGAAATGTGGTTGTGGCTATATACGAGCTTCCCTTATCAAGCCCTTGCTTAGGTATTCCTACCTCCATGAATAGCCAATTTCATAATAGCTAGTAGTGTGTTCTTTGGATCTCGAACAGTGACATATTATATAATAAAACATGAAACCCTACTAAAGTGTGTTAGGGTGGATTCCTAAATGCCTCAAACAAGATAGTGTGATATCTAACCTAAGAAATAATGCTATTTTTAAGGCCAACAAATCATGATAAATCAAATTAGGAGATCATAACTCGCATTATAAAAAATAAACCAAGAACCATACCAAACAATGATAGAGAGGTACAAACCAATTATCAATCAGTGATTCCAATCATTCTTCAACATTTAAAGAGCTTCAACCATGATAACAAGAAATCTAATTAAAGTAGATCTTGTTGACCATTTGGAGGAATTGATTATGTGTTGCATTGATGTTTTGTCATTGATGTCAACACTAGTTGTTTTGGATGCTTTACCGGCACTCTTCTGGTTCTGGTGGGTTGTGTGGTTTCTGGTTGGTTTGGATCTGGCATGATCCGGTATGCTCTGGTATATTTTAGTTATGGAATTGGCTTATTCATTCCATTCATGTTCATATCCAGTCAGTTGGTTTTGGTCTGGTGATCAGATGCTATCATGTTTGCTTGGAAGCTTGGTTTGTGGTTCTGGCGAGGGTTTCATCGGCAGAGATTTGTTGAAGATCTTTGATGATATGCATAAATAGCGTTGGTGAAGATTTTGGTATGGATTCAGGATGCTGATGGTGATCATGTTCGATACTTGGTAGATTGGGATCATTTCTTTAGCATCTGGACCTATATTGGGTCTCAATGTTATCTAGGTTTTGGACCGGCTTAATGTAACGTGTGGACTGGACATCTCGATGTGTTTCCGGGATGTCTTATGAGTTGGATATTATTTGTTTGGTCTAAGGTCGACATATTTTGTAATTATGTAATTGGTTTATTGTCTGGTGGCCGACCTAATTGTTTATGGTTGAGGGTTTGTATATATATGATGTAAGATCTTATTGTAGATAAGAATGGTAATAAGAATGAGATGTGGATATGTAATGTATGAATAATGTAATATCATTCAGGCAGAGGATTTAGTCGATCATTGGAGATCAAGTTGGGTTTATGTAAGAGGATCTATTCCTCTGGTATTGATCTTAACCAGAACTATACTCATGCATAGGAGATGTTATCTTTGCAGTTCATTCATTCTTATGAATTGTAGTCTGGATTTCTATGTAGATAGTGAGACTCCTTTTGTGATGAGCAGTGCGCTCTAGGTTGTTGGCCTTCCTACAAGTGCATGCCCCTCAATTGTAATTCACATACTTAATACAGAAGTATTATCTGACTATGGGTAGGCTTCCCACCATGGTTTTTTCTTCTACTGGGTTTTCCACATATAAATCTTGGTGTCATGTGGATGGTATTTATTCTCTGATTATTCTCTATGCTTAATTGGTTTATCTATTATTCCAGTATTTGGTTTAAGCATTCCAACATTAATGTTTTGGGTTCCGGTATTAAAGATTTAAATGCTAAATGTTCTAGTAATCTGTGACAACTGATTCACCCCCCCCCCTCTCAATTGTCTTATGGTTATTTGAGCTGTCTAACAATTGGTATCAAAGCTCTGGTCCTCTTTGCACAAAGCTTAACTGCTTGAGGAAGATCCTATGGTGACTAACAGTTCAATTTCATCTCGTTCATCTGGAGCTATCTTTTGAATAGATATTCCTAGGCTTGATGGAACAAATTACACAACATGGAAGATTCAGATGGAGACTTATCTAAGATGTCTCGGTAAGGAGATTTGGGAGATCACACAGAATGGTGTTATACCTTATAATCTGGCATCTAGCAATCCTCCTTCGGTAAACTTGGATAAGGAGCTTGAGAATGATTGTAGAGAAAGAGAACCCCTCTTGTGTGCACTTTGTGATCAGCAAATAATGGGATTAACCAACAAATCATCTGGAGAGGCTATATGGGATAAGTTGGAGACTCTTAGTGAATATGACCCTATTGTGAAGATTGCTAAACTTGATGGTTACCGGGCGAGATAAGAAAACCTGAAGATGGAAGAAGATGAAAGAAAGGGTAAATGAGATTGTTATGGGAATTCAATGTTGTGGTGGAACTCTGAGTGAAGATGAAATTGTAATGCCCAGCCAGGAAACCCCGAAGGGATAAAGTTAAGACACACGAATGGAGTGCAAATATTTTTTTTTTGAAATAAGACACAACATAAAGATACAATAAGATATCAAAGTACAGATTCCACAGCGGAAGACATCAACTAACACCTAAAGAGTTTCCCAACGTGATTACTTAATTCCACATTTAACTTAACTTACGCTAATTAATCCAATAAGTTGATTGTCTTAATAATGAGAAAATTCTTAAACAAGGATAATTTCTTTCAGCAAGACAAAATATAGATCACAAGATAAAGTTCATCCATTAAGGTTTATTCATACCTTTCGTTCATACTTTTCATTAAAATTTGAGTCATGCGTCTAATTTAATAACACACTTGAATTTCATCATAAACTAACAAGATCTTTCCATGCATACTTAATTTCCTTAACAATAACTAAATATATTCCATTATTCTAATCTACATTCTTTCATGATCCAATTTATTGCATTTAAAAGATGACTGCATACATACATTTACAATTAATTTCATCTAATCCACTTACACATTCTATCAAAATGACATCCATACACGCTAACACTAAAACATGAAACATAAGATCAAAAGCAACACATAACACCAAATTGATATCGGAGTTCACCCCTAAAGGGCTACATCTCCGGATCTGCTCAACTGCAAGACCCCTCTAATCATTTAAATAAGTTAAGGGTACATAAGTTTCACATCATTTACATTCCTGCCATCAAGGGGAATCATACCAATAAACAACCAACCACATCGGTCTATAATTACATAAATGATCCCTACATAGAAATGGATCCAACTGAACATATTAAAAGCTAATGCAAGGTCCATTGCCAACGGTACTCGAACTAGAGACCTAACCCGCTATGGTCAACCACAAATCAACACTCAACACCTGCATAAAGGACAAGACCAGTTATAACACCATCACAAGGCAATAGCCAAACTAGAGACCAAAGACATAAACAGGTACCCCAAACCAACCAAATGACAGGGTCCAAACAAACATATCAAGGCCTTGCCATTACTTTAAACAAAAGCGAATACAAAAATTAAACTTGCATAGGCAATAACCGGAAAAGGACAATCTTCTTTCCTATTGGTTTAAACAATAAAAGTTGATCAAGTTTTCTAAATGATCTAAGTTTTCAAAAATACATTAATAGAAAAATCACCATTACAAGGTGAATACAACACCACAATTGCAATAGTCCATTTGTCTATGTCTCAATACAGAGGAAAAATATAAACTAAACCATTTATTTTTTTCTAAATGAAAATCTCATTAACTTACCAATTTTCCAAATGATACATTATTAAATTTCCAATAATTCCAATAGCAAATCGTTTAAATTTTCAAAATATCCATGATAAAATATTTCATTCTTTTTCTCAATTACTCAAATAATATATTCCTGAATAAAATATTATTTAAAAAATATCAATTAATAAATATATTGTATTTCAACAATTTTCTGATTAAAATAATATTCTATTTTTTTTCAAAAAGATACTTCCCCATTAATATAGATACCTGTATATGGTGAAAATGGATAACAATAATAACAATATTGAAAGGCTAAATAGATTCAACCACCAAACCCTAGCCTAACAATCAACAAAGATCCACCATAACATATGAAGATTACCTAAGACAATGCAAATCAAATGAAATCACAAAGATTATACCATCACATGTCCAATAGGGTTTGGATCTCCATTCTTCCTATCTCCATTGATCTTGCTTGATATATTTGCTCTCAGATTTTATATGCACAAGAGCTCAACAAAGAACAGAATGTGGTTGTAAGTAGGATCGTAGTGTAGTCAAGTCCTTAAGATGATTCATTAGGGTTTGATAATGAAGAAGGCATCTCCTTAAATAGAAGACACAATATGAAATGGAGGGATAAGATTGAGAGGTGTAAAAGGAGGTCGGCTAAGATTAGAGGGTAGGTAGAAGAAATAATAAAATAATGAAAGGGGTAGGTAGTGTAGGAATTAAGAGATGAGTGACATGTGTCATGTGTAGAAAAGGATAATAAATTAATTAAATAAATAAAGATTTATTTAATTAATAGAAGAAGTGGGATAATTAAATAAATAAGATATTTATTTAATTTAGGAAAAGGATAATTTAAATAAATAAATGTATTTATTTAAATGAGAAATAAGGCTAGAAGAGGATAAATGAATTAATTAAATAAATAAAGATTTATTTAATTAATAGAAGAATTAGGCTTAGATAATTAAATAAATAAAGTATTTATTTAATTAGACATGACAATTTTGGGTGTCTACATTTTGCCCCTCTTTGAGACAATGCGGCTTGTCGCGTTGTTTCAAAGAAGATAATATGAATTGATACAGAGTTGCCCCAAGATGGGAATGATATGCCCCCTCGAGAGATTGGATGAAAATGTCTGAAAAGATTGCAGACAATCTCTTGATAAGAAAGGAAGGCTAGAATGGATTGACCGGATAAAGTGACAAAGTCACGGGATAAAGAAGACTGACTCAGAAAATGAAGGTGAGGGCTAGGGGTAGTCTATAAGATAGACCACGGGGGAAAATACATCCTCATTGTCATCTACACCTTCACGAGATCAAATTGTAGAGTGAGAAAAGAGCAGGAGCAGTCAGCAGCGATGGCTTTCGTGCATAGATTCGACCGTGTTCGCCGATTTCAGAGGCCAGCAGAGGCAGGAGAGCCGATAAGTACCACCAAACCTCCTCGTACTTTGACGCATTCAATTTTCTCATTAATGCATGTCGAATAGAGCAATAAATGCGCTTAGAAGTAGAGTTAAAAAATGTCAAAAACCATTGAAACGTGTCTGTGTCGGTGCCAGGCACATCTGTGTCCACCAGGCACGTCTGTGTAGGTGCCAGGCGCATCTGCGTCTGGAACCGCGTTTGCGTCGGATGCGAGTGCGTTTATGTCATTCAAGGGCGTCTGCATCGCCAAGTCGCGTTTATGCATGGTATAAGCACGTTTGTGTTATACAGGGGCGTCTGTGTTGTACGGGCGCGTCTGTGCAGTCTGTAGGCGTGTTTGCGTCAGTCAAGCGCGTTTGCATTGAAAAATGCAAGTTTTGGTCTTCTAGGTCAAATCGGCAGTTTTGTGATGAACATACGCTGTCGATTGGATAAGCTGCTGAGAGGATACACTCAAGCAGGTCCTCTAGGAAGACTAGGATAGATCAAGGCACTTTGTGATGAATAGTGAGTACCAAGATAGAGTACTTTGTGATGAACAGGGAGTACCCAAAGTATGAGCAGCACTTTGTGATGAACAGGGAGTGCAAATGTGAGTAACACTTTGTGATGAACAGCAAGTGTCACACACGTAGTACTTTGTGATGAATAGGGAGTACTACTAGGATAGATAGTAACACTTTGTGATGAACAGTGAGTGTCACTAGAATAAATAGCCATATGCATTTAGATAACGAGTAGCATTTTGTGATAAACAGTGAATGCCACTATGACTGACATGATTCGATTTGCTTGACTGCAGGAGTACTTGCCGATGCTGGAGTCACGGGAGAGATTCCCGTCAACGCAGAGGTTGCGACTTGAGCTGTCGGTTGGAGACAAAGCTGCCATCGAGGAGATGGGTCTGAGACATGTATTGTATGTGCCTGAGTTTTGGGCAAACATGGGTTTGCTGACTGCGCTTGCTGAGAGATAGCACTCGGAGACGTGCACATTCCATTTACTGATGGGTGAGATGATAGTCACCCTTGAGGATGTATATAGGATTCTGCGGGTGCCAATCGATGGAGATTTGATCCCCTACGATCAAGATGGAGACCAGGAGGCATTGAGACGGGTATTTCAGGACCCTGGATTAGAGATGAGGGCAGGACACATGGCATGGGACACCATGACCGCTACAGGGTTAGCACTGCCGGTCGTGATCAGAGGAGTGATCAATGGGTTCCTGTGTCTAGACAAGGTGACACAGGGATTGGTTGTGGGCTGGGGGGGAGCACTGGAGACACTGGTGACACAGCACACCAGATATGCCTGGGGACCATGTGTGCTGGCCCATTTATATTATGAGCTTCACTAGTTTGTTTATCATGGGTCAGTGGGATTGGGCTGCGGGGTGACACTATTGCAAGTTTGGGCATACGAGCATCTGCCAGTGATGAGGCCGATACACTTCAGAGGTAGGGGACATGGACGTAGTTTTGTGCATCTGTACGATATGATCACCTCGCAGCCATATATTGGCAGGTTGGAGCATTGGCGGCGGGTGCTAGATGATATCGATGTGGTCATATGGAGACCATATCTAGGCTGTGAGGAGTGGGAGGATGATGCAGTGGAGCTTCCCTACACCTTTCGGAGCAGGTACCTGATTGGGCGGATGCCCTATGTGCTAGAGAGGTAGCTTGTGGACAGGGTTTGCAGGCAGTATGGCAGGATTCAGAGGATGCCACAGGGCTCGGGCATGTATGCCTGCACAGTCAGAGATCAGGCGCAGTTTGGGCGACTACTGTCATATGATCAGGCGCTTACACAGCTGGCAGAGATGGTGCCCCTACCTTGGGACATGTGGCCTAAGATTGAGGACGCCGGGATGGATGCTGAGTATTCAGCATATTGGGCAGAGCATCCATTCCCATGATTGACAGATCTAGGGGAGCTATTGGATGGAGATGGAGGTGGGGACAATGATGATGATGGTGGAGGTGATGGAGGTAGAGGCCGACGGAGGCAGAGGGGAGTAGTTGGGGAGAGGCAAGTTGCACCTCGGAGGGAGGGTGGGGAGGAGAGACAGGCTCAGGTGGTGAGGGGTCGCGGTGGATTGCCCTTACAGGTACCAGCAGCACAGGGTCCTAGGCAGGTATAGAGACAGGGACAGGTACAGGGACAGGTGCCAGTACAGGCACAGGTACAGGGACAGAGACAGGTACAGGCACAGAGGCATGTATAGAGACAGGTACCCATACAGGCACCAGTACAGGTACAGGTATAGGGGCAGGCACCCACAGAGGGGGAGCCACAGGTAGAGGCAGAGGGGGCTGACCTAGAGGAGGATGAGTTGATTGAGCTCAGGGAGATCTGCTAGGGCTAGGCAGATGAGATACAGGATTTGGAGAGGGAGAGAGATCGGCTCAGGATGAGGCTCAGAGATACTGAGCGGGAGAGAGATCAGGCTATCCAGTGCTATACAGAGGCTGAGACAGCGCTGAGGGCAGGGAGACAGGCAGCGGAGGACACAGGGGCAGGATATGCATATGTCCTACAGGCCGGAGAGGAGATAGGGTACTGGAGGGACCTCTACTATGGTGCAGTGCCAGCAGATCAGCGGGCGAGGAGCTTCCATAGACCGTCGCGTATAGCGATAGCTACAGGAGGGAGTCGGAGGAGGCAGGCATCTAGTGGTGGGGTCATGGGTCCTCCACCACCACCAGATAGAGGGGACAGGCAGGATGATCCTGGGGCAGGTCCCTCAGGGGCTCAGATTCCACCGAGGCTAGGCGGCTCCGAGGGAGGGAGTTCATCATAGCCATAGAGGGCTCCCATTGTATCAGTGTTGTACCATTTTTTTTGTATGATGATGTAGACACCTGCGGGTGATTGTAGCCATATGATTTTGACATCATTGTATTATGACACTTTATATATATATATGAGATGATTCATTATTGCGGCAGCTATATGCATGTGTACCTATGTGATGAGATGTTTAATGATGTATGCTTATGATATGGATGCAAATATGTATGTAATGCAATATTTTTGTTCTTTTATGTTTTTACATGTGTATGCCAATAGAAATGTGAATGTAAGTAATGTAGATGAATATGATAATGCAAATGTAAATTGTGCTAACAGGTGTTGTGTGTAGGATGTGATGCAGTTGTGATATCTATATGTATATATGAAATGCTTATATGTGGAAATGTAGGTGCAGCTACATGAAATGCAAATATTTTTGGTGTGTCATTATACTCAGTCATGTGATAGCAGGCTACGCAGACTCGAGAAGGACGATGGAAGTCAATCAAGAAAGGGGGATGAAAGATAGGAGATATGAAAGTGAAAGAGCTTCTTGTGCGTTATCATCATTGAGCTTTATTATGGCAAAATAGGTTATGACAATCGAGGCATATGCTCGACCCAGAAAGTCATTGTACCTGTTTGCATGGAGATAAGACAGTCACAAACTAGGAATGCCCCAGTTCATACTAGACTCACAGTGTCTTCATATCCTTGGACAAGTCATAGCATTACTAAGAGACAATCCACAGACAGCAAAAGAAAATAGGTGACGATACCCCATCCTCGCCTTTCTAGTCAAAGACGTCCTGGAGATAGAATCTCTAGTCAAAGACATCCCGAAAAAGCTAAAAAGACATGTCACCAAAAGATAAAATCAAAATAAAACCAAGACTCGACACCAACATCCACTGTAGTCCTCAAGTTTAGTGTCCCTTGTCACTTATATAAGTCTTATTCGATTGTGGTCACAATGTTTACTTTCACAGAAAGGATAGATAGCACTGAACCATAATGTTGTCTGAGTCTGTTGAAAGATTTGATTTGTTGAAGCCCATTGTTGCTGTTTGTCTCATCTGAAACTGACTGAATCCATGAAATTGATACTTTATTGTGGAGAAGATGAAACTTTATTGCGGATCTGGATTGCAAATGTTGCTTTATTGTGGATTGTGCGCGGATAGACTGAAGGAAGCTGGAAGAAATTGTACTCCTCGAAACATGTGATGTTCTCAATTCCACACCCATCACTAGATGTAGGATTTGTCGTAGCCACAGATAGGATCTGATTTATTATGGATGGAAAGGGAGGTTTATTATGAATGGCTAACCAATCTTGGGTAGATCAATAACAAGCCATGATGGGAATGGGTAAGTTTATTATGAACGAATAGGTTGTGAGTGTGTGCAAAGTGAAAGGATGAAAGTGAATCCTGAAGGAGGGAGGAGCAATGTCTCTACGCATGGCACTGGTGACCCAGTTTTCACCATGGTACTTGCCCAGGGCGCCACCGAAGTGGTTTTCACCATTGGATGAAATTATTTCTCTTTACTTCTTTTTTTGATTTTTCAATGTTTTTTGTGTCACAAGGCGTCTGTTTGCCAGGTTTTCACCAAGTAACAATTTTTTTGTTTTATAATTTTTTTTGTATTTTTGAAATTTTTGATTTTTTTGTATTTTTTTTTAATTAGGATACTTTGAAGAGCTATGTGTAAAACCTGCAAAGGTGCATACTATTGATAGGATCCTCCAAAGGTTCACCTTCTGTAGTTGAGAGCTGATATGCACCAGATCCATATGTTGTTGTGATGATGTAAGGACCAAGCCAATTTGGTTCGAACTTGCCCTTCTTCTCTCTGTCTTGCTGATTCTTGGGGTTTTCTCTAAGAACCAAGTCACCTACCTCAAATGTGCGAGGCTTGAATTTGTGATTGTAGCTGCGACTCATTCGTTGTTGGTAAGCCTTGACATGATTATAAGCAGTTTATCTCCGTTCATCCAGCAGTTCTAGCTCTTGTAAGCGAGAGACCCTGTAATCTTCATTAGTGATGATGTTTTGCAAAGAAACCCGTAAAGAGGGTAACTCGACCTCAATAGGCAAGATGGCTTCAGCGCCATAGACTAGTGAATAGGGTGTAGCTCCTGTAGGTGTATGGACGCTTGTGCGGTAGGCCCAAAGTGCAGGATTAAGTTGAATATGCCAATTACGACCAGCATCGTCGACTATCTTCTTTAGGATTTTAAGGATTGTTTTGTTAGATGCCTCAGCTTGGCCATTGCCTTGGGGGTAATATGGTGTGGAGAAACGATGAGAGATATGGAAGCGGTCACAGAGTTTGCGAACATCCTGATTTTTGAATGGACACCCATTATCAGTGATAATGGAAACAAGAATACCATATCGGCAAATGATATAGTTAAGGATGAAGGTAGCAATCTGTTTTCCAGTGACTTGTGTGAGAGGCACAGCTTCAATCCATTTTGTAAAATACTCTGTGGCAGTGATAATGAATTTATGACCATTGGAAGAAGGAGGGTGAATCTTGCCTATGAGATCGAGTCCCCATTGATAAAAGGGCCAAGGAGACGCAAGTGGTTGTAGTTCTTGTGCTGGCGCATGTATGAGGTCTCCATGAATTTGACATTGCTTACATTTCTTGACAAACTGATATGAGTCTTATTCCATATTGGGCTAGTAATATCCAGTCCTAATGAGTTTCTTGGCCAAGGTAGGACCACTAGCATGTGGACCACATATCCCTTCATGCACTTCCCGTAACGCAATCTGAGCTTCATCACTTTCTAGACATCTAAGAAGAGTGCCATCTAGACCTCGCCAGTATAGGATATCAGCTAAAATGACATATCGAGAGGATTGGCGAATGAAGGTGCGGCATTGTTTATTTGATAGATCAGGAGGTAGGATATTGTCGTGAAGGTATGTGAAGATGGAACCATATAACTGAGATTCAGGACCAACAACACATATCATTTTAGTAGGAGTGATCTCATATGAAGGGACCAAAAGGTTATCCACCAAGAACTCATAGCGGGTCTCGTTTGGAGGTAAATCGATCAATGAAGCAATTGTAGCCATGGCATCTGCGGCGCGATTCTGCTCTCTTGGTATCTGCTCAAAATCTATCCTTGTAAAGTGTTGTTTCAGATCATCCACCATTTGTTTGTAAGGCATTAATTTTTCATCTTTTGTTTGGTAATCATCAGTTGCTTGATGGATGACAAGTTGAGAATCCCCAAAAACATGAAGTTCCTGGATCTTCTATTGAACTGCAATTCGTAATCCTGTTGTTAATGCCTCATATTCCACTATATTGTTGGTGCAAGGAAATGATAAGCGGTATGATTTTGGTATAGAATCCCCTTGAGGAGTTATAAAGAGAATGCCAGCTCCTGCCCCATGCTGTGTGTATGAGCCATCGAAGTACAGTTTCCATGGCTTTGCATGTGATACTGTTAAAATGGATTCATCTGGAAATTCTGAACGTAAAGGAACATCATCTATCATGGGAGCATCTGCTAATTGATCTGCGATGGCTTGTCCTTTTATTGATTTTCTATCCACATACTCGATGTCGAATTCACTCAGTATCATTACCCATTTGGCCATTCGCCCAATGAGTGTTGCTTTATTGAGAAGGTATTTTAATGGATCAATTCTTGCAACCAACTTAGTCTTATGAGTGAGCATGTAATGTCGTAATTTTTGTGAAGCAAAGACCACAGCAAGACATGTGCGCTCAATTGGTGTGTAGTTTAGCTCATATCCCACCAATGTGCGACTGATATAGTATACTGCTTTTTCCTTGCCTTCAACGATTTGTTGCGCTAAGAGTGCCCCCAATGCTGTTGGAGTAGCTGAAATGTATAATAACAGTGGTTGATCTGGAACTGGTGGCATCAGAACTGGCGGATTTAGAAGATAATCTTTGAGCGTCTGGAAAGCCTGTTGACAGTTGTCATCCCATTTGAATTTGATGTTTTTATGTAGCAGGTGCTGAAAAGGATTACACTTATCTGCCAGTTGTGCTATGAATCTTCGAATGGACTGGAGTCTGCCTTGTAAGGATCGAAGTTGATTGATATTTCTTGGTGGCTGCATTTCCAAGATAGCTTTGACTTTTGCTAGATCCGCTTCGATTCCTCTTTTAGATACAATGAATCCTAGGAGCTTCCCGGAGGTTACTCCAAAGACACATTTCTTAGGGTTTAATCTTACTTTGTATTTTTCCAACCGATCAAAGGCAACTGAAAGTATGTCCAAATGTGTATTTCTGTCTATTGATTTGACCAAGAGGTCATCAACATAATCTTCCACAGTTACATGCATGAGATCATGAAAGATAGTGGTCATTGCTCTTTGATATGTAGCACCTGCATTTTTTAGCCCGAAAGGCATGACATTCCAGCAGAAAGTTCCCCATGGACAAGTAAATGATGTTTTGTGTTGATCCTCGGGTGCAATTCTTATCTGATTATAGCCAGAGAATCTATCCATTAATGATAGCATTTCATGACCTGCTGTGAGATCAACAATCAAGTCTATGTTTGGCAATGGGAAGTCATCCTTTGGACAAGCTTTATTGATGTCTCTGAAATCTGTGCAAATTTTGATGTTGCGATCTGGTTTACTGACAGGTACCAAGTTAGAGATCCATTTAGGATAATCAATTGGGCGTATGAATCCGACATCAAGTAATTTCTCAAGTTTTGCTTTGACTAGTAATGCCACTTGTGGATGCATTTTTCTCAATTTCTGTTTTATTGGTTTTGCCCCCGGTTTGACCGTCAGATGATGCATTACCAAATCCAGATCCAATCTCGGCATATCAGCATATGACCAGGCGAAGTTGATTTGTCTCTTTTTGAAGAAACTTATGAATTTTGACCTTTCAGACTCTATCAATGATTGAGCTAGGAATATGTTGTGTGGAACCTCTTCTATACCGATGTTTGTTTTGATAGTCTCCTCTACCAACATGGATGATTTTTCCTCATATGATGCTGGGAGAATGTCGAGCCTTCCATCTTCGGGCACCTCAGAGAGGTTTTCACCCTCAGATACGTCCTTTCTTTTTACTTTTTTGGGGTCAGATAGTGCCACAATGTGGTTTTCGCCATAAGACCCTTGATTTGTTCTTATTTTCACATTTTTGCGACTGGAAGGTCCGACACCCTCACCAAAATATGCCACGCTATTGAGTTCTATAGTGTATCCCACTTTATGGTCTCCAGGGGGAAGATCATCTCGTATGCCTAGATAGTCAATAAAAGCTTCATCATTTTGAAATGTATCCAACTGTGCAGGTCCTTCATGATCCCAGTCAATGAGTTGGTGGTGAACAAGGGGAAGGCCATTAATGTCTTCGAAGTTAGCGGGGCTAAGAGTGAAGATGTGGTTATATTTGGGTATGTCAAGGTAATCATCGAGGTCATCGATGGCACTCTCCTCATCAGTCTTGACCATGAGTGAATCCAAATTATCATCACTAGTAGCGCATTCCGGAACAGGTGTTCTCATCCTATGTGATTTCAACCTAGAACCTTGAGCTGAAGACTGTGTGGAATCCTCATGGGTTGTTTCTTGACCAACTCTGAATTTGTTATAAAACTCCTCCTCTTCTGTGGGTTCACCTGGCTCTCTGAATGTCTCAGTGAGCTCGTAGTCACTGGAAGACTTGTCGGAACCCCATTCCCATTCGTTGGAATCTATGGAATAGCGATTCTCTTGTTGAATTTTGGCAGCTTTGATTTGTAAGGCTTCTTCTGTCCTTTGGGTGTGGACCTTGGAAGTTAAGAAACCAAGTCCTTTCGAGCGTTCCTTCTTGAAAGTCAATGTAGGTTGTAAAGGTTCAATGATGCCTTCCTTTCGTAACCCCAGAGGGCTTTTTCCATCATACCCAAATTTTTGTAGAATTTTGAAACCTTTGCCATATTTCTCACATGGTAGATTGACGTGATCTTGTGTTTCCTCTTCATTATCTCTAAAAAGCATTTGGTATAAACCTTCCTCTTCTAGTTCACCCCATCTTTGAAAGATAGTAGGGTCCCATTTGAGCTTCATGATGGAGATTTGCTTGTTAGGATGTGGTCTTCCATATTCTTTTGGGGAACTCATGACTTGTCTTAAGTACATGGTCTGATTGAAAGTATATTCCCCCATGCCCTTGTCCTGAAACTTGCCTCTAAGCTCACCTTGTTTGGATGTCGAAGGTTTTAATGACTCGGGATCAATGTATGCCGATGAAGGAACTGCCTCCCGATTACTAGGAATGATGGTCTCAGTCTTTGATTTCAAGTTATTGCAATATATGAATGGATTAGGATCACCGTTAACTATTACTTCCACTCCATTATGAGGAAATTTAATGCATTGGTGATATGTGGATGGGACTGCCCTCATTTCATGAATCCAAGGACGTCCTAGCAATATGTTATAAGTGAGATTTAAATCCAAGACTTGACAGACCACATCCTTTGTAACTGGTCCCACTCTGAGAGGTAAGATGACTGTACCCTTGGATGAATGCTCTTCATCATCATATGCCTTAATGGTGATCTTGTTTGTAGAATTCACAGCTTTATCAGAATATCCCAATTGTGTGATAGTGCTTAATGTGCAAATGTTTAGACCTGCTCCTCCATCTATCAGGACTCATTTTATTCGATGTTTGTGTATGAAGGCTTCAATGTGTAAGGGTGCATTATGCGGCTGACTTACAGAGGCATCATCAGCTTCCGTGAAAGTAAGGGAGTGTGGAATGGAAAGGTATCCCACCATGGCTTGAAACTGGTCCACGTTTAGATCAGTAGGGACAGTTGTATCTCTCAAGATTTTGTCAAGAATGGCTTTATGTGTGGGAGATATGCATAATAGTTCAAGGATTGAAATGAGCGCGGGTGTCTTCCCTAACTATTCTACAAGGTCATACTCAGGTTTGGTTGATGAAGAGGTAGTGTTTTTAGCTGGAGCACCTTGCAAAGTGATCTTACCTCGACGGGTTGTAACATGACATTCAGAGGTAGGTTTAGAAGAAGATCCAACACCTTTTAGGACAATCTTGGGTCTTTGAGTAGAATTCTCAGATGTTTTGTCCTTGATGATAATAGTAGAGACGGAATTGTCCATCGAGATGTTATTGATAGTTGAATCATAGTTGTAAGGTGCTCTAGTATAGTTGGCTTGGTCATCTATGGCTTTAGCTTTTCCCTTGTCATGTTTTGGGAATGGTTCCTTAAACATCTCATGTTCTTGATTAGATGAATGTCCCTCAATCTCAATGTCACCTCTATCAATGAGATCTTGTATGATGTTCTTCAGTCGATGACAATTTCCTATCTTATGACCCTTGCTCTTATGAAATTCACAATACTCATCATCATTCCACCAATTTGGTTTGACCTTTGGTTCATATGGGGGAAAATCTGGAACTGTGATCACCTTGTTTGCCACTAACTTCTTGAAAACTGACTCAAGTGGTTCTCCCAAAGGAGTGTACTTCCTTCGTGACCTGGAAGTTGTTTGAGTATTCACTTGATTGTTTGTAGAACTTGATCCTGAAAAGATGAATTTGGGTCGCACTGTGTTGGCATCAACAACACCATCATTGACTGTGTTCTTGTTTTTATTCCAAAATCTTGGCTTGTCTTTTCCTTTAAAGTCATCTTTGTTTTCCTTGAATATTTTAATGACTCCTTGTTCAATTAGGACCTTTTCCGTCGCTAAGCCTTTTTCAATGACGTCCTTGAAGGTAGACAAACAAGCTTTCCTTAATTCATAGCCAATGTCTTTGTTAACATTTTGTGTGAACATTTCTACCATTTGTTTTTGTGGAATTTCGCAAGAGCATCTGCTAGCTAGATTTCTCCATCTTTGTAAGAACGATGCAAAAGATTCTCCCTCTTTTTGCTTGGTGTTGCACAAAGTAGTGACTGATATGTCTGTCTCTATGTTGTAGGAGAAATGTTGAATAAATGCCTCTACTAAGTCACCCCATGACTTAATTCCAGGTGGAAGTTGGGAGAACCATTCCATAGCTTGATCACCTAAGCTTTGTGGGAATAATCTCATCAAATATGTCTCTTCTGCTGCTACCTCAATGCAAGCTATGAAAAATTGTCTTATGTGTGCCTTAGGATCCCCTTTTCCTCTATACTTGTCAAATTTAGGCATCACAAAGTGTGTAGGAAAAGGAGGCATTGGAATGCTCTTGTCAAATGGATAAGGACATATGTCTCTCATTGTGTATGTTGGCTTTGGTGTATTTATGTCCTCCATTTTCTATTGTAAGTCCTTGATTTGTTGCTCCAAATTGCTCTTAGGTGGAGATCGACTTCTTGGACCATACCACATGCTTGAGGCACCAATTGGAGGAGGAGCATGTTGCATATATGGATGATATTGATCATACACATGTTCATATGGAGGAGGTCTATAGTGATGCTATGTATATGGACCACTTGGTATAGATTCATGTTGAGGAACCCCATATCTATTTTGTGCATGTATACCATATTCTACAGGCATGTCATGTTCTATTGTATTGCCCCCAAATTTGACATGAGGTTTCCTTGTGTCCAAATTTTGAGCATGCCTTGGACTATCCCATTGCTTTGGTGGTTGATCCTTAGCATTGATATGTGATTGAGCATATTTTTCTCCATAAGACTTCCATAATGGTCTGCGAAGGTGAGTATCATATGTTTGACCATGTGTATGTGGGACCTCTGGTTTTTGAAGCAAAGTTGATGGTGATTCAGGTACCATGTGTGGTCCTCTATTTTCTCCACTATTAGGTCTCCTTTGATCCATGTTGGAGTGAGGTTGTTGCAAAGGTCTATGTTCCATTATTTGAGACATGTCAAAATCATGAGGTATCTTGGCTCCACTTTGTGCCATCATGTGTAAGAAGTATTGTCTATCTCTCCTTATTATTTCCTCAACCAATCGATTGAAATGGGGATTCATAATGGATTCTTCCACATCTGCTAAATGTCCTAAAAAGTTGTCCACATTGTCATTTTGTGTAGCATTGTTGTTTATAGTGTCCATGTTCTCAACATTTGGATTGTTTCTATAGACATCCATGTTCGGCAATGTAGTGTGATCAGTATTGAAAAATAAATCATTGTCATACTCATAAGAACTCATGTTTGCGGACTCTTGAGCCTCTTTAGTTTCTCTCCTAGATTTTTGAAGATGGGTTTCAACCATGAACTAGGTATTGACCAAGATGTGTAAGACTAGATGAAAATGGAAAAAGTATGGAAGACCAAGAGTTGAATGGAATGTAAATGAGTCTGAAGTGTACTTGCAATGTCCAAAGTGTAAGACCAAGTAATGTATGTAGTAGAGTGGGTGAGACTTCCAAAGAGAGGATAGTTTCTCTTGATGAGGTAAGCTAACCTTGACCCTAAGTAAGACCAAATGAGACCCAAAGGTAAGAAACCTTGATGAGGGACCACTTAGCAAAGTGTTGTTGTATGTAGTGTGTTGACAAAGTATGATGAGGACAAGCAAGTGACCTTTTGACCCAAGTTTAGACAAGTATGAATGTAAAATGAGATGTGAAGCAATGATGGACTATGTGAGACCCAAAGATAGGTTGAATGCTAGATGAAACCTGAAGAAACAACCTAGGAAGCTCAAGTATTCCAAAACTGATTTCTTTTGTTTGCTGGACTGTGAAAGTTTCTTGCAATTTTGAACACAGACGTGCCTGTATACTGCACAGACGCAGTTATCCGACGCAGACGTGTTTCTATTCAACACAGACGCTATTTTTCCCTTCACAGATGCGCCTAGACAATACAGACGTGGTTAAAACAGACACAGACGCGTTTCTGTAAAATTTGTGCAATTTTTTCCAATTTGTGAAGTCGTTTTGTTGTGACCAAATCTGACTGTTTGACTATTTTTCATGACAAGAGGACACAATGTTGATGAGGACTCAATGTTTGCAAGTGTTTAGACTCCAAAATGACTCCAAGAAAAGTGTGTTGTTTGATGTAAAAATGTTTTGCATACACTTGAAGACACAAAAGACACAATGTTTTTGTTGTTTGGTCTTGAATGTTTGAATGTTTAAAATAAGTCAAGCACAATTCTTATGGCTGGCCAAGACAATAGTTGTTGATCCCACATAGGGTTTTACCCCCGAGGCTACACTATTCAGAGCGGATACTTAGATGCTTGACCTCACTAGCTCCACCCTCGGCACTCACTTCTTGGGTCAGCCAAGCATCAGTCCCCATGAAAACTCCCCATGGCGAACTTTGTATCTCTACTAAGAACCGTATGTGTGTGGGCCGCTACCAGAGGTCCGACCTCCTGCCCCAACAACTAGAAGGATTTGGGCTTCTAAAACAAAAAGGTGCTAGTAAGGCCATCCGCTCGTGTGGCCATACATGCGGCAATTTCAGCTCTGTAAATACAGAAGGCTCCTAGTCGATAGGGGTTATGCCCTACAAATGATCAAATAAATTTGATCAAACGGGTTTATGGGGAGACATAGTGTCGGTATGAACTAATCAGCACACGTTATCCATAGTTTTCACCATGAATACAGTTGTTTATAGTGGTTCGGAAGAGGTGGGTTTTCCTCGCTACCACTTGGGTCGTTCTCTTCTCACTAGTAGTCCTAATGACCACACGGGAAGACAGGCCCTCTAAAGATTAAACAAAAAGAGCCTATTGCTCAAGACACAAAAGACAATGATTCAATTTCAGTGCACCAATTGAAGTGTTTGCTAGTCTATGAAAACAAGGCACACAATAAAAATCCAAAAAACCCTTGCCAAGGACCTACAACAAAGATTTATTAGTAGTTTGGGTTGTTTGAAATAATCACCCCTTCCTGCAGACACACAAGTTAGGTAAATTTTAAAACCCAAAAGACTTTGTGAAAATAGGGGTCTTCAACCAAACGATTTAGCTTCCAAGGCAAGCTGCACCAATTGTGTTAGCTAGATCTGAAAATGTTAGTCCAAAATAAACCAGATCTGAAACCCGAAATGCAAAATCCAAAAACTGAATCAATAAAATTTCCAAAATTTTGAAACAGGCAATACATAGACGCGATTACCGCCTACGCAGACGCGACTCCGAAACAGAAACGCGGTTCTGTGAGACACAGATGCGATTAAAAACCATAGACGCGGGTGAAAACGACACAGACACGTTTCAGTAACACAGACGCACCTCCCTGGAACCTGCAAAATGAAATATGAACAAAACACAGACGCGGATCCAGTTGTCGCAGACGCGCCTGAAAATCAAAAACGCGATCCGAAAGTTCGCAGATGCGAAAATACCGAAAATGTTGTCGAAAATGCCAAATCTGCAACTTCAAACACAAAATCTGCAACAAAATGTTAAATGCAAAAGGGACAAGAGTCCCACCGGGCGTGCCAAAATGTATATGGTGAAAATGGATAACAATAATAACAATATTGAAAGGCTAAATAGATTCAACCACCAAACCCTAGCCTAACAATCAACAAAGATCCACCATAACATATGAAGATTACCTAAGACAATGCAAATCAAATGAAATCACAAAGATTATACCATCACATGTCCAATAGGGTTTGGATCTCCATTCTTCCTATCTCCATTGATCTTGCTTGATATATTTGCTCTCAAATTTTATATGCACAAGAGCTCAACAAAGAACGGAATGTGGTTGTAAGTAGGATCGTAGTGTAGTCAAGTCCTTAAGATGATTCATTAGGGTTTGATAATGAAGAAGGCATCTCCTTAAATAGAAGACACAATATGAAATGGAGGGATAAGATTGAGAGGTGTAAAAGGAGGTCGGCTAAGATTAGAGGGTAGGTAGAAGAAATAATAAAATAATGAAAGGGGTAGGTAGTGTAAGAATTAAGAGATGAGTGACGTGTCATGTGTAGAAAAGGATAATGAATTAATTAAATAAATAAAGATTTATTTTATTAATAGAAGAAGTGGGATAATTAAATAAATAAGATATTTATTTAATTTAGGAAAAGGATAATTTAAATAAATAAATGTATTTATTTAAATGAGAAATAAGGCTAGAAGAGGATAAATGAATTAATTAAATAAATAAAGATTTATTTAATTAATAGAAGAATTAGGCTTAGATAATTAAATAAATAAAGTATTTATTTAATTAGACATGACAATTTTGGGTGTCTACAATACCAAAATTAAATATTAATTAATATATATTTATTAACCCATGATTAATAAAATATACACAATTAATAATTAATAATACACAAAAATCTAATTATATATATATATTAATAATTAATTAAAAACTATATTAAAAAAACATTACTAAAAATAAAATTAAAAACTTTTATTTTAACATTAAGAAAGAAACTTAACAAAACTTTTAACCCCCCTCCCATTGGAAAACCCACGCGCCCCACCAAGTGGGAATCACGTGGTCCCCTCTTCCTTTGGGAAGGGGAATTAATTTATTTTTATTTATTTTTAGTTTTATTATTATTTTAAAAACAAATAAAACTAAAAATCACAGATATAAATTTATTTTTTTTTTTTTAGTATTATTATTATAAAAATAAATAAATAAAACTAAAACCCCAGCTGTTGGGTACACAGACATATATATATATATATATATATATATATATATATATATATATATACACTACAATACTGGGAAATTTTTTGAGAACAAAATGGGGATATTTTCCAGAATAACAAAAGACCAGTAGACCAGTATAAACATATTATTATTATTATTATTTAAAGAAAACACCAGAAAACCCCAAATATTGAGAATGGTAAAATTTCTTTCATACTTCCATTTCCATTTAACTAAGCACAACAGATCTCTCTGTTTAAAGCATGAAATTGAAAGCATTTATTTGGAATTTTAACAAATTTTCATTGTAAACAACCAATCTCAAGTTTATTTTTTATTTTAAAACAACCAGAGCAACCATAATCTAAACTTGGAATGGAAACATAACAAGAGAGGATTGGATTGGAAATAAAATTACAATTGTTTTATTTTCCCCAATTAGATGAGATTTTTTTTAATCTTCACAAACAGATTTCTTCAAAATCCAAAACAATTTCTTTAAAACAAAGAAGCCAATGAAATTAACCAGAGGCCTACCTGGTTCAGCAATCCTGGCAAGATTGAAGAAGAGCCCAATCCTCCAACTCAAGAAATTCCTTCTCCTCCCCAAAACCCCCAAATTTTTCCATCCAAAAATATTTTCCAAAAATCTCTTCCAAACAAAAAAAATCAATCTCCCAAAAATCCTTCTTCCAAAATATTTTCCAAAAAGCTCTCCCAAAAATCCTCTCCTAAAATATTTCCAAACCTAGGGTTAAATAGACGAATCTCCTGACCTAATTCCTTATTTTAGAATTTAAACAACTTTTGAATAAAATAAATAACTAAAAGAAAAGAAAAGAAAAATCATTATTTTCAACTATTAAAATAATCAAAACTTGTTCTAATTAAAAAAATAAAATGCTTTTCTCCCTCATTTAATTTTAATTTTCTCAATATTAACAAAGCTAATAGTTGTATTTCACAATATTAATGAGGGTAAAATATTTTTAATTAAATTAAATTCTCAAAATCAATCTTACACACTATATAAAATATATATGAATTAAACTTACTTTTCTAATCAAAATTGATTTTCTTAAATAATTAAAATTAACCTTTCTATTCCAAAAAGCAAAAGGGATTAAATTATTTTTATTTCGAATAAATTTAAATCTTCTCTTTCAAAATGCATAACTAAATAAATTCATGATTTAAAATTAACCATTAAATTAAACTTGCTACAAACATGAATAGAACAATTTTTTAAATAAATGATTAATTATATGAAAGAAACCTATTTACTTTAGTTTCTTAATTACTAATGCGTAAATGAACACATTAAATCAAAATAACTACTTAGGATTAAATACTCAGTTTAACCACACATCAAGCACGCAACCCAAGAAAGCCAACCAAATACCTGACCCGCAAACCCAAATGAAAAGGGAAACTAACAGACCACAGACAACGTTCACTTGAGCATGACTAGGGTAAACTGAGGGATTTGCAACCAACTAACTCAAATTATAAGGACGAAAGAGGTATACTCAACCCTGCGAATCCAGGTGAAGATGAACCTCACACCTGGGCGGTACTATACCTACAATCTCCTGCAACCAAGAGTCACACAAGCATATATATATATATATATATATATATATATAATGAAGGTGTTAGCTCGAGATTAATAACAAGAATTAGGAGGATAATTAAACTTACATAAGAATCGATGCGAAAGCACATTAACAGGTACGCACAATAATCATAATATCTTACTACAACATTACCTCATGGTAATTCAACCATTCAAGAATGCCACATAAAAAGTCAACCAAGGTCAAATTGGTTTTACAAAGCTGACTAGGGTAGGGGTACTACATCCTCCCCCCTAGGCTCCGACTTACTCCCAGAAGTCGTAAGGCTAAGCGGAAATCATGCAACATGTATTAGCCCTGAAACTCATTTAACAATTATTAATTTGCACATATAAATATTTTCTCAACAATTGAAACATTATTGCTAAATTCTCTACGAATGTCATTATCCATTGGCAAGATACATCTAAAACCATACACTTCTTAAAATATTCTAGGAATTATCCACAATCACAGCAAAGAAACAAAAAAATTCTACCTTTCATTACACCAAATTAAAGCATTAAAAGAGGTAAGCAACAATTACTATACTCATCTATCAAACATGACAAGAAAACATGCCATCATGATCAATTTCCTTTACCAATCCATCTTTTTCATAAAACTTTATCGCATAGAACTAGCTTCAAATATCAAATTCTACAACCAATTTAACTTTCATGAAATAAGATCAACATAAATAACTCAATTGTTTACACTTGTCAGGCATATAAAAACCTTTCCAAAGACTATGTCCCATAACATAGTGACAAGTTAACACAATTTACTCCATGATTACACATAATAATCATCCACATAACTAGAATGCACAACACAAAAGGCCATATGTGAGCATGTCTATTGCTCGGTCAAAGATAACATGCACAATCATCATCTCTATGCCTGGTCTCAAAACAATAATATGATCATAAATATCCAACATCTCACTCAAAGGCTTGATGGTGCTAGGGCACACCATAGCGGTGCTACCTTCCATACAAGACCTTCGTGAACATCCCTTGTTGAGTAAGGTGGTTAGCCTCCAAGAGATAGTCACCACACATAGGTAGGTAGTGGATACTAGTAGTTTCACAGCCTCACATACCCCCATCCTCAAGGTTCCTTACATCTACTTCCTCGTACACACTCAACCAAAACTGTCCCATACGTCCTTGGAGAGGAATTTCACATTTCAACACAAGACCATCATACGAAAACAATAAGGATAAAGCGGTTTAGCCACCAAAGTACAAAAGAATAAAGATAATAAATCACCAATTCCAACAGTAAGGCAAGAAAATCCAAAATTTGCAACACCAAATCAAGTATGTAAATGATCACAAGATCGTGGCTAAACCTTCAAAGTCAAAATAAAATAAATTGCAGGCCCACAGGGAAAAAAATAAAAAAAAATATCATAAGTGCACATTACATCACTATGTGACTAGCATCTAGCCACCAACGAGGAAGGAAGGAACAATCATCTAGCTATCAGAGTAGCTCATCATGTGGTGTGACATAGTCACACTACCCACATGGCATGGCGGTGTGCACCTTGACATCATCTTGTATCACATCTTCACGTGGCATGGCTCTAACCTAAACCTGTAGGTAGGCCGCATGGCAATGTCTACTACATCCCACATTGTGTCTCAGCACAGCATGGCAATACTCCAAGTGGAAAAATCATGCAATGGACGTATCCTGCATGGCAATGTCTACTACATCCCGCATTGTGTCTCAGCATGGCATGACAATACTCCAAGCGGAAAAGGCATGCAATGGACGTATCTTGCATGGCAATGTACCTCATGGAAAAGGGCACGCGTAGGTCACACCCGGTATAGCGACATACCTCTCAGGATACTCGTTGTAAGCCAGAGGTATACATGGCTAAGGTCCACCCACATATCTACCAACGTTGGACAATTGGAAGCTCATGTAAAAAATAACATACCTTTCATGAAGACAAGGCAAAATATCCTCCAATAAAACCATCATTCTGCTCAAGAACTGACATCAATATGCTCAAATAAAAGATAGGAATAGGCTGGCACACATGAACCTTATAAATCAGTTCATCACAAGGGAAAGTATTGAGTACACCTATAATACAGTTTCACTACATAACTATATTTTTCCTTGAAATAGAGAAGCTAAAGTCACTTTGCATCGACATTACTCATACAACATTCCATACTATTCAAGGAATGGTGACTTCTAATACTACCCCTTTACATATTGAATTATCAACAACCCATGGGTTGGTACTCAATAAGAAAACATAAAAAACAACATCACATAAACAGTATCGTTTCCCATACTCATAAGCAAACATATCCTCCATGGTTGATTACTTCACCATCTCATGGGTACACATAGCAAGCACGGATTTCTTACAATACACAAGGAATAGCACCATTACTAGTTTAGTCACATTTACAGGGAGTACTTTTCAATATGCTATCATCTACTCAAGAAAGGTTTTACCTATGCTTTCCACATGAATCACTGAATAAAGTTCTCTAGATACCAGTACTGAAATTCTTAATAATTCACCATTATATAAGTAAATAACATCATTTCGATATCTTTTCTAACTCCATTAAGCATTCACAGCCACATTACTAACTATGCAAATTTCGTTATGAAGCTCAAGACTTTCATCTTTCCATATAAAGCCAAAAATGCAAAAAGTAGAATTTCACATATTTTATAAAACACTCTATTTAAATTAATACACTCTTTAGTAGCATTACTAAAATGTAATAATCTAGGCAAAGAGGAGGAAAAAGAGAGTTTGATAACCAATCTATTTCCTACAAAGACACAAGATAGACAAGACCACACTACAAGCTAAAATTTATCACTATAAGTCTATCATTTATTTGCACAGATTTCATTTCACTACTGTTTTAGAAGGATGCCAAATAGCCTAACAAGACATTTCCAATTATTATGGTTGCAACAGAATGTTCTAGTTTTCCAAACAACAGAGATCAAAACAGGTAATCTTATCGATAATGCAAGACCTCTTGAGAACACTCACTACTTTAATACAATACAACCGCATATCCCAATTTGCAACCTATCAAAAAAATTCAAGGTACGATAAGAAGATAAGCGAGGAGCTATCAACTAAATAATACACATTTATGCATACACATCAAACAAGCTTTTCATTCGCACTTTCTAAACATAATAAGGCAATTACATATATCCAAAGGCAAGTTCAATGGAGCAATGCTAAAATAGATCCTCAATCAAATTTGTTTAAAGAAACACATAAAACAACCTTTCGTGGAACACATTAATACACTCTTGAAGCTACTATAACATGTTCCCTTTTGATACTTCTTTTACAACCTAAGCAGTTTCACAAAATCAACTATTCGCATATTAATGCACCTTAATTAAGATAGAATCTAACTATATTAATCCTACGAAACACATGGAGAATTCTTTAATGTAAACATACAATTTTTCTCAATATCCAATATGCACTTTCAAACCAAAGCCCTTTTATAATCTCAAAACACATAAACGTTATAAGGCTCACACAAGGGCTCAAGAAAACACAACCTTTCTCTTGCAATAAGAAAGCTCACATAAGAGATAAATACACATATAAGAAAAAAAACATTTAATTTCTAGAGAGAGAGAGAGAAGAGGAAGGATGATAATCATTCATTTTACTACAAAATAAGCATTCAACATTTACCATACAATTCCTTCAAGTGGACAACACTAAGCTAGATCTTACTCTTAAACACGCACATTTCATACTTTTTGATTCAAGACAACACTAACCAACCCAAATAGATTATTCAAAAGAGTACAACAATCAATAAGGAAGGTACATACGAATCTCCTTCAGAATAAGAGAAATTGTAGACCAAGACCTCAATAAGCAAACAAAGCACATATAATCACTCCAAAGCACCAACATCAAGAAGGTGAAAACAAGGTGTGAACACACACCTTACACACAAGTTAAGGTTTTCTCAATCACACACATACAAAAAGGAGGACAAGCATACACATAAGGTCGATACACCACACACCAACTAAGGGCACAAGCGAAACCAAAGATCCCAGTGTTTGCAACTTGGCTCTGATACCAGAAATTTTTGGAAAATATTTTTGGTTGGAAAAATTTGGGGGTTTTGGGGAGGAGAGGGAATTTCTTGAGCTAGAGGATTGGGCTCTTCTTCAATCTTGCCAGGATTGTTGAACTAGGTAGGGCTCTAGTTAATTTCATTGGCTTCTTTGTTTTAAAGAAATTGTTTTGGATTTTGAAGAAATATGTTAGTGAAGATTAAAAAGAATCTCATCTAATTGGGGAAAATAAAACAATTGTAATTTTATTTCCAATCCAATCCCCTCTTGTTTCATTTCCATTCCAAGTTTAGATTATGGTTGCTCTGGTTGTTTTAAAATAAAAAATAAACTTGAGATTGGTTGTTTACAATGAAAATTTGTTAAAATTCCAAATAAATGCTTTCAATTTCATGCTTTAATCAGGGAGATCTGTTGTGATTGGTTAAATGGAAATTTACTGTTGGTCTGTGTGTATGGGTTTTAGTTTTATTTGTTTTTTTTTAAATAATAATAAAACTCAAAAAAAAAAAAAAAAATTCTTTTCAACTATTAAAATAATCTAAACTTCTTGATCTAATTAAAAAAACAAAATGCTTTTCTCCCTCATTTAATTTTAATTTTCTCAATATTAACAAAGCTAATAGTTGTATTTCACAATATTAATGAGGGTAAAATATTTTTAATTAAATTAAATTCTCAAAATCAATCTTACACACTATATAAAATATATATGAATAAAACTTACTTTTCTAGTCAAAATTGATTTTCTTAAATAATTAAAATTAACCTTTCTATTCCAAAAAGCAAAAGGGGTTAAATTATTTTTATTTCGAATAAATTTAAATCTTCTCTTTCAAAATGCATAACTAAATAAATTCATGATTTAAAATTAACCATTAAATTAAACTTGCTACAAACATGAATAGAGCAATTTTTTAAATAAATGATTAGTTATATGAAAGAAACCTATTTACTTTAGTTTCTTAATTACTAATGCGTAAATGAACACATTAAATCAAAATAACTACTTAGGATTAAATACTCAGTTTAACCACACGCCAAGCATGCAACCCAAGAAAGTCAACCAAATACCCGACCCGCAAACCCAAATGAAAAGGGAAACTAACAGACCACAAACGACACTCACTTGAGTATGACTAGGGTAAACTGAGGGTTTTACGACCACCTAACCCAAATTCTAAGGATGAAAGAGGTATACTCAACCCTACGAATCTAGATGAAGATGAACCTCGCACCTAGGTGGTACTGTACCTGCAATCTCCTACAACCAAGAGTCACACAAGCATACATATACATATATATATATACACACACACATATATATATACATATATATATATACATATATATATATATATACATATATATATATACATATACATACATACATACATATATATATATAATGAAGGTGTTAGCTCGAGATTAATAACAAGAATCAGGAGGACAATTAAACTTACATAAGAATCGATGCAAAAGCACATTAACAGGTATGCACAATAATCATAATATGTGACTACAACATTACCTCATGGTAATTCAACCATTCAAGAATGCCACATAAAAAGTCAACCAAGGTCAAACCGGTTTTACAAAGCTAACTAGGGTAGGGGTACTACAAAAATTGTTTTTAAAGTTCTAAGAGCCCTACCACCGGCTTACAAGATGAAGGCTACTACAATTAATGAATTGAGAACAATGGCTAATACTTTTGTCAACAGAGATACCTTGGTTGGAAAATTATCTTCTTTTGAGCTTGAAAAATTTGGACCTTCTGGAGCTGTGAAGTTTGAACCTGCTTTTCATGCATCGGCATCATCAAATGGTAAGAAAGATTGGAAAGCTTTATATGAAAAGGAATTGGATGATATGAAAAGAGAAGATGATGAGTTTGAGAAACTTGAAGCACTATTTGCTAGAAGAGTACCTAAAGGACCGATAGGAAGTAAGTATGAAGGAAAAACATCTTTTAAATGTTTTGCATATAATAAGATTGGTCATTTTACATCTAGATGTCCTGAAAGGAATTCAAGATTTGAAGAAAGAGTTAGAAGATCATTTAATCCTAACCCTAGATATCAAAACAAGTATTGGTACAGGAAAAAGAGAGATAAATCATGCTACATAGTAGATGAGGAAGGTGTTACTGATTCTGATGATGAACCAACAGAAGACTTTGCTAGTGGTTTCGGTAATGGGAAAGGAATGGGTGATCCTTGCTATCAAGGAAGATGTTCTAACACTAGAAGAGGATGTACCTAAAGAGAATGAACTTGCTGCTAAAATTGAAGACAAGGATGAACGGGTAATTGACAGTGGTTGTTCACATATTATGACTGGAGATAAAGGGAAGTTTCTATCTTTGCAAGAATTTAATGGCAGACTTGTTAGATTTGGAGATGACAAAGCATGTATAATCAAAGGAAGAGGAACTATATCATTGGATGGTAAGAACAATACTGATAATGTTTATTATGATGAAGGTTTGAGGCATAATCTTTTGAGTGTAGGACAATTGGTGGATAAGGGATTTCAATTACAGTTCAAGGATGGAAAATGCAAAATCATTAACAGATCTGGTTTGGAGATTGCAACCAGTACACAGACAAAAGGTAATATATTTCATTTGAATTCCTATGAGAAGACATGTTTGATTGCACAAATTGATGAGAGTTGGCTATGGCATAAGAGGCTATATCATTTGAATTTTGATTGCATTGTAAAGATCAGCTCAACTAAGGTAGTTAGAGATATACCTAAGATTGTGAAGCCCTATAATCTGGTATGTAAAGAATTTCAAATGAGTAAACATGTCAGAATCTCTTTTAGAAGTATACAAGATAAATCTAATGATGTTCTTGATCTTATTCATACTGATTTGTGTGGCCCTGCTAGAGTTAAAAGTTTTCAAGGTGATAAATATTTTATGTTAATCATTGATGATTATTTTAGAACGATGTGGGTTACTTTTCTAAGGGAGAGATCTGAAGCTTTTGAAAAGTTTAAAATCTTTAAAGCTAAAGTTGAGATAGAGACAAGATTGAAGAATAAATGTTTGAGGTCAGATCATGGTGGAGAATTCACATCCGATGAGTTTAATAACTTTTGTGAGAAGCGTGGTATAAGGAGACAATTTTCTGCTCCCCGGACACCTCAGTAGAATGGAGTTGTGGAAAGGAAGAACATAACTATCTTAGATGTTGCTAGAACAATGATGATGGATTCTAGTCTATCTCATATCTACTAGAGAAAAGTAGTGATCACAACGGTTTATACATTCAACAGAGTACATATCAAAGGAGAAACCAATAAGACAACTTATGAATTATGGTTTGGGAATACACCTATAGTTAAGTATTTCAGAATATTTGGTAGTAAATGTTATATCACGAGAGATTATATCATTGGAAAATTTGATCCTACATATGATGAAGGCATATTTTTTGGTTATTCTAATGAAAGAAAGGCATATAGATGTTATAACAAGAGATTGCAGAGAATTGTGGAGAGTGCTAATGTGAAGGTGGATGAGATGAATAGAAGTCAAATCAGATCTTATGAGAAAGAATTAGGGGTGGAAATGATTATATCTTAACCGGTAGCACCTTTACCGGAATAGAGTGTTGAACCAATTACTCCGATAGTATCAAAAAATTCAACAGTAACTGAAGAACTGGGAAGAGGAACAGAGAGTCAGAAGACTCCTAGGTATGTGAGATTGAATCATTCAAAAGATCGGATAATTGGGGATAAGAACAATGAACTGATGACAAAAATAAGATTGGCAACTAATGAGGTATGTTTAATTCCTCAAGTTGAACTGGTATCAATGATTGAAGCATGTAAAGATAAATGTTGGTTGAAATCTATGGAAGAAGAATTAGATCAGATTGAGAAGAATAACACATGGACTTTAGTTCCCCAACCTAAAAATAAGAATGTTATTGGAACTAAATGGCTTTTTAGGAATAAATTGAATGAGGATGATAAATTTGTAAGGAATAAGGCTAGATTGGTTTGTAAAGGATATTCTCAAAAGGAATTAATTGATTATGGTGATACGTTTGCACCTGTAGCTAGGATTGAAGCTGTAAGATTATTTCTTGCCTATGTTTCTCATAAGAACTACAAGGTTTATTAGATGGATGTTAAGTGTGCATTTTTGAATGGGGATCTTGATGAGGAATTTTATATTGAGCAACCTGATGGTTTTTTACTTGCAGATGATACAAACATGGTTTGCAGGTTAAGGAAAGCTTTATATGGATTGAAACAGGCACCTAGAGCTTGGTATGCAAGGTTGGATAAATATCTTTTGAAGCTTGGTTTTACTAAGTGTAATGTTGATAGTAATTTATATTATAAGGTCATTGATGATGATATATTGATTATTGAAGTATTTGTTGATAACATCATTTTTGGAGGTGAAGATAAGTTGTGCATGGAATTTTCTAAGAATATGGAGAAATAATTTTAAATGTCTATGATTGGGGAAATAAAAAATTTCTTAGGTTTGCAGATTACTCAGACTGATAAAGGTATTTTCATCTATCAAATTAAGTATGCTAGGAAATTGTTGAACAAATTTGGTATGGGATATTCTAAACGGGTAAGTACTCCTATGGTTACCAGTGAGCAATTGACAAGGAAAGATGTTTCTGCACTGGTAAATCCTACAAGATACAAAACTATGATTGGAGGTCTACTTTATTTGATTCAGACTAGGCGTGACATAATGAATGTTTTTTGTATTGCATCTAGATTTCAAAGTGATCCTAGATAAAATCATGAGAGTGCAGTGAACAGAATTTTTAGATACTTGCAAGGTATATCAGAATATGGTTTGTGGTACCCTAAGGATGATGGCTTTACTTTATGTGCATATACAGATGTTGATTGGGCTGGAGATGTTGATGATTAGAAAAGTACTTCCGGTGGAGCTTTCTTTCTTGGAAAGAAGTTGGTTTCATGGATTAGCAAGAAGCAATCATGTACTTTTTTATCTACTATTGAAGCTGAGTATGTTGATGTTGTTGTTCTCAAAATCTGATTCCCCTTAAGATAATTATAATAATATGATAAACTCTATTTGTAGAAGAGAGGTCACAGAGAAGGAAACTTTCAGAACAACATATGACAAGGTTTGATTAACCATCTACACTTCGAACTTGTCCAAAGTTCAGGTGGGTATAGCTTTTGTGAACTAAATTCACACTTTTAAAAGACAAATCCACAGTAAACCAGTCTGAAAACTAGTGGATCTTATCACCTTAAAACCTACTGAAATAAAGAAATAAAACATGCTAATATTAAGTATTGACCTACAAGATATGTAGAAAGACAACCATAATAGATAGAGTGCCTTATCCAGGCCACAAAGTCATCTAAGTTCAAACAATACTCCCATAATCAAACATTTTCATACATCCTGTCACCTTGGCTTTTACAGATCCCCACATATGCCTGACATACAGAAGAATTTATTCAAACCAAACTAAACTGCATTTATCAAATTCAAAGTATCCCACAAAGAATTTACTGATAGAAATGATTCCCGCATATTTAATTCCCCTCCTAAAGAGAAAAGCTAAGAAGCACATCTACTTGGAGTTACCTTACAACCCATATTCAAAAGGAATAACCCTAGATTACTCAGAATGAAACAGTAAATATTTGCAAAAAATACATGAAGACAACACAAAGTTTGAGCTCAAAATCGACAGTTTGTATATTGATATTATTTCAAAAAGTATTACAAAAACTTTTAAATATTCTCCATTAACTTAGAAAAAAGCTCAGATAAATTTCTACAGTGTTTTCTTACAATTCCTTGTGATCCCTCTTTTACTAGTCCTGGTATCCATTTATAATAACATGGATGCATACAAAGCTTCAGACTTTCTTTTCAAAAATGTTTGTTACAAAAAACTCCTTCACTCAAGAAGCAGTTACATGTCCTTTTCTGCTTCAATGCCTTCATCAATTAGTGGCTCTTCCGCAATATCCTCTGACTATTTAGGAGTGCCTTCTAACTATTCTGGAACATGTTCCAACTATTGTGGAGCATCTTATTCTTGAATCTCCATGTCAGCCACCACATACTTTTGGGACCATCCTTGGAAAACATCATCAGTAGGCCATGAGTGGCCAATAATTGTTTTATTCAATTTTAACTTTTTCTAGGCATTCCTCACTTTCCTTACCTCTGAATCCAAAAACCCATAATGAGATTTGATCTTCACTATTTCCTCAATTTTTTTAACAAACAAAGAGGTGTCATCTTTATTTATTATCTCATTTAACCTAAAGGATAAATTAGCCTTTAACTCATCTCACCATGCCTGTTTATCCTTTAACTAATTTTCGTTGAGAAAACCTCCAGGAAACAATGCAAATTTATGCTTAATATATTCTTTCCTATACAAATTAGCTTTTCTTTCCATATTAGCTCTGCCTTTAGCCAACTTTGTTAATCCTTTTGCCAACTTACATCTAGACTTGATAATGACATCAGCTCCTCCCTCATCATATGATGCACACATCAGTTCTAAGTCCACTTCCCAGGGCAACCATTTATTCATAATAGCCTCTAAAATAGCCTTATCTTCATTCAACTCACTAAGAGTATCCAAAATTCTTTTCATGTTGATATATACTATAGGAGCATCAACAGTGTCAGTAAATCTTGAAATTGTTGGCTTTATCTTCTCCTCATACTTGTTTGCAAATAAGGCTTGGGCCTGTTGCAACTTTTCCATTTCATGTTGATAAGTCTTAGCTGGTTGGAAACCAGAAGGCATAGGAGAAGGAGGGAATTCTATAATTGGACTAGTAGGTGGGGGTCTTGCTGGAGAAGAAGCGATCATCAATGTTGAAGACTCACCTTGATGATGTTGACTTGCCAATTGGCTCTGGAGCTTAGTGATGATGTTGTTCATATTCGCTATTTCTTCCTTAGCCTCGTTATAAGCTTTTAAAATAGTTTCCAACTTCAATTGAAGAGTAGCCTTTTCTTGGGCTTCTTTCTCTGCTACGGCCACATTAAACTTTGTAGTTTCTAGAATAGTACTAGCTACTTCCACCACTCCTGTGTCTTGAACCCTCTTAACAATCATTCCTCCAAAGAGGCTAGAATCTGAGGAATCTTTTTCCCTCCTCCTCTCATCTTTCATTAATGACCATAAGAAAAGAGAAGCATTATACTTGTTAAAGGTCACACCTTCCATTGGCTTTGTTTCCTTCCTTACTGCATCAAGGATCAATGCATCAGCTGTGTCCCATTCAGGGAGAATTAACACACCAACTTTATCCAACATATCTCTCCATTTCTCAGGAGTGATTGCTTTGAACTCTTCCATCATTTCTTGCTTAACTTCTTCTTCTACTTGGGCTGCATCTTTGAGAGGCTTCTCATTTACCCTTTTCTCACATCTAATCTTGAAATGATCAATGTTCTATTTCCAAAGAAACTGTAGAAAAGCTCCTCATGTGACGTAGTTGTTGTCAACTAAGAAATCTTCACTAGCTTGCTTAACAGTAGGGTCCAATTCTTGGCCTTTTAACTCACCATCAATTAAATCCATTTTAGCATTTGGTGGCTCTTCGAGCATCCCCTCTTGGGTCTCCTCATAGGTATAGGCAATCTCACCAAGACTCCCTAACTGCAATAGTTGTTCAGCCACAACTTGCTCATCTCCAATGTGGATAGGAGACTGAGATGGGGAATATTGAGGCTCATCAGTTTCAATTTATTTTCCCACTCTTTGCCTCTTAGGGGAACCCTGAATGTCTACAACATCTTCAATTTTCCTTTTTCCTTCTAAGGTGGAAGGCTTACCTGTCACCGGCATCATTACAGTGTACCTTGGCCTCTTATGCATTACATAGTCACCTAGTGGGATTGCTTTAGCAAAAGAAGGCTTGGCCAAGACCATCTTAACCTTATCAAGATTGTTTTTCATTATGGCCTCCCTCTTTTCTTTTAGGGTTTGCATGAGGTCTTCAAAATAAAGAATCAGGAACTTTATTTTCTCCTCAAATGGGGTGAAGCTAGACAAAGGGTCATAACTAGTGTCAAACTGATGAATAAAATCAAGGTCTTTCTTATATGCCACCCACTTCTCCTTCCTTATTTCCTACTCATCTAAGTTGAACTCATTCCTAATCAAATACTTTGGAAACTAAAATTGATGAGGCCTACCTCTGCATACTACTCTTTTCTTAAACATGCCATTGAAGAAGTCCTCAGGTTCTGCACATCTTGACACTGCAGTTGATAGCCTATATGGCTTAAAGAATTCTTCAAAAAATCTCCATCCACCCTTAGTGATTACAAAGTGGTGGGCCATGGTAACTATTGGGAAAATTGTCCCTTTACCTCTATTAGTCAATTCAGCTTCCTGTACCCCTCCAATCTACATTAACACTTCTACAATCCCTGTTTTCAATGGGACCAGATAGGGTAGTAAATAGGGGGTGCCTCTAAATCCAAACACTCTAAAAATATTAGACACGGGGTACAAATAGATGTCTCCCCAATTGTGAGCAATCTTGATATCCTCTGCAAACTCCTTAGGTCTGATAAACTCCAAAAGAGCCTTAGGGATTCTAGGGTTTTCTCTGCACAAGAGGATTCTGATTTTAGATGCAAAGCATCTATCAAACTTCAGGTAACTTTCATCCTCCCTATCCCATGATAAAAGAGTACTCCATAATTGCACTAGCATCTCCTCTTTATCCTTGACCTTAACCAGGTCCATCTCCTTTGCAAAGTAATCAACACCCTTGAATAGGAACATATGCATTAACATAGAATACCATCCAAATGGCTTGTCAACCTTACCACTCTTGATTCCTATTAGACCTCTATGAATGACATCAGTGAGGTATGAAGCATAATCAAATTTAATGGCCAAGGATAGATTCAAAATTTGGGCAATCATCAGCATATAATGGGTCGGCATATTCTTTTCAGCATCTTCCCTAAAGATCTGGCATAAAGCCCAATACATACCCTTAGCTCTCAAGGTGAATAGATTGAGGGAGAATGGTTCCATTGTGCTAGGGCCTACAACTGTTAACCCCCCTATCTTTACAAAGAACTCTCTCAATGGGCCACTCCTAAGATGATCCCTCTATGTGTTATAAACCTGGGCTAATAATTCAAAGTCAATAGGCTCTAACAAATTGGAGGATTCACTGAGTTTAAAAACTTTTCTGAATTCATCTTTATTGATTTCAATCAGGACTGGTCCCTTTATGTTCCTAATGCATCTTGCCACAGAATCATAATTCTGTGCAATCAAGGTTAATAGGTCTATATCCATAAAAACACCTAGGACCACAAGCTTTCCCACATCCTATTCCCATATGCCATTAACAGGAGCTGGGGAATTTCTCTGCCCAAATCTGACTTTGAAAATTCCTAAGCCTTACATTCCTATTTCAGGGTCTCTCAACCAATTACCCTTATCATACAGGCCATCTCCAATTTTCAGACAAGGGTGTTTGGGTACTAGCTCTTTTATCTTAGCCCTAGCATTGGTGGACATAGTTAGTTGTTCTAAAAAATTATCACATATGTTTCATTCTTGGTAGTTCACCCTCCCGATTAATTCTCTTCTTGGTGCCATTTTGGACAAGCAACTACACCACTAGTAACTAGCACAGACCTCTAACAAAGTATTTCACATGGCAATATTCAAGAACAAACCAGAATTATCAAGAAAAGCACAAAAAACCTGATTATCCGCTTGAAGAAAATCACTCTGCAATAATTCGCTCTGCAACATACTTCGATGGAACAATAATAGCAATTAAGTTGATGTGGACTCAAGAAGACAAGTTGGCATTTAAGTTTTAAGAATTAACTCCGCATGCTTTGTCTTTCTTTTCAGAATTGAATTCCCCTAATTGAATTCAAAACTAGCTCCAACGGGTCATGATTCCTCTGTTTCGCTCTTTCGCTATTTTGCAGAACATAAAACCCGTGCTCTTTTCTTTTGTGAAGCAACGCTAGCCATTGGATCATAGGAACCTACATTGTCTTTATCTCCACTTAATCTCTCTGCTTAAGTTATGGACCCTACCTTCTTTTCGCCACTTTGCAATCCTTAACAATCGAGCACTTCTCCTTCATGAAGCAATGCCAAGCGTTAGATCTAACTCAAGTCACCCAGCCTTTAACTACAATTGGGACCATCAATCTCTTTTACTAACCGCACCTGACCTTGACGGCTAGTGGTTTTCTCCATTTTGCTGAGGTTAATCTGTGGGCATCTTCGGGCCACAAAACAATGAGAATCGTTGGATCAATACTGAGATGAATGCCTTTTAAGGGGGTCCCTACATCTGGGAACCACTTACCCCACCTTTTTGCTTGTTAATAAATGCCACATGGCAATCGGCCATTAGCCATGGCAACTCACTTGGGTTCCACTCTGGATTTGCCACATGCCATCTTTCATTACTTCCACATAACTATCGGTTACACCTGGGCGAGCCCTTAACAATCCTTTTAGAAACACGTGTCACTTGGCATATCTCTATCGAGCTCCACAAATGTAGCAACCTTTTTGCCACATCACACCTACGTGTGACTTCCACCTGTCTTTCGCGACTCCGCGAACACTAATCATCATTCAGCTTGTGGCCACAAAATCACGAGAACCATTGGATCAAGACAGAGTCAATCAGCCTTTAACTTTGTGCTTAGCCTACCCTTTGGGCCCACCAGCCCTTTTTGCAACTTTGCGATGAATATCTTGCTTGCATCTTATTTTCGCAAAACTACGCAAACCGTCGGATCTCAGGAACTTGCTCGTTGCTTAATCTTGTTTAAAAAATGGCAGACGTGGATCCTCTGACTCACCTTTATCCATCTAGCATTTGGTCCATGATGTGTCACCTTCTTACTTGCCACTTTAAACCAGCTGGGCTACTTATCTAGAATGCCATGTCATTTCGCTACTTCGCGAAAGATAACTTTCAAGCACCTTTAATCAACGAAACTATGTTGGCCATTAGATCTCGGGAACTTGTACAAAGTAATGCAAAAATAGAAGCCAGAGGGTTTTATCATTCATTTGAGCGATTTTAAAGACCTAAACCCTTAACCTTTAAAGACTTAGAACAGATTCAAAGCAACCAAAAGCACACCTGACTCAAAATTTCAAAAATGTAGACAATTATGGGAAAGGAAAAACCCATTTCTTAAATAGTGATAACAACGGCTCTGACTGGGGATGGTTGATCGCAAGATCAACACAAGGACCTAGAAAACACTGGAGAAATAGACCAAGAACAAGCTCAAAAACAAACGACTTGAAGCAAACTATATACAAACAGAGGACCAACTATGCATGGACATCAAGAGAAATAATGTTTCAGGAATTGTCCATGCGTTGGAAATTCCTGTACTTCATCATTCATATTTTTCATAAATAAGAGTCCTTTCCATTTAAATCACAAACCACAAAAGGGCCAATCCATAATGACTCAAACTTTTTATGCTTTCCCTTGTCTTGTCCTCTTGCATTCCACTAAAGAACAACATCACCGATTTGAAACTTCCTCAATGATGTCCTTTTATTAAAAAGGTACTTAGACTGCATTTGGATCTTCAAGTTCCTCTTATGGGCTAATGACCTGATTTCTTCCACTTCAACCATCTGGATCATTCGGTCTTCCATAGGCTCTGACATTTCCATGCCTTCAGCTTGCAAAAACATATACACCAGAAGAAGATTGTTTACAGGCACTCTAGCCTGTGTACCATATACTAATTCAAATGGTGACATCCCAACAGTTTTCTTGACAGTGATTCTATCTGCCCACAAAGCTAATTTCAACTTCTGATCCCATGACCTCTTGTTTTCTTCTAATATTTTCTTGATAATGTTCAAGAGGCTTTTATTACTAGATTCTACTTGTCCATTCCCTTGAGGATGATAGGGCGAAGAGTAAGACATAAGTATCCCATGACTAGTACAAAATTTGGCAAACTCTTCTAACCTGAAACTCATAGCATTATCCATTACCAATTTCATAGGAACCCCAAATCTAGTTATGATACAATCCATCAAGAAATCAATAACAATTTTACTTGTAGCTCTTCTGGTGGGAATAGCTTCAATCCACTTTGTAAAATAATCGGTAGCTACTATAATCCACCTATGACCTCTTCCTGATTTTTCAACAATCTCTCCAATAAAGTCTATCCCCCATTGGACAAAAGGTGCTTCCACTGTAACTGGATTCAAGGGCAGTGCTCCTTCATATTTTAGCTTGGATGAAAACCTTTGGCATGGGTCACATCTCCTGACATATTCATGAGTATCCTTGAATAAGGTAGGCCAATAATACCTGGCCTGAACTATTCTTCCAGTAGTTGTCTTAGCAGAGTAATGACCTCCGCATACTCCATCATGCATTTCAATCAACATTTTCTTTGCTTGGAATTGATCTAAACACATCAGTAATCCTCCATCTCTATTTCTCCAAAACAAGTCACCTTGAATGAGAACATATTTCTGAGACTTCAATTTTAAGGTTCTTCTTTGGTTGTGTGTCATCCCTTCTGCAAATGTTGCATCCCTTAAAAAATGCACTATCTCTGAGTACCAAGGTTGCTTTTCAATACTAGTGACTGACATAATTTTGATTTCAACATTATTTATCTCAACATTCAGAAGATTAGATTCTGTCATAAGCTTGGCTAGACCAAGCCTCTCACCAACTTAGTGATCTTTATTTCCAAGTCAAATTCTTGGATTCTATTGATCCATCTACACCTTTTTCCTGTAACCTCAGATTGGGACAAAATATCCTTAACTGCAGCATGTGGGACATAAGAAGTGACTTTTGCATTCACAAGGTATGGCCTAAAAGCCTTAACAGCTTTAACTAAAGCATAAGCCTATTTTTCATGGTTTAATACCTTAATTTTGCTGCTTGCAAAGACTTGCTACAGAAAGCTATGGGATGTTCATATCCCTCATTATCCTTTTGTAACAAAACTGTAGCTAGTGTATGGTATGAAGCAAAAGAGAAGAGAGAAAAGGGATTACTGTAATCAGGAGATTTCAACACTGGTGCTTCCTGAATGGCCTTTTTAATCTCATCAAAAGCCCTTGATGCTTCTTGGTCCCAGCAAAATGTTGCATCCTTCTTGAGCAATTTTACAATGGGCTTCACTGTCTCTGCAAAATTTGCAATGAATCTTCTAACAAAATTAACCTTACCCAAAAAAGATTGGATACCTTTAACATTTTTTGGTGCAAGCACATATTTATTGCCTCAATTCTTTCAGGGTCTATTCTTACCCCTTCCTTGGACACAATATGCCCCAATAATTTTCCTTCAGTGATACCAAAATGACATTTATTAGGATTTAATGACATGCCAAATTCCAAAGCCTTATTGAATACCTTTTCTAAATGTCCACAGTGGTCATCGGCTTGTTTGGAGAAACAAGTTAAATCATCTTGCTAAACCACCATGATGATGTTGATGAATTCTTTAAAGGCTACATCCATAGCTCTCTGAAATGTAACTCCAGCATTTTTTAATCCAAATGGCATTCTTACATAAACATATGTTCCCCATGGAGTAGTGAAGGCAGTTTTGAATTGTTTAGAGCCCTTTACCAACACTTAATTGTATCCTAAAAAACCATCCATCATGGACAAAAGATCACAACCAGTTACTCTCTGTAGCATGGCTTCCATATTGGGTGAAGACTAGTTATCTTTTAGAGAAGCAACATTTAAATTTCTAAAATCCACACACAATCTAATGTCCCCATTTTTCTTTCTTACTGGGACCAAATTGGATGCCCATGAAGAATGTCTTATAGGTTTGATAATCCCCCCTTCTCTTAACTTAGTCAATTCTTGTTGCATCTTGGTTTCTAATAGGGGGTTAATAGGTCTCTGTTGTTGTCTGAAAGGCTTAGCATCTGGAAGTAAAGGGACTTCATGCTGAAACAAGTCTTGTCTATACGCCTTTAGGTCTTCATAAGACCAAGCAAAAACATGTTTGTATCTCTTAAATAAATTAATAAGATTAGTTCTGACATGAGGGGGTAATTTCTTTCCAATGTATACTTAGGGGATGATTCAGTCCCCAGGGTTACCTCCTCCAATTCTTCTAGCTTGGTGGTAGACTATTGATGTAAATGACTGTCATTGTAGTTGAACATACTCTCTAGCTCTACCAACCCTTTAGGTATCTCATTTATTTCCAATTGGACCAAGTCATTTCTGAACATTGTTTCCTTGTTGTCAACCACTTCCACCAATGCATTGCAATCAAACTTTTGTCTATCATAATCATCAACACATTGAATGAACCTAAGAATATCTTCATCACCAGCAAAGACTTGCCAATTATACACATTATCAGGGATGGCAGGCCTAGACTTTATTTCCACAATGGATATGCCAATTAGTGTTGCATCATCATCTTTCAATGCAACATTAGCTAAAAAATCTACCATGATATTCTTTGATCTCTCTATCCAATTAATAGAAAATGCACTAAAATGCTCAATGACATCCCGAACTACATGTTTATATCTCTTTAATCTATCATTTTTGGAAGCATATTTGGATCTTACCTGAGAGACAACCAATTCTGAATCTCCTAAAACTTTTAACAATTGTATCCCATTCCTCTTTGCAACTTCAAGCCCCAATAATAGAGCTTCATATTCTGCAGTATTATTCGTGCACTGAAAGGCTAAGAGAAAAGAATATTTAAAAGTTATACCTGATGGGGATACAAAAAGGACTCTTGCTCTAGACCCTTCTTTGGAGCAAGCTCCATCAAAATACATCTGCCATAAACCATGCTGTTGTGATTCTAATTCGGTCACAATGGGGTCAGTATTCTTCAACTGAGGTAAAATTGGTTGTAGTCTGAAATTATCAAGATCCACATCAATCATACAATTGAGCATATTAGGATCTACATTTTCAATTACTCTAGGAGCACGTGGTTCTCTGTACAACTTGACCTAATTCCCATTTATTGGGATGGTAGCATAAGATAAATCCAATTGGACATTTCCTCCTACTGCTGCTGCCCACTGCCTGGACAACAGCATACCATAATGGGGCTTAGTGTCAGTAACAATAATATCCATTTTGTAAGTTGCCTCAGGAAATGCTGCTATCTTCACTTCAACATCTCTCATTGTACCTATTACAGGTACTTCTCTGTTATCCATAGCATAGCATTTTCCATATACAGTAGTTACTGACAATCCTAGTTCTTTCATAACACCATAAGGAATTACATTAGCAGCTGCACCTAAATCTATCATACAGTTTTTTATCAGTCGATTATTCACTAACAAAGTAACATAAAAAGGATCTACTTGTGAAGGCTCTTGAGTAATAGTTGTTCCAACATAAACCTCTGGGGTTTGGAACTCCTAATCCTTTCCATTTTTGATTGAAACGGTGGGTAGGACTATGTTACTGTCAGATATATTAGAAAATAGAGATAAGGCAGCTTCTCTATGTTCTTTTATTTTCAGTAACTCTATTAATGGGACAGTAACTTTCATTTGTGTAAGAGCTTGAGCCATGTCAAATGTGGAATTACTTCTTAATTCAGTATTAGCTCTAACTCTTTCTGCCTTAGGCTGACTTGCCTTCTTTGTTGTGGCAGCTCCTTGTGTATCATTAATGCTTTTATCCTCTGTACTCTTGGATACATCTTTAATCTGATCTTTCTTTTCCTGAATCACTGGAGGAGTAGTAGCACTACTTGTTGTCCCCTTTTGAAAAACCTCTTTTATAAACATAGAACCAGGTTCACCCTGATCACTATCCCTTTTTGTGCTCCGTAAGTTGTAATTGTGCTTTGCCTTAGCTATAGCAGTTTTGGTGAGATTTTTCACTTCTTCCTCACTAGGTCTTCTAAGATGAACCTCTTCATCTTCAATGGTTACCACATTCAGTATAGGATACCAATCAAGTGTTAGTTGTCCTTGGTAGGACCTTTTACTATCCAACACATCACAGTCACTAAATTCACTCTGCAAAGACTCCTCATCACTTTCTATAATAGTCTCAAACATGTTAATATCAGGCTCAGCCTCTTGTCTCATGGACTCTTCTAAGGCTTGAGTAACTGCACACTAATGAGGGGAATGTGGACCATCACAAGCAATACACCAAGGAGTGTTCTCTATGTTATGAACATTTTTTCCTTTTAAGGGATCAGGGGTATCTTGGCTCTGAGCATTCTTAGGCTTCTCAGTCTAAGGTTTACCATCCTTCCAGTTGGTATTATAAGACATGTCATGCAATCTGGGAGGTCTATCTTGACAGTTATAGTGAGGCTTATCATTTTTATTTACTTTAATAGTTAGGTCCTTCATAGCAGTGACTGACTTCTCTATCTTATCTTCCTCCTTAGCAACTTTGTTTGGTTGCTATTTTGTTTCTTGCCATAACCTACCATCAGTTCTTCTTCCCAATTTCCCGGATGCATTCCTATTGCTCTCCACATTGATAGCAATTCTAAATGCATCTCTCAGGTTATGTGGATTTTTATCCCTCAAGATATAAGCCATTTTGGAATCAAATGCATTGTAATAAGTGTTCAGGCACATGTTATCATCTAACCTCATTACCTGATACAACCTATGCATGGCTTTCTAAAACCTAGCATTGAAATCAGTGACCATTTCATTATCAGATTTTCTGATATTATTAAATTCATTAAGCATGAAACTTACATTTGTTTTGTCACCATATTGCTCTTGAAATCAATTTTTAAAGTCCTCCCAAGACCCAGTGCTACTAACAGGGAGCCCTGTATACCAATCTCTTGCATCATCTATTAGGGACTGAACAAATAGTTTCATTATGACATCTTCATCTATTATCTCATAATCAATTATTAAGTCACCAAAAGATTTTAAATGCTCTTCTGCACTAATGGCATTATTTCTAGCAAACTTAGGGAGTCTATCTCTTAACTCAGTTGGAACATGGTTAGGATATTCAGGGATTCCATCAAAAAATAGCTGCCTATACTGTTCTAAATTGATAGGTCTTCTCTGGAATGGGTTAACAGTATTGTTATTACCCATATTAATTCTTACATTGGGGACTTGAGTTTGAGACATCTAGTTATTTTGATTAATGACAGGGCTTTGACTGGCTGTTGCTATATTAACAAGCAAGGTTGGTTGGATTTTAATAGGAGGGAGGGAGGTTTGCTTAGGTGGAGGTTTATTTAGATCTTCTGATGGAAAGATAATGGGTGGAGCTTTTAGATATCCAATTTTTCTTTTAACTTCTTGGTTAGCAACCTCTAACTCAGCTTTCTCCAATTCCATTTGTAAGTCTTCTTTTTCTTTCCTCATTCTTTCCATCTCCTTTTCATGTGCGGATAATCTATGAGAGATTTCCACTATAGTTCTAGATCCCGACCCATCTTCCATGCATTTCTACTTTCCTTTATCAATCTCATTTCTAACAGGCTATGGGTCACTAAGAACCTCCCTATTTGGTTGGGTTATTGACTTATATGCTGGTTTGGCCTTGCGGACTAGAATTTCCCTTATCATAGGACCTTCATCCTCGCTCTTTACCTTTTCTTGGGCAAGGACCTCAAGATCTGCAATCTATCTCAGAAGCTTGTCTCTTTCCATCAATTTGGCTTTAACTTCTCTTTCTTTATTGGCTTCCTTTTGGGTTCTCAAAGAGACGAGATGATGGACTTTTCTATTTAGGTCCTCTATCTCTTGGGATATCTTATCTTCATTGGGGAAAACTTATTCTGAGTCTAATATATTGACTTGATCAATATCAATCAAGCTAATGTTTCCATCAATCGTCCTAGGTACAGAACTTCCAACTATATTTGAACTAGTTTTGTCTCTTCCAGAGGCACTAATATGAGATATACCTTGATTTAAAATATTAACATCTTCTAAATTCCCAAAAAAACCAGAATGGAAACCAAAAACCTCATGTTCAGATTCTCTTGAAGAAGAATTTGATCTAGCATAAACAGGTCTTTCAGATATCTTACCCAGATTATTTCATTTCTGGACCCAAGCAGCATTTGACGGCTCATGAAATGCTGACCTTTTCTCACCTCTTCTTGATTGTTCAGGCAATCCTTCCTACAATGTTTCACGAGGATGTTTTTTCATGAAAGATCGAGTATACTTTCCTCCACTTGTTTTCTTTTCAGAATTTTCTTATTTTCAAAAGGACTAGTTAAATAAACAGAGTCACCACCCACAAATCTATGGGAGATATGAAATCAAGCTGGACTCATAGTATGACTCTCCCTAGTAGAGTCACCACTTTTGTTGTTCTCAAAATCTGATTCTCCTTAAGATCATTATAATAATATGATAAACTCTGTTTGCAGAAGAGAGATCATAGAGAAGGAAACTTTCAGAACAACATATGACAAGGTTTGATTAACCTTCTACACTTCGAAATTGTCCAAAGTTTAGGTAGGTATACCTTTTGTGAACTAAATTCACACTTTTAAAAGACAAATCCACAGTAAACCAGTCCGAAAACCAGTGGATCTTATGACCTTAAAACCTACTGAAATAAAGAAATAAAACTTGGACTCATATTCAGTATTGACCTACAAGATATGTAGAAAGACAACCATAATAGATACCAATGCCTTATCCAGGCCACAGAGTCATCTAAGTTCAAACAATACTCCCACAATCAAACATCTTCACACATCCTGTCAGCTTGGCTTCTACAAATCCCCACATATGCCTGACATACATAAGAATTTATTCAAACCAAACTAAACTACATTTAATCCCACAAAGAATTTACTGATAGAAATGATTCCCGCATATTTAATTCCCCTCCTGAAGAGAAAAGCTAAGAAGCACATCTACTTGAAGTTACCTTACAACCCATATTCAAAAGGAATAACCCTAGATTACTCAGAATGAAACAGTAAAAATTTGCAAAAAATACTTGAAGACAACACAAAGTTTGAGCTCAAAACCGACGGTCTGTATATTGATATTATTTCAGAAAGTATTACAAAAACTTTTGAATATTCTCCATTAACTTAGAAAAAAGCTTAAATAAATTTCTGTAGCATTTTCTTACAAATTCCTTGTGATCCCTCTTTTACTAGTCCTGGTATCCATTTATAATAACATGGATGCATACAAAGCTTCGGACTTTCTTTTCAAAAAAGTTTGTTACAAAAAACTCCTTCACTCAAGAAGCAGTTACATTTCCTTTTCTGCTTCAAAGGCTTTTTAAATTGGTGGCTCTTCTGCAATATCCTCTGACCATTTAGGAGTGCCTTCTAACTGTTCTAGAACATGTTCCAACTGTTGTGGAGCATTTTCTTCTTGAATCTCCACGTCAGCCACCGCATACTTTTGGGACCATCCTTGGAAAACATCATCAGTAGGCCATGAGTGGCCAATAATTGTTTTATTCAATTTTAACAACTTTTTCCAGGCCTTCCTCACTTTCCTTACCTCTAAATCCAAAAACCCATAATGAGATTTGATCTTCACTATTTCCTCAGATGTTTTAACAAACAAAGAGGTGTCATCTTTATTTATTATCTCATTTACCCTAAAGGATAAATTAGCCTTTAACTCATCTAGCCATGCATGTTTATCCTTTAACTAATTCTGGTTGAGAAAACCTCCAGGAAACAATGCAAATTTATGCTTAGTATATTCTTTCCTATACAAATTAGCTTTTCTTTCCACATTAGCTCTGCCTTCAGCCAACTTTGTTAATCCTTTTTCCAACTTAAATCTAGACTTGATAATGACATCAGCTCCTGCCTCATCATATGATGCACACATAAGTTCTAAGTCCACTTCCCAGGGAAACCATTTATTCATAATAGGCTCTAAAATAGCCTTATCTTCATTCAACTCACTAAGAGTATCCAAAATTCTTTTCATGTTGATATATACTGTAGGAGCATCAATAGTGTCAGTAAAACTTGAAATTGTTGCCTTTATCTTCTCCTCATACTTGTTTGCAAATAAGGCTTGGGCCTGTTGCAACTTTTCCATTTCATGTTGATAAGTCTCAGCTGGTTGGAAACTAGAAGGCATAGGAGAAGCAGGGAATTCTATAATTGGACTAGTAGGTGGCGGTCTTGATGGAGAAGAAGTGATCATCAATGTTGAAGATTCACCTTGATGATGTTGAATTTCCAATTGGCTCTGGAGCTTAGTGATGATGTTGTTCCTATTCGCTATTTCTTCCTTAGCCTCATTATAAGCTTTTAAAATAGTTTCCAACTTCAATTGAAGAGTAGCCTTTTCTTGGGCTTCTTTCTCTGCTACAGCCACATTAAACTTTGTAGTTTCTAGAACAGTACTAGCTGCTTCCACCACTCCTGTGTCTTTAACCCTCTTAACAATCATTCCTCCAAAGAGGCTAGAATCTGAGGCATCTTTTTTCCTCTTGCTCTCATCTTTCTTTAATGACCATAAGACAAGAGAAAAATTATCCTTGTTAAAGGTCACACCTTCCATTGGCTTTGTTTCCTTCCTTACTGCATCAAGGATCAATGCATCAGCTATGTCCCATTAAGGGATGATTAACACACCAGCTTTGTCCAACATATCTCTCCCTTTCTCAGGAGTGATTGCTTTGAACTCCTCCATCATTTCTTTCTTAACCTCTTCTTCTACTTGGGCTGCATCTTTGAGAGGCTTCTCATTTACCCTTTTCTCACATCTAATCTTGAATTGATCAATGTTCTATTTCCAAAGAAGTTGTACAAAAGCTCCTGATGTGACGAAGTTGTTGTCAGCTAGGAAATCTTCACTAGCTTGCTTAACAGTAGGGTCCAATTCTTGGCCTTTTAACTCACCATCAGTTAAATCCATTTTAGCATTTGGTGGATCTTCGGGCATCCCCTCTTGGGTCTCCTCATAGGTATAGGCAATCTCACCAAGACTCCCTAACTGCAATAGTTGTTCACCCACAACTTGCTCATCTCCAATGTGGATAGGAGACTGAGATGAAGAATATTAAGGTTCATCAGTTTCAATTTCTTTTCCCACTCTTTTCCTCTTAGGGGAACCCTGAATGTCTACAACATCTTCAATTTTCCTTTTTCCTTCTAAGGTGGAAGGCTTACCTGTCACTGGCATCATTACAGTGTACCTTCGCCTCTTATGCATTACATAGCCACCTAGTGGGATTGCTTTAGCAAAAGAAGGCTTGGCCAACACCATCTTAACCTTATCAGGATTGTTTTGCATTATGGCCTCCCTCCTTTCTTTTAGGGTTTGCATGAGGTCTTCAAAATAAAGAATCAGGAACTTTATTTTCTCCTCAAATGGGGTGAAGCTAGACAAAGGGTCATAACTAGTGTCAAACTGATGAATAAAATCAAGGGCTTTCTTATATGTCACCCACTTCTCCTTCCTTAGTTCCTACTCATCTAAGTTGAACTCATTCCTAATCAAATACTCTGGAAACTAAAATTGATGAGTCCTACCTCTGCATACTACTCTTTTCTTGAACATGCCATTGAAGAAGTCCTTAGGTTCTGCACATCTTGACACTGTAGTTGATAGCCCATATGGCTTAAAGAATTCTTCAAAAAATCTCCATCCACCCTTAGTGATTACAAAGTGGTGGGCCATGGTAACTATTGGGAAAATTGTCCCTTTACCTCTATTAGTCAATTCAGTTTCATGTACCCCTCCAATCTGCATTAACACTTCTGCAATCCCTGTTTTCAATGGGACCAGATAGGGTAGTAAATAGGGGGTGCCTCTAAATCCAAACACTCTAAAAATAGTAGACACGGGGTACAAATAGATGTCTCCCCAATTGTGAGCAATCTTGATATCCTCTGCAAACTCCTTAGGTCCGATAAACTCCAAAAGAGCCTTAGGGATTCTAGGGTTTTCTCTGCACAAGAGGATTCTGATTTTAGATGCAAAGCATCTATCAAACTTTAGGTAACTTTCATCCTCCCTATCCCATGATAAAAGAGTACTCCATAATTGCACTAGCATCTCCTCTTTATCCTTGACCTTAACCGGGTTCATCTCCTTTGTAAAGTAATCAGCACCCTTGAATAGGAACATATGCATTAACATAGAATACCATCCAAATGGCTTGTCAACCTTACCACTCTTGATTCCTATTAGCCCTCTATGAATGACATCAGTGAGGTATGAAGCATAATCAAATGTAATGGCCAAGGACGGATTCAAAATTTGGGCAATCATCAGCATATAATGGGTTGGCATATTCTTTTCAGCATCTTCCCCAAAGATCTAGCATAAAGCCCAATACATACCCTTAGCTCTCAAGGTGAATAGATTGAGGGAGAATGGTTCCATTGTGTTGGGGCCTACAACTATTAACCCCCCTATCTTTACAAAGAACTCTCTCAATGGGCCACTCCTAAGATGATCCCTCTATGTGTTATAAACCTGGGCTAATAATTCAAAGTCAATAGGCTCTAACAAATTGGAGGATTCACTGATTTTAAAAACTTTTCTGAATTCATCTTCATTGATTTCAATCAGGACTGAACCATTTATGTTCCTGATGCATCTTGCCACAGAGTCATAATTCTGTGCAATCAAGATTAACAGGTCTATATCCATAAAAACACCTTGGACCACAAGCTTTCCCACATCCTATTCCCATATGCCATTCACAAGAGTTGGGGAATTTCTCTGCCCAAATCTGACTTTGAAAAGTCCTAAGCCTGACATTCCTATTTCAGGGTCTCTCAACCAATTACCCTTATCATACAGGCCATCTCCAATTTTCAGACAAGGGTGTTTGGGTACTAGCTCTTTTATCTTAGCCCCAATAGTGGTGGACATAGTTAGTTGTTCTAAAAAATCATCACATATGTTTCGTTCTTGGTAGTTCACCCTCCTGATTAATTCTCTTCTTGGTGGCATTTTGGACAAGCAACTACACCACTAGCAACTAGCACAGACCTCTAACAAAGTAATTCACATGGCAATATTCAAGAACAAACCAAAATTATCAAGAAAAGCACAAAAAACCTGAATATCCGCTTGAAGAAAATCACTTTGCAACAATTCGCTCTGCAACAAACTTTGATGGAACAATAATAGCAATTAAGTTGATGTGGACTCAAGAAGACAAGTTGGCATTTAAGTTTTAAGAATTAACTCCGCATGCTTCGTCTTTCTTTTCATAATTGAATTCAAAACTGGCTCCAATGGGTCATGATTCCTCTGAGTCTTTCCTCTATTTCTCTCTTTCACTATTTCGCAGAACATAAAACCCATGCTCTTTTCTTTCGTGAAGCAACATTGGCCATTGGATCACAGGAACCTACATTGTTTTTATCTCCACTTAATCTCTCTACTTAAGTTTTGGGCCCTACCTTCTTTTCACCACTTTGCAATCCTTAAGAATCGAGCACTTCTCCTTCGCGAAGCAACGCCAAGCTTTAGATCTAACTCAAGTCACCCGGCCTTTAACTACAACCGGGACCATCGATCTCTTTTACTAACCGTGCCTAGCCTTGACGGCTAGCAGTTTTCACCATTTCACTGAGGTTAATCTGTGGGCATCTTCGGGCCATGAAACAACAAGAATCATTGGATCAATACTAAGATGAGTGCCTTTTATGGGGGACCCTACATCCGGGAACCACTTACCCCACCTTTTCGCTTGTTAATAAACTCCACATGGCAATCAGCCATTAGCCATGGCAACTCGCTTGGGTTCCACTCTGGATCTGCCACATGCCATCTTTCATTGCTTCCACATAATTGTCGATTACACCTGGGCGGGCCCTTAATAATCCTTTTAGAAACACGTGTCACTTGACATATCTCTATCGAGTTGCACAAATGTAGCAACCTTTTTGCCACGTCACACCTATGTGTGACTTCCACCTATCTTTCGCGACTCCACAAACACTAATCATCATTCAGCTTGTGGCCACAAATTCATGAGAACCATTGGATCAAGAGAGAGTCAATCGGCCTTTAACTTTGTGCTTAGCCTACCCTTTGGGCCCACCAACCCTTTTTGCAACTTCATGATGAATATCTCGCTTGCATCTTATTTTCATGAAACTACGCAAACCATCAAATCTCAGGAACTTTCTCGTTGCTTAATCTTGTTTAAAAAATGGCAGACGTGGATCCTCTGACTCACCTTTATCCATCTGGCATTTGGTCCATGATGTGTCACCTTCTTACTTGCCACTTTAAACCAGCTGGACTACTTACCTGGAATGCCATGTCATTTCGCTACTTCGCGAAAGATAACTTTCGAGCACCTTTAATCAACAAAAGTACACTGGTTGTTAGATCTCGGGAACTTGAGCATTTTTTAAGCTTATTATAAAACTCCTTACCCGGGCCCATTAACCTTTCACTACTTTGCAAAGGATAAAGCACATTCAGTTTGACATCATGAAGTCACGCCGTCCGTCCGATCAGATGGGACTTGATCGGTATTTAGCTTTAGTTCGAACCTATGTGTCGGGTCCACCTTTTTACCTTTCACTACTTCACGATAGATAAATTGTGAGCACCTTTTGGTCACGAAACTACATGGACTGTTAGATCAACAGAAAGTTGCGTGATGCTTACAAGGCCCGATGGACACTTAGAAAACAGGCAGATTTAAAAGCGGAAATGTAAAACATTTGACGGGACCGCCTAGGTAAAAGTCAAAGCGGGGGACACTTTGCATGACTTAAGACCCATTACTTAAGTGAATAAAGTAATGCAAAAATAGAAGCCAGAGGGTTTTATGAGTCATTTGAGCAATTTTAAAGACCTAAACCCTTAACCTTTAAAGACTTAGAACATATTTGAAGCAACCAAAAGCACACCTGACTCCAAATTTAAAAAATATAGCCAATTATGGGAAAGGAAAAACCCATTTCTTAAACAGTGATAACAGATGCAGCTAATAACTGTACACAGGTTCTATGGATGAAGCAAATGTTGAAGGATATCAAAGTGCACTACACTGGACCGATAGTTATTCACTGTGATAACTCTACTGCTATTGACTTATCAAAAAATCTGGTATTTCACTCTAAGACAAAGCACATATCTATCAAGTATAAATTTTTTAAGGAGAAGGTGGAATAAAATGAAGTTACACTGGTTTATGTGAACACTAAAGAGAAGATTGCACATATTTTCACTAAAGCTTTGCCTAAAGAACCATTTGAGTACTTGAGAGACAAGTTAGGGGTTTTTGTCCCTCCGAAAAAGAACTTAGTGATGCTTTTTGGCATCAATCTGGTATGTATTATCAAATATATTATTCATTCTCGCACTAATGTGGGGATGCTACTGCTCTAGGGGAGTAGTTAGCCTTGTGATTCAGTGGTTTATGTTTTTTCTTTCATTTTTTTGTCAAATTTGTGGCATTGATGTCAAAGGGGTAGAGATATTGATGTAAAAAACTTAAGGATTTGTATACATTAGGGGAAGAGATATATGTGTAATTCAGAGCTTTACAGAGATATTATTCAAAGGGGGATTTTGGTCTTTATTTCATAACTTCGTTGCTATATCTTTGAGTGGGAGATTGTTGGTTGTCTTCCATTGGGGGAGACTTATTTGGCATTTCTTGGTACTTAGATGTTTTTCACATCTAGTGTTGCCATCAATGCTAAGGGGGAGATTGTTGGCCATTTGGAGGAATTGATTATGTGTTGCATTGATGTTTTGTCATTGATGTCAACACTAGTTGTTTTGGATGCTTTACCGACACTCTTTTGGTCCTGGTAGGCTGTGTGGTTTCTGGTTGGTTTGGATCCGACATGCTCCGATATGCTCTGGTATGTTTTGGTTACAGAATTGGCTTAATCATACTACTCATGTTCATATACAGCCAGTTGGTTTTGGTCTAGTGATCGGATGCTATCCTGTTTGCTTGGAAGCTTGGTTTGTGGTTCCGACGAGGGTTTCACCGGCAGAGCTTTGTTGAAGATCTTTGATGATATGCATAAGTGGTGTTGGTGCAGCTTATGGTATGGATTCAGGATGGTGATGGTGTTAAAGTTTGAGACTTGGTAGATTGGGATCATTTCTTTAGTGTGTAGACCTATATTGGGTCTGGGTGTTATCTAGGTTTTGGACCAGCTTAATGTAACATGTAGATTGGACCTCTCGATGTGTTTCTGGGATCTCTTATGAGTTGGATATTATTTTTTTGGTCTAAGGCCAACAATTTTTTTAATAATGTAATTGGTTTATTGTTTGGTGGTCGACCTAATTATTTATGGTCGAGGGTTTGTATATATATGATGTAAGTGTTAGGATTCCCAAAGATACTGAGAGGGGGGGTGAATCAGTATCTGAATGGTAATAATATTTTCTTAACTTATAACATGAAAAGCATATTAAAACTGTGTATTGGTAAATCAGAAATAATATAGCAAATAAGAATAACAACCACAACATGAAAAACATACCATAACACAATGTTTTAATGAGGAAACCCAGTGTGGGAAAAACCTCAGTGGGATTTGTGACCTGCAATATTCACTTACTAGCCAATAAGAGAATATTACTGCTACAATAGGGGCCTGCACATGCAGGAAGGCCAAGTGCCTAGAGCTCACTGCTCAATTACAAAAGAAGTCACACTAACTTACAAAATGGATTATACTAATCCAATGTCTTGTATTGCTTCAGATTAGCATCTGCTATGCCAGATTCGGTACCGGTTTAAGCTCTGCTACATACATAAACCCTTATCCAATAATTCACATATTAGTTCTGCTACCTTTACATCATATTTCACATCATACCTCATACAAAATGATCTACAATTATCTCATACATATATGAGTCATATTACAATGTGAGGCCTCACCTCGACTCAGTCTGACATTCAGTGGATTTTATATTTAGACTATTATGGATACTTTATTTTGATGCATTTTGAGACTTAGAACTTATATGATTTCAGGATTTGGATAACATTGCTATGATTTGATGATTTACTTACATGCTTTATGAGATAGAACACTACATGATTATTAGATAGAATGATATTGCAATGATAGATGTCGTTATTGAATTTGCAGGACTTTACTCTGAATATAGAACTATGATGTATGTTTAGTTTTTGTGAATTGGGATGAAATTTGCTTATGTGAATTTGCTTGATAAAGATGTATTCATTCTGTGCAGATGAAAATTGTATGCTAGTAATGATGTGCATTGTTATATTATTGAATTATATTATATTTGGATATTTGAAAGTACTAATGTGTAAATTGAGATGCGCAGGAAATTTACCATGTGACCATGGAAAATTACGGAGAATCAAACCTAGACTTATGTATGTTCGTAAAGCCAGGGTTTGTCTATTTGGAGAGACAACACCCCGTTTGTGTTGTATTTTATTCGTATCAGTATATGCTGCATGAGTGTTAAGTGTTAATTAAATTTAATGTGTAAAAACCACGAGAGACAATCTCATGTTTTATTTTTGTAAAAGTATTTTATTAGTGTCACTTGACACGTGTGGATTTAAATTTAAATATTTTATTTTGTCTCTTGGTGGGAAAGTGTTTAATTATAGTTTTCTTAAATAAATTAATGTGTTGTCATAAATATTTTGGGAATATAATATTTGGAGTGGTCAACTTATGTTTGACCCGAAAATAAACTTCAGAGGGGTTTAAAATGGGTTAAATGAACACCTAGGGGTAGTTTAATAGGGTTTCCTAAAGCCCATAAGGTATACCTAGGGGTTAGGGGTAATTTTAGGCAAGTTTCTACTTTATAATGATCTTTTTAACGCTTTAAAAATTGGCTTTTTTGAGTTGAGCGAAAATTGAAAATTGAAGTTAAATCAAATCAAGATTTTTCCTCTTGGAAGGAGAGTCTTTTTGGTTTTTTTGCTTTCTTTCTTCTTTTTTTGTTTTTTTTTAGAATCCTGTGAGAACTCAGAGAGTGAGCTTCTTAAGGAAGATTTTTGGGAATAGCAGGGCAATCACCCACTCTCCATCTTTGGAGACAGAAGAAAAATTGGAAGGAAAATAATGTTATGGAATAGAGAAATTGAATAAGGGTAGAAGGAAAAAGATTTGTGGATTGGGCAGCTCTTCATCAAATATCATAATAACCTTTGGGCAGATTAAGGTTGGTTTCAATTTTTACTTTTAATATCTTCTTCTTGTTCATGTCTGGAAGTTTGTTGGTGTAAGAAAACTGTATTCTTGAAAGTGTATGTTTGAAAATCTTTTGGTATTTTGTTTTTATGAATTGATGTGTTTTGGGAGTTTTCTCAAGATCTCTTACTCTTGGGAGAGAAGAGGATCTTGAGGGTGGTAGCAGTGACAGCCCTCGAGTGAGAGACTCTCTTTTGAGAGCGATCACAAGGGATCTTTGTGTGACCCTTGCTGCATGGCCTGTTTGTGCAATGGGGGTCATAAGGAGGGATATAAGGCTAGAATGCCTTTGGGGGGCATAAGGAATAAGGGGTTGAGAATTCTTGATATTTTTATTGTGCCATGAGGTGGCTTCTTGTTTATTTCATACTTGCAGTTCTCCTCAGGGTATTTGGTCCACTACCACCCATTGAAAATGTTCATCACCAAAGTGTGGTTCTGTGAAAGCCAAGTTGGGAATGTGTCTGAAAAGAATCTATATGCAATGCTTTCTATGTGTTTGCCTGTTTGTAACCCGTCTAGGATTTGGTTCTCCGAGCTCGGGGGTGGCTACCAGTTAGCCTAGGCTGGGAGGTGACCACTCCGTGGTCATATTTGTGTTTTCTATTATGCAGGAAAATTCAGAGGAAAGAGAATAGGAACCAAGAAAAAGGCACTGAAGATTATTATTGAAGATTCTTAAATTCAGTTGCAGATGTTTGTTTAAAATTGTTATAGAAATATGCCTCATTCATAGAAAAGAGAAGCAAGTTGTAAATTGTGAAAATAGACTTGAAGTTTTTTTATTGTTGTGATTATTCAGAGAAACATCCTGAAAATTTGGAAGAATATCTTAGAGATGTTATTAAAAAGAAAAGCTTGTTATTTCTACTTCTGGTTTTAGAAAAAGAAAAGTTAATTTGTGTTGCATGCAAAAGCTTCTTGTATTTTGGAAAGAAATAAAAGAATTGTTTTCATTTAGATTTTACCTATATTTTTACTTGAGGCAAAATAGAAGTTTATTTAAGCTGAAAGATTTTAAGTATTTTAAATGGAAAAAGTTGTTTTATGTGAATAATTTATTAGAAGAAAAAAATCAATGAATTTCTTTATTTCCAGAAAAAGTATAATGTATCTTTGAATAGTATTCTAAATTGTATTTTAGTTAGCATTGATTTAAAAGCTTATTAATTATATATATATATATATATATATATATGATTTAACTTAATGCTTTTCCCTTTAATTATTTTAGTTTAAAATTTTGCATGTAAATTCTCTTTTAAAAATATATATAAATTTATATTGAAATAAATTTCATCCTTTTAACTATGCTTATTTAAGTTATGTAAATATAAATATATATATATATATATATATATATATATATATATATATATATATTTATATATATATATATATATATATTTATATTATTATATATTATATTTAAAAAAAAAAAATGCATTCGGGTCCTCGCGGACTCCACCGTGTGTACGCACAGTGGAGGGCCGCATGGCGCCCACTGTGTGCACACATAGTGGAGCCGCTTTCGGCTCCCACTGTGTGGGCACACAGTGGCGGCCACTGTGTGGCCACACAGTGGGGAGCCGCTAGTGGCACCCACTGTGTGGGCACATAGTGGTGCCGCGGAGCCCACTGTGAGCTCACACAGTGGCGTGCGCGGCCAGCCCGCCTCCCAAACTCCCGTGACCTGCAAACAAAGAAATCATGGCCGCCTTGGGGGTCTTCGGCCTAGCAAGATCTTTGACTATTAAAAAAAAATATATGGGTTAAAACCCTAGCCCGGATGGGGCTAGGGCAGTTCGGTTTTTTTTAAAATAAAAAAATATTAATTAGTTTAGATATTATAAATGTGAGAAAATTAGAACCCTAATTAGGGTTGGGGAAACATATGGTTTAATAATTAGGAAGTTAAAAATGGCTTTTGAGTTAGAGTTAAAATATTTAACATATAAGTAAAATATATAGAGTTAAAATATTTAACATATAAGTAAAATATATATATATATATGTTTCCATATATATATATGGGAATATATATATGTATATATATGAATTTTGAGCATTTTGAATAAGTAATTAAATTATAAATATATATATATATGTATATACAAATATGTATATATATATATATATATATATTTATATATTCCTGATTTTAATTTGGAATAAATTATAAAGAGAAATTTAAAAAAAAAATTTGATAAGACTATATAGTCATATTGGAGGATAAATTAAATTTTTTCTCTCCTATTTCCTTTAGCTTGATTAATTTAATAAACCTATTGACTAGGTATCTCTTGGAGATAGAATTAAACCAGTAGGTTTTCCGCAATTAAAATTTAACAATTTATCGATGCTTAGTTCATTTCAGAATTAGCTCGAATTTAATAATGGAAAATTTCATTAACGCTTGTCGCGAGAGTGAACTTGTTAATTAAATTAGTATGTTTTTTAAAAAAAAATTGTTCCTTTTTTGTCCTAAATTTTGGGCATGACATTTTGGTATCAGAGCAAGGTTTCCACACTAGGAGCCTTACTCACTTACGTTTCGCCTTAGAATATTTTAAAATTATTTTGTTAATGGAATTTTGAATTTAAATAAATTTAATTCTAAAAGAAATAAATTAATTGTTTTGTCTTATTTTCCTCTAAGGATGCCTCCGTTGACGCGACAAGCTCGCAAGCGCGGACGGGGTCCTAGACGTGTGCACATAGCACACGATGAGGTAGAGAAGGAGGCATCGGTTCCAGAGGAGAACCCAGAAGCACCTCCTGAATACCCAAATGAACCTAACCGAGACCTCTTAGCAGCCATTCAGAATCTTATTGGCATTGTTCAGGAAAGGATTCCAGCAGAGAACCCTCAGGTTAGGAGTCATGACTCTGGGAGTCATAGTTCTGTTGATAGAGAACGAAGCAGGAGCCTAGCTCCGATTCCTGTAGAGAGTCAGGGTGGTAATGAGCCAGAGTCAGTGCATATGCTAGGACCACCTCCAGTGGTGGAACCAGTTTATTTTGAGAGAGGACGTCGAGATCCAGGGGATCTCATCAGGGAGGTCATGCGCCTCCAACCACCATCCTTCGGAGGTTCTACAGATGGAGTAGAGGCTGAGGCATGGCTTCTAAGTCTTGAGAGGTGCTTTGCGTTGTGTTCATATGAGAGCAACTTGAAAGCACGTGTTGCAGTTCATCTTCTGAGAGGGACAGCCTCCACCTGGTGGAGACAGGAAGAGTACAAATGCGGATTAGTTCCTGATACACTCACTTGGGAGATATTCACAGAGAGGTTCCATGAGAGGTACCTATCAGAGCACTTCAGGCAGCGTCGTATAGACGAATTTCATGATCTCTAACAAAAAGGCTTGTCAGTAACCCAGTATGAGAGTAAATTCTTTGAGTTGTTGTCATATGTAGATTATCTAAAGGATGAGAAACTTCTTGTAAACCGCTTCATCAGGGGATTGAATGCCGGTATAGCCGAGCCTGTTAGGATGTCCGCTCCAGAGAGCCTTTGGGTTGCTGTAGAGAAGGCACTGATTGCCGAGGAAATTCAGGTTAGACCACAAGACAATAGGGATCGGTTTCAGAACCGAAATCCCGCACCTTAGACTTATGGATTCCAGAAACCACATTGGAAGGGGAAAAACCGAAATTCTCAGGGGTTCTCCAAACCCCCTCCTCCACAACAGACACCTCAGAACCAGAGGCAAAAGCCTCCATAGTATCAGCAGGGCTCGAAGCCAAAGCAGTGGCAGACTCAGGGACAGAAACGTGATCAGAGAGCACAAGAGCAGTACACACAGCCGGCGGGGACTCAGCAGTCCTCCAGGGGTGGGTACAGTGGATCCAGTAGGATAGGAGGTTGACCATTCTCTAGGCCTCAGGGTGCCCAGTTCCAGGCACGGGGTGCTTGCTTTACATGTGGAGCCATGGGGCATTTGGCGAGGGATTGCCCTCAGGGACAGGTAGCAGGGAGTCAACGGATGGCCGCTTCAGACCCGACAGTTGGTGATATGGGCAGGTCCCATAGAGTATTCGCAGCGGTTGACAACCGCCAGGCTGATCATCAGGCCACGGTTATCGAATCTTTAGGTATAATCAGAGGTAACAATGTATCTATTTTGTTTGATTCAGGAGCTATTGACTCCTTTATATCTCCATCGGTTGTGGAACATTGCGGGCTAGTGGCAACTAGGCAGGATGTCAGTTGGGAAGTGGAATTAGCTTCAGGGGCTAGAGTGTCAGTGGAATCAGAGGTTAGGGCATGTCAGCTGCAGATTGGCAAGACCACCACTTTAGTAGACCTTAGAGTGACTCCACTTGGATCTTACGGAATCGTAGTTGGCATGGATTGGCTTTATGCCCACAGAGCCAAGATGGATTGCCGCCTGAAAAGGATCAAGTGTGAGGATGATCATGGTTCGCCCATAGTCATCACCAGGATTCAGAGGCCCGTGTCTCTTCGTATGATCTCCACAATGCAGCTTAAGCGGAGCATGCGGAAGGGATGTCAGCTTTTTGCTATCACTATCAGTGACAGAGGGGAAGAGGAGGAAAAAGAAACATCGCTCGATGACCATCCTATCCTTAAGGGATATTCAGATGTATTTCCTTCAGAGCTACCAGGAATGCCTCCCCGCAAAGAGATTAATTTTCATATAGATCTTGTACCAGGAGCCGAGCCAGTTTCCCGAGCACCTTATAGAATGACCACAAATGAGCTTAATGAACTTAAAATTCAGCTTGAGGAACTTCTTGAGAAGGGTCATATATGTCCTAGCGTATCCCCGTGGGGTGCACCAGTCATCTTCGTTAAGAAGAAGGATGGATCTCTCCGATTGTGTATGGATTATCGGTAGCTAAATAAAGTAACCATCAAGAACTGATATCCTTTGCCCAGAATTGATGATTTATTTGACCAGCTTCAGGGTGCCAAAGTCTTTTCCAAAATAGATCTGAAGTCAGGATACCATCAGTTGAGGATAGTGGAAAGTGATATCCACAAGACCGCATTTCACGCTAGATATGGTCACTATGAGTTTACCGTAGTCCCCTTTGGACTTACGAATGCCCCAGCAGTTTTTATGAGCCTCATGAATGGGGTGTTTCGTACCTTTCTGGACCGTTTTGTTATTGTGTTCCTCGATGATATACTGATATATTCTCAGAATGAGAAGGAGCATGAGGAGCACCTGAAATAGGTATTGCAGTGTTTGCGGGATAACCAGTTGTTTGGCAGCCTATCGAAGTGTGCTTTCTTTCGATCTGAGGTCAAGTACCTTGGACACGTTATTTTCGGTGATGGGATCTTAGTTGACCCATCAAAGATTAGGGCTATTATGGATTGGCCAGCGCCTACCAGTGTGACAGAGGTCAGGAGTTTCATGGGTTTAGTAGGATATTACCGACATTTTGTCGAAAGTTTCTCCAGAGTCGCACACCCTATTACCTCTCTTCAGCGTAAAGGGAAGAAATTTGAGTGGACAGAGAAGTGCAAGAAGGCCTTTCAGGAACTCAAGAAGGCACTTACTAGCACTCCTATCCTTGTTGTACCAGATCCTTCAGCTGACTTCATGGTCTGTACAGATGCTTCCCTAGAGGGTTTAGGGGCAGTCCTTATGCAGGATGGTAGGGCCATAGCTTTCGAGTCTAGGAAACTTAAGACTCATGAACTTAATTATCCCACTCACGACCTTGAGCTCGTAGCAGTAGTACATGCACTTGTGAGGTGGAGACACTTCCTTTTAGGACATCACTTTGAGTTGCATTCAGATCATCAGAGTCTTCAGTACATCTTCACTTAGCCGAACCTTAATGCATGTCAGAGGAGATGGATGGAGTTCTTGTACGAATATGATTTTGACATTCACTACATCAAGGGAAAGGAAAATGTAGTTGCAGATGCTTTGAGTAGGAGACGTCATGAGGTTTACACCATATCCATGGGCACAAACTTGAGAGACCGTATTCTTCGGCACTTGTCAGAGGATGGATGGTATGCAGAGGTTTGTCAGGTATTACGTTCTCAGGTTACTCCAAAAGGAAAATATGTGGATTATTCTTTGGAGTCTGATGGACTGTTACGCCACAAAGGGCGCATTTATGTACCTTCCTCCGGAGGGTTGCGTGAGTTCATTGTCACGGAAGCTCATAGAGCTCCTTATGCAGCACATCCCGGGGTTAAGAAGTTGCATGCTGACTTGAGGCAGTTATATCATTGGTCGGGAATGCGGCAGCTCATTGCTAAGATAGTAGCTTGATGTCTCGAGTGTCAGAGGGTAAAGGCGGAGCACTGCCATCCAGGAGGGTTGCTTCAGTCTCATGCTATACCAGAGTGGAAGTGGGATACTATATCCATGGATTTCATCATTGGTCTCCCTATGTCTTCTCGTCGCCATGATGCTATCTTGGTGACAGTTGACAAGTTGACCAAAGTAGCTCACTTTTCACCAGTTCGTACCACATTCACAGCTCCAGCAGTAGCACAGGTGTTCTTGCGAGACATTGTTAGGCTTCATGGCATACCCTGCAAGATTATTTCTTACAGGGATTCTCTTTTCACTTCTACCTTTTGGAAGTCATTACAGGCAGCTATGGGCACTAAGCTCAATTTCAGTACAGCCTATCACCCAGAGACAAATGGTCAGACAGAGAGGGTCAATCAGGTGTTAGAGGATATAATTCGTATGTACGTCATGGATCATCAAACCCAGTGGGAGGAATATCTTCCCTTAGCGGAGTTTGCCTATAACAATGGGCATCACACTTCCTTGGGAATGCCACCCTATCAGGCATTATATGGTAGGCCTTGCAGGACGCCCTTGAGTTGGGATCGCATAGAGGATAGAGTTGCCATTGGTCCTGAGTTAGTTCGGGATATGGAACAGCAGGTGGATTTGATTAGACAACGTCTCAGAGAGGCTCAGGATAGACAGAAGAAGTATGCCGATGCAAAGAGGATAGATCGTAGTTACTTGGTTGGAGACAGAGTTTTCTTGAGAGTGCGACCGCATAAGAGTCCAATCCGTTACGGAAAGGGTTCTAAGCTCACACCTCGCTTTGTAGGAAGTTTTGAGATTCTGGAGAGGATAGGCCCAGTTGCCTACCATTTAGCTTTGCCACCTAGCCTGTCACGCATCCACGATGTGTTTCATGTATCAGTTTTGAGAAAATATATATATGATGAGTCTCACCTTTTAGATTGGGATGCCTTGCAGGTGGAGTCCGACGGGTAGCTAGCTTTCGAGCCCATTCACATTTTGGCACGCCGAACATTGGCCCTTCGAGGTCGAGAGCTGGACCAGGTTAGGGTCCAGTGGGATTGTTATGATGAGGTTACGGCTTCATGGGAGGATGCAGCACGTATGAGATCAAATTACCCTCACCTCTTTGATGAATTCCAGGAGGAAGTTCATGCCTAGAGGGGGAGGATGTGAGGCCTCACCTTGACTCAGTCTGACATTCAGTGGATTTTATATTTAGACTATTATGGATACTTTATTTTGAGACTTAGAACTTATATGATTTCAGGATTTGGATAACATTGCTATGATTTGATGATTTACTTACATGCTTTATGAGATAGAACACTACATGATTATTAGATAGAATGATATTGCAATGATAGATGTCGTTATTGAATTTGCAGGACTTTACTCTGAATATAGAACTATGATGTATGTTTAGTTTTTGTGAATTGGGATGAAATTTGCTTATGTGAATTTGCTTGATAAAGATGTATTCATTCTGTGCAGATGAAAATTGTATGCTAGTAATGATGTGCAGTGTTATATTATTGAATTATATTATATTTGGATATTTGGAAGTACTAATATGTAAATTGAGATGCGCAGGAAATTTACCATGTGACCATGGAAAATTACGGAGAATCAAACCTAGACTTATGTATGTTCGTAAAGCCAGGGTTTGTCTATTTGGAGAGACAACACCCCGTTTGTGTTGTATTTTATTCGTATCAGTATATGCTGCATGAGTGTTAAGTGTTAATTAAATTTAATGTGTAAAAACCATGAGAGACAATCTCATGTTTTATTTTTGTAAAAGTATTTTATTAGTGTCACTTGACACATGTGTGGATTTAAATTTAAATATTTTATTTTCTCTTGGTGGGAAAGTGTTTAATTATAGTTTTCTTAAATAAATTAATGTGTTGTCATAAATATTTTGGGAATATAATATTTGGAGTGGTCAACTTATGTTTGACCCGAAAATAAACTTCAGAGGGGTTTAAAATGGGTTAAATGAACACCTAGGGGTAGTTTAATAGGGTTTCCTAAAGCCCATAAGGTATACCTAGGGGTTAGGGGTAATTTTAGGCAAGTTTCTACTTTATAATGATCTTTTTAACGCTTTAAAAATTGGCTTTTTTGAGTTGAGCGAAAATTGAAAATTGAAGTTAAATCAAATCAAGATTTTTCCTCTTGGAAGGAGAGTCTTTTTGGTTTTTTTGCTTTCTTTCTTCTTTTTTTGTTTTTTTTAAGAATCCTGTGAGAACTCAGAGAGTGAGCTTCTTAAGGAAGATTTTTGGGAATAGCAGGGCAATCACCCACTCTCCATCTTTGGAGACAGAAGAAAAATTGGAAGGAAAATAATGTTATGGAATAGAGAAATTGAATAAGGGTAGAAGGAAAAAGATTTGTGGATTGGGCAGCTCTTCATCAAATATCATAATAACCTTTGGGCAGATTAAGGTTGGTTTCAATTTTTACTTTTAATATCTTCTTCTTGTTCATGTCTGGAAGTTTGTTGGTGTAAGAAAACTGTATTCTTGAAAGTGTATGTTTGAAAATCTTTTGGTATTTTGTTTTTATGAATTGATGTGTTTTGGGAGTTTTCTCAAGATCTCTTACTCTTGGGAGAGAAGAGGATCTTGAGGGTGGTAGCAGTGACAGCCCTCGAGTGAGAGACTCTCTTTTGAGAGCGATCACAAGGGATCTTTGTGTGACCCTTGCTGCATGGCCTGTTTGTGCAATGGGGGTCATAAGGAGGGATATAAGGCTAGAATGCCTTTGGGGGGCATAAGGAATAAGGGGTTGAGAATTCTTGATATTTTTATTGTGCCATGAGGTGGCTTCTTGTTTATTTCATACTTGCAGTTCTCCTCAGGGTATTTGGTCCACTACCACCCATTGAAAATGTTCATCACCAAAGTGTGGTTCTGTGAAAGCCAAGTTGGGAATGTGTCTGAAAAGAATCTATATGCAATGCTTTCTATGTGTTTGCCTGTTTGTAACCCGTCTAGGATTTGGTTCTCCGAGCTCGGGGGTGGCTACCAGTTAGCCTAGGCTGGGAGGTGAGCACTCCGTGGTCATATTTGTGTTTTCTATTATGCAGGAAAATTCAGAGGAAAGAGAATAGGAACCAAGAAAAAGGCACTGAAGATTATTATTGAAGATTCTTAAATTCAGTTGCAGATGTTTGTTTAAAATTGTTATAGAAATATGCCTCATTCATAGAAAAGAGAAGCAAGTTGTAAATTGTGAAAATAGACTTGAAGTTTTTTTATTGTTGTGATTATTCAGAGAAACATCCTGAAAATTTGGAAGAATATCTTAGAGATGTTATTAAAAAGAAAAGCTTGTTATTTCTACTTCTGGTTTTAGAAAAAGAAAAGTTAATTTGTGTTGCATGCAAAAGCTTCTTGTATTTTGGAAAGAAATAAAAGAATTGTTTTCATTTAGATTTTACCTATATTTTTACTTGAGGCAAAATAGAAGTTTATTTAAGCTGAAAGATTTTAAGTATTTTAAATGGAAAAAGTTGTTTTATGTGAATAATTTATTAGAAGAAAAAAATCAATGAATTTCTTTATTTCCAGAAAAAGTATAATGTATCTTTGAATAGTATTCTAAATTGTATTTTAGTTAGCATTGATTTAAAAGCTTATTAATTATATATATATATATATATATATATATGATTTAACTTAATGCTTTTCCCTTTAATTATTTTAGTTTAAAATTTTGCATGTAAATTCTCTTTTAAAAATATATATAAATTTATATTGAAATAAATTTCATCCTTTTAACTATGCTTATTTAAGTTATGTAAATATAAATATATATATATATATATATATATATATATATATATATATATATATTTATATATATATATATATATATTTATATTATTATATATTATATTTAAAAAAAAAAAATGCATTCGGGTCCTCGCGGACTCCACCGTGTGTACGCACAGTGGAGGGCCGCACGGCGCCCACTATGTGCACACATAGTGGAGCCGCTTTCGGCTCCCACTGTGTGGGCACACAGTGGACGGCCATGGCCGCTACTATGTGGCCACACAGTGGGGAGCCGCTAGCGGCGCCCACTGTGTGGGCACACAGTGGTGCCGCGGCGCCCACTGTGAGCTCACACAGTGGCGCGCGCGGCCAGCCCGCCTCCCAAACTCCCGTGACCTGCAAACAAAGAAATCATGGCCGCCTTGGGGGTCTTCGGCCCAGCAAGATCTTTGACTATTAAAAAAAAATATATGGGTTAAAACCCTAGCCCGGATGGGGCTAGGGCAGTTCGGTTTTTTTTAAAATAAAAAAATATTAATTAGTTTAGATATTATAAATGTGAGAAAATTAGAACCCTGATTAGGGTTGGGGAAACATATGGTTTAATGATTAGGAAGTTAAAAATGGCTTTTGAGTTAGAGTTAAAATATTTAACATATAAGTAAAATATATATATATATATATATATATGTTTCCATATATATATATGGGAATATATATATGTATATATTTGAATTTTGAGCATTTTGAATAAGTAATTAAATTATAAATATATATATATATGTATATACAAATATGTATATATATATATATATATTTATATATTCCTGATTTTAATTTGGAATAAATTATAAAGAGAAATTTTTTAAAAAAAATTGATAAGACTATATAGTCATATTGGAGGATAAATTAAATTTTTTCTCTCCTATTTCCTTTAGCTTGATTAATTTAATAAACCTATTGACTAGGTATCTCTTGGAGATAGAATTAAACTAGTAGGTTTTCCGCAATTAAAATTTAACAATTTATCGATGCTTAGTTCGTTTCAGAATTAGCTCGAATTTAATAATGGAAAAATTCATTAACGCTTGTCACAAGAGTGAACTTGTTAATTAAATTAGTATGTTTTTTAAAAAAAATTTGTTCCATTTTTGCCCTAAATTTTGGGCATGACATACAATCTGCCATGTCGACTTACAAAAGATTTTACAATTAATTACAAAATATATTAACACAAAATTGTTGTCGGCCAGGGTGTCGGTGTTCTTTTCAGTGTCGATGTTCTGTATGCCAGTGTCGGTGTTCTGTATGTTGGTGTTGGTGTCAGTGTCTATCTATCGATATCACATGATTGCAAGGTTGCCATCAATGACAATACCTTCAATCACCTACAATATCTCATTGGAGTGTGCATTTGCCAACAGTAAGATCTCATTATAGATAAGAATGGTAATAGGAATGGGATATGGATATGTAATGTATGAATAATGTAATATCATTCAGGCAGAGGATTTGGTCTATCATTGGAGATCGAATTGGGTTTATGTAAGAGGATTTAATCCTCTGGTATTGAGCTTAACCAGAACTGTACTTAGGCATAGGAGATGCTATCTTTGCAGTTCATTCATTCTTTCAGATTGTAGTTTGGATTTCTATGTAGTCAATGAGACTCCTTTTGTGATGAGCAATGCACTCTAGGATGTTGGACTTCTTGCAAGTGTAGACCCCTCAATTGTAATTCACATACTTACTGCAGAAGTATTATCTGACTATGGGTAAGCTTCCCACCATGGTTTTTCCCTTTACCAGGTTTTCCACGTATAAATATTGGTGTCATGTGGATGGTATTTATCCTCTAATGATTGTTTATGCTTAATTGGTTTATCTGTTATTTTGGTATTTGGTTTAAGCATTCTGGTATTAATGTGTTGGGTTCCAGTATTAAAGTTTTAAATGCTAAATGTCCTGGTAATGTGTGACAACTGATTCACCCCCCCCCCCCCTCTCAGTTGCCTTCTGATTATTTGAACTGTCTAACATATCTTGCCCCAAAATCAAGAGCACTTTCAAAATTGCAGAGCTAGATATTCATTTCAACAGGGCTTTGTTGTAGAATTCAAATCATAAATTTCTTTCAAATGTCAAAATTCCATGTTTATATAGGGATCACAAGGTTAACTATAGATGCAAACTGACACAACAATCAAATGTTGAAACTGATGGTACATCATAGAAGGGAAGGTTGACACACAATGTCAAAATTTTGAGGAAAATAGGTGGAACACTAGCGTTGGGTGCTAGGGTCCAAGCCTATTCACTCATTCAAATAAGAGCAACAAGTGGTGGGGCTCATCATTGAGGACATGATCTTGGCTCAAGAATTTGATGAATGCTTAGGGCTAAAGGTCATTGATGAAGGTTTTAGGGCAACACATAGCATATCTCTTGAGTTGGGGTTAGGGCAAGGCTAGAAATGGTCTTAAAATTAACTAAGGGAGTGGACACTAAAACAAGTTTCAAATAGAGTGTGAAATTAGGCTTGCACCAATAGGGACCAAAATTTACAATTCTACAGATGGTACCACATGTATCATATAAGGCAAATAGTAGATGTAAAATAGTTTGGAATAATCTAAATTGACTAGTACTCAATCTTTACTTGTGGCCTTGTTGATTTTTGTCGGCAACAACAATGAAGGAAAACTAAGAGGGGGGTGAATAATTTTTCACCAAATTAAACAAATTAAGCACAATTTCATATCTGTTCAACTGTAGCAAAAAGAAAGATAACAACAATAACAGTAAAACACATAACACCAATATTTTTGACATGGAAAACCCGGTTAAGGGAAAAACCATGATGGCAACCTACCCACAATGAGATGATACTTTGTAGTAGTATGTGTAAATATTACAATGGGGAATGCAAATGCATTCAGGCACACTTTCTAGAGCTCACTGCTCAAATTCCAATAACCTAAAAGGATACAACCCTCAGGGAAGGTTCACTACCTTACAAAGATGATCAAACTATAATCCGGTTAAGATGAACTGCAAAAATAACATCTGCTAATGCCTAATGACAATTCTGATTAAGCTCAAATGTCTGCCCTTCACCAATCTCTGCTCAACACACCACACCAAAAGATGAATTCAATTGATTGCACATACACCACTGTCTAATAATGCAGACTCAACTACAACCACCAAATTACATGAATATAAAACCTATTTATACAAATCATAAATCTTGACTACAAGGTCGGTCAAACCCTTAACACCTAATTACAAAATTACATTACATGATACATAAATCAACCACCAGATCAATACAATATCATAGAAAATATAGCATGGACCTAAATCAACTCCTCAAACACACACCACCATCAGAAATCTTGACAAGATCAACCACAACACGTTACACCACCAAAAATACCGCATAATACAAAGAATATCATCAAACCCATAAGATCATCAACAACATGCACAATAATCAATGTGGACCATCAAAACAAATAGGACATGATTATTAAATGCCCACAAGTATGTTATAACCATCCATAATAGTTGCACCAATACTACTTATTCAAATCTCGTTGATCAACATGCTAACACTCAAGAACACTTAACAGTAGCAACTCAGACAAGAAAGATAGCTTCTGAAGCATCAAATCACAAACCATCTAAAATGAAGATACACACGAACATCCCAAACACTCTCCCATATCCGCACTACAAGATATGATCATACCATAACACAATGGATCAAACACCAAAACACTACAACACTGAACATTGAAAATGAGTCTCCATACCGAAATCCACAACACAATCAAATCATCACATAGCATCATGGAATCAATAAATAATGAAGTATCTCTAGTTGATTCAGCATCTTGAATTGATAAAACAACTAGATAAACTCACTACAATCGTAGGATCACTAGAACAATTCCTTGCAACACCAAAACATAGGAATATATTGACATCAATGACAACAACATATCCTAGTAGTAGCAATATCCAATAATATCCCCCTTTGGCAATGATCACAACATATGAATATGAAAAATAATCAATGCAAAGAAATAAATCAACACCAGTAAACTCCAACAATTCCTTATAAGATCATGCACACAAAGCTCCAAAGATAAGGCAATTTTTCACATGCTTCTCTCCCCCTTTGATAGCAATGCCAAAGATATAAACTAATCAAGATTGTCTCTCCCAAACTAGATAATCTCTCCCCCTAGGATAAAATTGTATACACCTAAAAATGGTCTGAAGATAATTAATTAAATAAGCAATTATTTAATTAATCCCCCTTCCTAATTTAATTGAATTCATTAGGCAATTTGATTAAATTCTCCCTTTCATCTACTTATTAATAAATCTAAGGATTTATTTAATAGGTTCATTTCAATAGTCCCCTTTGATTAATTAATTCAAATTAATTAATCCTCTCCTCGCTTTAATCAATTCTTCTAATCTTCTAATTAATTAAAACAAATCAATTTATGAGTTGTTGAGAATTAATTAGTCTTTTCCTATTATTTGAATTTTTAAATTCAAATTACCCAAATGCCTCCTAACTTCTAACTATCCCTCTTACCTAACTCATTCCACCTAACCTTGGGTTTGCCTAACCCTATCCTATCTTGCACATTCTAACCTCCTTATCCTAACCTCCTATGGTGTGGATATTTTCTTCTTGAGACACATGGCACTTTGGCCACATGTCTCCTCTCTTGGACACTTGCCCTTTTATGAGCAAAGCTCCTTGACACTTGTCACCATAGATATGACAAATGTCTCTTCTAAAAACCTCTTTTCCAACCTCCTCCAATTTCACCCTTGATATCTTCAGACTCAATCTTGACCGTTGCTTCCTGCCACCTCACCCCTAGCCTTGGAAATCCTATAAATATCCCCCATTTTGGAGCAATAAAGATCCCATCTCATTTTCATCTTATGCATTGTTACTATAGGCATATCCATTCTAGCATACCATTTGAGCATTGTTATTATCAGAAATTGCATCTTAGATTTAGTTTAATTTGATCATTTTCTAGCATAATTGTTGAATCATGTAGCTTAATCAATCTCTTTTCTAGCTTAATTGCATCATCATCATAGCTTAATCTGCATATCATTAGCTTAATTAGTCTCTTGGATCAATTTAGCATAATCAATCTCATCTTTGCATATCGTCATCATTTCAAATCCTTCATCTAGATGTAGTCAAGTCACTAGGATTGCTTATCCAAATCTGAGAGCAAATCCATACTCACATCTCTTAGGAGGCGATAGGTCACTTTGTCATGGTTCATCTTTGTTTGCTTTATTATTTGCTAACCATGCTTGTAATGATCTATTGAGTGTTTGTGTTGTATCTGCAGGTATCGCACATCATAGGCACGATATTTTGGCACCCACCGTGGGACCATAAATCTCATTTTTGGCCTCTCAAGCATCATCAAATCTTCATTTCTGGCCGGATCAAAATCAGAATCTCGTACAAGCTCCTTTTCAGTCTCATACGAGCTCCTTTGTGCACTGATACGATAATTCTTTCTTACTCGTACAAGATTTTAAGGAGACTGAAGTGTTGTACAAGCTCTCTTCTACACTCATACGATCACAAAAAGACACTCGTACGATCAGGTAAATAGTGTCGTATGAACTTTTGCTTCTGTGTTTTCAAAGAAGTTTGCATTTTAGGGGTTTCAGGCTTCAATCTAGTTATTACTAATGCTAACGCTAGTATGTTTGTGAGTTTTTTGGCAGCCTAACTTGTTTTTGCAGGATGATTGTCAAAGATTATGCTTGTCAAAGCTTCATTTCACCAAAACACATCATGACTACTAATGCATCTATTTTGCAGGTTGCCTATGAGGACTCAACCAAATTTTATGTCTTCTTTAAATTTTTTAGGCACACTTGATTTTGCTAATGGAAATGAACAATCATGTATTATGTGTTTTTATGATAGGCAAGTATGCTCTCACCTTTCTTAGGTGATCAGAAAGCTAGACTCAACCTTTTCTTTCATTAGTGCATGTCTTTAGCGGGCCTGCCTTCCTGAGGAGCTAATAACTCTTAGCCATTAAGGTCGATGAGAGGGGAACGACCCAAGTGGGAATGGCTAATGCCAAGTACTCCAACCCACTATAAAATAAATATGATTTGATGAAAATCATGTCAACGGCAGTGCTCGGGAATAGCTCTCCTCCATACCTTTGGGTATATCAAACCTTGGTTTTCAAGGCTAGGAGACCTCTTAATTGAGTATTATACCCCAACATGCTGAATAGATCCCTTACTAGTTCCAAATTAAATTAGAAGCTACCCAATTCACCTCCGAAAGGGTGATAATCTTTGTGCAAGAGAGATAGTAACTCTCCCAAGACACTTGCCATATTGTGCCCCCATTAGTGTTTGGAGTCGGATAATACGGCATTGAGAATCCATTGTGTGAGACTCAACGGCCGTATTCTGATTAGCTAGTGGGTGTGTACCTAAGCTTGCAAGAAAAGGTTATCTCTCTCAACCAACTTCCTTACGTAGCATAATGGGCTTGAGGTCACTTATCATATTGCATGTTTGTTGTGTCTTCATCCCTAAAATAAAAATTCAGACATTTAAAAATGGAAAACATAAGATAAACATCAAACTTCAATGATCAAAAATATTTCCAATCAACATTTTTTACCTCTGTTTTGTCTTGAGTCATATGAGCTTGTGTTTTGTCGTATGAGCCTTCTTGTCTATCGTATGGTTTAGAAATTTTTGTCGTACGAGGCCTCTGATAGCTCTGATACCAATTGATAGTTCCGATACTAAATGTTTAGTACAGATGCCAAGCTAATAAGATGAGAGGGGGCGTGAATCATACAAACTTATTCATCCATAAAAACAACAGATTCAACCTCAGTAACCTTATCAGAAAAACTGTAAAGCATGCAAACTCATAAATAGATAAGATCACAAAACATATAACACTAGATTTAATGTGGAAACTCAAATAGGGAAAAACCACTATGGGATTTCAAACCCACTAAGAAATATACTCTTCTAGAGTATGCTCGGTAAAAAGAAAATCCTTTTAAAGATTACAAACACATTGCTAGATGTGACCCGGTTAATGGATTTCCCTCATATCTGTTAGGATCTTCACTTTGTTAGAAGTGACCTTATCAAAGGATTTTAAACACTTAATTAGAATGTCACCTTGCTAGAGGATTTACAAATAAGACTGTTAAGTCCACTTGGTTAAGAGATTTTCTGTTACTTCACAAAATAACAGTAATAAAAATCTATCTGCAACTTCACATCTAAAATGCTAAAGCAGATTCTTATTTGCTCAATACAATCTAGTCATAGGACTTATCTTGTCCCTCTGTTGGGCTCTATACTCTGTTTCTCAAATAGGTCTTCAAGCTTCAAGGCTTGGTAATCACTATGTAGCAACCCTGTGCTTACATTTGCCCGCATGCATTGTTTATCAACAGTTCCTTATTTATAAACAATTTGCCAACCGCTTAATCTTCTTGATCACATTTCCCATGATCAATCATAGCCATCAGATCTTCAAACTTGACTAGGTTCAATGTATCCTTCGATCTGAAAAATGTTTTACCCCGCCTTGGAACTTGCATACATTTCTTGGAACTTGTGTTAGGGTATTACGGTTCAATCTGAGCTGTAGATCTTCTTGCCGATTTTCCTTTGCCATAGATTCTTTAACAAACTTGATGCACAGTATACCAATCATTTAATCAGTTCCAGCTCATCAGCTTCCTTCATTAAATAATGCTTTTATTCATTCAATGCATTCTGCTATTACTCGGTTGCAACTTGATGAATATTAAACTTCACTCGGTAGACATTCCGCCTTCATTAACCAATACCAATAACCTTAGGGTTTATCGACTAGGTTCCTTGCTCGGTAACATAGTATAGTATTAACCTTACAATCAATAACATATGTATGATATCAAAACAATCTAAACATCATGATCTCATCATTGTCTAACTCGGTAATAGTTGCCCATTGAATAACTTATTTCTCCCCTTATTCATCATATTCTTTCTGTGTCATTTACCGACTTCTTTATACTCATCAAACATACTTCTTAAGATATGGCAACATCATACTAAATCAGTAAATCAATTTCTTGACATCAATGAAAAAATAATGATATTAAGACAGTAAATATCCTTAATCAATTATATCCATAATCATCAACAACCTTCTCAATATCCTTATTGAAATTCCAACAATCTCTCATTGTCTGTTATAATGCCAACAATCTCTCATTGTCTGTTATAATGCCAACAATCTCCCCCTTTGGCATTGATGGCAAAACCAATTGATTTGACCTAATTGATTTGGATTCAAATTGTTGTGAAATACTGAAATGCTCTCCCTATTATCAGATTTCTCCCCCATACATCAGTCTTCTCCTTTTTGTTCATCAGTCTTCTCCCTCATATATTAGTCTTCTCCCCCTTTGACAACAATGCCAAAAAGTAAAGAACTAAAACATAATTTCTTTCGTGAAGAAGTGAATTCCTTACTAATATGTGTCAACTCAGTCTCAGTCAGAGCATTTTGTCTTCAATTCTTGTTCCCTATTTATTGTTTTCTGTACACCTTTAGAAAACCTCCTAAAGTGGGTAAATCAGCATCAGCTCCTGAAAGATATTCTGTAGAGTCATTGAATTGATGATTTCACTGAACTCGATCAGTGAATGGAAGATAGGGGTAGGACCCCTAACTTGCTTCTAAGATATTCAAAAGTGTCCCTTGGTAGTGGCTTGGTGAAGATGTCTGCAATTTGTTCCTTTGTGCTAACATACTCCAACACCACTTTCTTCTCTTGAAATTCTTCTCTAAGATAATGATATTTGATAGAGATGTGCTTTGTCTCAGAGTGCATAACAGGATTCTTTGAAATGTTAATGGCACTAGTATTGTCATAGAATATAGTTACTGGCTCGATAACTTGCTCATTTATACCTTCCAACAGTTGTCTGATCCATGCTATATTAGTGCAATTCAATGCTGCAGCAACATATTCAGCTTATGTTGTTGACTGTGAAACACATCCTTGTTTCTTGCTAAGCCAACTCACTAGTCTTTCTTCTAAAAAGAAATCTCCTTCGCTTGTGATTTTCATGTCATCAATGTTGCCTACCCAATCAGCATCAGTATAAACTTTTAAATCAAAATCATTTCCTTTCTAATATACTAAGCCATAATCTTCAGTGCCTTTCAAGTATCTGAAAATTCTCTTGATTGCTGCCATGTGTGTTTCCTTAGGATCTGCAGAAAATCTTGCAACTATACCTACTGCATGTGTTATATCTAGTCTGTTGTGAATAATATATTGTAGTTTTTCAATCATAGATCGGTAGAGTGTCTCATCAATAGATGTAGATTCGTCATTCTTTGATAATTTACAGTTGGTAGTCATAGGAGTACTTACTAGTTTTGAATCCTCCATTCCAAATTTCTTCAAGATTTCCTTTATGTACTTAGATTGGGTAATGAAGATCTCATCTTTCATTTGTAGTATCTATAAACCTATAAAATAATTTATCTCACTGATTAGTGACATCTCAAATTCTTTGCTCATTTCATTTCCAAAGTTCTTGCATAGAGAGTCATTTCCACAAAATATAATGTCATCAACAAATATGGCTGAGATCAGTATTCCATTTTCTTCATCATTCTTCATGTACATATTATTGTTTTCACTTGTTCTTATAAAACCAATTTTGATCAAATAAGAGTGCAATCTCTCATACCATGCTATAGGTGCTTGTTTCAAACCATATAAAGCTTTGTTCAATTTACATACATGATCTTTATTTTTGTCTTCAACAAATCCTTCAGGTTGTTCAATAAAAAAATCTTCTTCTAATATACCATTCAGAAATGCAAATTTGACATCCATTTGATATATCTTGAAATTCTTGTAAGCAGCATATGCCAACAATGTTCTTACTCCTTCAAGTCTTGCCACAGGTGCAAAAGTTTCACCATAATCAATTCTTTCTTCTTGAGCATAACCTTTGCAAACTAGTCTTGCTTTATTTCTAATGACCTCACCTTTTTCATTCAGCTTGTTTCTGAAAATCCACTTTGTACCGATTACATTTTTGTCCTTCGGTCTTGGGACTAGTGTCCATCTGTCATTCTTCTTGATTTCATCAATCTCTTCTATCATAGCATTTATCCAATCTTCACTGTTAAATGCTTCTTTCACTATCCTTGGTTCAAATTCAGATATCAGACATGTGTTATGTCTTAGTTTGTTCCTTGTCATCACTGGATCATCCTTATCTCCTATAATCTGACTTGATGCATGATGTCTTCTGACATATTTGGCTAATACAGGCTTGGTAGGCTCTGTATGATCTTCTTCATCACTCAGTAACTAGATATTCTCTTCATTTCCTTCAGTAGTCTACTCGGTAAGATTTCTCGATTGAACATAGACAAATTCATCATAATCTTCTGGTTCCTTGGAATTTCCTTCATCATTCCTTTCTGCAAATTCATCAATTTTCACATTTGCACTTTCTACTATTTTGTTAGATGATTTGATCGAACATTTGAATGTTTTGCTTCTAGAAGAATAACCTAGAAATGTTCCTTCTTCACTTTTCTGATCAAACTTGCCATTTCTATCATCTTTGTGAACATAGCATCTACTTCCAAAGATTTTAAAATAGCTTACATTAGGTTTCTTGTCATACCAGATTTCATATGGTGTCTTCAAAGTTCCTTTCTTCAGTTGTACTCGGTTTAGGGTGTAAACTATTGTGCTTATTGCTTCTCTCCAAAAATTTTGTGACACTTTCTTTTCAATCATCAAGGTTCTAGCACAATCCACAATAGATATGTTTCTTCTATAAGTTAAACTCATCAGACTTGAACTCACCTCCTCTATCTGATCTAAGACATTTCAGTTGTCTTCCTATTTCATTTTCAACTCTTGTCTTTTACCATTTAAACATTTGAAAAGCTTCTGATTTTTCTTTTAAAAACATTACTGACATCATCCTTGAGTAATCATCCACAAATAATATGAAATATTTATCACCATAATAACTCTGAACTTTCATAGGACCACAAAGATCAGTATGCACAAGATCTAAAATTCCCTTAGAAGTGTAGGACTTACTTGTAAAGCTTGATCTTGTCATTTTTCCCATCTGGCATCCTCGGCATATAGCATTCTCAAGCTTCTGAAGACTCGGTAGACCTCTTACTTGGTTTTTCTTGCTTATTTTGATCAGATTATCAAAATTTACATGACAAAACCTTTTATGCCATAACCAGGTATCATCTATCTTTGCATATAGACACTTATTCTGAGTTGAGTCAAGGTGAAATGTGTTACCTTTTGTTTGTGTCCCGGTAGTAGCTAACTTTCCATGCTTATCATGAACTTTGACAATTCCATTCTGAAATTCTATTCGGTAACCTGTGTTGTTTAGCTGTGCTACACTCAACAAATTGTATTTTAAACCTTCAACCCATTAAACATCATTGCATTTTGCATTGTCAAGAAGTGTTATAGATCCTTTACCTCTTACCGGACATGGTGCATCATTACCAAATCTTACATAGCCTCCATCATAGTCTTCTAGTATAACAAACTTGTGTTTATCACCTGTCATGTGATGTGAACATCCACTATCTATGATCCAAGAATCATTTTTACTTATATGAGATAGTAGGGCTTTTTCTTCATACCTTTCTTCATCTGATCCATCTTTGATAGCCACATAAACAAATTCCTCTATATCAGTTTCATCTGATTTATCATCATTAGATTCCTCATCAGCTATTAGGCATGTCTTCTTATCTCTTCTTCTGAAATCTTGGTGTCCTCTGTAATGATTATCTTTCTATCTGTCATCTTGGTAATCTCTCTTTTCACTAGATTCTCTATCAGGACAGTTTGAGGCCATATGTCCTATCTTATCACAATTGAAACATTTCAAAGGTAGTTTTCCTTTATACTTACCTTTGCCTCGCAGTAACCTTCTGGCTAATAGTGCTTCAAACTCTTCTTGTTTCCTGATTTCCTCATACAGCTTGTGTACTTTTTCCATATTCTTGTGAAATCTCTCACTTGCTCCACTATGATCTCCTTCAGTGTACTTACTCATTCTATCATTGTAATCATCAAATTCATCAAGATGAAAAGAACTGAAAGCAAATTCTACTTTATTTACCGATGATTCACTGTTATCAAAATTACTTAATTCAAAAGCATGTAGCTTACCAATAGTAGCATCTAAAGAAACTGGCATATTGGGTACAGACCTCAATTCATTGATTGCAGAGACTCAGATTGCATAAGCTGGTAGAAGGGTTCTTAACAACTTACTTGTTATATCCTTTTCTTCAATGTTTCCACTTGCTCCTTGATTTGATTGACAATCTCTTTTAGCCTTGTATTGTATTGGGTTATGTTCTCACCTTCATTCATCCTCATAGATTCAAGTTGTCCTCTTAGACTATCCACTTTAGCTCTTTTAACATGTTCATCTCCACCATACACAGATATGAGCTTATCCCACATTTCCTTTGCATCATTGCAGCCTTCTAGATCATTAAACTCTGAGTCGGTCAATGCAGATGTTATTTCAATCATTGCTTGGATATGTTCTTGCTTTGGCTTTATCTCTTCCATTGTCAATGGATAGGTGCTCAGTATAATGAAATCATTCTCCAGATAATATACAGCATATTCTCCAACTCCTGATAAGTGCAGCTTCATCCTTTTCTGCCATGTAGAGAAACTTGGCGTATTCAGCTTCGGTGCATCCCTCTTATACATCATTGGATCTTTTGCCTCAAGTCCCTTTAAAATTTTTCTTCCAGAGTCCAAAGCTCTGATACCAATTGATAGCTTTTATACCAATTGATAGTTCTGATACTAAATGTTTAGTACAGATGCCAAGCTAATAAGATGAGAGGGGGGGGTGAATCATACAAACTTATTCATCCATAAAACAACAGATTCAACCTCGGTAACCTTATCAGAAAAACTATAAAGCATGCAAACTCATAAATAGATAAGATCACAAAATATATAACACCAAATTTAATGTGGAAACCCAAATAGGGAAAAACCACTATGGGATTTCGGACCCTCTAAGAAATATACTCTTCTAGAGTATGCTCGGTTAAAAGAAAATCCTGTTAAAGATTACAAACACATTGCTAGATGTGACCCGGTTAAGGGATTTCCCTCATATCTATTAGGATCTTCACTCTGTTATAAGTGACCTTATCAAAGGATTTCAAACACTTAATCAGAATGTCACCTTGCTAGAGGATTTACAAATAAGACTGTTAAGTCCACTCAGTTAAGAGATTATCTGTTACTTCACAAAATAACAGTAATAAAAATCTATCTGCAACTTCACATCTAAAATGCTAAAGCAGATTCTTATTTGCTCAATACAATCTAGTCATAGGACTTATCTTGTCCCTCTGCTGGGCTCTATACTCTATTTCTCAAATAGGTCTTCAAGCTTCAGTGCTCGGTAATCACTATGTAGCAACCATGTGCTTACATTTGCCCACATGCATTGTTTATCAATAGTTCCTTATTTATAAACAATTTGCCAACCACTTAATCTCCTTGATCACATTTCCCATGATCAATCATAGCCATTAGATCTTCAAACTTGACTAGGTTCAATGTATCCTTCGATCTGAAAAACGTTTTGCCCGGCCTTGGAACTTATGCTAGGGTATTGCAGTTCAATCTGAGCTGTAGATCTTCTTGCTGATTTTCCTTTGCCATAGATTATTTAACAAACTTGATGCATGACATACCAATCATTTAATCAGTTCCATCTCATTAGCTTCCTTCATTAAATAATGCTTCTATTCATTCAATGCATTCTATTATTACTCAGTTTCAACTCGGTGTATACTAAACTTCACTTGATAGACATTCCACCTTCATTAACCGATAGCGATAACCTTAGGGTTTACCGACTAGGTTCCTTGCTCGGTAACATAGTATAGTATTAACCTTACAATCAATAACATATGTATGATATCAAAACAATCTAAACATCATGATCTCATCATTGTCTAACTCGGTAATAGTTGCCCATTGAATAACTTATTTCTCCCCTTATTTATCATATTCTTTCTGTGTCTTTTACCGACTTATTTATACTCATCAAAACATACTTCTTAAGATATGGCAACATCATACTAAATCAGTAAATCAATTTCTTGACATCAATGACAAAATAATGATATTAAGATAGTAAATATCCTTAATCAGTTATATCCATAATCATCAACAACCTTCTCAATATCCTTATTGAAATGCCAACAATCTCTCATTGTCTGTTATAATGCCAACAATCTCTCATTGTCTGTTATAATGCCAACAGCCTCTGTTTTATCATTTTGCTTAGTGGGAATTATCATACAAGCTTCTACTTTTTCATATGAGATTCTTGATTTGTCGTATGGGGACGTATGTATTGTCGTCTGAAGCTGCTTAAACTATCATACAAATTTATGTCTCCGTTGGTTTAGAGTTGTCTTCTTGCACATCTTTTTTGGATCTGTCCTACTTACTCTTTCAATTTGCAGTGATCATAAGCACCTGTTATCTGTCATTTTATGCTTGGATTGTCTTCTTTGTTAGCTTGGTCAAGTTATCATCTATCAAATCAGACTTTAGAAATAAACACCTCAAGATCTTCAAGTACTCACCCTTAAGAAGTTCAAGATCTAAACATCTCAAAGTGCATCATCACCCTCTTTGATAAACTGATCACTTGAAACATAGTTTCTCATCAGGATCTATCATCCTTTATCACAAAAATACAATGTTTGGTCAGGATAATCTTGTCCCACATCATAGGATATATCAATCCTATTGGACTTGGTTTTTATCAAATCATCATCATTGCACTCCAAAATCGAAGATCCAAAAACTTGCAAAATTTTAAACACTTGAACCATCTTTTCGTGTCATATCACTTTATCACATTTACATTGACAGTTTATCACTTATCAAAACAACTTTTGGACAATCGAAGCCTAGCACAATATCTAACACACATGTATGCCCATTTTAACTAGAGTGCAGAGACATAAGATCGCTGAAACAAAAATTGAAACATTTGAAATAGTTGAAGATCATATCAACATGGAATATCAAAGCAAAATAAAAGATGACATATCAGAGAAATCAAACAAATCCAACTATGTCAAAACCTCACAAGGATCCAAATACATATTCAAATAAAGGTGGCTCTTTTATACAACTCTTAAAGAGATCCCTAAAGGATTTTTCTAAAGAAGATCAAAATCACGCACCTATGTCTAGCAAAGGCTCATCCCCCATAAGAAAATTGACTCTCCAAAGCAATCTATTCCTAGACCTCCTAAAAACTTGCATGAATCTTTCATAGCATCCTCACCAAACAATATACCCATCATACCTATTTTAGAGGATCCTATTCAAATCTCATCTCCTCCATATCCAAGCATTGATTCCTTGCAACATCCCCATAACGTTTCCTTGCAAATTGAAGTCCTCATTCATAGAATTCTCATTAAACATGTCCTAATAGATGGGGGAGTTGGCTTAAAAAAAATTTCTTTGAGTCTTGTCTGTGCTCTAGGTTATTCAGAAGATGTCGTTGATCCCTTGAAAAAGATCACATTCAAAGCATATGGTGAAGAAGAACATTCCTGTAAAGGAATTGTGATATTACCCATCAGTGTGGGACCTTTGCAAAAAGACAGCATGCCAAGTTCTAGACTTAGACTTACCATACAGTCTACTCTTTGGAGGACCATGGATACATGACATACAGGCTATTCCATCAACATGTCATCAGTGCCTAAAATTTCCCTACAATGGGCAGGAAATCACTATCTCAGCAGACTCAAATCCATTGCAGTGTTGTAGTAATCTGAAATCAGCTCAAGAGGTCATTGTTCCTCCTAACAAAGAGGTAGCATCTTCAAGCACACAATCCAAAGAACAATCATTTGCATCAATTTTGTCAAACATGGAAAAACAAATGCAGCTAAAAGATTGAGGGAATGGAGAATATTTGCTATCATGGAAAAACAAACAAGAGCAACTTGAAATTGAAAGGGAAGAAGCAGATGTAGATGTCGATATAGTTCATGCATATGCAAGGCAAATGTTAGGAACTAGTTCACAGGAATCAAAATCACATTCGACGGACTTGGACTTAATTGAGGACAATCAGGAGCTCCTTGCGCGGGGTCATTCTAACAAGAGTATCATTCTAGACATGGAAATACATATTAAAAGCCTTGACATCCCTATCATGACCCCTAATATCTTTAAAACAATTCAACTTGAGGATCATTTACCTCTAATCCATCCTAAACCTATGGACTAGGAAAATGAAGGACATACTACTATTGATACCTTTTTGAATGACCATGCCATATCCTTATATCTTAATGAAATCAAACCCACAAAAACTTTCACCAATGATTTCACTAACGTATCTTCAAGTCAAGTAGGTGTTAAATCTCCTAGTCGCAAAAGTGAAAATCAAGAAACAATATCAGGTCTAATGCTGAAAACCATTTATTGGCAACATTAGACCGAGAAAAAGTTAAAATAAAGAATGCATCTAATGGTGAAAACCTTCTTGAGGCATCGGAATATGGGAGATTTGACACCTTACCTGAGCATTATCAAGAGAGGTTATCTATTTTGATGGAACCGACAGAGGCAATTACCATTGGCACAACTGATCTATATCCAACAACTTCTCTATCAAAACTAGCAAGGCAAAAATATTTTGAACACTTCAATAGATGGCAAATCAATTTTACCTGGTCATATACATACATTCCAGGGTTCGATCCATATCTTACAACAAATCACCCAAATATCAGTCCAAGAGAAGGCATCAATAATGAAACACAGCATGGATCAGGAGCAAGTATTTTATTTATCACACCACAAGGTCATACAATCCCAAAAGCATACAAATTAAGTTTTCCATGCACCAAAAATACAGCAGAGTATGAAGCTTTGGTTACAAGTATCAAAATGGTTATAGAATGGAACCTTATACAACTTCAAGTCTTTGGAGACTCTAAGCTCATCATCAATCAAATCAATGATGATTATTAAACAAAGGATGAAGAGTTGATGCCTTATAAAAAATATGGTTGATGATATCAAGAAATACTTTGTAGAAATAACTTTTCAGCAGATTCCAAGGAATGACAACAAAGCAGCAGACGCCATGGCTACACTTGCTTCTCTCCTTCAGAAATAGGAAAATCAATAACATTATTAATTTTGGGTAGAAGAGTTGTTTTACCCAGCTCATAATTGTCTTGATTCCCAAACTATATGTCACCTTGTTGGGCATGATTCCTCCCACTATAGACAAACTTACACATACCTGAAAGATAATATCCTCCCTCCTGACTTATCCAAAAATAAAAAGAGAAACTTTATTCGCCATCCTCCCATTATACTCTCATCACGAATACCCTATTTAAACGAGGTCTAGATGGTACTCTTTTAAGATGTCTCGAACAAGAAGAATCTGAGAAGGCCTTACATGAAGTCCATAATGGCATTTGTGGCACTCATTCAAGTTCTCTTACCCTTTTGAAAAAACTCATATGCTTGGGCTATTATTGGCCAACTATGGAATGAGATTCTTTTCAGATAGCTAGAACATGCAAACAATAGAAGATCCATGGGAATTTGATTCATGCACCAGCACAAGAACTTCATGCTTTGGAAACATCTTGGCCTTTCTATCAATGGGGTCTTGATCTAGTAGGAAAGATAAATCCTTCTTCATCTAATGGTCACAAATTCATCCTTGTAGCTACAAAATATTTCACAAAACGGATTGAGGCAGTACCTCTCACAAATATCATAGGAAAACAAATTGTTGCTTTATCTTGAACTACATCATCTGTCACTATGGAATACCCATGACCATTATCACTGATAACCATTCAAGAATCAAGATGTACAAGAACTATGTGAGAAATTCAAGATCCAACATAGATTTTCCACACCCTACTATCCACAAGGGAATGGACAAGCAGAAGCATCAAACAAAACTATTTTGAAAATCCTCAAAAAAGACAGTGAATGATGTTGGAAGAGATTGGCATATTCAATTGAACCCTGCTCTATGGGCCTACCGTACTAGTATCTGCACACCAACTAGTGCCACACCTTTCTCTCTTGTTTATAGATCAGAAGCAATATTGCCAATAGAAGTAGAGATACCTTCTCTATGAGTATCATTAAAAGGTCTTATCCTAGATGAAGAACAACAAGTATCTAGATTGCAGGAGTTAGAATTGATCCATGAACAAAGACAAAATGTCTTTGATCATTTAAAGGTATAACAGCAAAGAATGTGTCAGAGTTATAATCACAAGGTCAAACCGGGAACATTTCAAATTGGGGAACTAGTACTAAAGGAAAATCCACACAACCAGGTAGATTGAGAAAAGAAAGGAAAGTTCAAACAAAACTGGTTAGGTTCGTTTGTGGTCACAATAGTATTTGGGTCAGGAGCATATTAGCTATCAACACAGGATGGAGATCAGGCTGAAGAACCCATCAATAGCATGCATCCGAAGAAGTTTTATGTCTGAAAAAGCAAAAAAATCCAAAAACAGTGAAAAAGCAGAAAAATCCAAAAACAGTGAAAAAGCAAAAAATTCAAAAAAAAAAGTGAAAAAGCAAAAAATCCAAAAAAAATCAAATATGAGAAATAGTGCAATAAAAATAGATAGTGAAAACCTGGCAAATAGGCACTATTTTTCAGCTAGCTCTTCCATCTATTAGTTCATGCATCCTTCTGTTTGCATTCATTCAGAGTTGTTCATATCTATAATGAAGCCTTGTACATACGCAGGCATCCCGAGTGGCTTCTCGCCATGGTTTGGATCATTGGGTATATCATAATGAATTTGTTTCTAGGCTTGGGGCAAAATCTTGCACCTAGCTGGGGGCAAAATTTTTGATCATTTTGAGCTTAGTCAAATAGGTAGAACAATAGATAGACAACTCTTATCAAGCAAAAACTAAGACATATCCAACATTGAACACGAGATCAAATTGTCAACCATCAAACTATCACAAAGTCAGTCTAAGCACACAGATGATATATTTTGGATAATGATTTTAGCATGATTGTTCGACTTTTCTATCTTGATTTTCGCTAGCATGATTTCTGAGTAACTCCAGGATGTCTTTGACTAGAGAAACAATGAAGGAACATGATATTTTTCTTGTCTGTTGTCTATAAATTAATCATTAATATATGCAAATTTGTCTCGAGACATGATCATCGAAGTATCATCAAAGACATTTCTGATTTTCGTATTGAAATGGTTAATACTACTCGTTTTACGCAAGCAACACTCAGGTCATCTCGGTTCAATTATACCTCGATGCTTGTGCTAACTTGCCAGATCAAAATCCAGGAAATTCATGCTCAAGTCATCATGGTTTAATTATACCATCAATGTTTGCACTTACTTCCCACATTTAAAAAGCTCAATGATGACAAAACGCAATAAACCAATGACTAGTCTGGTCGTAGCTTTGCATTGGCATTTACATTTAGCTTGCATTTCATTCTTGCATCGGATCTCGCAGGCTCATTTTATCCAAGATTAAATCTATCACAGGTATCATCATAAGTGTATACGCAATCAAACTGATGACACATCTCTATCTAGATATTGTCAACCCAGTGAAAATATTATGTTCTCCCCTCAACAAAACCAACATCAGCATATCTAAATCTTCCTGCAACTTGATATCAACAAACTGTCAGTTCTTTACCCAATCAACCTTATCAATTCTATTAATCAATCGCATCTATTTGATCCTATCATGTCTTATACAGGATGTATCTTTCCTGAAACCAGACATTCTAATCATGTCTTATAAAGGATATATCGTCACTGAAACCAGACGCTTTGATCATCTTTGTCTTATACAGGAGGTGTCATTCCTAAAACTAGACTGAATCTTGATCTTATAAATCTAATCAATCAAGAACCACATCAACATGATCATTAAACTCACATTTTCACCAACCACAGCTGCAGAAATTAAATCATTTCTAATCAGGATATCAATTTTGCAAAAAATCCAAACACTCCAAAGATAAATTATCTCAATTGATCTCCCGAGGGGGCATCATCGTATTGGAATTTATCAATCAATAGCTGGGGCATCCTATTGAACCAATATCATCATCAAAATGAGATTATTCTTTGAATCAACGTGTCATCACACCTCGCTTTAAAGAGGGGAAAAATGTATACACCTAAAAATGGTCTGAAGATAATTAATTAAATAAGCAATTATTTAATTAATCCCCCTTCCTAATTTAATTGAATTCATTAGGCAATTTGATTAAATTTTCCCTTTCATCTACTTATTAATAAATCTAAGGATTTATTTAATAGGTTCATTTCAATAGTCCCCTTTGATTAATTAATCCTCCCCTCACTTTAATCAATTCTTCTAATCTTCTAATTAATTAAAACAAATCAATTTATGAGTTATTGAGAATTAATTAGTCTTTTCCTATTATTTGAATTTTTAAATTCAAATCACCCACATGCCTCCTAACTTCTAACCATCCCTCTAACCTAACTCATTCCACCTAACCTTGGGTTTGCCTAACCCTATCCTATCTTGCACATTCTAACCTCCTTATCCTAACCTCCTATGGTGTGGATATTTTCTTCTTGAGACACATGGCACTTTGGCCACATGTCTCCTCTCTTGGACACTTGCCCTTTTACGAGCAAAGCTCCTTGACACTTGTCACCACAGAGATGACAAGTGTCTTTTCCTCCAACCTCTTCTCCAACCTCCTCCAATTTCACCCTTGATATCTTCAGACTCAATCTTGACCATTGATTCCTACCACCTCACCCCTGGCCTTGAAAATCCTATAAATATCCCCCATTTTGGAGCAATAAAGATCCCATCTCATTTTAATCTTATGCATTGTTACTATAGGCATATCCATTCTAGCATATCATTTGAGCATTGTTATTATAGGCAATTGCATCTTAGATTTAGTTTAATTTGATCATTTTCTAGCATAATTGTTGAATCATGTAGCTTAATCAATCTCTTTTCTAGCTTAATTACATCATCATCATAGCTTAATAATGCATATCATTAGCTTAATTAGTCTCTTGGATCAATTTAGCATAATCAATCTCATCTTTTCATATCATCATCATTTCAAACCCTCTATCTAGGTGTAGTCAAGTCACTAGGATTTCTTATCGAGATATGAGAGAAAATCCATACTCGCATCTCTTAGGAGGTGATAGGTCACTTTGTCATGGTTCATCTTTGTTTACTTTATTATTTTCTAACCATGCTTGTAATGATCTATTGAGTGTTTGTGTTACAGCTGCAAGTATCGCACATCACAGGCATGAAAAAACTCACAGCTTCAAACAACACACTAACTACCCCAACTGAGTAGCAGCACCAACTCATCAACCCAGATAAGAAGATAAGACTGTGAAGTCCATCGGATTGATGCATCTCAATGCACCTGGTTCTCATTAGGAGGGGTAGAGACCCCTAACTTGTCTCTCAAATACACAAATGTATCTACAGGCAAAGGCTTAGTGAAAATATCTGCAATCTGATCTTTTGTAGATACATACTCCAATTTTACTTCTTCATCATTGACTTTCTCTCTCAAAAAGTGATACTTAATTGATATATGGTTTGTTTTAGAGTGTAGCACCAGATTCTTGTAAATATTAATAGCACTTGAATTGTCATAGTAAATAACAATAGGCTCATCATACATAACTCTTATGTCTTTCAGCATCTGCTTCATCCAAACTAACTGAGTATAGTTGCTAGCATCAATAACGTATTCAACTTTGATGAATACTAAGAGGGGGGGGTGAATTAGTATACCAAAAAATACTAAACTCAAACACTTTATCAATCTAGTAGCAAACTGGTATGACAGTTTAACTAACAAATCGGTTAACACAAATGCAAACCAAACAGCAAGTAAGGCATTCACCCACAGAAGCACAATCACCATAACACAAGAGATTTTTATGTGGAAACCCAAATGGGAAAAACCAAGGTGAGATGAAACTCACAAGTAACTATCTGCAGAATAGTAACCAGACCGGTTAAGGTCAGACCGGTTAAGGTCAGACCGGTTAAGGTCAGACTGATTAAGGTCATACAATGTTCTTTAACATAACAGATCCTGTTAGGAATCTCAATCTCTATTAGGAGATAAGTCTGATTAAAGACTACCTTGTGAGAGGATTTCAGATCCACAGATGTGAATCACCTTGTTAGAGGATTTACAAAGGCTTTTCTAGGCCTACTCGATTAAGGGTTTCTGACTTGTCAAAGATGTGAGTAATCAACAAGTGAATGATTAGCAAATGGCACGGTCTGCTTGATTAGATCCATGGTCGCTCATTTCTAATGCATTTCAGCATTGCTTTAGTCTTCAATAAATCCACACTGTGTTACAGCACACATACTTGATCTTCTCTATTAAGATCGCACATACAAGAACTCATCAACCACCAAAAAACCCTAATAGCTACACACATGCTAAAACCCTAGACATGATGTCCTTAAAAGGAATCTAATTTCATGTCGGTCCAATAGGATTACATTGCAAGTTCTTAGGTTCATTGTATCTAGACACATTTGGTAACACGGCACAATATCACCATCAAAGTGTCGGTGGATGGTAACTCATCACAAAACTGTACCGGTTGGTAACTCATCACAGAGTATTACCGGTTTATACAACTTTACCGATTGCCGATTGGTAACTCAAAGTAATACCGGTTTAACTATTAAACAGATTACCAGTTGACAAAAATGAAGACTGGGAAAATGATAACTATCGCTTCTAGTTCCTTTTCTCCATTCCACTTGAGATCCTCGAACCGCTTGAGGTCTACATGCCGCTTGAGATTGGTAAACACTTTCTGCAAAACACTGATAGTCTAAAGACTACTACATAATACCGGTTGAGCATAATTCATACATTCAAAAAGTGATCTCATACCAAGTGTGTGTCCATCAATGAAAATCACAACATAATCATCAAAAATGCCAACAATCTCCCCCTTTGGCATTGATGGCAACACTTAGGAAAAATTTTGACATCTATGTGTTTTACAAAAAAAATATGCCATAATCAAAAATACTCCCCCTAAGCATATACACTATCCCTTTGCAGAAAATACAATGTATACTACTTCCTTACAGAGATAAACATGAGAGTATACATAGCATGCATCAAAATTTTAAATACCAAAATACTTCTCCCCCTTTGCCAACAATGACAAAATATAGTTGAATAACCCCTGTTTCTATTAGCTGAATAAATGTTTATGATAATAAAGAGTGAAATTTGTCAAAAACAGATTTAAAGTCCTGCATAAATTGCTTCATGGATAAGGACCATGACTCAAGTAATGAGGTAGTAACCTCACTCTCTATTTGCATTTGGCATACATGTTCCTCCATGGCATCCAAAGTACTCATCTCTTGAGTAACTGTCAAGGCATCCAGATTGAGATAGCACTTCTGAAGTATTTGCAATTCGGATATAAGAACCAGTTGTAGTTCCTGCAAATCCTTGGTCCGGTTGCTGATCTCCAAATCAATTCGTGTAGCCTAAAGTTGAAACTGGTGAACGGTTTTCCCATAAGCGGTAAAGGAATCATATGGCATCTTAAAGGTGCTTATGAATGTCTGCAAATCAGTTTGCAGTTTGTCTTTATGGGTAAGCACATCATCACAGAATAGATGGGGTTGACATATCTTACTAAACAATAATTTCCCCTCATCCATTACATCTCTGATGTCCTTCTGTGCCTTTTGCAGATCAAACCGGAGCTCATGTAACTTTTTCACCAAGGTCGTGTTCAAAGCCTTTTGATGCTCCTTCTTGTCATTCGCTTCAACAACCTCTTCTAGGCTTTGTACCTGGTCCTCCACAACTATGCATAAGAGTTTCAACTGAGCCAAAGAGGAATCGGTACTAGGGAGGTTGGTACCGGGTATCAAATCGGTAAGAGTGTCCACCACAGCCTGGATCACGTCTTGCTCCTTCCTCCTTCTTGAGCAAGCTTAATGCTTGTAGTAGCTCCGATTCGTTAGCAGATTGGAGGTCAATGGGACTGGTAATGTCAACTGGTTTGGCTTGACTACCGGTTGCCTCTGGAGTCTCCACTTGAGTGCTCTACACCGCTTCCTCCTTCTCTTTCGCTCTTAGCTTGCCTTCTTTGGCCTTCTTTTTCTCCTCTTCCTCTGTTTTTCTTTTCTCTTCTTCTTCTTTCCGCTTCTCTTCATCCTCATCCTTCTTCTTCTCCTCTTCTTTTCTCTTCTCCTCTTCCTGCTTCCTCTTCTCCTCTTCCTTTTTCTTTTCCTCTTCTTGCTTCCTCTTCTCCTCTTCCTTTCTCTTCTCCTCTACCTATTTCTTTTCTTCTTCCTTCTCTGCTTCCTTCTTTTTCTTCTCTTCCTCTTGTCTTTTTCTTCTTCCTTCCATTTCTTTTCCACTTCCTTCTCTTGTCTCTTATTTTCCTCTTCTTTCCTCCTGTCCTCTTTTTGTTTCCTCTTTTCTTCTTCTTTTCTCTTTACCTCTTCATCTACCTATTTCTTCTTTTCTTCTTCTTGTTGCTTCTTCTCTTCCTCTACCTATTTTTCTTGTCCTACCGCTTCAGTTGGTGTACCTCGAGTAACATCTTCACCGTTCAAGGCATCAACATCAATAGGTTCTATTTGATCAGTGACCGGTACTCCTTCACTATCATACGCTTCATCCGGTTAACTGATTTTTGGTTCTTGCTCAACTTTTTGGTTGGCTTCTGCCACTTGATGCAACTTTAGAGCAAATTGAGCAAGGGAGTGGGTATCTTTTACCACTTCCAGGACTTTTCCTTCTAGCAATAGGAGTCTTCTTCTTCTCATGAAGAAGAGACCCTTATATCTTTCCACCACTTCATACATTTCTATTTTAGGCACATCAAGAAAGTATTGTGCAAATACTTCCTCTCTTATTTCCTATTCTTTCTCTATGGCAATGTGCCACTTGTTATCTAAAGAATTATATAAAGAATCAGGTGTCTTAGATTTAATTTCTGATGGCCACCGGTCATTAATACATAAATAATTGATGACTTCTTGTTCAACTTCCTTCTTTTCATCATCATTAAAATCATCAAAGCACTCTTTCAAATCACCAAGCACTTTTCTTCTAATATTCTTAATAGTTCTTTGACAATGTGTCAAAGGTTTGTAGGACGAAATATCAATATTTACCAGTGCAGATGTTGTTGATTCATTCTTTGTCCTTTTCCTCATTTGACTAGTCTTCTTAGGTTGTTCTTCAGACACAGTGTCCTCTAAGTCCGGTGTGTTGTCTTTTCTCTTCCGCTTTCTCTCAAAGACTTTGGCGGGTGCAGCTTTCAGTTTCTTCTTTGCTGGTGACTGCTTGGTTACTTTGGGACTTGCTGCAGTAACCAGTGTCGATACTGAAGGCACTGCCTTTCCCTTCTTTACTGATGGTTCTTCAACTGGTGTAACCCTTTCCAAATAGGTGTCGGTTCTCTTTGCCTTTGGATCAAGGGGCAAGGTGAGTAGGATAGAGGCATACCCATCTAGCATGTCATACATTACCTCATATCCCATCGGTTCCACTTCTTCCTATCTAGGCTCAACTGCCTCCATTATGCACTCATCAACTCTGATGGTGAAGTAGATGTCATCTTCATATTTCTTGACAATATCACCTGATATTCTCTCTTTGGCTCATCTTGTGTCTGAACTCATAAAATTATTTATATAGAACTTCTGGATAACCGGTTCCAACTGCTTGAAGGCTTTCCTTGATTTTTTTTGTAACCAGTTGGTCGGTAGACCACTGAATATCTCTAACTCCTAGGAAGTAACCTTGGAAGTACAAGAACAACCCAACCAATAGTTGTCCAAACTTAAATCTCAAGGCATTGTCCTGTTTAATCGACTTTAGGTTCACCAGAAGTTGTCTTTACATACAGGTGCATAAGTCAAATGATGCATCTTCCATGATCATCCGATAGACAGCATTTACCACTATAGTAGAGATGGAATTGATCCTACTAGCATAAAATGTCTGATAACCTATTACCATGCAGGCATATTTGACCAGATCATCCTTGATGGGATTGATGGTCATTCCTTGTTGGTCGCTCATAGAACTAGTGAGCTTGGTCATTTCCATCTTGTTGATCTTCCTTAGGGCTAGCACTTCACCGACGTTACAGAAACTAGTGACAACATGAATCACTTCTGGTGTGATGTCATGTGTCCGCTCTAAGTAAATTTTATCACCATGCACTCTGCTCAGAATGATGCAGATGTGATCATCTGAAAACTCTTCAAGGAAATAGACTGCATTGTGAAGCTTCTTCTTTTCCAGGATGCTCAATTCCGATTTGATCTTCTTGTCCTTCCCGTAGAACAAACTCAACTGGGAATGGATTACAAGAGATCCTAAGTCTTCAATTTTATAGTCAATGTAATCGAAAATGCCTTCCTCCACTATAACACCAGCGGGTATTTGAGGTAGGGCATTGTATTTTGCCTTTCATTGAATGAAATATACTAAATCAATGGGTGCACTAGAGCTATAGTATCATGCGGAAGGCATGATAAACAGAGCAATTTGAGAAATACCTTTGTAATTTGAAATTTAGGGTTTGCAAATTACACTTCGCCACACACTCCTTCAGTTGCTAAAATACCGCTTTGTGTTCTACACTTGATCAATTGATATTAGCTTCAGATTCTTCTTCAAGGTTTTGAAAATTCTTTGAATCGCAATCCAAATCCCTTTTCGTCGCTTAGTGCTTAAAAACTTCTTCGCTCGAGAACTGATAAGTGAAAAATGACTTGAAAAATCCTTTTAAACAAGTTCTCCACCTACCATAATAAATGCTCCACTATTAGGGTGTAAACCCTAATTTGCCTTTTACCATTTCCAGTCTTTTGCCAGTTGACAGGTATCACATACTGGTTAAGGTCTTTTACCGATGTAAACTGGGTGTTTGAGACATTTTATCGTTTGTTCCTCCTAAGCTTTTCTGATGCTTAGTTTGTTGGTTTAGTGACTTCCACACTAGGTGCAGAAACCAGTTCTTTTTGAATCACTTCTTCTGGCTTCTTCTTCAAGGTTTTCTTCATATCCGCTTGAACAGTTTCAACATCTATCTTTCCTTCTGGAGTGACTGTTATATCATCTGATATATTCTTTCTCGTTCTGCAGAATCTTGTTGTATGACCCGATTTGTTGCAATGATAGCAAATCATTCCAGGTTCTCTCCAAGGTCCATTGTTCATGTTTCCATTCTTCCTTCTGCATGTTGTAGCAGTGTGACCACTACCATGATAGATCAAACAAGTTGCTCTCCATCCGGTTGCCACTTGATAGCCACTGCTTCCTGACTGATAATTATAGGTATTAAACCAGTTTGGGTTCCAGTTCCCAGAGGGTTCAGAAAAAGCTCCTTTACTCCTTTGAGGATACCTTCCGGTGTTGTGCATGACAGACCTACATTCAAATGCTCTATGCCTAAACTTGTTGCATGCATAACAATTACCATTGAATCTATTGGGTCTAGGCTTATCATTTAGAAAATAAGGAAAATTATTGTAAGCCTTACTTCTACATACATTAGCAGTGTGTCCTTCCTTGAGACAATTAAAGCAAATAGGTTTGAACTTTTGCTTACATTTATCCTTTGGTGTCAGTTTCTTCTTTGATGCTCCATCTTTTGTTCTAGAGATCTCAACTTCCTCATATTCAAAGAAACCAAGTCCATTGGTATTCTTTACCGATTTAGCTGATTCAAGCTTTTTCTCTAGCTTAACAGAACTCTTATTGAATTTGGCAAGTATTTCCTTTAAATCAGTAAGTTCTTTGGTAATAGCAGCATTGGATTGCTTTAAGGTTGCATTCTCAGAAACAGCCATGTGTAGTTCACCTCGCATTTCTTCCTTTTCCATTTTATTTTCATGAAGATGAGCGGTAAGTGCACTGATCTCTTGCTTCAGCTTGGAGATCTCATGATCTTTGTCTTTTACCAGATCTTCAGCTTTCCTCCAGTTCTCAAGCTCTTGACACATTCTGATAGTTAGTCCTTCAAGTTCCCTTCTTAGGTTGGCATTGGACTCATTTAGTTTTTCAACTTCTTGAACTAGGGCTTCCATGTCCGCTTCATCACAAGAATTGTTTTCAGTTAGCTCCATCAGTTTTTCAGCATGCTCTCTTCTTTTTGCCTGAGAGGCCTTATATTTCACTTTAAGTTAATCATAGGCTTGCTTAGTATGAGTGAGCCGATGAGTAAGTTACCTCATACTATATTCCCCCATATCTCTTTCCAAGTGGTTAGACTTATAGAAAGGTAGGCTCTGATACCAATTGATGAATACTAAGAGGGGGGGTGAATTAGTATACCAAAAAATACTGAACTCAAACACTTTATTAGTCTAGCAACAAACCAGTATAACCGTTTAACTAACAAACCGGTTAACACAAATGCAAACCAAATAGCAAGGCATTCACCCACAGAAGCATAATCACCATAACACAAGAGATTTTGGCATGGAAACCCAAATGGGAAAAACCACGGTGAGATGAAACTCACAAGTAACTATCTGCAGAATAGTAACCAAACCGGTTAAGGTCATACAATGTTCTTTACCAGAACATATCCTATTAGGAATCTCAATCTCTGTTAGGAGATAAGTCTAATTAAAGACTACCTTGTGAGAGGATTTCAGATCCACAGATGTGAATCACCTTGTTAGAGGATTTACAAAGGCTTTTCCGGGCCTACCTGGTTAAGGGTTTCTGACTTGTCAAAGATGTGAGTAATCAACAAGTGAATGATCTAGAAAATGGCACAGTCTACTTGATTAGATCCATGGTCACTCATTGCTAATGCATTTCAGCATTGCTTCAGTCTTCAGTAAATCCACACTCTATTACAGCACATAGACTTGATCTTCTCTATTAAGATCGCACATACAAGAACTTGTCAACCACCAAAAAACCCTAACAGCTACACACATGCTAAAACCCTAGACATGATGTCCTTAAAAGGAATCTGATTTCATGTCAGTCCAATAGGATTACATTGCAAGTTCCTAGGTTCATTGTATCTAGACACATTTGGTAACATGGCACAAAATCACTATCAAAGTGTCGGTGGATGGTAAATCATCACAAAACTATACCGGTTGGTAACTCATCACAAAGTATTACCAATTTATACAACTTTACCAATTGCCGGTTGGTAACTCAAAGTAATACCGGTTTAACTATTAAACAGATTACCGGTTGACAAAAATGAAGACTGGGAAAATGATAACTGTCGCTTCTAGTTCCTTTGCTCCGTTCCGCTTGAGATCCTCAAGCCACTTGAGGTCTACATGTCACTTGAGATTGGTAAACACTTTCTACAAAACACTGATAGTCTAAATACTACTACATAATACCGGTTGAGCATAATTCATACATTCAAAAAGTGATCTCATAGCAAGTGTGTGTCCATCAATGACAATCACAACATAATCATCAAAAATGCCAACAAGCTTCAACAGTAGATAGAGATATAGCATCTTGTTTCTTTATTTCCCATGAAACCAACTTCTTCCCCAAAAAGAAAGTTCCACCAGTAGTGCTCTTCCAGTCATCTACATCTCCTACCCAATCATCATTAGTAGAGGCACATAGCATGAAATCATCATTCTTTAGATACCACAACCCATAATCAACAATTTGCTTCAAATATGTGAAAATCCTCTTCACAACAGTAACATGAGTCTCTTTAGGATCAGCTTGATGTTCCCATTGATGTTTTCATTGATGTCAACATGTGTGTGTGCAGGGCTAATCTGATGAGATGAAGTTGCAGAAGAGACTATTGTATTTACATTGATGTCAACTAGGTCATATAGTTGCAAGTTGTAGAAGAATTGAGATGCACAAAGAGTTGAGTTCATGTGTTGCAGAGATGTAAATTGTGTGGCTTCATGTTCTACAAGTGCATGACAATTTGTTTGATCCATCGCCATTGGTGTGTACAAGTTGGAGATGTGAAAAATGCAATAAACCTATGTTTGAGAGTATATCGGCAAAACCCCCGAGTTGTCTAGTCGATCTGTGTAGTTCTAGACAAGTCCCCTTTGATGAACTGATTAGTGAGACCCCTAGAATGTCTTACTGATGAGTAGTATTGTCCTCTCTCTATACTAAGTAACCTAATTGGTGTAACGTTGGTCAATGAGTAGCTGAGAACACTCATAAGTGTGACTTTGGTCGATGAATAGCTAGTGGGTGCTATCGGGATGACTCCAGATGTCAACAAGACACATACCTATTTGGGATGTCAAGCCGGTGGATTTTTTATCGGTGATAGTTTGGCTGATGAATTTTTTGAGTTGTGCATTAGTGTGATCTGGTCGACCAGTGTTGGTTAGTTATTTCAGACCTGGGACAATTTTCATTGGGATGTGTCTTCCCAACATGAACAATAAAAGAAGAAAAGCATCTGAAGGCTATCAGGATGACTCTGCCCAATGAAGACAATGAGAGAAACTAAAGGCATCAGATGGTCATCATGAAGATTTTGGCTAACAGACGGTCATTGGGAAGAGTCTGGCCGATGGATGGTCATCGAGGTGAGTTACAAAGTGGAGTGACATTCATGTAATCAGATCGACACGTGGAATTCATGTTGATGCAATACTGCATCGAGGTGGCTTTAGTTTATAGGGTGATCGGAGTAAGAGTTATCAATGCGAACAACAAGAGGACAGGCCAACTAGAGAGATACATTGGGCTGAGTCACCCTGATGTGTGTAAGCCATCAAATAGATCGACGTGATTTTAGGCTATTAGGATGAAATCGGAAGGACGGGCCAACTATGAAATTCATCCCAACATATGAGAGAGTGAAGTTCATCGGAAAGAGAACGATTTATCTACATGATAAGGTGAAACAAAGGAGTGTCTTTGTTGGTGAGACTTGGTCAAATTGGCATGATGCATTTAAGGCCAACCTGACTACATGAGCTATCATGATAACTATAATAAAGTATCCCCATCGGAGAGACTTTGGTCGATACGTGTTTCCAATTGACTGGAGACATTGGTGTGAATCTCAGTGATGAATGTGAGGGAAGAAATATTCATGTGACTAAGAGGATTGGAGAGACTCTTTCCGATACACTATCACTGGTCGATGGTCTTGATGGTTGCTCGATCGGTAAGACTATTTTTCAAAAGCTATGGTGGTGTGAGACTTGGTCAGGTGTTCTTATTGGTGAGACTTTTGTTGACAAGAAGGTTGATGGTTGCCCATCGGAGAGACTATTGCCTACATGTTTCTGTTGGTTGTCTAAAGGGATTGGTGAGACTGTTGCCAATAAGATATTGTTGGCCAATGGACTTGGTCATGTCTGCTGATCAATAAGACTTCACCGATAAGAAAGTTGTTGGACTTCATGGTTTCTCATCTGTGTGACTCATGGCAATATTATTTTGCCAAAAGGGTCAGAGAGACTTTGTTCTACGGAATGACCTTTTGGATATTTGCTTGATAGTTGTGCTCATTTTTATGGATCCATCACATTGATCATCGATGAGACTCACACCGACAAGAAGGAAGAATAAAATCCAAGCAACTTGATGATTATAGGTAAGAGTCACACCAATGAGAAGGTAGAAGGCAATCTAAGCAGTCTAATTGATCATCGAAGAGACTCTCATTGAAAAAGTGGCAGAATAAATGTTGATCAATTGTAGATTATCTGTTTGATTCACATCAATAATGTTTTGATGCCATCTATCCATCCCGAAAGATAAATTGCTCATGTAGATAGTTGACCAGGCTTCACCAAGTGATCTAGATGAAAAGTATGAAGACATGTAGATTCTAGGTGATCAAGAACGTATCAGATATGTAGAAGTTGGTAGAGGGTAGATATTTAATTAATGGTGGAACTGTTACAAATGATTGCAAGGCTCAAGGTGATCAAAAAAATGAAAATCAGATCTGAGAGACCGAGTGTGGTAGTTAAATATAGAAAACTAGGTACAGAGGAGACATTTTTGTTGTAGGCCAGTAAATGTGAGCTAACCAAAGTAGTTGATTTGGAGAGATGGAGTGGTGTGAATATGTAGCGAGTCTGTAGATAGATGTGTGTAGTACACGTAAGGTGTAAGGAAAATTTGGTGTGTGTTTGTGTGGTTGAGAAGAATAATAGTAGCTGTAGAATAGAGTGTCGGAAGATTGAGAGGTGTAGTGTACATAGAGTCCAACAAGGTTGAAGGGGAGTAGTGTTGAAGGCATGCAGTTGAGGGGTATGTAAACCAAAGAATAGAGCAGAACAAGAGAGAAGGGCATAAAAGAGAAGAATAGAATAGAGAGAAAGAATAGAAGGTGGTAGAGCACAGAAAGTGCAGCAAGTGCAGAAGAGGGAATAGACCAGAGAGAGAGAGAGAGAGAGAGAGAGAGCAGCTAAGACCAGCGACTAGAATGTGCATAATAGAACAGAGCAGAGGAAAACATAGAGCTGAGAGAAGAGATAAAAGAATAGAAAGAAATGAGACAAACATTAGAGAGCATAGAAGAAGAGAGAGAAGAGAGAGAAGAGCATAAGTGAGTTGCAAAACCTCATTTGCAACAAGGTTTATAATTTGTATCTAAAATCTACATTCATTGTAATCTTTGGGTTGGTGCCCATGAAGTCAAGGGTTGGTTCCCATGACGTCAGGGGTTGGTGCTCCCTTGGGTTGCTGACCATAAAGCTAGGGGTTGGTGCTCCCTTGGATTGGTACCCATAAAGTCAAGGGTTGGTGCCCATAAACTTCAGTGGTTGGTGCTCCTTGGGTTGGTGCCCTAAACTTTGTAATTGGTGTTTTACTTGTGAGGTTGGATTGGAGCAGTAGACTCTAGCAGCATTTCTCACTGAGGTTTTTCCCCACCATGGGTTTTCCTCATATGCTCTTGTGTTATGAGTTTTCTACTTGTATGTGTGTGCTTAAAAGTGTTTCATCTCCATGCTCTTAGTTTGATGACTATTGTTATTAAATCTTAGATCATTCCGAAAGTTAAATTTTTAGATTACCACTAATTCACCCCCCTCTAAGTGGTCCATTGTGTTCCTTCACTTGAAATATGGCACAAAGACAAACAACATGCATGATATCTGGTCTAATCTGAGTCAGGTACAACAGTCCACCAACCATAGATTTTTATAAGGTCTGATTCACTTTCTAAGATTCATCTTGCTTAGAAAACTTGCATCTAGTCACCATAGGAGTTCCAATAGGTTTAGAATTAGCTAACCCAAATTTATTCAACAATTCCTTCACATACTTAGATTGAGAAATGAAAATACCTTTACCAGTCTGAGTATCTATAATCCTAAGAAGAATTTCATCTCACCTATCATAGACATCTCAAATTCCTTTTGCATATCATCAGCAAACTTCAAATCATCATCTCCTCCAAAAATAATGTCATCCACAAACACTTCAACAATCAAAATATTATCATTCTCAACCTTAAAGTATAAGTTATTGTCAGCGGTACCTTTACTAAATCCCAACTTCATCAAATACTTATCTAATCTTACATACCAGGCTCTAGGGGCTTTCTTCAGTCCATATAGAGCTTTCTTCAATATGCATACCATGTCTCCTTTATTTGATAATGTAAATCCTTCTAGTTTCTCAATGTATACTTCCTCCTCAAGATCACCATTCAAAAAGGTTGACTTGACATCCATCTGATATACCTTGAAATTCTTGTAAGCAACATATACAAGCACCAATATTATAGCTACAGGAGAAAAATATTCCTCATAATCAATTCCCTCCATCTCAAAGCATCCCTTACAAACCAATCTTTCTTTGTTTCTTACCACTTCACCAGCTTCATTAAGTTTATTCTGGAACACCCATTTAGTACCAATCACATTCTTGTCTTTAGGTCTCTGGAAAAATCTCCCAAGTGTTATTCTTCTCTATCTGATTCAACTCTTCCTCCATAGCTTTTATCTAATTCTCATCCTTACATGATTCAACAACATCTTTAGGTCCAATCTTAGAAATCGGGCATATCCCTTCAACAACAAGTCTTCTCCTAGTCATCACACCTTTGATCTTATCACCAATAATTTGATTCTCAAAATGATTCAATTTCACATACCTTGGAGTCTTTGGATTATTCTGATTCTTAGGCTCTTGAACTTCTTCAGTGGTAGCAGCAATATCTAGATTAACTGTCTCTATCATAGTATTTTGCTTAAGGATCTCAGTCTGTGAAGGCCTAGAAACAATATCCTGATCATCAATCTCATATCCGCATACTCTGATATACTTCCCAAGACATTAATCAACCTTAACATTTGCACTTTCCACTATCTTCTTCAACCTCTTATTGTAACATCGGTAGGCCTTGCTCTTAGTAGAATATCCCAAAAAGATTTCTTCATCACATCTTGTATCAAACTTTCCTATATCCTCATCTCTTTTGATATAACATTTTCTTCCAAAAACTCTGAAATATCTAACTGTAGGAACATGAACAAACCATATCTCATAAGGAGTCTTACCAGAATCATCTTTTATATGCCTGGTCGAATGTGTAAACAATAGTGCTAACAAATTCCTTCCAAAAGGTTTGCACAACATATCCTTCAATCAACATCATTCTAGCAGCATCCAAGATTGTTTTGTTCTTCCTTTCAACAACTCCATTTTGTTGAGGGATTCTAGTAGCAAATAACTGTCTTCTAATTCCATTCCTCTCACAAAATATATCAAACTCACTGGACATGGATTCTCCTCCTCTGTCAGATCTCAGACACTTCATTTTCAACCCTCTCTCAATTTCTACCTTTGCTTTGAATATCTTGAATTTCTCCAGTGCTTCTAATTTCTCCCTCAGAAAAGTCACTCACATCATCCTAGAGTAGTCATTAATCAGCAACATGAAAAAACCTATCACCCTACATGCTTCTCACTCTTGTAGGACCACATAAGTTAGTATGCAAAAGATCTAACAGTCCATTAGATGTATACAACTTAATTTTAAATTATTTTCTTGTTTGCTTTCCCAACTGAAATTCTTTACATACTGAATTAGAAGGCTTCACAATCTTAGGTAATTCTCTAACAGCTTGAGTAGAACTTATCCTTATCATGCAATCAAAATTAACATGACACGTCCTCCTATGCCACAACCAACTTTCATCTATCTGAACAATCAAACAACTTTTCTCACCGGCATTCAAGTGAAAGATATTACCATTAGTCTTAGTCCCTATTGCAATCTCTATACCAGAGGAATTCAAAATCTTGCATTTACCATTCTTGAATTACAAATAATATCCCTTGTCAACCATCTATCCAACACTCAAAATATTATGCTTTAAACCTTCAACATATAAGACATCATCAATATTATTGTTACCATCAAAATGTATAGAACCTCTACCACAAATCACACAAGCTTTATCATCTCCAAATCTTACTCTACCACCATCATACCTTTCCATATTCACAAATTTACTTTCATCACCTTTCATATGATATGAACAACCACTTTCAATTACCCATTCATCTTTCTCTTTAATCTTAGCAGACAAAGCTTTCTCCTCAACAATGCAGCTTGTAGGATTCACTGGCACTGGATCATCTTCCTTGATAGCAATAAATAAAAATTCATCTCTTGAATTCCCATTGTCTAATTCCTCATTTGTGACACCTTCATCAAAATCATAATAGCATATCTTCTTATTTTTGTACTTCTGGTAGGGCTTATCATGCTTCTCATATCTATCATGCTTATCAAATCTACCATGTCTTTCATGCTTATCATACCTATACATTCTTTCAGGACACCTAGAAGAAAAAATGTCCTATCGTATTTCAAGAGAAACATTTCAAAGGTAACTTTCCATCATACTTATCTACTCCCTTAGGCAATCTCTGAGAAATAAGTGCTTCAAGCTCATCCAACTCTTTCTCCTTCTCTTCCATCTCTCTCATCTCTCTTTCATATCTATAAACCCTAGATGAACTCCCTCTTGGATCATACAACTGCTTTCTAGATACAGAGGCTTTAAATGCACTCTTAGATTTACCATGTGATTCTCCAAATTCACTCAACTCAAATGCAACTAGTTTACCAACCAACATATCTCTAGTCATAGTTGTCACACTCTGGATCTCATCAATAGCAACAAATTTAGATTTATAAGTAGAAGGAAAGGATCTCAACACCATAGCAACAATCTCATCTTCCTCAAGAGTCCCACCGGCACATCTGATGTTCATAAAAAGCTCATTTACTTTAGCCATAAAAAAATTTATATTCTCATTTTCTCTCATCTTCAATGTCTCATATTTTCCCTTCAAACTCTGTAACTTAGTAACTTCAACTTGTGCATCTCCTTCATACAAGACCTCTATATTTTTCCAAATCTCATGTGTAGTCTGAAGTCCTGTCACATTAGCCATCTCTGAATCAGTCAAGGCACTCAACAATGCTTTCTTAGCCCTTATGTTATGTTTAGCTTCCTCAATTTCATCAGTAGTAACCGATTCATTCAGAGGAACATTGTAGACATTCTTTGTAATCTTCTCCAAGACACTTCAAATGAACTTCCATCTGGTCCTTCCATACAGTATAATTATTTCCATCAAATCTAGGACTCTCCTTCTTGAAAACATAGGTTGCTATCCTGGATCTCCTCAAGAGGTTAAGCTTCTTCTAAAGGATCTATCTCTGATACCTTTTGTTGGCAACAGCAAGGAAGGAAAACTGAGAGGGGGGAGTGAATCAGTTTTCATCAAATTAAACAAATTAAGCACAATCTCAAATCTGATCAACTGTAGCAAAAAGAAAGATAACAGCAATAATAGCAACACACATAACACCAATATTTTTACATGGAAAACCTGGTTAAGGGAAAAAAATACGGTGGGAACCTACCCATAATGAGATGATACTCTTCAGTAGTATGTGTAAATATTACAATGGGGAATGCACATGCATTGCACATTGCCTGGAGTTCACTGCTCAAATTACAATTACATAGAAGGCTACAACCCTTAGGGAAGGTTCACTATCTTACAAAGATGAACGGACTACAATCTGATTAAGATGAACTGCAAAAATGGCATTTTCTAATGCCTGATGATAGTTCTACTTAAGCTCAAATTTTTGCTCTTCACCAATCTCTTCTCAACACACCACACCAAAAGATGAATTCACTTGATCACACATACACCACTCTCTAATAATGCAAACTCAACTACAACCACCAAATTACATGAATCTAACACCTATTTATACAAATCATCAACCTTGACTACAAGGTCGACCAAACCCTTAACACCTAATTACAAAATTACATCACACAAAACATAAATCAACCATTGGACCAATACAATGCCATAGATAACATAACATGGACCTTAATCAACTCAAACATGCACCACCACTGGAAATATCGCCAAGATCAACTACAACATGTTACACCACCAGAAATACCGCATAACATGAAGAATATCACCGAACCCATAAGATCATCAACAATGTGCATAATAATCATTGTGGACCATCAAAATAAATAGGACATGATTAGGAAACACCAACAAGCACATTAGAACCATCTGATATAGTTGCACCAACACCACTTATTCAAATCTCATCGATCAATACACTAACACTCAAGAACACTTAATAGCAGCAACTCAGATAAGAAAGATAGCTTGTGAAGCATCAAATCATGAACCATCTGAATTAAATATACACATGAACATCTCAAACACTCTCCCAAATCCGCAACACAAGATATGATCATACCAGAGCACAATGGATCAGACACCAAAACATTGCAACACTGAACACTGAAAACCAGTCTCCATACCGGAATCCGCAACACGATCAAATAATCACATAGTATCATGGAATAAATAAAGAATTAAGTATCTCTAGTTGATTTTACACCTAAATATATAAACCAGCTAGATCAACTCACTATAATCACCGGATCACCAAAACAATTCCTTGCAACACCAAAAAATAGGAATATGTTGACATCAATGACAACAACATATCATAGCAACAGCAATTGTTGGCAATTTGGAAGAATTGATTATGTGTTGCATTGATGTTTTTCATTGATGTCAACACTATCTTGTTTGGTTGTCTACTGGGTTCTAGTAGAGTAGTTGGATTATGATGTTGATCAGGAGATCATCTTCGATATTCTTCGATACGTTTAGTTCGGTGGAATTGGTTTGGTTTGGTCTTTCATGTGTGTGTCACATCTAGTTGGTTCGGGATTTGGTGATCTAGAAGCTATCATATGTTCTAGTAAGCCTTGGTTACCGGTAAGGGTCTTACCGGCAAAGCTTTGTTGAAGATCTTTTGATGGATTAGATAAGTGGTGTTGGTGCAGCTTCTAGAAGGTTCTCAGGATGCTGATGGTTATCATGTTCATGTTCCACTTGATCGGTGGTATTGCATTCGGCTTATGGCGACCTATTTTGGGTCTGGTGATATTTTATGTTATCATCCTAGGTTATGGACTGGTTTATGTAATGTGTTGGTGGATGCTCTCAATGCGTTACCAGTTGGATTTATTGTTTGGTTAATGTTGTTTCGGTCTCAGGCCGACTTAGGTTATCATTGGTTTGCAGGTTTATGTAATGGATTTATTGTATTATATTTTAGGTGGCTGACCTAATTGTTTAGGTCTTGGGTTTGTATAAATTTGATGTGAGGTCTCTTTGTAGATCATGGGTTATGGGTTATGGGATTATCTGTGTGCAAATAAAGTTGTAATCATATGCAAAGATTTTGGTCGATCATAGGTGATTGAATTGGGTTTGAGTAAGAGGTTTAAGACCTCATGTATTGAGCTTAACTAGAATTGTACTCAGGCAGAGGAGATGTTATTCTTGCAGTTCACTCTTCTTTCCGGATTGTAGTCAGAAGATTTCTATAGTCAGTGAGGATCTTTTGTGATGAGAAGTGCACTCCAGGCAGTGTGCCTTCCTGCATGTGCAAGCCCCTTTATTGTAATCACATACTTCCTGTAGAAGTATCATCTGACTATAGCTAGGGTTTCCCACCGTGACTTTTCCCTTTACCAGGTTTTCCATGTACAAATCTTGGTGCTATGTGTTTCGGATGCATGGTATTTGGTTTATGATTTATGTTTATGCTTAATTGATATATCTGTTATTCTGGTAAAAGGTTTTAAGTTCTTAAAGTTTCATAATCTATTAACAACTGATGCACCCCCACCCCTCCTCTTAGTTGTCCACCAGTTATACTAACAACAATATTCAATTATTTCTACAAAAGAAACCTTTGATTGTTGTGTCCAATCTACTTTTGCATCCCTTTTAAGTATGTTATTGAGTGGCTTGACAATTACAATAACATTAGTGCTAAATGTGCATATGAATTTAGTTTAACCAAAGTAGGACTTAAGGTCCTTTTGGATAGCTGATGGAGGAATTTTGAAGAGAGCCTCCACCCTTTGTGGATTCATGGAGATCTTATTCTCTAAAATAATGTGCAAAAGTAGCTTGCATTCAACAACCCCAAAGATGCATTTATTTGATTTCAATGATATCTCACGTTCTTGGAACCTTTGCAACGCTTACCTTAAATCAGCATGGTTTCATCTCTCCTTTGAAAACATAATCAAGTTATCCATATAAAAAATTATGTATCAACCCACTAGGCCTTTAAAATAAAAACCCATAGCCCTCTGAAATGTAACACCAACATTTTCCAAGTCAAATAACATCCTTTTGTAGACAAACCTTCCCCCTTTTGGTAATGAATTTAGTTTTTAATCTATCTCAGTTGGTCTACCATTTCTTAAGTGTATCAAAAATATCTATTCAAAAAAGACATCATTTGGGATCCATTTACAATCTATAAGACTTTATCCAAAGAAGACAGCAGGTAGTTGCTCATTTCTAGAGCTTTGCTTATTTTTCTAAAAGTAACATGAAATTTAATTTCTCCACTCTTCATTCTTAATGGTTTTAAATTGGAAGCCAATGTGAAATATCTAATAGTAGATACGATCATAGTAGAGAGTAGCTTTTGTACCTCTTAGAAATTTAGAGGCTCCAATAATGTATTCAAATACCTCTATTTATACCATAAGGGTTTTACATCTAGTTTGAGAGGAATTGCACGATGATTATAGTGGTGTCATATGTCTTCGAGTCCTCATAACTCCATGCTATCACTTCACGAAATTATTTAAAGGTGTGGATGATCCTAGCTTTTTTTCTTTTCAGTAAATGTCTTTCCCAAAAAGATGTTTTTCACGTTTTGCTCACCCCCCATATTATATGGGAGATACTTTCCTCCAATGTTGGCATTTCTTTTCAAATTTAATCAACTAGTTCTCATCAAATAGACTCTCCAACTATACCATTCCCTTTGGAATTTTGTTTTTCTTTAGGTTAATAATTTCTTCATCAATTTCCACATCCTCTCTTTTGGCTTCATCAACGATCTAGAACTTAAAAATGCCCAAATTGGTCAAGAACTCTATAATGTGTTGGTAATCATTGCACACATTGTATTTAGGCACATTGTTTGGTACTAAAGGAATGGTTGCCAACTCAACTAAATTTTTGCTAATCCTAACAAGGTAAAGAGATTTAAGGTACTGGCTATCGAAGCCAAGGAATCAACAATATAGCTTTACACCTTGGGATCAACTAGATGTTCAAGGCATAAAATCCTTAAATTATATCCAATACTCTATTTGGGTAGCATAATTTTTTTTTACCATGGCAAGTGTATTACTTCCAAACCTATTTTACTACTCATTCAAACTAATCAAAGAGTCAACATTTTTATCTTTTTTATGAGATAATAGAAATCCATGAATAAGTGCCTCATTATCATCTACATTGTTTGTACAGTGGAATTGCAATCTATGGATTGCAAGTAAGGATTTATTTTAAGGATCAGTTAGCTCCACTTCAACTTTGATTTCCTATTTGGATTTTGAACCATCAAATTTCAAGGTACATGGTTAATTATTCTTTTATTTTTTAAAGAGTGTTAGATCTTTGGGCTTATCTTCTCTTTCTTATCCAAATTATTTATGAGGTAACTTTGGCAATTCCTAGTGTTGGTTAACAGATTTTGTTCCCTTGAAAATATGACAATACGACTTCTAGCCCTAGATTAGGGAACAAACTATTTATAAGAGTTGAAGAAGTTGTGTTTGTTTTACATCTTTCCTCTGAATTTTAGAGGTACATCTCCCTCTTATGATATAAATTTAGGTTTTTTCTCGGGTATGATTTTAACCAAAAAGTAGGAAAGGCAATCTTCTCAAAATAAAGAAAAGGCAAGATAAAGCTAACCACTTGTTATCTCCACAACAAAGTATAAAGATCAATAACAATATGCTTCAAATTCAAATTATTCATGATCATTCATGAAAATATTTCTACTAATGAACGATCACTACATAAAGAGATCAGTAACAACAATACACGGAATATTCCATATGAATTCACAATAATGCAGAAAACAACCCTTTGCCACAACACAAAGTCTAAATAAAGAATTGATTTAGCAGTAGTCATGCAAATATTTCTACTAATGAATGATCACTACATAAAGAGATCAATAACAATAATACGCAGAATATCCCATATGAATTCACAATAATGCAAAAAACAACCCTTCACCACAACACAAAGTTTGAATAAAGAATTGATTTAGCAACATTCAATTAACCATTCAAATATAAGCATGATGATAGTATCAAACACAAATTAGAATTCTAATTGAAACAACACAAATTATCCTTCAAACAGAATTTCATTAAACTTTCATAAGTATGCAAAATTACTGTTAATTGAAATTCAAATCACTCCGCCAAATTGAAACCCCCAAAAATGGATCCTGCTATCTTTAAATAGTTTAACTTAAACTAATAAAAAATAACGACTTCTTGGAGACTGTCGATTAAAAAAAGTTTTAAACATAACCACCAAAACAATGCCCCCCTAGGACCAATAGTTCAAGAGAAATATTTGAAATTAAACAACTAACTAAACAGAAAGGAATCAAACAGCCACGCCCATGTCTCCTTCTTCATCTTCCAGCTCCACATCATCATCTGGTGCTTCTTGACCTACCACTGTTGTATCCATTGTATTGCCCTGTAATTGTTGTGCCATTTGTCGATTTAGTCTCTTTCTATAGGTCCTAAAATTGGACAAAATCGGTGATATGCATTTTGTTGTAGGCTTAGTTGTCGCTTTGACTCTAACTCTCCACTTGGCAATCTTCTGACTTGCTTCAGCAATTTTACCAGGAACATCCTGGACTTATTCACTAACAGAGTTTAACACTATCATCACATCCTTCAGGCATTTTAGAGACTTAGATCTTGCATTAGTTGCAGAGAGACTAGCCTCTACTTTTTGACAAAAAGCTCTTCTCACTATTTCTCCTCCTAGTAAATCCTTCCCATCATCACTAAGTATATTGATACCAATTGTATCAAAGGAGATTTTTAGGTCTCACCGAAGGTTTGTATTCTCAATTGCTGAAGCAGTGAGGTGTGATCGAACCTCATTCATAACATGATGTTTCCATTCTAGCATCTCCATCCAAAGGGTGACATTATCTACATCAAAATTTTCAATGATATGCTTTGCAATTAAAGCATTCTAGGGCAATTTGGTAATCTCTCACATTATTGGGTATCAAAGTATCAGGTGAAAAAATACTATACAATAGTGAGAACTAGCAAGTTAACTTCCATCGAATGGCAATAAACCGGTAAGGTATGGTGGGGGGCCCTTTTGTACATAACCAAGCCTCAACGCTTAAAGGCTTATTGGCTGATTGGGGGTTTTGAGAACTAAAATAGATAAAGGACTTCCGTAGTGAAGAGAATTTCACAAAATAAAACATTGACCATGGATCAATGTGTAGGGTAGGTAACACCTATGAAGTATGATTATTTTATCTTAAGGATCTATCAATACCCTTTACTCTACTAATGGTGCCCATACACAATCAGCATGTTAGCTCAAAATGTGTAGCACTTTGAGTCTTGCACCAATTTCATAGTAACAAGTCTTTAAGTGCCACTCTTTTCCCAATGTCGATTTGAGCTCTCATGAACATGCACATAAACTCTTGGAAATTTCGGGCCCATTCACTATCGTCATAAGAGGATGATTCCTCCATTTCTACTAGAACTTTTGTACTTGGTAATAACTTTGTGATACACTAATGCAAGATACCTATAGGGCATTCATCATTGATGCTAATCTTCAACATCTCTTCTTCCTCCATCTCTCTATTAACATGGATGTATATGTTAGGCTCTATCTCAACATATAATGTATCATTGGTGTTTATGATAAGGTTTTTCATATTAGGTTCTCCTTCTATCCAAATCTAGTTTGAGATAACCCTTCATGACAACCACATGCAATAAATTAGGTGTCATGTACCCATGCTGAGAATATAGACTATCATGGCATACAACCTTATTCCTAAGGGCTATAGAGTCACACCAAAAATGGGAATTAAACTACCAAAAATGTAGAACTATAATACAAGGACTGGGAGCTTCAAAAATTAGTTGTAGAGTTTTAAATATTGCCCATTGTTGGCAAGAGGTAATTGCATACCATTCTGATATGCCAGATAGAAAGAATTTTCTCTAGCCATCTTCCTGATCACAAATGGGCCTATCCATAGAGAATCAAACCTCCTATGTGCACCTTTAGGTTCCCTCTGATGGTCCCAAAGCAAAATTGAATCCCCTACCAAAAATTCCCTTCTTTTGTCTTTTTTATCAAACACCTTCTTCACTATTTCCTGATGCTTTTCTATTCTGTCAATCGTATCATATATTTGTTCTTCTAGTTTGCTCAGATACATATTTCTCTTTTCCAAAGAAGACTGGAAATATTCATCTACAACACTTTTCTAGAGTTTTGACACTGATATTTTCAATGGGAAAGGCAATTCACTCTTTGTTCCATAGACTAACTGAAAAGGAGACATGCATATGGCTCGCTTGTATGAAGTCCTATCAGCCCACAAAGCATGATACAAACTTTTATGCCAGTTTCTCTGATTTTGTTCTACCAATTTCTTTATAATAGTGATGAGATTTTTGTTGCTTAATTTTTATTTCCCATTTCCTTTTGGATAGTAATCTAAATAGTGAGCAAGATTAATCCCATAATTATAACAAAACATGGTTAACCCAGAAGATGAGAAACTACGGGCATTATCAGCTACAATTTTCTTAGGAACACCAAATCTGGATAGAATATTTTCTTCAAAGAATTTGATAACTACTTTGGAGGTGGTATGTTTGATAGGAATAGCTTCTACCCACTTAGTGAAGTAATCTGTAGCTATGAGAATGTTAGTATGTTGGGCACTTGAGTTTGATTTAATTGGTCTTATAAAATCCAAACCACACTGCTGGAAAGACTCTTCAATAACCACTAGTCTTAAAGGTAGAGCAACCAACTGAGGTCCACTGGTAAATTTAAGACATTTTTCACATTTTCCTACCCAAGCATATGCGTCTTTAAAAATACTGAGCCAATAAAAACCTTGTCTCATAATTCTATAAGCAGTTACTGAGGCTGAGAGATGCCCACCACAAACTTCTTCGTGAAGGGTTTCCAACAATTTATTTTGTTACTCTTTATCTACACACCTCAAAAAGGTACCATCTACACCCTTCTTTTATAGATTCCCTTCCGATGGGATATATTTAGCTACTCTTAGCTCCATATTCCTCTTCTTCTTGGGTGACATTGAAGCGAGGAATTCTCCATAAGTTAAGAAATATGTGACATCTTTAATCCAAACATCAAGAGTGCTCGTGAACAGTACCAGTGGAAGATCATCTTGTTTCTTTGGTTTGTTTTCAACGATCATGGTACATAGGCCCTTTCCTCTAACCAAAGTGGTTGTTTTAATATCAACATCGTACTCTTGTACCTTTGCAATCCAAGCACCCCTCTTATTTCCATCAATATCTTGTTGAGTTAGAATTCTCTTTACAATAGAATTGGCAACAAAAACTTTTCAATGGGAATGCAAAATATAGAATCTAAAATTATTCAAAGCTTTCACAATAGAAAAAGCATGATTTTCACTCTATATATTTTAATTCATGCTTCTTTAAGGGTTCTCATAAAAGATATAGGTGCTTCCATACCTTGATCATCCTTCTGTAGCAAGATAGCAGACAAGGTGTGCTTCGAGGCATAACTGTAGATGATAAATTCATTTTGAAAATTAGGGTGTATCAAAGTGGGAGGATTCGCTATATCTACCTTTATATCTTCAAAGACCTTCTTCCCTTTCGAGTTCCATTAAAAGGTCAGTTGACTTTTTAACATCTCAACAATATGCCTTGTCGATTTGCAGCAAAATCTGGCACAAATCTCCTCAAAAAATTCACCTAGCCGAAAAAGTATCTGGTGGCATCTAAGGAGGAGGGAAGACTCAACTGGTAGATTTCTTTGACTCTCTTGGGATCAATCCTAATGCCATCTTTAGAGACAATGTGTCGTAAAAGCTTGCCTTTTGTAACTGCAAATATGGATTTTTTAGGGTTTAGAGAAATGCTAAAATCTCTACATCTTTGTAATACTTTCTCTCAATCTTGGAAATGATTTACTCTCATCTTTGAGAAAATCGTCAATTCATCCAGGTAATCAACAACTATTTTATTCTTTAGATCACCAAAGGTTAAGTCCATTGCCCTCTGGAAGGTGGCTCCAACATTAATAAGGCCGAAAGGCATCCTTTTATAAGAAAGGACGCCCAGAGAGGAAGTGAAAGCAATCTTGTAATGATCTTCTTGATCTATTTCTATTTGTTTATACCCTGAGAAACCGTCCAACAAGGACATCATTTCTGATCATGACACTGTTTGCAGAATATGGTCCATCACGGGTACTGGATAATTATCCTTAAGAGAAGCTTGGTTCAGGTTCTAAAAATCTACACAAATTCTTATTTCTCCATTTTGCTTTCTTACTGGTACAATATTAGCAACCCACATGGTGTGATGTATAGGATATATTATCCTTGCTTTTAAAATCCTATCAATTTCACTGAGAATAGCATCAACAACATTGAGATTGAAGGTTCTTTGTTTTTGCCTGAATGGGATAACTATTGGTTTAAGGGGAATATGGTGTTGTATTTTTCCATTCCTGAACCTTTTAAGATCAGCATAACACCATGCAAAAACATCTCTATATCTGATTAGCAGGGATATCGATTTCTTCTTTTCTTTAGGCATACAACATTTCCCTATATAAACCATTTTTGGATCTTTTATAGCTATATTCACCTATTCATACTCGACCGATGTTAAGTTGGGGTCAGACTTCTTTTGTTTGATATATTGGTCATGCCTATTGAACAGATGTTCCAAAGAGACAAGCCCCTTAGGAATCTTATTGCCTTTCAGTTGCACCACACCTTTCATTTCATGCTCCTCGGGTCTTTCTTCTCCTTCAAGGATATCAAGAATACCCTCATCACTACCTTCAAAAAAAGTGTGAAAGAAGGCACTAGTATTCTCTAGAAAATTAATGATCTACCTATCATTATTGAACACTTGCCAGTGATTTACTTTATCTAGGACATTTGTTTGATTTACTTCTTTTGTTTGATATATTGGTCATGCCTATTCAACAGATGTTCCAAAGAGACAAGCCCCTTAGGAATCTTATTGCCTTTCAGTTGCACCACACCTTTCATTTCATGCTCCTCGGGTCTTTCTTCTCCTTCAAGGATATCAGGAATACCCTCATCACTACCTTCAAAAAAAGTGTGAAAGAAGGCACTAGTATTCTCTAGAAAATTAATGATCTGCCTATCATTATTGAACACTTGCCAGTGATTTACTTTATCTAGGACATTTAGCCTATAAACGACCTCAATGTTATATTTTTTCTCTTTAAAGTTTGGATGAGGTAGTAGAAGAGATGCAGATATGGCCAGGGAATCAGCTCTAGTATTTTGTATCCTAGGAATAGATTCGATAATGAAAGCTTCAAATTCTTTAATACAATCCCAGACTCTATTATGATAATGCTTCACTCTTCCAAATTTCATTGCATATTGCCCTCAGATTTGCCTCACCATAAGTTGAGCATCTCCTTTCACTCTTAATTATTTAACTCCCATTTCTTTGGTAGTAGTTAAGCCTAACAAAAGGGCCTCATACTAAGTAGTATTATTGGTATTTTTAAATTCTAGCTTATAAACTAGAGGAAACGGAAGCCATTTGGATCAATAAGGACCACTCCAGCACCAAAACCAGAAGAAGAAGAACTACCATCAAATTCCATAGTCCAAAGTCCTTTTAATTCATCAGAAACAAAACAATCACCCAAACCTTTGGAAGAACTGCATATATAGATGCTAGGACCAGTTTCCACCTATAAGATTTCTAACCTTGGATCATTTGACTTCATCACAGTAAATTTGGCCTTAGGCTCAAGTTTTAACCTAACTTTCTTGCCATTCACTGGGATAGTAGCAAAAGACCAATCCATCTGAATTTATTCCCCCGTCTTTATAGAAACTTTGACTCAAAAGCATTCAATAACTTGTTGGGATGTCTACAACTAAAATGGTAAGCTTGAGTTTCTTAGAAGGATAAGAAGCCAAAGCTACTTGAGCATCTTTGACTTCACCTAATATGAAGACTTGGGAAGAATCCATTGAGAAACATCTGACTCTAGTGGAAGTAAGGTTCAAGCCTAGAGCCTTGGCTACTTGAGATGAAATCACATTGTCAGAGGCTCCAGAGTCAATCAGACAATTACTTAATGTGAAACCGACAATGAATAAAGACACATAGAATAGTTCAGGCTTCAAGAATTCACTAGGTCTAGAGGTTTCAATTCTTGAGAGGAATTGAGGCAACTAGGATCACTGTGGACCAAGGGATTATCTTCAATAACCTGAGTGATCATAGATTGTATGGAGGACTTGGCTCTAATGAACTGAACAAGCTGGTCTAGTTCAGAAGGATTTAGTCTGAGATATTCAGCTAGAGTAATTTTTATCTTGGTGTTCTTACATGACTCAATTATATCAAAAGAACTAGGAAAAAATTCATTTGTAGTAGCAGAAGGTATCTCAATAGGTTTCTTAGTTTGACTCATTTCTAGCCGCTTGGAGTTGGATGAAGAGCCTCTTGTCATAATATACTTGGGATGTGAGGCAGTATTGTCATTATTGGGCTTGTCTTCTGAATCCTTCTTTTGTGCATATTGACTTATAGTGAGCACATGCAATTTGGATTATCTATCTCTATGAACAGGTCTTCTCCTTCAGCATTAGATTCATATTCAAGGAAGTCGATATTAGCTTCCCCTAAAGGGGTAAGTTCTTCAACTTGATACTCTTCTTGTTTATTTTTGGTAATCATTTGTATGGCTCTACTCATCTCTGGAAAAGATGCACCATCATGATTAGTAGTCAAGTGGAAATTACATACCATTTGATTTCCTTTGCTCGACGAATGAGGACCTTCTATAGCTAGTCTCTGAGATGGATCGGCTATACTTAATGGCTTGGAAAATGATCTTGGTACATCTTGATAAAAGGGTTGTTGAGGTCCCCTAGGCATCTCTCTTTTTAGGGTGATAATGTCATTAGCTAACCTCCAAATTACTAGGTCAATAGAACTAACCTCTTGCACCTTATAGTGTGTACTTCTCTTTTCCACTTCCCAGAAGTGATTAGGTCATCTTCTATTGAAACAACCATACGTCGAGTCGATGCCAAGTCAACTTGTGTGTTCCTTCTAAGGAGAAAACTAACTTCAGAGGGTAAGCTATTAGTGAAGAAAGATCTCAGCAACATGTCATTTGGTGTTGCGTTAGCTAGTATTCAACCCACCAACTTATTGAACTTGGCTACAAAATCTCTCATAGACTCATACATTTCTTTCTTCATAACAGATAATTGGGCTACCAATACATATTCATTTTTAGCAATTTTAAACCTCTTCAAACTTATTTTTCATAGTGTTCCAATTATCAATCGTACCATTGGGTAAATGATAAAACCAATACGCTATAGGATCTATCAAAGATTTGACAAAAATCCTGACTGCAACATGTTCATGTTGAACTACTAAGATCGAGCAAGCTCCAAAGAAGGCATGCATATGTTCATCTGGTGTGACTTTCCTATCACCCCTAAATTTAGGTATGATTTTTCCTGACCCTTTAGGAAGGCCATGGAAGGGTCCTATACAAATGAGTGGACCGATTACTGCACACCATGGGACTACAATGTTTACGGGCTGAATAATAGGGAAATTGGTCTGAGTGGGTAAGACAGTTCCTGCTAAAGTCGAGACTTGACAAGAATTATTTGATGACGAAATTTTAGGACAAGGAGGGGAAGGAAGTTTTCTTAATGATTCAGTTTTGCGAGTTGAAGGAAAAACTGAGAAATTGACAGATCACAGGAAGTCAAAATCTGGATCTCGAACACCTTGCTTTCTTGCACTCCTTGTATAACTCTTGGAAGCCAATTTAGGAGTATCAAAGGATAAGTAGACAGAGTCACTAGATATTGATGATGATTTTAGGGATTCACAACTCTTCTAACTGGTTCTCCTCTCAAGGTCCTTGACAAAGCAACAATGACAGGGCGGAAAGGTTCTACAGCTCTAAGGTAAACAACATTTGGATTTTCAACTATCCTTTCCTCCTCATCTAAGACTTCTCAGGCACTCTCAAAATCTTCTTCACTGTGTCTGCACTCCCAAGCCAAATTATGCAATCCTAAAAGTATATGACCTTGTGGGTTTTGTCAATCTAACTGCGGGTGTACAATAGGAATAACATTTTCATGAGGCAAAACCATGGCTCTCAAGATAAGGCAACATTAACAAACTTATTTTTAAAACTTGAATCTTTTCGAATTAGTCCCAAGGAGAGTCGCAAAAAATTTGTTGGTTAAGAGAATTTGTTCCCTTCAAAATATGACAATATGACTCTTAGCCCTATATCAAGGAACAAACTATTAACAACAATTGGAGAAGTTGTGTTTGTTTTGCAACTTTCCTCTAAATTTTAGAGGTACAACTCCCTCTTATGATATGAATTTAGGGTTTTTCCGAATTATGTTTTTAACCAAAAAGTAGGAAAGGCAATCTTCACAAAATAAAGAAAAGATAGGATAAAGCTAATCACTCGTGATCTCCACAACAAAGTATAAATATCAATCACCATATGCTTCAAATTCAAATCATTCACTAGCATTCATGCAAAGATTTCTACTGATGAATGATCGCTACATAAGGAGATCAGTAACAACAATATGAAGAATATCCGATACGGATTCACAATAATTTAGAAAACAACCCTTCGCCACAACACCAAAGTTTGAATTGAGAATTGACTTAGCAACATTCAATTAACCATTCAGGTATAAGCATGATGATAGCATCAAACACAAATTAGAATTCTAATTGAAACAACACAAACTCTCCTTCAAACAAAATTTCATTAAACTTTCATAAGTATGTAAAATTATTGTTAACTCATATTCAAATCACTCTTGAATACCCAATGATGGTTCCTACCATCTTTAAATAGTTTAACTTAAACTAATAAAAAATAATGACTTCTTTGAAAAAATCGGTTAAATAAATTTTTAAACATAACCACTAAATAAACGATTTGTCAGGAACAATATTTCAAGAGCAAGATTTGAATTTAAACATCATCATCTTCTTCTTCATCTTCTAGCTCCACATCATCATCTGTTGCTCCTTGAATTGCCACTGTTGTATCCATTACATTGCCCTGTAATTGTTGTGACATCTATGGGTTTAGTCTCTTTCTGTAGCCCCTGAAATTGGAGAGAACCGGTGATATGCTTTCTATAGCAAGCTCAACAGAGGCTTTGACTCCAACTCTCCACTTGGCAATCTTCTGACTTGCTTGAGCAATTTCACTAGGAATATCTTGGACTTCTTCACTGACAGAGTTTAGCACTATTATCACATCCTTCAGGCATTCTAAAGACTTAGATCCTGCATTAGCTGCGGAGAGACTATCCTCTACTTTTTGACAGAAAGCTCTTCTCACAATTTCTCCTCCTAGTAACTCCTTCCCATCATCACTAAGTGATGGAAGAGCACTGGATTACTTCAAACTAGCACCTTGGATTTGATCCCGGTGAGACATCGATCCTAGTATTGGCCTGGTATTGGTGCGCTCTTACTGATTGGTTTTGCAGTGTATGGAATCAGGTTGCGGGTGATTTTTGTAACTTGCAGATCGTTGAGCGATGTTGTTTTGGGCCTTGTCCGATGTTCCCGGAAGATCACGTAAATTTTTATGCACTTGAAGATGTTCTTGGTGATTTGGGCCAACATGTTATCATTTGCACATTTCATCATGAATTGGTTGGTCTTTGGCCGACTTGATCGAGTTGTTATTGCTTATGGATGGTATAAAGGGAAAGTTTAGAGATTCATTTTGGAGGACAGAGGACAGAGGTCAAAGAAAGTAGGGACCGAGCGAAGATGTAGTTTCCAAAGTGATTTTGGTCTGGGGGGACTGAAGTCCGAAGGGAACGAAATATAGATCAGTAAAGAACAGTGCAGACTGTTATCGGAGACCTATTTGTCGAGCAGAAGATCTGCGGATCTTAGATTTGTGTTGCATGGATTGTTTTGTAAACCTGGGTTGCAGTCCAGTATTTGTAGCCGTTGAAGGCTTATGTAATTCTTTAAATGATTGTAATGATGGATTTATTTGCTACCAGTTATATTATGTGTTTCTTCTACCAATTAGGGTTACTTACCGATTATATCTTGTGATCTGTTACCGATTGTCAGTATCTTGCATAGTGTTTTTTGCTATACCAGTATCTTGCATGATGTTTTGTGTTATGAGCTGCAAGGCAGGGATGTCCTTCATTGGATCTCCCTACCTTGACTATGTTAAGTGGTATCAGAGCTAGTTTGTGAACTTGTTGATCAAGGAAGACCCGTTTATGTACCAGTTGGTTGGAAAGGAAGTTGAGGCAGCTTGTACACTTGTTCATATTGTCAAGCGTGAGGTAGTACAAGGCTTGCAAGTAGACCTTTGAACCTAGAGCTTGAGTTTGAGGCAATTAGTGGGTGGAGACTTGTACAGATCACCAAACTGAGGCAGGTTGCAGGGTGGACTGGTAGATCGTCGAGGAGAGGCAACTGGAACCTGTGGTCAGACAACCAAACCCCTGAGGTAGTTGCAAGTAACTATTGATAGATCATCAAACTAGATCAAGTGATGGGACTCACTTTTCAATTAACCCTGAGAGTCTGATATAGGAGCACCAGATTATTTCAAACCGATAACTTGGATTTGAACCCAGTGAGACATCAATCTCGGTATTGGTGTGCTCTTACCAGTTGGTTTTGCAGTGCATGAAATCAGGTTGCGGGTGATTTTCGTAACTTGTAGATCATTGAGAGATGTTTTTTTGGGCCTTGTTCGTTGTTCAGGACCGCGTGAAGTTTTATGCACTTGAAGATGTTCTTGGTGATTTGGGCTAACATGTTATTGTTTACACGTTTCATCATGAACCGGTTGGTCTTTGGCCGACTTGATCGAGTTGTTATTGCTTGTGGATGGTGTAGACACCTAAAATTGTCATGTCTAATTAAATAAATATTTTATTTATTTAATCATCTAAGCCTAATTCTTCTATTAATTAAATAAATCTTTATTTATTTAATTAATTCATTTATCCTCTTCTAGCCTTATTTCTCATTTAAATAAATACATTTATTTATTTAAATTATCCCTTTCCTAAATTAAATAAATATTTTATTTATTTAATTGTCCTACTTCTTCTATTAATTAAATAAATCTTTATTTATTTAATTAATTCATTATCTTTTTCTACACATGACACATGTCATTCATCTCTTAATTCATACACTACCTACCTCTTTCATTATTTTGGTATTTCTTTTACCTACCCTCTAATCCTAGCCGACCTCTCTTTTTACACCTCTCAATCTTAACCCTCCATTTCATATTGTGTCTTCTATTTAAGAAGATGCTTTCTTCATTATCAAACCCTAATGCCCTAATCACTCAGCCTAATGACACATGTTAATGACTGATTTTGGAGTACTTGGCTACACTACGATCCTACTTGCAACCACATTCCATTCTTTGTTGAGCTCTTGTGCATATAAAAATCTGAGAGCAAAAATATATCAAGCAAGATCAATGGAGATAGGAAGAATGGAGATCAAAACCCTGTTGGACATGTGATGGTATAATCTTTGTGATTTTGAGTTATTTGCATTGTCTTAGGTAATCTTCATATGTTATGGTGGATCTTTGTTCATTGTTAGGCTAGGGTTTAGTGGTTGGATTCATTTTAGCCTTTCAATTTTGTTATTATTGTTATCCATTTTCACCATGAACATTTTGGCATGCCCGGTGGGACTCTTGTCCCTTTGCATTTAACATTTTTATTGCAGATTTGGCATTTTTGAAGTTGCAGATCGGACTATTTTCGACGACATTTTAGGTTTTTTCCGCATCTGCAACCGTTCGGATAGCATTTTTGTGTTTCAAAAGCGTCTGTATACTCTGGAATCGCGTCTGTGTTTTTGCCAATTTTTGTTTTGCAGGTTTCTGAAAGCTGCGTCTGTGATTCCAAACCGCGTCTGCGTCACTTAACAGCGTCTGTGACCTATGATCGCGTCTGTGCATCACAGAATAGCATCTGTGTAATATAGACGCGTCTGCGTCTAGTATAGAAGCATCTGTGCTTTCTGTTTTGCAATTTTTAATTTTTCTTTGATTTGGGTTTTCGGATTTCATACTTAGGGTTTCGGATCTAGTTTATTTTCGGCTAACCCTTGCAGATCTAGCTAACCTGGTTTGTGCAGCTTGCTTTGGAGGCAAAAAAACGTTTTTGTTGAAGGCCCCTTTTCACAAAGTCTTTTGGGTTTTCTAAAATTTACCTAACTTGTGTGCTTGCAGGAAGGGGTTATCATTTGAAACAACCCAAACTACTAACAATTTTGTTGCAGGGCCTTGGCTAAGGTTTTGTAATTTTGTTGTGTGCCTTGTTTTCATAGCTTAGCAAACACTTCCATTGGTGCACTAAAATTGAATCATTGTCTTTTGTGTCTTGAGCAATAGGCTCTTTTTGTTTAATCTTTAGAGGGCCTGTCTTCCCGTGTGGTCATTAGGACTACTAGTGAGAAGAGAACGACCCAAGTGGTAGCGAGGAAAACCCACCTCTTCCGAACCACTATAATCAAATGTATTCATGGTGAAAACTATGGATAACGTGTGCTGATTAGTTCATACCGACACTATGTCTCCCCATAAACCCGTTTGATCAAATTTATTTGATCATTTGTAGGGCGTAACCCCTACCGGCTGGGAGCCTTCTGTATTTACAGAGCTGAAAGTGCCGCATGTATGGCCACACGAGCGGATGCCCTTACTAGCACCTTTTTGTTTTAGAAGCCCAAATCCTTCTAGTTGTTGAGGTAGGAGGTCGGACCTCTGGTAGCGGCGCACACACATACGGTTTTTAGTAGAGATACAAAGTTCTCTATGGGGAGTTTTCATGGGGACTGATGCTTGGCTGACCCGAGAAGTGAGTGCCGAGGGTAGAGCCAGTGAGGTCAAGCATCTAAGTATCCGCTCTGAATAGCGTAGCCTCGGGGGTAAAACCCTATGTGGGATCAACAACTATTGTCTTGGCCAGCCCTAAGATTTGTGCTTGTCTTATGCTAAACACTCAAACATTCAAGACAAAACAACAAAACATTGTGTCTTTTGTGTCTTCAAGTGTATGCAAAACTTTTTACATCAAACAACACACTTTTGGAGTCTAGACAGTTTGCAAACATTGAGTCATCAACATTGTGTCCTCTTGTCACGAAAAACAGTCAAACAGTCGGATTTGGTCACAAGAAAACAATTTCACAGATCAGAAAAATTGCACTAAGTTTACAGAAACGCGTATGTGTCTGTTTTAACCGCGTCTGCGTCATATAAGCACATCTGTGAAGGACATAATAGCGTCTGTGTTTTTATCAGCGTCTGTGTCAAACAAAGAAGCATCTGTGTCTGGGAAACGTGTCTGTGAAGTATACAGAGGCGTCTATGTCAGGAATTGAGAACTTTAACAGTCAAGCAAACAAAGGAAATCAGTTTCGGCATACTTGAGCTTCCTAGGTTGTTTCTTCAGGTTTCATCTAGCATTCAACCTGTCCTTGGGTCTCACATAGTCCATCGTTGCTTCACATCTCATTTTACATTCACAATTGTCTAAACTTGAGTCAAAAAGGTCACTTGCTTGTCCTCATCATACTTTGTCAACACACTACATACAACAACACTTTGCTAAGTGGTCCCTCATCAAGGTTTCTTACCTTTGGGTCTCATTTGGTCTTACTTAGAGTCAAGGTCAGCTTACCTCATCAAGAGAAACGATCCTCTCTTTGGAAGTCACACCTACTCTACTACTTACATACTTGGTCTTACACTTTGGACATTGCAAGTACACCTCAAGATTCACTTACACTCCATACAACTCTTGGTCTTCCATACTCTTTTCACTTTTCATCTAGTCTTTCACATCTTGGTCTAACACCTAGTTCATGGTTGAAACCCGCCTTCAAAAATCTAGGAGAATAGATAAAGAAGCTCAAGAATCCGTAAACATGAGTTCTTATGAGTATGATAATGATCTATTCTACAATCCTGAGCACACTACATTACCAGACATGAATGTTTATAGACACAATCCAAATGTGGAAAGTGCAAACACTATAAACAACAATGCTACGCACAATGACAATGTTGACAATTCTTCAATACTATCAGCAGACATAGAAGAATCCATAATGAATCCTCAATTCAATAGATTGGTTGAAGAGATAATGAGGAGAGATCGACAGTACTTTTTAAACATGATGGCACATAGTGGAGCTAAAATACCGCATGATTTTGACTTATCTCAACTTATGGAAAGTCGACCCTCACAGCAAACTCAACTCAACATGGATCAAAGAAGACCAAATAGTGGAGGAAATAGAGGACCGAATATGATGCCTGAGTCACCATCAGTTTTGCTTCAAAAACCAGCAATCCCACATACACAAGCTCAAACATATGATACTTACACTCAAAGACCATCATGGAGGCCTTATGCTCAAACACATGCTCAAGGTATGGATCAATCAAGACAAGTGGATACTCAAGGACATCCTCAAAATTTTGACACAAAGAGACCTCATGTCAAAATTGGGGGCAACACAATGGAAAATGAAAGGCCTATTGAATATGGTTTATACACACAAAACAGATATGGGGTCCCTCAACATGAAGTTATGCCAAGTGCTCCATACATGTCGCAACAATATAGACCTCCATATGGACATGTCTACGATCAGTATCATCCATACATGCAACAAGCTCCTCCTCAAATGGGCATTTCAAACATGGGGTATGCTACAAGAAATCAATCTCCTCCCAAGAATAATTTGGAGCAACAAATTAGGGATCTACAAAAGAAAATGGAGGACATGAGTACATCAAAACCTACATACACTATGAGAGATATATGTCCTTATCCCTTCGATAAGAGCATTCCAATGCCTCCATTTCCTCCACACTTTGTGACACCAAAATTTGACAAATATAGAGGGAGAGGAGACCCCAAGGCACATATAAGACAATTCTTCACAGCTTGCATTGAGGTAGCGGCAGAAGAGACATACTTGATGAGGTTGTTTTCGCAGAGCTTAGGCGATCAAGCTATGGAATGGTTTTCTCAATTACCTCCTGGTATTAAGTCATGGGGCAACTTAGCAGAGGCATTCATTCAGCATTTCTCTTACAATATAGAAACAGATGTCTCAGTTACTACCTTATGCAATACGAAACAAAAGGAAGGAGAATCTTTCGCAACATTTTTACAAAGATGGAGAAACCTAGCTAGCAGATGCTCTTGCGAAATCCCGCAGAAACAAATGGTAGAAATGTTCACTCAAAATGTTAACAAGGCTATTGGATATGATCTCAGGAAAGCTTGTTTGTCTACATTCAAGGATGTTATTGAAAAGGGCCTAGCAACAGAAAAAGTCTTAATTGAACAGGGAGTTATCAAACTATTCAAAGAAAACAAAGAGGACTTTAAAGGAAAGGACAAACCAAAATTTTGGAACAAGAACAAGAACACAGTTAATGATGGTGTTGTTGATGCCAACACAGTGAGACCCAAGTTCATCTTTTCTGGATCAAGTTCTACCAACAATCAAGTGAATACTCAAACAACTTCTAGATCACGAAGGAAGTACACTCCATTGGGAGAACCACTTGAATCAGTATTCAAAAAGCTTGTGGCAAACAAAGTGATCACAGTTCCAGATTTTCCTCCATATGAACCAAAGGTCAAACCAAATTGGTGGAATGATGATGAGTATTGCGAATTTCATAAGAGTAAGGGTCACAAGACAGGTAATTGCCATCGATTGAAAAACATTGTGCAAGATCTCATTGATAGAGGTGACATTGAGATTGAGGGACATTCGTCTAATCAAGAACATGAGATGTTTAAGGAACCATTCCCAAAACATGACAAAGGAAAAGGCAAAGTCACAGATGATCAAGCCAATTACACTAGAGCACCTTACAATTATGATTCTACTATCAATCACATCTCAATGGACAATCATATTTCTACTATCACTATCAAGAACAAAAATCCTGAGAATCCTTCTCAGAGACCCAAGATTGTCCTAAAGGGTGTTGGATCTTCTTCTGAGCATACCTCTGAATGTCATGTTACAACTCGTTGAGGTAAGATTACATTTCCAGGTACCTCCACTAAGAATACCAATCCTTCATCTACCAAGCCTGAGTATGACCTTGTAGAACAATTAGGGAAGACGCCCGCGCTCATCTCCATTCTTGAGCTCTTACGTATATCCCCTGCACATAAAGCCATCCTTGACAAAATCTTGAGAGACACTGCCATTCCTACTGATCTGAACGTGGACCAGTTTCAAGCCATGGTGGGATGCCTTTCCATTCCACATTCCCTTACGTTCACAGAAGCTGATGACGCCTCCATAAGTCAACCACATAATGCACCTTTACACATTGAAGCCTTCATACACAAACATCGAATAAAGCGAGTCCTGATAGATGGAGGAGCAGGTCTAAACATTTGTACTTTGAGCACTATTAGACAATTGGGATATTCTGACAAAGTTGTGAATTCTACAAACCAGATCACCATCAAGGCTTATGATGATGAAGAGCGTTCATCTAAGGGCACAGTTACCTTACCACTAAGAATCGGGCCAGTCACAAAAGATGTGGTTTGTCAAATCCTTGATCTAGATCTCACATACAACATACTCTTGGGACGTCCATGGATTCATGAGATGAGCGCAGTCCCATCTACATATCATCGATGTATCAAGTTTCCACACAATGGAGTTGAAGTGACCGTCAAAGCAGATCCAAATCCATTCATATATTGCAACAATCTGCAACCTCAATCAGAAATAACAATCCCAGTCAATCGCGAAGCTGTTCCTTCATCGGCATACGTGGATCCTGAATCCTTAAAAGCTTCTACATCCAAACAAGCAGAGCTAAAAGAAAAGTTCAAGATTAAAGACCTGGGATGTGGTGAGTATATATTTCATGTTGACCAACTCCCACTATCTCCTAAGGTATTCAGTCTACAGGAACAATCTATAAACAATTTGCAAGGAATTGGGTGTGAACCACCTAGTGTTCTGGCTACTAAGTTTGAATGCAAATCTCCTCTAGTGGTGCAAGCATCTCTTGATATCAATAGTCCTAAGAGTGGTTTCAGTGAAGAATCTAATGAGCATATCGCTAGCCCTCTTGAGAACTCACATAGCTTTACCATTTCATCCACTCATTCCATTTACACTCCACTCCCAGACTTGGATCAACAAGAATCACAAAAGCTCTTACTCATTAGGGATCAAAAATCAAGCTTTGAAAAGAAAAATTTAAAAGTCAAAAATAAAGAAAAGTGCTTCAGTCCAAATCAAAATCAAAAGCTATTGGACTCTACAAAAATCAAAGTCAAGGATAAAACTCATATGAAGCAAAAAGAGCAAGAGTTGATCTCCCCTAATATCAAAATAACTGGGGGCAAAAGTTCTAAAATTTCAAGTCAAAAAGCATACTTGTTGATCCTAAGTCTCCATCATGCTATCCTACTTTCACTTCTTTTCACAATCATAAGCCTTCATCACTCATCCACTTGTTTCACACATCCATCCCCTTCTAGCGATACATCATGGACCTTTAATGGAGCTTCCTCGAAGGACTTTGTTATCAGGGATGCCCAAACTTCTTCAGGTGACACGCATACGGGCCTGTGTAGTCCACACACTAGTAATCCTATCTCAATTCTTTTATCAAGGAAGACAGACACTCAAGCTACACATCATTCAGTCAAGAAACAATGCAGCTACAATCACAAAGTCAAGCCTCGCACATTTGAGGTAGGTGACTTAGTCCTCAGAGAAAACCCCAAGAATCAGCAAGACAGAGAGAAGAAGGGCAAGTTTGAACCAAACTGGCTTGGTCCTTACATCATCACAGCGGTATATGGATCTGGGGCATATCGGCTTTCAACTACAGAAGGTGAATCTTTGGAGGATCCTATCAATAGCATGCACCTTCGCAGGTTCTACACATAGCTCTTCAGAGTATCCTAATTCAAAAATACAAAAAAATACAAAAATTCAAAAATACAAAAAAATCAAAAAATTCAAAAATACAAAAAAAAATTATAAAACAAAAAAAATCGTTACTTGGTGAAAACCTGGCAAACAGGCGCCTTGTGACACAAAAACATTGAAAAAATCAAAAAAGTAAAGAGAAATAATTTCGTCCAACGGTGAAAACCACTTCGGTGGCGCCCTGGGCAAGTACCATGGTGAAAACTGGGTCACCAACGCCATGCGTAGAGACTTTGCTCCTCCCTCTTTCAGGATTCTCTTTCATCCTTCACTTTGCACACACTCACAACCTATCCATCCATAATAAACTTACCCATTCCCATCATGGCTTGTTATTGATCTACCTAAGATTAGTTAGCCATCCATAACCCTCCCTTTTCACTCCCTTTCCATCCATAATAAATCAGATCCTATCTGTGGCTAAGGCAAAATCCTACGTCTAGTAATGGGTGTGGAACTGAGAACATCACATGTTTCGAGGAGTACAGTTTCTTCCAGCTTCCTTCAAGTCTATCCGCGCACAATCCACAATAAAGCAACATCTGCATCACCAGTCCACAATAAAGTTCCATCTTCTCCACAATAAAATATCAGTTTCATGGATTCAGTCAGTTTCAAATGAGACACAGCAGCAACAATGAGCTTCAACAAAATCAAATCTTTCAACAGACTCAGACAACATATGGTTCAGTGTTAATCTATCCCTTTGTGAAAGTAAAACATTGTGACCACAATCAAATTCGACTTATACAAGTGACAAGAGACACTAAACTTGAGGACTACAGTGGATGTTGGTGTCGAATCTTGGTTTTCTTTTGATTTTATCTTTTTGGTGACATGTCTTTTAGCTTTTCCAGGATGTCTTTGACTAGAGATTCTATCTCCAGGATGTCTTTGACTAGAAAGGCGAGGATGGGGTATCGTCACCTATTTGCATTTGCTGTCTGTGGATTGTCTTTTAGTAATGCTATGACTTGTCCAAGGATATGAGGACACTGTGAGTCTAGTGTGAACTGGGGCATTCCTTGTTTGTGACTGTCTTATCTCCATGCAAACAGGTACAATGACTTTCTGGGTCGAACATATGCCTCAATTGTCATAACCTATTCTGCCATAATAAAGCTCAATGATGATAATGCACAAGAAGCTCTTTCACGTTCATATCTTTTGTCTTCCATCCCCCTTTCTTGATTGACTTCCATTGTCCTTCTCGAGTCCGCATAGCCTGCTATCACATGACTGAGTATAATGACACACCAAAAAAATTTGCATTTCATATCGTTACACCTGCATTATCACATATAAGCATTTCATACATGCATATAGATATCACAATTGCATCACATCCTGCATACAACACATGTTAGCACATCTCACATTTTCATCATGTAAATAATCATTTGCATTATCATATTCATTTGCATTACATACATTCACATTTGCACCATGCATCACATATACAACATAAAAGAACAAAAATATATTGCATTGCATCATATAAGCATCCATATCATAAAACATGTATCACATAAGAACATTTCATCACATAAGGTACACATGCATATAACTGCCGCAAAGATGGATCATCTCTCATATATAATCAAAAGTGTCATGATACAATGATGTCAAAAATCATATGGCTACAAAATCACCCGAGGGTCTCTACAATACAAAAATGGTACAAATACTGATACAAGGGAGCCCTCTATGGCTATGATGAACTCCCTCCCTCAGAGCCGCCTGGCCTCGACGGACGTTGAGCTATAGATGGACCTGCTCCGGGATCACCCTTGTTGTCTGGTGGTGGTGGAGGACCCATGACCCCACCACTAGATGCCTGCCTCCTATGACTCCCTCCCGTAGCCGTCGCTGTACGCGATGGTCTATAGAAGCTCCTCGCCCGCTGATCTGCTGGCACTACACCATAGTACAGGTCCCTCCAATACCCAATCTCCTCTCCGGCTCGCAGCACATATGCGTAGCCTGCCCCTGCATCCTCTGCCGCCTGCCTCCCTACCCTCAAAGCTGTCTCGGCCTCAGTATATCGCTGGATGGCCTGGTCCCTCTCTCGCTCTGTATCTCGGAGCCTGATCCTGAGACGATCCCTCTCCCGCTCCAACTCTGCGATCTCGTCTGCCTAGCCCTGGCAGATCTCTCTCAGCTCTAGAAGCTCATCCTCCTCAGGATCTCCACCCTCAGCCTCTGCCTGTGGCTCCTCCTCTGTAGGTGCCTGTACCTGTGCCTCCCTCTGTACCTGTCTAGGTGCCTGAACTGGAGCCTGTCTCTGTACATGCTGGGGAACCTGTACCTGTCTCTGCACCTGTCCCTGTCCCTGCACCTGTCTAGGTCCCTGTGCTCTAGGACCCTGTGCTGCTGGTACCTGTAGGGGCAATCCACCTCGACCCCTCACCACCTGGGCTGCTCCCTCCTGTCCTCCCTCCCTCCAAGGTGCTACCCGCCTCTCCCCCACTACTCCCCTCCACCTCCGTCAGCCCCTACCTCCATCCCCTCCACCATCATCATCATCATCCCCTCCAACCTCTCCCTCCAGCAGCTCTCCAGGATCTGTCAACCTCGGAAATGGATGCTCTTCCCAATATGCAGCATACTCTGCGTCCATCCATGCATCCTCCACCTCTAGCCACATGTCCCAGGGTAATGGCATCATCTCAGCCAGCTGTGTGACGGCCTGATCATATGATAACAATGGCCCGAACTGTGTCTGATCCCTGACTGTGCGGGCATACATGCCCGAGCCTCGCGGCATCCTCTGGATCTTGCCGAACTGTCTCCCAACCCTGTCAACCAGCTGCCTCTCTAGTATGTAGGGCGTACGCCCAATCAGATACCTGCTCCTGAATGTATAGGGCAGCTCCACGGCATCGTCCTCCCACTCCTCACACCCCAGGTATGGCCTCCAGATAACCATATCAATGTCATCTATGACCCGCCTCCAGTGCTCCAGCCGGCCAATCCGAGGCTGTGACGTAATCATATCATACAAATGTACAAAACTTCATCCATGTCCTCTGCCCCTGAAGTGGATAGGCCGTGTGATAGGAAGGTGCTCATATGCCCACACCTGTAGCAGTGTCACTCCGCAGCCCAAGCCCACTGATCCGTGATAGACAAACTAATGCAGCTCATAGTACAAATGTGCCAAGACGCATGGCCCCCAGGCATATCTGGTGTGCTCAGTCACCAGTGTCTCCAGTGCTCCTCCCCAGCCCACTGCCAATCCCCGGGTAGCCCTGTCAGGACATAAGAAACCACTGATGGCTCCTCCAATAACAGCTGGCAGCGCTAACCCTGTCGCGGTCATGGTATCCCATGCCACGTGACCTGCTCTCATCTCCAACCCGGGATCCTGGAATACCCGTCTTAGCGCCTCCCTGTCTCCATCTCGATCATATGGAATCAGCTCTCCATCGATCGGTATATGCAGTATCCTGTACACATCCTCAAGGGTCACTGTCATCTCCCCCATAGGCAAGTGAAACGTGCAAGTCTCGGAGTGCCATCTCTCTGCCAGTGCAGTCAGCAAACCCATGTTTGCCCGAAACTCGGGCACATATAGCACATGTCTGAGGCCCATCTCCTCAATCGCAATCTTGTCCTGAATTGACAACTCTGGTCGCAATCTCTGTGTCGACGGGAATCTCTCCCATGACTCTAGCATAGGCAGATACTCCTGCAGTCAACCAATCAATCATGTCAATTATCATGGCATTCACTGTTTATCACAAAATGCTACTTGCTATCTAAATGCATATGGTTATCTATCCTAGTGACACTCACTGTTCATCACAAAGTGTTGCTATCTATCCTAGTAGTGCTCCCTGTTCATCACAAAGTACTACGTGTGTGACATTCCCTGTTCATCACAAAGTGTTACTCACATTTGCACTCCCTGTTCATCGTAAAGTGCTGCCTCTCTTGGTGCTCCCTGTTCATCACAAAGTGCCTTGACCTATCCTAGTCTTCCTAGAGGACCTGCTTGAGTGTATCCTCTCAGCAGCTTATCCAATCGACAGCGTATGTTCATCACAGAACTGCCGATTTGACCTAGAAGACCAAAACCATGCATTTTGACACACAAACGCGCTTTAAACTCATAAACGCGCTTATAGACTGCACAAACGCGCTTCTGCAACACAGACGCGCTTTCTAAACACAAACGTGCCTATCTCATGCACAAACGCGGCTAGGGAACATAGACGTCTCTATATGACATAAATGCCTCTACAATTCGCAAACGCGCCTGCAATCAACGCAAACGCGGTCCCAGGCACAGACACGCCTGGACCCGACACAGACGCGCCTACTGGACACAGACGCGCCTGACACTGACACTGACGTGGTTGCGCATTTTTGCATTGTTTAACTACCCTATTCCTAGCGCATTTATTGCTACCTATTGAGCATTAATGACAAAAAATTGAAATGCGTGAAAGTACGAGGAGGTTTGGTGGTACTTACCGGCTCTCCTGCCTCTGCTGGCCTCTGGAATCGGCGAACGCGGTCGAATCTGTGAACAAAGGCCATCGCTGCTGATTGCTGCTGCTCTTTTCTCGCTCTGCACTGTGATCTTGTAAGGGTGTGGATGACAATGAGGATGTCTTTTGCCCATGGTCTATCTTATAGCCTATCCTAGCTCTCGCCTTTATTTCCCAAGTCAGTATTCTTCATCCTGTGACTTTGTCACTTTATTCGGTCAATCCCTTCTAGCCTTTCTTTCTTATCGAGAGATTGTCTTCAATCTTTTCTGACATTTTCATCCAATCTCTCGAGGGGGCATATCATTCCCATTCTGGGGCAACTCTGTATCAGTTCATCTTATCTTCTTTGAAACAACGCGACAAGCCGCATTGTCTCAAAGAGGGGCAAAATGTAGACACCTAAAATTGTCATGTCTAATTAAATAAATATTTTATTTATTTAATTATCTAAGCCTAATTCTTCTATTAATTAAATAAATCTTTATTTATTTAATTAATTCATTTATCCTCTTCTAGCCTTATTTCTCATTTAAATAAATACATTTATTTATTTAAATTATCCCTTTCCTAAATTAAATAAATATTTTATTTATTTAATTGTCCTACTTCTTCTATTAATTAAATAAATCTTTATTTATTTAATTAATTCATTATCTTTTTCTACACATGAAACATGTCATTCATCTCTTAATTCATACACTACCTACCTTTTTCATTATTTTGGTATTTCTTTTACCTACCCTCTAATCCTAGCCGACCTCTCTTTTTACACCTCTCAATCTTAACCCTCCATTTCATATTGTGTCTTCTATTTAAGAAGATGCTTTCTTCATTATCAAACCCTAATGCCCTAATCACTCAGCCTAATGACACATGTTAATGACTAATTTTGGAGTACTTGGCTACACTATGATCCTACTTGCAACCACATTCCATTCTTTGTTGAGCTCTTGTGCATATAAAAATCTGAGAGAAAAAATATATCAAGCAAGATCAATGGAGATAGGAAGAATGGAGATCAAAACCCTATTGGACATGTGATGGTATAATCTTTGTGATTTTGAGTTATTTGCATTGTTTTAGGTAATCTTCATATGTTATGGTGGATCTTTGTTCATTGTTAGGCTAGGGTTTAGTGGTTGGATTCATTTTAGCCTTTCAATTTTGTTATTATTGTTATCCATTTTCACCATGAACAGATGGTATAAAGGGAAAGTTTAGAGATTCATTTTGGAGGACAGAGGACAGAGGTCAAAGAAAGTAGAGACTGAGTGAAGATGTAGTTTCCGAAGAGATTCTAGTCCAGGGGGACTGAAGTCCAGAGGAACCGAAGTACGGATCAATGCAAAACAGTGCAGACTGTTACCAGATACCTATTTGTCAAGCAGAAGATCTGCATATCTTATATTTGTGTTGCATGGATTGCTTTGTAAACCTGGGTTGCGGTCCAGCACGTGTAGCCGCTAAAGGCATGTAATTATTTAAATGATTGTAATGATGGATTTAGTTGTTACCAGTTATATTGTGTGTTTCTTCTAATGGTTAGGGTTGCTTACCGATTATTTCTTGTGATCTATTACCGGTTGTCGGTATCTAGCATAGTGTTTTCTATTATACCGATATCTTATATGGTGTTTTGTGTAATGAGTTGTAAGGCGGGGATGTCCTTCATTGGATCTCCCTACCTTGACTGCATTACTAAGTATATTGATACCAATCATATCAAAGGACCTTCTCAGGTCTCGTCGAAGGTTTGTACTCTAAATTACTAAAGCAGTGAGGTGTGATCGAAGCTCATTCGTAACATGATGTTTCGTTTCTAGCATCTCCATCGAAATGGTGACATTATCTACATCAGAATTTTCAATGATATGCTCTGCAATTAAAATATTTTGGGGAAATTTGGTAATCTCTCGCATTTCTAAGAGCACAGTAGCTATTCTACCAATTTCTTTCTTTGTTCTTTGCAACTCAACTTGATGAAAATTGATCATCTGATTAAGGGTGTCATAATTTCTTAGACCATGCTCAATGAATGGTAGTCCTCTCAAAATTTCCTGATTGGCCCAACTATTTACTGCTTTTGCAATGGCCTGTGATTGTTTGATAATCTCTAACTTGTCAAAATTGAAAAGTTCAGTGATGGATACACCCGAAGCTGAACTTGTGGCAAGATTCTCAGCTGACCAAGCAGATCGAATGAAGGAAGTAAGAAAATCCACATATTGTGCAAGCTCTTTAATTCTTCCTTTTCGCAGTTTTAGTTCTCCTAGACAAAATAGCAACAAAATGTTTAGCATGATAGATATCTCCCTCTATTGTCACGGGCCTCATGTCAATTCTACTTATATTAAATTACCCTTCTGTGATTTCTTGTTCAGTTTTGTTGACATTGGGGTCAACAATTTCCAATGAATGGTGCTCCATTTGTGGGTCCACAATCATCTTGGTCATCCACCTTACCTTTTTTAGGTTTTGGTGTCTCTCCTAGCAGTCGCGTTACTATATCAACCCTGATTTCAGTAGTTGGCGAGTATTGTTTATCTTGTTTCTCAATCGCCTTTCTAAGCCATGGAGTGGATGAAGTGTTTGTTGGGCTTTTGACAGATAAATTATTAACGATAGAATCAGGTGTCAACATGGCAACATCAGAAGGATTCTGGGGATCTACATCATCAATCAAAGAGACTAGTGGGTTTTGTTCTACAAATTGGTGAAGAAACTAGGTTTCTTCCTTATTGAAACTGATTTGCAAAGTTGTCCTTTTCTTTTTGGGAGGTTTTATGGCACCTACTTCACAAATAGATTTCAGCTTTTGATTCTTTTTAGGTGGGTCATTATCTCCACCGTATTGTGAATCTGCTCGAGATACACTAGTTTCTAATGTTGAGTTTTTGTCCATCCTCTGAAAAATCTGAGTAATTGTGCTAGTCTCCTTGTGTGCCCCCTTTTGTGATGAAGAACTGGAATGAATTCTAACTACATGCTCCAACCAAGCTTGCAATCTATCAAGAACTTGTGAATTTTTAACTTTGATATTCATTTCTTCTTAATTTTTAGGTCACTGAAAAGGGGATAAAATGGCATTCTGGTATGAATTGTCTACCATTTCTAGAATTTAGCATTTGACTCAAGGTTAGCCACATAAAGCCTCTCCTGAAAACTTCATTCTCATCAATGCAATCTTGCCAAAAATCCTCTAGCTTGGCCATGTGGACATAGTGAGTTGCTCCATAAAAATTGTTTTTAGCATAACCCTTACTATCAAAATGCATCCTCATTGGTAGAGAAGGGAGTTCGAGCTCGACTAGAAGCTTATCAGAGAACTTGGAAAATTAATTATTTTTACAGCAAAAATAGGGCAGTCTTAGGGGAAAAGAATATCCCTTCTTCCTCATTTGAACATATGTTATATTTACAAAGGTCTTCTGATGGCACAATTCTAAGAATATAAGGTAGTCTCAAGCATACCTAGTAAGTCTCAACGAGCCTTTTCATAACCTCCAACTCTCAAGTAAGAGAAAATCCTAAATTGAATATACAAACTACCATAAATTTGGATTAAGAGCCATGACTTCCTTGAATATTCTTTTCTCAGGGTTCCCTTCAATATTTCTAATGACTATCATGAGGAAAGCGTCATGGACGCGAGAGAAATTATTCATACCTTCTCCTCTCTATAACTGAGGGAAACAATTTTAAACAGGGGCATCATCTAAAAGATTGCCAACTTGTCTCAAGCCTAGGCAAGAAATTCTCCTGGTAGCTATCACATACAAAAGCACGAAGCATAAGTGAAATTTCTTTCTATCATTAAAATCTACGACTTGTTCATGGAGAGAGTCACATATCAACTTCACCCAGTCAATTTGATTCTTATCATCACAGACAATGAGAATAAATCAACACATCCACTCCCCAAAGAATTTCGTTCTCGGTCGACCAACTGCTCGGCACAACAACGCAATGATATCAGCGATATCGTCCCTCAAAATCTTTGTTTTTATCCGTGAGGGTAGCTTAGATTTACCAAGTCGAGGATCTTTCAACCAGCCTTTTCCAATTGTATCCAGACACCAATCTAGTTGGTTATGGAAGTATTCACGTCTTAACTGGAAAGGCAAATTCATCTGCCCTTCTCTTTCAGGAATGCGTAGAACAAGAGAAATGTTGCTTGTGTCTATTTTAGCTATCACATTTTGGTTTGCACTCTGGATTTCCTGAGAATCGGGATGGTAATTTTGTACACATGAGACAACCAGTTCTGGGCATGCAACGGAAGAAGGATAACCTCTAGCTTGGGAAAGGGTAGACTCGATGACCTTTTGCATAATGGGAGACTTATCTAAACTATGCGACCTCTCATGAATATCATAAATGGTAAACGAACCATCCTCTATTTCTTTAATATAGTCCAATTTATTTTCTATGGGCTGAGAGGGTCTGGGCGCCATGGAAACTGAATGTAGAAGCGCTAAGGTTTCTAAAAGAGGGTGAAAGCTCAAATTGGGATAGAACAAGAAAAAATAGTGAGGAAAGAAGGTGTTCGTGAATGTCAAATTAACGAGCTTCACCTACTTTATCAACAAGAAAATTGGAAATTTCAACAATTTCAAGCAAAGAGAGCTTCTATCCTCAAACCTAGTTTTACGCTTCCTCCAATCCTTCAAAAGTCTCGAATGCAAAAGGCATAAGCAAGGTTGATAGATATATGGAATCCTGGAGCAATTAATTCTTTTGTTTTGGCAGTTGTTGTACTACTTTGGGATTTGAAACAAAACTTTTATTAATTGTCCCATTTATTGCCCATTATGAAAAAGAGCTTGACTGACATCACAATGCAGGTCACCAACCTTGGAGCTGCCACCATCAGAGTATCGGGTAGTCGAATCCTTTAAGACTGCGGAATAGAACAATGTGTGTGCTAAAAAATCCTTATCATTTGATCGGCCGATATGCGACTCGTGAGGGACCCACTGACACAGTATTATCGGGGATCAGAGTATCAGGTGAGATAAGACTAGACAACAGTGAGAACTAGCAAGTTAACTTCCATCAAATGGCAATATACTAGTAAGGAATGGTGGGGACCCCTTTTGGACGTAACCAAGATAAAGGACTTCTGCGATGAAGCGAAGTTCGCGACATAAAACATTGACCATGGATCAATGTATAGGGTGGGTAACACCTATTAAGTATAATTATTTTATCTTAAGGATCTATCATACCCTTTACTCTACTAATGGTGCCCATACACAATCAGCATGTTAGCTCAAAATGTGTAGCACTATGAGTCTTGCACCAATTTCATAGTAACAAGTCTTTAAGTGCCACTATTTTCCCAATATTGATTTGATCTCTCATGAACATGCACATAAACTCTTGGAAATTTCGGGCCAAATCACTATCATCATAAGAGGATGATTCCTCCATTTCTACTAGCACTTTTGTACTTGGTAATAACTTTGTGATATACTAATGCAAGATATCTACAAGGCATTCATCATTGATGCTAATCTTCAACATCTCTTCTTCCTCCATCTCTCTATTAACATGGATGTATACACTAGGTTCTATCTTAACATATAATATATTATTGGTGTTTATGATAAGGTTTTTCATCTTAGGTTCTCCTTCTATCCAAATCTAGTTTCAGATACCCCTTCATGACAACCACATGCAATAAATTAGTTGTCATGTACCCATCCAATGTTTTGAACGAGACTTTGCTTAAAAGAATGCCATATGCATCTAGAATGTCCACTACTTGGATATCAATGTACTGCTAGACACAAGAATCTAAGACCAAATACATATGGATGTGATTGAGTTCCTTGATCACATTTAGTTGACCTTTCCCCAATTCAGTTAAATAATTTAGCTAGTGTTAGGCCTAGCTTTTGGCACACTAAGGCATGATATATGTGGTTGCACTAATCTACTAAACAATTATGTTGATTCTTACTGAATATGCATATGGTCAATAATAACACAGAAGACTCTCTCCTATGCTTGTAGATGGCTACATGAGCATTTGTGATTAATATTGGAACATTATCTTTGCCTTTGTTTTCTCTTAACATGACCTCTTTGGTTAAAGTCACCCTAATTAAATGATCTTTTTTTTACCTCCAACATCCTCATTAGCTTTATAAGAGAGACTTAATTTAATTTTCCTCTTTTTCTCTATAATGTAGGATCCCAATATACTAACATCCCTTTTTTCTTAGAAACTTGCAACTTAACTTTGAGAGCTTGAGGCATGAGATCTAGAAGAAGAAAGCATGGCTACTTTAAGAGGCAGTGGATTATTGTTGACTTTTGCATGAGGTAACTAGTAGATGTTGAGAGGAATGGAGGTCATAAGGCAACCTCTTGGCTTGTTGCTTCTAAGTGCACAGTTGTGGCCTTTGTAAGTCCCTCCCCAACCAAGCTTTGATTAACTTAGTTGACCATGTTTCACCCTACTAATAAATGATATAATTCAATAGGATGGGCTATGTTAGACAGATAGATTGGTGAGAAAAGTAATTAAACCAGGTTACGGAATCATTTCACCTTGAGGTGTACATTTTTATGCATTATGGATTTAGAACTTATAAGATTCCATGATTTGGATAACATTGATGTATGTTGATGCTTCATTTATATGCATTATGATATAGAACTCTATATGATTCCAGAATAGGATAAATTTGAGATGATATATGTCATTATTGGATTTGAAAGACTTCACTATGATGATAGAAATAGAATGTATGTTTTATGTATGGATTAAAATTATGAGGATTATGATAACTGCTTATGTGGATTTATTTGGATGTAAGATGTATTGATTTGTTTAAATGTATATTGTATGCAGAGTGTTTGATGTGTATTCTTATTCATGTGTTTTATATTATATGAGGTTATTTGGAATTTCTAATGTGTAATTGAAATGCATAGGAAAATTATCCATGTGACCATGGAAACATTATGGAGAACCAAACCTAGACCTATGTACGTTCGTAAAACCAGGGTTTGTCTATTTGGAGGGACAACACCCCATTTGTATCGTATTTTATTTGTGAGAGTAAATGTTGCATGTGTGTTAGATTGAATTTATTTATTTGTGTAAATCCAACAAGAGACAAAATTTCATGTGTAATGTTGTAAAGTATTTTATTGTGTCACTTGACATGTGATTGATTTATGTCTTGATTTTTGAATTTGTCTCTTGGAGGGAGTTGTTTCAACCATAGCTTTTTCAAATAATTTAATGTGGTTTTATATTTTCCTTGCGTAGAGAATCTTTGGGGTGGTCATCTTAGGTTTGACCCGAAAGTTAACTTCAGATGGGTTTAAAAGGGGTTAAATGGACTCCTAGGGGTAGTTTAAAAGTGTTTCCTAAAGCCCATAAGGTATACCTAAGGGTTAGGAGTAATTTTAGGCATGTGACAACTCCCATGTGACTGTTTAATCATCCCAAAAAGTGAGTTTTCTATGATGTGTGAAAATTGAATTTAGAAGGCATCATCTAGGTTAGTTAACTTTCCTTTTTGATGAGAGATCCCTTTTGATCTTTTTCTGACTTTTCCTTTTTCAATTTTAGAAACCTGTGAGAACTCTCACTGAGGTCTTTTTAGGCAAGAATGAGAGATTTTGTGGGTAATGACCCACTCTCCATTTTTGGAGACAAGGGAATTTTGAAGAGGAAAGATTTGATATAGGAATTTGGCTAAGGGTAGAGAAAGAAGGATTGTAGAATTGGGTTGCTCATCCTCAACTAGATCTAGCATACCTTTGGGCAGTTTGAAGGTTGGTTTAACTTCTTCTTGTTTCTTTCATGTTGCATGTTATTTTGGAAAGATTGTTTGTGTGGAAAAAGTTGTTCTCTTGCTTTATAATTTGTGAAAATTATTACGCGTTATGTCTTTGATTTCTTGTATGCATTCTGTGTTTTGGGAGTAACCAAGGCCTCCTACTCTTGGGAGAGATGATGGTCTTATGGGTGGTGGAAGTTTGACAGCCCTCGAGTGAAAGGCTCTTGTTATGAGAGTGATCTCAAGGGATATTATGTGATCCTTGCTGCATGACTTGTTTATGCATTGGGGGTCATAAGGAGGGAAATAAGGCATGAATGCCTTGGGGGGCATAAGAATGTGGGATTATTATACTTATGATATATCTTTGTTTTCCATGAGGTGGCTTTGTGTTTTACCATACTTGCAATCTCCTCAGGGTATTTGGTCCACTACCACCCATGTAAAATCATCACATTGTGTGGTGCAGTGTAGCCTTGATTGGGAATATGTTGTTGTGATTGTTTTCCCCTGCTTGTTGTGTTTGTATGTGTGTAACCTGTCTAGGGTTTGGTTCTCCAAGCTCGGGGGTGGCTACTAGTTAGCCTAGGCTGGGAGGTGAGCACTCCATGGTCATAGCCCTTTTGATTTATTTGCAGGTTGTTGAAAAAAAAGAAAAAGGACAAGTAGAAGATTGTTGGCTTTATTGTTTGCAGAAAAAGATTTGGGAATGAAATATTTTATATTTTAAAGTGCAGCAATGTGAAAGGGAAACTATATGTTGTAATTACTTTGAAAATAAAATGTATCTATTTTAATAGAAGTCCTCATTTAATAGAAATGAGGGACTAGTTTGGGTATTTTCTCCCTCTTGTAATAATGTCTATATCGTATTCTAAAAATGCCTTAAATAAATGCATTATTTCTGTTAATTTATTATTGCATAAATGAAATGATTATGTTGGGTTTTAGCTTGTATTGTTCTTAAAAAGTTTAATGAATGCATGCATGTTACTTTGAAAATAAATATTCAATTTATTTCCTATTTGCATATCTCTAAGGATAGATTCAAATGATTCTAGATAAATAAAGTTGCAGAAATTAAAATCACATATTTATTGTAGAAATTAAAATCTAGAATTAAATAGTCTATCTAATTTAAATAATCACATATTTATATAGTTGTTGTTCATATTTATTTAACTCTGTTAAATACTTATTTGCAAAAATAAAATCTAAAGTTAAATAGCCTATCTAATTTAATTAATATCCTTTGTATTTTAGATGTTGTTTAAATATTGAATTTTGTCATTGGTTTAAAATAAATCTAAGGTTAAATAATTTATCACAGATTTTAGCAACTTGGGATTTTAAAAAAAGAAAAAAAAATGACCTTGATTTAAATCTAAGGATTATTAATAAATTGTTCTATGTTTTTTTTTTAAAGGAAATATATATATATATATATATATATATATTTATATTTATATTAAAATATATATTATTTATATTTATATTCAAATATATATTATTTATATTTATATTCAAATATATATTATTTATATTTATATTCAAATATATATATATATATTCAAAAATATATTTTTATAAAAAAAAAATTTCAAAACAAATTTTTTAAAAAAAATATTTTTGAATTACCATGGGAAGGGGCTCGGCCCCTGCGGATTTTCCGGCAGGGCGCCCCCCCCCTCCCCCCTCCGCACTATGGGTGACAACCCCCAATGACGGCCGCAGCCGCCACTATGGGCCGCAACCAACAGTGGGGAGGTGTCGGCCCCCCCTGTGGGCGGCGACGTTGTCGGGGCTGCGGGCCGCATTCCACAGCGGCAGCCTAGGCCGCCTCTGTGGGTTGCGACCCGCAGGCTTGGCAGTGGCCGCCCCTATGGGGAGCCCCCTCCATGGCCGCTGCTCCTCCCTCTTCCAACACTTCGGTCATTCGCCTCCGCTAGTGTTGTTCATTCGGCCTTGCGCGAAAACACCGCCCTGCACAAAAGATAGAAATTAAACCCTAACCCGGGTAGGGTTAGGGTAGTATAAAAGAAAGAGGAGATTTTAAAATGTAGGGCATTCTTAATAATATATATTTTTAGTTAGGGTTTGCATGGATAATTTATAACAATGTGGAAACATATGTGTGTGTGTGTGTGTGTGTGTGTGTGTGTGTGTAGAGTTTAAAAATATGAAGGGATAGGGCAAGTTTTAGATTAAATATTTCATTAAGTGTTTTTAATCTATATATGTTTATAATAAACATATGGGTAAATTTATATAAGATGATTAAAATACTTATGAAGTTTAATCTTTTAGAAATTTTATAATAAGTTGAAATATTATAGGTCCACCTAAATATAGGTATTTGATGAGATTAAACTTTATAGAACATATTTTCATTATGAGTTTAATTGACCCTTTAGACAATTTAGTTTAATCTTATTTTAATTATTGTTAAAATAAAATATAGACATTTATAAACTAAGAGCTAGGACTAAATTAATTAGTTCCAAAAAAAAAAAAAAACAATTAATGGTTATTGGAGATTAATTTTATCTACGTCAATTAATTGACTAAATTAATTTATTGATTTAAGACGATGAGATAATAAATAGTTCTTTTAGTGTTCCGCATTTGATTTAAATTAATATCACTTACTTGAGTTAGTGGTTAGGGTTAACCCACACATAGTTAAGACAAACTTGCTAGTGCATTACATGTTAGCAAATTTAATGTTTTAAGTTGTGATTTAAAAAAAAAAAATTATCCCATTCGTGACCAAAAGTTTGGGCATGACAGCCCTTTTGATACTATTGATAAGCCTTCACCTCATCCACATTGTTGTCATGTCATTGTATCTTTTATGAGAAAACTTGTATCTCTCTATCACCATTTTAGAGTCTTAGTCGAACAACACTCTCATAGTTTGTACATGTACTAGGAACTTGAGTATGTACATTCTAAACTTCTCTTTGAAAAATGTCAAATGCTACTCTAAACTATGGGTATTAACCTCAATATATGGACCAATACTATGCAATCTAGATCATTGGCTAAGAGAGACATCAAACGAATTGCCTCTTCTAAGTGACCTCTAATAATTTTGGTATTAACCTTCTATTGGCAAGAGTAATCTACCATTAGTTGATCTAGAATTCCACATTTTGTTTGGCCTGTGGGAGTTTTGATTTATGCTTAGTGAATTCTATAATTGTAAAATTTGATTTATGAGGTAGGAAAACTCAATGGACAACCTTTCTAGTTGTGCAATTGGTTCTCTATTATCATCTTTCTCCTCCTATGCTTTATCAATTGTTGTGTCATGAGAAGGAAAAAGGAAAGGTCGGTTTATAGATGGTGTACAAAGATAGCGGGTACAAGATGCAGAGTAATAGGATATTGGATAGGACGGGTGGGCTTTGGATGACTTGGAGTAGGCACTAGATTTTGACTAGGAGTATAGTGGATTACGATATCATTAATCCTATACATTTGATTAGGCATACCAAGTGTCCTTAAGTTCACTAGAGGCACATACCTAGATTGTCACATCTCAATGTTTACTCACAACTTCAGGATATGCCTCACTTAGAGTAGTTGGTGTTGGGTTTGTTCTTTTAATAAGCATATAGGTTAAACGATACAAGGATGCAAATTAGATTTGCAAGGTAGCATCTTGTGCTTTATGATATGGATGTTGAAGTTAAGATAAGCCTTTACGAATATATCATTAAATTAATTGATTTCCATGGTCTCCTTTCCTAATGCCTAAAAATGGTGATACAAGATAATACCATCTATCAGGACTTCGAATCTAGAAAGGAAAACCTACTCCAGTAAGGCTCAGATGCTGATGGAATTAAGAGGTGGGCTAATATATCAATTATAGGCAGAATCTTCAAGGTTGTAGGAAAAGAGTGTACACAAAACATCTTCATATGCAACTTGGGCTCTTCACAATGTGTCCTTCAAAGCTTTTATGTGTTCTTCAATTGTTCTATTAGGATCACTAGCGAAGTACTTCAAGCATAATTTGTCAAGATTATTTGGTTGGTCATGATAAAGTGCAAAGATCATTGAGGAATCCTACTATCCAAACCAAGCTATTGTGACTCGATCGTTGTTTCTAGGAACCAATCCTACTGAACTAGTGCCAACATTTCCTAGATATCCCTTCTCTTGTTATTTGGGGTTCATCAATATGAAACCTACACCAATGGATTGAAAAAAAAAGTCAAAATTGTTCTAGACTCAACTTGAGGGCCTTCCTAGTGTGCCCTCCTAGTGCCAATTTGTTGACAACCATTTTGGCATGTTCACTAAACTAGATGAAATACCAAGATATAACACCTCCCTTAAAAGGAAATTGAGTTCTCAAAATAAAAATGATTGCTTGAAGGTTCTTGATGATTAAGTCTTGAGCTACGAGATAGCTTACTTAATCGTTGTGTTGTGTTTGTAAAATAAAATGGTCTTACATGTGTTTAGTGAATTTATGAAAAAGGGGTTAGATCCAAAAGATAGATGCATTGAAAATGTTCATAACCATGAGTCTATTATTTCCTAATCTTACACAAATTTAATTAGATGGATTCACAATACATAACAATAGATATCCCTAACCTTAATCTAAATATGCTTTGACTAGAAACAATATTGTGCATCAAATACTGAACTTGGTCCTAAACTAACCAAAGGTTGTAAAAAAGTGTAGAAGAGAAGGGTTCAAGGGATCTTATGTTTCAAGTCTTCATTATAATGCTTGAATGTGTAAGTAGACAAGTCTATATAGTATTGCCTCTAACTGACAATACCATATGAGCAAATTATATCTTTGAAGAGATCAATATCATAAACAATAATTAAACCCCCAATGGTGACGATGAGTCATTTAGATTAACCACACAAGACAGCTTACAATTAATAGATTGCAAATGATGTGAACAATAGATTCATAAAAATACTCATAATATTCAAATAGTCGCAACGAAGATCTAGCTAAATGCTTGGAAACCACAATGAAAACTAAAACAAGGTTTTACAAATTCCCTTGGTGTTAACAAATACCAAAATAGTTAGGAAAACAAAGTTTCAACCTTTAAGTAAGAAAGAGCAATGCCAACGCTTTCAAAGGAAGCAAAATGCCTTTTATTGAAAAAGGCACTTTTGGTTTACTAGATAATGGCCCAAATTATATTTTCCATTGTGATTACATAGATTTCACAAATATCAATCATGGCAAATAGCTCTAGGAAGAAGGCGTACAGGGTATGGAATGACCCTATGAATGTGTGCTCAAGTGCTTGGAGCATCATGAAATTTCCTCTTCTATCTAAAATCCTTCATGTCATTAATGGCAACATGGGTTTCATCCTCTTCCTAGTGTGAGCAACACAAAATCTACATTTGGGGGTGTAGAAATGACCTATTGTGTGCAGGAATCATTCATTTGGTAGTTTTTGGGGTCAAATTAAGCAATGAATACATTTCAACACTCTAGCTACCAATTAGCACGCATATTACATTAATGACACAATTACATGTTGTAACATTTTTTCTACTTAAATGTTGTGTAACCTAAATGAATCCTATTAAATCCAATTCATAGTAAAGAAATCAATGTTTATAGGAATATAAAACCATCCATGGGCATTTGCAAAAGGTTCAAATGTTTTTTTATTATTCTAGGCATTTTAAAACACTAGGCAACAATTTCAAAGGTTAAAGGAAATATGCAACCTAAACACCTCAAAGAATCAAGGTTATAGGAAAATGATGACCTCCAATGAACTTTCAAGGATCTTGAGAAAACAATGACCTTTGATGGATTATTGGGGGTCAAAGCAAAACAATTACCTCCAATGAACTATTGAGTCAAGATACAAAAGAAATCAATGAACATCAATGCTTCACCAAAGTTTTCAGTAAGTTCATGAACTCACACCTAAAGCACCTAAATATAAATAAGCCTAAAAAAATAATCTACGTAGAAGCCTTAACAAAAAAACAAATTGAGAATCGAGGATATAGGAGGTCGAACAAGGAAATCATGCCATAAGACATGTCGAGAAGAAAAAGGTTGAAACTCCCACTCTAAAAGCCTGAGCCAAAAATAGATTAGTAATCGAGGATTATGGAAGACAAGATAATCATGCCATAAGACATGTTGGAAACTTAAAAGGTCAAAAATCCAACTCTAAAAGTCAACAAAAAACGAATCAAGAATTGAGGATTGAGGAGAACAAGGAAATTATACCATAAGGCATGTCAAGAAGTAGAAGGTTGAAATTCCAACTCTAAAATAATACATAATGAAAATGATTAGGAGTCTAGAGTTGGGAAGAACTTGTAACAAGCATCCAAGTGATGATAGGTTTGAAACTTCGAATCCAACATAAATGAAGCAACTAATTGTCGATAAGTGGACACATGGCGGAAAGGTAAAAGGCATGACTAGATGAGAAACTCACAACCTTGAGAAAACCCCTAGGCAAAGGGTCCAAACAACCTATGAAGCACATGGGATTAAGCCATCATTAGCATTCACACACATTACTCCATGACCAAGGGAAGGAATAAGAGGAACCAAGGAACAAGACCAAAACAAATGAAAAAAACAACAAAAGGATAAGGGATTCACATTTTGCCGAGAGCAAAATGGGGCAAGTGTTTAAGGAACTACAAATAGGATATTGAACTAATGTGAGGAATGTATCAAAGTTGAGAGACATCAAGAATGAAGAGAAAGGAAATAAAAAAGTAGAGGAATTTGTATATCATGTGAAGATTTTGCATGAAGAGATAATCAAACAACTTTAAAAGATGAATTTCAAGTGTAAGAAGGTTGGCGCAAGGAGATGACATAAAGAATATAAAGTATAACATAAGGTAATGATATATCTAAAAAAGGAAAAGATTTCCACAAGGCACATATGACAAGTCAAAGGTGAAGAAATTTGGTCCTTGCAAGATCATCAAGAACTTTAATTCAAGAAATGCACATGAAGTTGAATCACCTAAAGGTTTGAGTTATATCACCAACAATTAACATTGTAGATTTGTATAAGTATCAAGAAAAATAGTAAGAAAACAAATTATAGATGAATTGAAAGAAGCAAATGCCAAAATGAGTGGAATAGATTGAGGAGATATTAAATAAAAAAATTGTTAAGTGTACAAGGAACAAAAATATGAAGAATATTTGGCGAAATGGAAAGGAAGGTCAATTAAAAATGCAACATAGATATATATAGCTATGGTGAACCATTTGGATTTCATCAAATCATCCCAAAGTGAAGGACTCACTTTTCAATTACCCAAGGTGTTTGATGCAAGAGCATCCAACATGTAAGAGCAATCCCACATCACCCAAAAAAATATATCATTTCATGTTTACTTTAATTTTCAAGCTTTCAAATGATATTAAATAAAAAAATTGGTAAGTGTACAAGGAACAAAAATATGAAGAATATTTGGCGAAATGGAAAGGAAGGTCAATTAAAAATGCAACATAGATATATATAGCTATGGTGAACCATTTGGATTTCATCAAATCATCCCAAAGTGAAGGACTCACTTTTCAATTACCCAAAGTGTTTGATGCAAGAGCATCCAACGTGTAAGAGCAATCCCACATCACCCAAAAAAATATATCATTTCATGTTTACTTTAATTTTCAAGCTTTCAAATGATATTCCGATCATCATCTTCTTACCACACAAACCAAACCATCTTGAAGGCATATTCTTGTACTAGTCATCATATAACAAATTAGAGTTCCAAGTAGTAATCCTATTATGCAACATCAAAAATTGTTCCTCACGACTCCAAATTACTACTAAAACTTTATATTCTACCGTGTCATATCATTTCTAGGTGTTCTGGCTATTGGTTAATGATATGATTTATCAGACTCTTCAAAGAAGACCTCGTGGAATTGTGTGCCAAACATTTGAATCTTGTGCCAACATTCGAATACATATATCGGTTCATTGATCCTAGGGAGCTTCATGAATAGGACTAAAATGAGTTCTGATGCTTACATCTTATTGTATTCATCTAAGGCAAGTCCTAAGCGTTTCATATCTAATGCTCTAGAGAATTGTATTGCTTTCTTAGTTGACACAGCATACCATTTGGTTGTACTTGCTGTAAAAGCATCATTCACTCTACATTACAGAGGCACTTATTCTGTAGAAAACATCATTAAAAAACAATTGTAACAGTTTTCCAAATGTAATACACAGAACTTATGTTATTGGCCGTGAATTCCTTGACCACCCTCTAAATGCCAAAAGCTCTGAGGTAGCTGCCTCTTTGACTACATTGAAGTCCACTTTTGAATATCGCCCCCTGTCAAAATTTAGAATATCATATTATGTCAGAAATCTCTCTTATAAGTAATAATAATGGATCGTTCAAAAATTACTATTGTGGTCCTACGTGAAAGGTAGTTTTACTTACCAGAAATGATTTTTTGACCAAACTGCAGATGGGTATGCAGGACTTGAAATTCCGTGCATGACTCTTGCAACAGCCCTTGGTGTAAAATTAAGGTGCGTATTGCTCTGTAAAAGCACCTGAGGAAATACGAACAGGAAAAGCTAAGTGGTAGCAATTCCACAAACTGAAGTCCTTTTTCTTTAATACTTTAGAACTAGGTATAATACGGATTACAGATTACTTCAAGATTGTGAACAAATCTCTTCCATCTACATTTACAAATTTAAGCTTACCTTGATGTCCGCTCGCAAAAAGGGACTGCAAGAAAAGGAAAGATCAGATGGTTAGAATTAATTTACACTTCTCTCGATCAGGCATGCAATGTCAAATTAAAACAGCCAAAACAGGATTTCCTTACAGTTATAATGTTGCATGCTCGAAGAAAAAGCATGCACTCAAAATAAATAATTTATTAATTTTGTATACTTAAGACAGTCCAGAAAACTTTACGGAAATACCAAAAGCACTAGAATGACTCAGAATTGAACAGCAGATGTCTACGGTTAAGGTACCAAAAATAAGGAAACGTTGAGAAAGAGATGAAAACACTATTAAGATGAAATTGAGATGATACAAATGACTTAAATTGCAAACTGTTCTCAGGAGAACATCAATAAATAACATGCAAAACAAAAAACACCCAGTTTAGTTCTCCGGAATCTATAAGTTTTACCATGAGAAAACGGTACAAGTTCATCACAGAAGCTCTAAATATACAAGCCAGGTAAAAAATAAAACATTGACTAGGAATATTATAATTTATATTATTTGAAATTTTTCAACGAGATTAAATGTCTGGAGAAGAAATTGGAGATAGATGAGAGATTCGACAGAATGCACTAGAGAAGAAATAGTAGTCACGTAAATGCCAAATAATAACTATACAGATTTTTCCTTAGACAGCTATCATAGGACGATTTGGACACTGCAAATTGGGATAATATGATGTGCAATATGTTTTTCAATCTGTATGAGTTCAACTTAAGGTGCTTGATTCATTACTGGTGAAATTGGTGAACTCGAAAAGAAGGTTCCTTCACCCACTACTCTGGAGTCTATGAGTTTCATGGAAATTTCTACATCAGGTTTGATGGTGCCTCAAAATATTTGCTTGATCTGAGTGCATAAATGGCAATTTTCTTGCCAGAAGGACGTTTCCACTTCCCAAATGCTTCCTGGATCTACTACCTGATTGAACAATGAATGTTAGGGATGAAGCAATGATCCGTGAGCATACATGTAAAGTTTTGCAAACCATTGTTAACTCCACCGGGGATATACAAGCCACTGCAAACTCCACAAAGGATTTTTAACGCGCTGCAATTGCCATAGGAAATTTGCAATCCACTGTAAATGCCACACGAAATTTAAAACCCATTGCAAACTCCACAGGGGATTTGAAATTCATCATCAGCTCTTCGCTGTTGAGTAGACTGTGCTGTCAACTGCAAATTGCACTCCGATTTAGCAATTCATGGCAAAGCATTCATTAGTAACTTGGGACCAATGAGCACAGCCATGATGCTGAACGGACACACTCCAGTAAACCATTCAATCAACATCAATACCGGATATGATTCAGCACAACCTAACCCTGATCCCAAAACTGTTTAGGTAATCAAATCAATAGGAATATGAATCAGTTCAAGTAAGTGGATCAAACTGTAACCGATCCAAGACTCTTTAATTGCAATGCGCTTAATTCTCACATGGCCAGCATCGTGCTAACTCTCCAATAGTGCTTTCTGGTAAAAAGCTCCGTCTGAATTGTCGGTCTATTTAAAATCTTGTATATCTTGATGGCACAGTTCATCTTTAAACCAAACCTATGCCGGTTTGTCGCACTGCTTCTCATTTTCCAGCATTGAAATTAAATGTATTATACCGTGTTCAAGAAGTGAAGAGCTCTCATTTTCAAACTTTTGAAGGATTTCTTCAGGTTTAGGGTTTAGGGTTTAGGGTTTTATTTTTAATTTTTTCAATTTCTGAAGGATTTCTTTAGGTTTTTTTTTTTTTTAAATTTGGTCCTTTTAAGATGTGTTTTGAATACAAATAGGTAATATTTAATATTGTTTTAAGGGAAAATGTAAAAAATCAAATATTAGATTGCTTCTACTAATATTTGTTTTTGATTGAAAAAGCAGCGGAAACCAGGGCGCTGACCCTTTACATAGAAAGAACTATCAACAGTGCATGAACAGCACTAGAAACAGCACTTAAGGAGCACTTATAAAACAGTCTTCAAAAATCAAAAACATGCTAAGAGTTTAACAGCAAAACAAAAGGGTCCAACCCCATACTAGAGCAAATGACCAAAAAAAGACCTATGGGGCCGGCTTGCGGACCCCAATCATATCAATGACTTTGTTCCAGCCATCATACAGGAACTTGTAGAGCTCCCGGGTCGCTTCTTTATCAGCATCATCCACAGCAATATGCTTCCACAGGACGGAGAGAGTCAACGCCGAACTATGAAGAACTTGAAGGTAGAACTTGTTGATGCTAACCATCTGTTTGTCTCTAATATCCATCTTGCGTTTGATCTCCTTGATCTTCTCTTTGAGTTCCTTGGCTTCCAGGATCGGACCCATGCTCTCAATTCGGTTCAAAAGCTCCCAGACTTTGTTGCTAATGCCCTGCAGCTGCTCCAAGGTAGGGCTCCCCTTGGGAACCCCTTCCTCATCCTTGTGAATATCCTTATGCCTCCCCTGTATATTCAACTCACATAACCATCTTTTTCTTTTCCATCCCCACCAAACACCTCTTCTTTAACCCCATCATCCCCAAGAACTGATGCAGGAGCATCCCTGGTTCTTGGCAATCTTGCATCAACCAAAAACAATTCTTTTCAGTTTGATTTTTGTTTTGCAGTTTTAACTTTTCTTTCTGCATTTTCTTGCATTTGCTCACCGGATCTTGCGGAGCTGTATTTTGCTTGTAATCATGACAATCTTCCTTATTCTTGAACCACGGGACGTTTGGATCTTTTTCCGGCAAGTTATCACTTCCGGATTCCGAGACAGTTTTCTAGCTTAGAACACCAGAACCGCTTGGACCTATTTGCTATTGGTGAATCTTGCAGATCCTTTCCGTAGCTTGCGGAGCCCCAATTCGTTGATTCCAATGTTCCTTGGCGTGTGGCCGACCTTCTCTCTGTTCTACACTTCTTCCTTTGGATTTTCCGGAGGATTTTCATTAGCGGAGGCCAACCTGGTGGTTTTACACGTTTGATCTTGTTCTTCAGCGTTTGATCCCTCTTGGGTCGATGCGGATCTCTCTTGAGCATATAAATCAATGTAATTAAGCATCATAAATCATCAGGGGAGAATATAGAAGATATATCTTAAGATTTAGAGGTCTGGAGTTGACCGAATCTATAATTGAGAATGTATGTAGCAGGCCAGTGAGCCGAATCTTGTAGCACGGATGTTACCAGTCATTTGTAACCAGTTTTCATGATTTAATCAATCAGTTTTGCATTGCCTCCATCGTCTTGTCTTGCTTTCATTGTGTCTTACTCTTGTTGCACGAGCCGGATAGATCTCATTGAAGTCCCTCCTAACCGTGACTACACCAAGTGGTATCAGAGCGAAATTTCATTTCAGAGATTGCGTTGTCCTGAAATTTTGTTGTGGGGTGGCGGATTGTGGATCCGACCTGCAGCTGTAGAGGACTGGTGTGAAGATGGCGCGAAGGGGAAATAGGAATGATGGAGCGCGTGGAAATGCAAACCTTGTTGTGATGGAAATGTTGAGAGGAATTGCAGCCCGATTAGAAGTCGTTGAGACAGCCCAAAGAAGAGGCCGACATATTGAAGATGTGAGCGAAGACGAAGAAGAAGCACCGACAGAACAAGTAGCAAACCCACCGGCGATCGATCTGGATGAAGAGAGGTTCTTGAGAGTTTTGAGTAGGGTGAACACTAAACCACATTTTACCCCACCAAAGTATGATGTAAAGTTGGATTCGGATAAATTAATGGATTGGATCTCGGAGATGGAGAAGTACTTTGATTTTGAGAACACCGCAGAAGAAAGAAAGGTGAAATATGCCTATACGTTGTTGAAAGGTCATGCATCTCTTTGGTGGGAACATTTGCAGGTTGATAGACAGAGAAGAGGTAAGGAGAAGTTCAAGTCATGGGAGTGGATGGTTGCCAAGTTGAAATCGAAGTTCATGCCAGTTGATTATCAAGTAAATTTGTGAAGGAGTATACCAAAACATTCTACAAGTTGAATATCAGATCCAGACATGTTGATGATGAGGTTGAACAAGTTGCAAGATATTTGAATGGATTGTGGATGTCTATACAAGATGAACTCAGATTGATCAAGTTGCAGAGTGTTGAAGAAGCTTACCAATATGCCTTGAAAGCAGAAGAGAAGTTGAACAAAAGACATGAGCAAAGACAGAGAGGTAGAGGTGGAAGGTTTTCCAGAGGAAGATTTCAAGGAAGCAAAGGATATTCTGGAGGAAGAGGAGCCTATACAGATCAAAACAAGGACAAGGAAGTAAGCAAGGAAGGTAGTTCATACAAGAAGGATGATAGAAATTTCTACTGGAGAAGAGAACCTGATAGTTACCGGAATGAAAATTTTGGAAAAGGTGATAGAAGACAAGATAAGAGTGTTTAGAGGAACTTGCTTTAAGTGTGGACGAGAAGGACATCGTGCTTTTGAATGTAAGAAGACAGAGAACACTGGGAGAACAGCCTTGGTAGAAGAAAGCCCCACCGGATCAGCTAACAAACCGGAAGATGGAGAATTGTTGATGATGAGGAGAGCTTTGTATCATACCGAAGAGGATGAAGAGCCCTTGCAGAGAAGAAATATGTTCAAGACCAGATGTAAGGTATCCGGTAAGTGTTGTAAAGTAGTTATTGATAGTGGTAGTTCGGATAATCTTGTTTCAGAAGAGATGGTGAATAAATTGAAGTTGGATAGATTGAAACACCCTAAGCCTTATCAAATAGCATGGATTCAAGCAGATCATAAGTTGTTAGTAAGTGAAAAATGCTTGGTAAAATTGAAAATTGGAAATTATCATGATGAAGTTTTGTGTAATATTATGCCTATGGATATTTGTCACCTTTTGTTGGGTAGACCTTGGCAGTTTGATAGACAGGCAATACATGATGGGAGAAAGAACATATACACTATTGTAGCAAATGGGATGAAACAAACCTTGTTACCCTTGGAGGAGCCCCTGAAGAGTGAAGTTTGTACGAATGCTAGAATCTGTTTGGTGGATGGAAAGAAATTCTTGGATGGAATGAGTCATGAGGATGTGTGTTTTTCCTTAGTTCCTAAGAAGACTAAGAACCCGAAGCATGAAGAAGAACAACTAGAGGAGATAAAAGAGTTGCTGACAGAGTATGAGGACATCATTTCAGATAATGTCCCTGATGGATTACCACCTATGAGGAGTATCAGTCATTGCATGGACCTGATTCCCAGAGCTAGTTTGCCTAACAAAGCTGCACACCGAATGACACCGGCAGAGAATGAAGAGTTGAATAGACAAGTGCAGGAATTGTTGAAGAAAGGTTTGATTAAAGAAAGTTCGAGTCCCTATGCAGTGCCTACCGTGTTAGCACCTAAGAAGAATGGAGAACGGAGGATGTGTATCGATTCCAGAGCAATAAATAACATCACAGAGAAGTACCGATTTCCTTTGCCTAGGATGGATGACATGGATTGTTTGAGTGGAGCAAAATAGTACACAAAGATAGACTTGAAGAGCGGATATCATCAGATTAGAATCAGAGAAGGAGATAAGTGGAAGACAGATTTGAAGACAAATGAAGGATTGTATGAATGGTTGGTGATGCCTTTTGGGTTGACTAATGCACCAAGTACTTTCATGAGATTGATGAATGAGGTATTGAAGAAATTCTTGGGTAAGTTTGTTATTGTATATTTGGATGACATTCTGATTTTCAGTAAGACAAAAGAGGAGCATTTGTTGCATTTAAGAAAAGTTTTGCAAAGGTCGAGAGAAGAGAAGTTGTTGATAAATCTAAAGAAGTGTAGTTTCATGAAGGAAGAGTTAGTCTATTTAGGATTTGTGATATCTGCGGATGGATTGAAGATGGACCCTGAGAAGGTAAAAGCAATTGTTGAATGGCCTACACCGAAAAGCATTGGAGAGCTAAGATCATTTCATGGATTGGCTAGTTTCTACCAAAAGTTTATCAAAAATTTCAGTTCAGTTTGTAGCCCTATGACTAAGACAATGAGAGGAGATAGGAAAGAATTCAAGTGGACAACCGGAGCAAATAAGAGTTTTGAATTGTTGAAGAGAAGGTGATTGAGCAGCCTGTGTTAGCTTTACCGGATTTCGACAAAGTATTTCAAGTGGACTGTGATGCAAGTGGGAATGCAATTGGAGCCATGTTAAGTCAGGAAAGAAGAGTAGTAGCTTATTTTAGTGAAAAGTTGTATGATGCAAGGAGATATTCAATATACGATCTAGAATTTTATGCCATAGTTCAAGCCTTGAAGAAGTGGAGACATTAGCTATTGCCTAAGGAATTTGGATCTTTTTTCGGCAAGTTATCGCTTCCGGATTCTGAGACAGTTTTCTGGCTTAGAACACCAAAACTGCTTGAACCTATTTGCTATTGGTGAATTTTGCGAATCCTTTTCATAGCTTGCGGAGCCCCAGTTCGTTGATTCCAATGTTCCTTGGCATGTGGCCGACCTTCTCTCTGTTCCACACTTCTTCCTTTGGATTTTCCGAAGGATTTTCATTAGCGGAGGCCGACCTGGTGGTTTTACACGTTTGATCTTGTTCTTCAGCATTTGATCCCTCTTGGGCCGACGTGGAACTCTCTTGAGCATATAAATCAATGTAATTAAGCATCATAAGTCATCAGGGGAGAATATAGAAGATATATCTTAAGATTTAGAGGTCTGAAGTTGAACGATTCTGTAATTGAGCATGTATGTAGTAGGCCAGTGAGTCGAATCTTGTAGCGCGGATGTTACCGGTCATTTGTAACCAGTTTTCATGATATAATCAATCAATTCTGCATTGCCTCCATCATCTTGTCTTGCTTTTGTTGTGTCTTACTCTTGCTGCATGGCCCGGATAGATCTCATTGAGGTCCCTCCTAACCTTGACTGCACTAGGAACTCGCATAGTCTGAGCTCCAGGTTTATCCGGGTCCACCATTTCCATGATTACCTCAGGGTCCACAAGGTCGATTTTTCCAATAGGTTTCTCATTAGACTTCAAATTCTCAGCACCTATAGGGGGCCCAGAGTTTTCCTCATTGATGCAGAGCATCCAACAAACTCAACCAATCAGGGAGATTTCTTTCTCCCAACTTACCTAATTCAATAGGTAGCAAGCTTCACTCACTTACAAACCCTTCACAAGGCTAGGGTTTACTCATAAAGTCTCCATACCCTCAAGACACATTCTTCACTCATAGACTCTCTTTGTCTACCCACCATTGACAGACTCAACTAGGTCCTCACAACATGTTTGTGGCATCCACAAGTCCTTTAGCATCATTCTTCAACAACACTCTTTGTAGCCTCTTGACCAACACCATCCCTTCACTAGGTTTCCAACCTCCACTTTCAACATGTAAAGAACTCTCACAACTCAATCACCCTTGGCAGCACTCAAGGCTTCACAACACTTCTACTCTTGACTCTATACCCACCCAACCAACCCAACATGGTTGCCCTTCATTCATAATCAATACACTGCTTATTAGGACAGTCTTGATTTTTTTAGGACAGTCATGTACTTTAGGACAGTCAATAATACACAAAGTGTTCACACCCCTTGGGACTTCCAACTACTCCATTAGGTTTACAAGAACATCCTAGGCCTTCCTTAGACCCCACACACCAACACTCCTTCACTGGTTTGCACAAATAGTGATATTATTCATATCACTATCACATGAGGGCAGTCATCTCAGGTTTTGGACAGTCAAATGCTTTGAGACACATACTTGTTCCAAGGAACCTAAATACCCTCCAAATGCTCACTATGTTTCGATGTTCCCACTCTCTTACTTCACCCAAAGTTCCCTCTCAATCAACAACTTGCAACAAAGGATTCTAGGCACTGTTCTTTGTCTCAGTCAATATCACTGTCTTAGTGACAGTCAAGGATATCTTCATGTTCACTGTGTTTTATCAATTCCTAACCATTGGATCACTTCAATGGACTCTTCTTCACCTCCTCTAAGGCTTCAACACCCTTGCAAGTCCCTCCTTGGCATCCATACCCCTGTCATAACTCCAAACCACTGTCCATTCTCAGTCTGAGACAGGAAACATTCACTTGGTTTCCATTTAGCACATGCAAATCATTGGTAGAAACCCTGCAAGCACATTGACATGAAAGAACATACTACTATACATATTAATGCCCAATTTGGGGCTTATTCATCAACAAACATGAGAGTTTACATTTCTCATTGCACACTGTTAACCCTAAGGAGGGTTTTGACAGATTTTGGCAAAATTACAATAACTCTTCAAAAACAGAATGAAAATCTATGAGATAAAGAGCAAATCAAACTAGATTCACGCCCCTACAATCTCCAACGGGTTTACAATGCAAATGTATAAGGAAACATGAAGTACAAAGGCTGTGATCAGACTGTCACGTCTGAGATTTAAGGAAAATTGCAGAATTTTAAAGTTTTATTGTTCTCCTTCGTGTTACATTCATCATCAAGCCCCAAATCAACGTGGGAAGGGCCTTTTTAAACACTTTTCAGGCCTCCCATCGGTTATAACCACCTTGGAAACCAACTTCACTAACAATTACCTAATTACCCTTCAAAACACAAAAAGTTTCATGAGCAATTGTTGACAATGTTGATGATTTTGCTCCAAATTGTGTCTAGACATGATCCATGATTCCTATGACTCAATATTGATCCAAATAGGACCAAATAGGCCTAAAAGACCCTTACACAACACAAAACATCATATTAGACCTATGGAGGCATTTTTCCCACATTAGGCCAATTTTGCCAATTTGTGCCAACATGACTCCTATTAGGACTCAACATACAAACCAATGGTCTTGTTGACCTTATTACATCACATATGGTCTTGATGACCTTATTTACAACTCTCATCCTTCAAAATACAAAATATTCATAATTTGCCTCATAGAGGCTTGATGGTAGCCTAGGTGCTCCTGCACCACTCATCCGCCACATCCATAGAGACCTTGGCAGCCTCTTCACAAACTAGCTCAAATAGAATACCACCTTCCCTACCCTCATCGTGATCCTCCTCAAAGTTTGAGACACTTTGGTTTTGCCCTTCTTCTCAGTGGAACCCTTGGAAGCAAGCCTAAGAGACCTCCTTCTGCCCTCCACTTCAGGGGTAGGGTTCTCATCTTCCAAGTCGTCAGAAGAAGAATTGTCGATGACAATTCTCTTGCGTTTAGCAAGGGATTTCCCTTTTCCCTTGGTAGAAGTAGGTTTCTTGTCTTTCTCGGCCGAGGATGAGGGCAAGGAGCGATGGGCTATCTCAGTTATCAAAACAAAGGACAAGGGGAACTAGGGGGAAGCAAAGGCTTCATTCAAAAGTTGGAACAATTTGGGGGGGCTAGGCCGCTAGAAAAGGACGAAAGGGGATGCGAAACAGCCAACAGAGGTTGAATGAACATGAAGTTCCTAGGTGGGTAGAGGGACAAGTGATAATTATACAGCCTGTATATAAGACCCTGGTGAAGAGGGATGGGCGGCTTATCCGCATTCTTAGGGTCAAGGGCTTCCTTACCACAATACTCCCCAACGAATGCAGAAGGTAAAAAGGCAAACAAAGAAGATCATTGTTAAAAAAAAGGTTAAGCAAGGGCAAATGGTAATAGTAAAATACCTTGTGGCGGCCTTCAAGGGTGAAGTATTTCATGATCATGAGGCAAATCCGATTCCAAGGATGTTTGAGCTCCTCCTTGGTGAACCCTCCTTGCAGTTTAACCGGTTCTTCCCTTCCTCTTTAAAATCTATTCAGACCCTCACTATAAGCAACGTGGCTGGTCCTTTTCCATCTTCTTCCTTCCAAAGGGAGACTCGTTGCTTGAGCGATGGTTTCTGTTGGCATTATGTGAACCGGTATGAGGACATAATGACATTGTATGTTGTCATTGATGTCAATATGTTGCAAAGGTGTGAACCGGCATATGTGAGAACCGGTATAACACTGTGAACCGTTATTTGTGCCAAAGTGAAGCGGTGTGCTTGTTCAAGGTGAACCGGCATATGGTTATGGGAACCGGCACATGGAAGCGTTGTATGGCTACTGGTTGGTAGTCTCAACTTTAGGGTTTTCGATTGAAGTGCTTCAAGCCTGTGTGGCTCAACCGGTGACTTTGTGCGATGAGTTAGAATGATAACAAAGAATAGATCGTGTTGCCACATAAGCCTTGTGTGCGTGAAGGACCTTGCATGAAGAAGATCTTGCCTATCTATCTCGGGAATGTGCGAAGACTCTAAAACAGTGATAACGTGTGATGGGTTATCAGCCACCATGCAAACGGTGGAAAACGAACGATGGAGATTAATGCAGTATGCTCAACGGTCAGGATTGAACCGTTTGAATTCCTTAACCTATTAGGTTTAGGGTTTAGGGTTTATGCTACCGACCTAACTGTTTTCTATAAGGTCGATGTTGTGACTCTTTCTAGGGTTGTTGGCAAAAGTTGTGTGTGAGTATCCAAGAGAAGGGATACGTGATTCTTGCCAGACCAAAAGGAGAAAAGTGATACCTGCAGAGTGTAAGTGCAGAAGGTAAAGAGGAGCTTAAGTGGATCTGCATTGGCATTGAGTGCTGTTACCAGATCATTGTAATACCTGTTGATCTCTAACCACCTCAACAGTTGGAAAATCCCTTAACAAGGTAGCCTTAACCGGCTTGCTGTAAATCCTTTAACAGGGTAACTCAAAGCTACTGAGTTCGAAGTCCTTTAGCTATTGAGTTCTTGAAATCCTCTAACAAGGTAACCTTTAACAGGGTTTAACCCTTAACCGAGTATTGTAGCCATCCCTTAACCGGGTGATCTCTAACAAGATCGGTTCCTAGCAGAACCTATTGTAATGTCTCTAACCGGACAAGGCTCCTAACAGAGCAGACTTCCAAAGAGTTCAAAAATAGCTTGTGGGTATTCATCCCCACCATGGTTTTTCCCAGCTGGGTTTCCATGTGAAAAATATGTGTGTCATGTGTGATGCTTTTATCTTGTGATGCTTTGCTATTGTTTGTCAAGCATATGATGGTTCTGTGTTTTATGCCCATCAATAAAACATGTTGAACTAGCTGTTATTATGATCTAATGATAGATCACCTGTTTATGCATAAGGGTGAAATGGTAGTGTAGTTTCGAGTTGAGTGAAAAGCTAAGTGAGTAACCGGTTAATGCTTGTCCCAGACATTCTTAGCTTTACCGGTTGCACTCTGTTTCAAACCGGTATCACTATCTGCCAGTCTTTTGAGGTGTTTGCTGTCAAACCGGTTTTGGAATGTATTTTTGTCTGTACTAATTCACCCCCCCCTCTCAGTACCGGTTTGGTACTATTCGCTCATCATTGAGTTATCAGTTTCTTCCGTGACCTCAAAGGAAATCCCTCCAACATTAACCTTTTTGCCACTCCAGGAAGCCGCAAATTGGGTAGAAAGTTGTTCGTCGTGGCCACAGAGGTTTTCCTAAAATCTGCCACTCCGCCTTCAACACAATAGTTCCAAACCACCGCGTCTTGTTTGAAATCATCTAGTTCGTCAAGTTCATAACGAACTCTTCACCCCCCATGGTCGAGTCAGGAATTTTAGCAATAGGAACTTTTTCAGCACAAGACATAAGCAGAGACGCAGAGGAAGTGTCCAGAACACTATACTTAAAGAAAATAGAAACAATTTGATCATAAAAGTCAGAGCTTTTAATTTGGATTTGGCGATCAAGTAGCCCTGTTGCGAGATAATTACCATAATTGTCCTTTGGCATGACAAAAATCACGTGAAACATTAATCACACCTTTCGACATGACCTTGGGCATGCAGAAGGCCATCTTGAAATCAGAGCATGAGCAATGATCATAAATGCAAGGACCACGTGGCGCAATTTGTATGTATCGACCAATGAACGTCGTGCATCCAAGCAGATTCACATGCACATTATCACACGCCAGCTTCATTCTGAGTAAATACAACAGGAAGGTGTACCAAAAAATGATGAAGATGCACACATCATACTTCCTAGTCGTGTTGGCAGTCTACCTCACATGACTGTTGATGCCAGTCAACAAAGGGTTAAAGTTTTTCAAATTTGAAAAGTCCTTCCTCCGGCGAACCCTACGAGCCGAGAAGAAAGTGCGGGAAGAACTAGCAAAGGGCTTATTCATGAGGAATAAGCTTAGTACACTCTCCTTGCAGGAGGGAGGTAACACTAAGAGGCAAGGAGATGTGGTTCTTCCAGCATCTCAAACCCGGAGCCATTGCATCAGCCACCCCGTTACCTTCTCTATAGACATGCATGATGCGGAAAGAGTCTAGCCTAGAAATAAGCTTGAGAATATCTCTAATGATACCTTCAATCGACTAGTTTAGTCTGTTTCGCCCTTTGACAACATCAATTATAAGTTCAGAGTCTCCCTCAATGTCAATTGACCTAATGCCCATGGAGAGGGCAATATGGACCCCCCAAGCCAAGGCCAAAGCTTTAGCTTGATTGTTGGAGTGACCATTCAGATTCCTCGTATAGGTAGCAACAAGAGCCCCGCTATGAGTTCTAATGATACCAGCCCCCACAGCTAGGCCATGTTTGGCAGCACCATCAAAATTGAGTTTCAAGCATCCAGGAATCGAGGGGGACCACTTGGTATTTTGCCTAAGGAGGCGCTTGGAGTTGTCAGTGTGAGCAAAGGAGAGAGGGAGATTCCAACAGAGAGCAACCTCCCAATCTCTGTTGCAGAGAGGATTAGGCGGCTTCCTAACCGTGGCGACAAAGATGTTCCCCAAAATGAGTTTGAGGAAACAAGCGAAGACAGTTTCCAAAGAGGCTTCCTTATCCCTGAAAATCATGTTATTCCTTTCCTTCCAAATGCTCCAGCAGAGGTGCAGGGGGATCTGTCTCCAGAGTTGTTGAATCAGAGGGTTTTAAGTGCCCCCCCCCCCTCCCACTCTTGTAGTAGATGTATCAAATTTTTATTCATGGTCCAGCAAAGGTTAAACTTGTGGTAAACCATACCCCAAAGGGCTTTGGTAAAGGCACAATGAAGGAAGAGATGGGGGGAATTTATCACATCCATTTTGCAAAGAACACATCTATTAGGGAACTGAAATCCACGCTTGGCCAAGTTATCGTGGGTGAGAATTTTGTTGTGAAGAGTAGTCCACCAAAAGAAATTGATCTTGGGGATAAGGTGGGGATTCCAAACTTTATTCCACCTAACCTGACAATTGGGGTCCCAAAGCAGGCTGTGGTAAGCAGTTTTAACAGAGAACTCCCCAGTGGGGTTCCATTTCCAAATAAATTTGTCCTCCCTAGGAAAGAGTGGAAGTCTAATCATGCCAAGCTTGTTCTACAGCTCCATGGCAATAGGCAACAAATGCGGTTGATGGTAACAACAAACAAAAATAGCCTTCCAGGTGTTGCAAGAGAAGTAATTCCAGACCCTCTCACCAAAAAAATTCATGGCAATATCTTTGATCCTTTTGAGGGAAGGGTAGGAAATCAGAGGCTTATCCTCAAGCCAACAATCTTCCTAGAAGCTTATGTTTATGTTGTTACCAATAAGCCACTTCATGCCCTAAGAAATTGAATCTCTGCATTTAAGAATATTATTCCATATTTTGGATCCTCTAGCGAGTCCCTCCTCACTTAGAGCTAAGTGAAAGCTACCTTGGCCAAGGTATTTAGCCCTCATAATACGACCCCAATCACAATCCTGGTGAATTAAATTCCAAGTCATTTTAATCTTAAGAGCTTTGTTGAAGTGGGCTATTTTGCGGATTCCCAACCCACCATTGATTTTAGGATGGCAAACTTTGTCCCAGACTCCCAACTGACAAGTGCAAGCCTTCTTTTCTCTTCCATTCCCGTCCAAAGGAAAGTTCTTTGGATTCTTTCCAACTTGTCGGCCATAGAGACAGAAATTTTTAAAAGGGAAATGAAGTACACCGGTATCCCCTGCAAGGAAGAGGCCAACAGCTACAGCTTCCCAGCACTACTCAGAAACCTTCCCTTCCATCCTGCTAGCTTCTTTTGCATTCTCTCAAGAATGGAAACCCAAAAGGAGTTGGAGACATCCTTGATAGTAAGTGGTAGCCCAAGGTAGGTGCCAGGAAGGGAGGCAACTTGACAGCTCAGGTTCCCCCTAATTATAGCTTGAAGTTTGTCCGCAATGTGAAAGAAATAGAAGTTGCTTTTATCATAATTAATATGTTGCCCCGAGGCATCCGCATAAAGTTTGAGGAACGACTTCCATCCCTTGCCCTCAACAACCAAAGAAACCCCAAAAAGAATGGTGTCATCAACAAACTGTTGTAGGATAGTAGGGGGAACAGTAGAAGCAGGTTTAATTCCCATGAGGAATCCCCTATTGATGAGCAAGCCGAAATTCTTTGCCAAGACCTCCGCCAAAATAATAAAGAGGTAGGGTGACAAAGGATCACCCTGACGAAGACCCTGGGACACCCCAAAGGGTTCCTAGGGAATACCATTCATGAGAACAGACTAATTGACAGTAGTGATGCATTTGCTAATGAGGTTTAGCAGCTTCACCCAAACACCAAACTTTTGGAGAACTTTAAAAAGAAAGCTCCAGTTCACTCTATCCTAAGGCTTGGAGATGTCAAGTTTTAGAACCATGCCAGGTTTATGGCTTCTATCCATTGAGTGTATGACTTCATGAGTGGAGATGGCCGCATCCAGAATTTGTCGACCGAGGAGAAAACCCTTTTGACTAGGACTTATCAAATTATCTAGGAAGGGTTTAAGCCTGTTAACCAAGACTTTGGTGAAAATCTTGTAGAGAGTGTTACAAAGGTTGATGGGTCGAAAGTCCCTGAGAAGGGTCAGCTCCTGAGTTTTTGGGATTAGAGAAATGAAGGTGCTATTTAACTTCTTCAACAAATTACCAGATCTAAAGAAATCCTTAGTGGCAAGAACCACAATAGTGCCAACCACATCCTAGAAATCCTGGAAAAAAGCCAAAGGGAAGCCATCAAGGCCAGGTGCTTTGAAAGCCCCCATGGAGAAAATAGCAGTCCTCACCTCATCTTCATGACCGGGGTCATTATGAGATCATTGTCTTCCCTTGTGAGGGGAGAGGCTAGGCAATGAAGGAAGTTCTCATCCAAGACTGGGTCCTTGGTCTTGCTATCATCCATAACAAAGAAGAGAAGTAGTCAGAAGCCAAGTTCCCAAGGCCATCATCATCTTTAACTTCCTGATTCTGATCATTCCTTAGACAAGAAATGTGATTTCTTCTCCTATGAATACTGGCCGATCTATGAAAGAAAGCAGTATTCTTGTCACCTTCCTTCAGCCATTGAACCCTGGATTTCTGTTTCCAATATAATTCCTCCTTGGCTGAGTTTTCCTTCCATTTCCTTCTTAGAATCGCCTCATCATGATGTGTGGTTTCAAGGAGGTCTCCTTTGTCAATTTGCTCCTAAATGGCCAACAGTTTGGTGTTAAGCTCCCTTTTTTGAACAAAAATATCCCCAAAGGTATTTTTGTTCCAACCACAAACATTTCTTCTAATTAAATCCAATTTTTGAGCAACCTGAAACATGGGTATGCCAGAGACATGAGTGCTCCACCATTTTTTGATACAATCTTTGAACTCAGGATGAGTAGTCCACATGACTTCATATCGGAAGGGGTAACTCCTCTTGACACATTGGGGGGGACACACCAGAAGAATGGGATTATGGTCAGAAGCAGTTCTGGGAAGAGCAAAAGGATTCACATTAAACCGGATACCCCAATTGCTAGAGATGAGGAATCTGTCCAAGCTGACTTGAATAAGGTTCTCTCCCTTTCTAAGGTTAAACCAGGTGAATCTTTGACCAAGTAGGTCCACATTAAGTAACCCTTTCCTATTTATAAAGTCCACCAGATCAGTCATACTATCAGAGTACTCTTGAAGTCCCCCAATTTTTTCAAAAGGGAAGAGAGTAGAGTTAAAATTCCCCACAATCATCCAATGGGCATTAGTGTCATTTTGGAGAAGACAAAAAATGCCTTTCCAAAGAGAGAGTCGACCCGTTCTTATGTTAGGGGCGTAAACATTTATGAGAAACCAAGAACTCTGACTGGAAGAAAGCTTAGAGGCAAGAAAGTTGGCAGAAAATGAAATCAGGCTGCTAGAAAACCTTAAGGCGTCCCACAGTGACCAAACCACCAGAGGCCCCAGTGACATTACTAATAAAAAACTGAGAACCCGGCCATATTTTGCCAACAATATTAGCAAAGGAGGTGTCGATCATTTTAACCTCTTGGAGAAGGACCTCAATTTTATTTTCAAAAATACAAATCTTCGGGGCGTATTGCTTCTGAGGGTTGTTGAGGCCCCGCATATTCCATGAAAGAACCTTCATTTCTTACCTTGGATGGACGTCTCGAAGGTCCTTTGTCTGCCATTGGCCACTTCCCTTGGTGCTTTCTTTTGCCGAGAGAGTCTCTGTGATGGGTAGCCCGTCTTTGGGTCAGTCCCAACATCAGTCCTCATATTTCTTGTCTTTCGCCTTTGCGTGATCCAACCATCATCTCCAAGGACAAGGCAGCCACTAGAGGATGCACCAGGAGAGGAGAAGCTCTTACAAAAGGCGGGGGGGTCCAGCACACCTGTCTCAAAACTTGGAGGACTTTTCATGAACAAAGTCTTGGGTGGGGTCACAACAACCCCAGGAACATTCGGGGTTGAGGACCTATCAACAATCTCTCCTTCCAAAGGAGTCATTCCTTTCAAAGGGGTGGGGGTCTGTTTCTCTGAAGAACAGAGCCCTTGGGCCAATAAAATAGTCTCTTGAGTTGGCATCCCGACATACAAGTCCGGCAAGGAGTTGGGGGCCCCGTCGGCCTCCTTGGAAGAGGAGCAAAGGAGTTTGTTGATATTCTCCATAAAGGGGTAGTCCTCGCAGTCAGTCACAAGACACGTCGTGATAACAGGTTCCTCACTAACCACAGGACCATTGAGCTTGAGGGGCTTAGGACACGCCATGATAACAAGTTCCTCACTAACCACAGGACCTTTGAGCTTGACGGGCTTAGGGTCCGAGGCTTTACAATCAAAGATTAGGTGTCCTGCCTTGTGACATTTTTGACAAAAGAGAGTGGCGTTTTCATAGACCAGAGCTTGGATCCAGCTTCCCAACTTGGACTTGAGACTAATGAAGTGAGGAAGATTCTCACTAACCGTTGCCTGAACACAGAAGAGTGTATATACCAATCTGGATTTGGTTCTGGTAATCACGTCCACACCCACAAAGTGCCCGAAAGTATTTCCAATCCATTTGAAGACAGATTCATCCTAATATTCAAGAGGGAGTCCAGGAAGGCGAACCCAAACTCGAGCAAACTTATGAAGGTCCACAGTCAGGTCAAAACCAACCTTCCACCTGCAAAGAGACAGGTTGCACTTGCCATAAGTCCAATAGCCAGAAAGTACCATAACAACATCCTCCTCAACTATAAATTTGAAGAGGAAAAGAGCACCAGGCATAGCACTAACAAAGACGCTTCCCATAAGTCTCCATTTATCCGAGGCCAATTTCCTAACCATCTCAAGAGTGGGTCGAAGAGAAAAACAAATTCCCACCAAAGTATTACTTATGTTGATCATGATGCGGTCCATAACTGTATCAGGGAGCTCAATGGTCGTTTCTTCCCCAATTTGTATACAAACAGGGACAAGGTTGGGGTCCACCCCACCTGGAGGATTTCCCACAAGCACATTCTTCCAGCCTTTGACAGTCGTGCCATCATCAGGGGTCCCTTATCCTTTCCATCAGCATGAGCAACAGATTCCTTGGAGTTAGGGATGGAATCCCCAAACCTGTCCTAAAACACCACGGTTTCAGGACCAATAGCAGTCACTTCCTTCAACAGAGGGGTAGTAACAAGCGGTTAGCCTTCCGAACCTGTGTTAACCCCTACGAGAATCGTATCATCCGTAAGAGAAGGAGAAACGTCGACAGACACTAACATCAACAAGCCTCATAGAAGCACAATAGCCATTGAGTGCCATTGGGTGCTCCTGCACCAAGAGGGGTGAGGTGAATCATTATAAGATTATCTTTTACTTATTTAAAACTTAACAACCACAATAAAAGTAATCACACAAGGTCCAACAATAAGAACACAAGATTTATGTGGAAACCCTTTTGTAAAAAAAAAACACAGAGAAAGACTACTTAGATCTATTGTCCAAATTCAGCCACAAATGAAATTCTCTTACAAATCTTTTGTAGGCACCAAACTACTCGAGACACCAATCCTCGCTTCTAAGCATCAACTTAGCAAGAGACATCAATCTCTCAACCTCCAAAAAAACAAAACTTCCACCTTATTGAATATTGCTTCTTCAAAGCATAATAATAATGTTAGTCTCCTTCATAAAATCTGCTTGTAAGTCTGCTTTAAATTTGTTCATAAATCTGCTTGAAATCTGCTTGTAAATCTGCTCCAAATCTGCTTGAAATAGGAAGACATTTCCTTAATTGCTTGCTTGCCTTTCTTCCACTTCATCTACTATTTATACCGCTACCATGACTTCTCCAAGAGGTCGGCCAGCAACTATAAAAATAATAAATTTATTTCAATTTCTCAAGTGAGCGCCAAGATTAGACGAGGTCGAACAACAATTGTAGGCACAAAAAATGGAATTAAACCACCATGGAGGTCAGCCAACATTTGCACATAAAATAACTCATGGTTTGGCCACCCAATTAATCTTTCATCTTCAATTGCAATAGCTCCTTTGACATCAATGACAACAATATTTCGAACAAAGGGTGCATATGGACATATTATTGGACACAATGCAATGTCCACTCTTTCAACATCATATTGCAAAAAATTGACACAAAGATCAAGTGGGCCAAAGAAATCTTCATGGAGGCCAAGGAGATTCAAATGTTTGTACAAAATCATCATATTTCAAAACCTTCTCCAACTTGGAGTTGTAATACCCTAAAAATGGTCATCTAAACCATGGGCCCCTAATATCGATTACATCACCAAGTTCCTAACCAAAGGCAATTAAATCAATTTTGAGCACCTAAATAATTAATTCCTAAATCATCAATGTCACATGGCAAATTAATCTTTTCAATTAAATAAATCATCAAAATCTCTTTAATCAATTATCCTATTTATTTAATTAAATATCCTAGCATATTTAATTAATAAATTAATTTACCATTTAAATCACAAAAAAAGAATTATTTTGAAAAATGAATTAATTTGAGATAATTTGAAAAAGAAATTTCAAAAAAGGAGCAAAATTGAATAAAAGGGAATAAATCAAAAGAAAGCTTGCTTTAAGAAAGGAAAATGGAATAAATCAGTTTTTTTAATTTTATCTCAGTTTTAGCTCAATCTTATCTGAAGAAAGCAGCCAATCACATCAATTCACCTGGATTGTGTTACTTCTAGGAGAATCTTGACCGCTCATCAACAATCAATCTTGACCATCACTTTCTCTCTAGATTTTCTATAAATTCAAGCTCTCATATCTCAATCAAGGAGGCTAGAGACCATACGACAAACTAAAGGTAACTAGACGACAAACTAGGTTACTCGTACAAGATGCTGTTATAAGTTTTCAAAGGTTGTTCAAAGAAGACAGTGAAAGTTGCAGGCTTGTACGACAATTCTCAGAGGCTCATACGACAATTCTTAGATATCAGTACGACAAACTGGGCAGGTTTTGACTTGTACGGAATAGGATCAGACAGGAAACAAGTTTTGACAAGAAATAGGATTTTGACCACTGAGTTCGATGCTTCAGTTGATTATTCAGGTTTTCCAGTTTCAGTTTCAAGTTGTTCAGTGATAGTTTCAAATAGTTCAAGGATAAAGACACAGCAGGCACGCAAGATATAAAGTGAATTCAAGCACAGCACACTAATCCTAAAGAAGTTGGTTGAGAGAGAAAACCTTTGCTTGTAGACTTAGGTACACACCCAATAGCTAATCAGAATACGGTCGTTGAGTCTTACACAATGGATTCTAAACGCCGTATTAGCCGACTCCAAATGCTAATGGGGGCACAATATGGCAAGTATCTTGGGAGAGTTACTATCTTTCTTGCACAAAGAATATCCCTCTTTCGGAGGTGAACTGGGTCGCTTCTCTCCTAGAGTTCTTAGTAAGGGTTTTCATTCGAAGTTACCCCTTGAAGTCGCTCAAGCACGATTGAGGCCTATAGCCCGACAAGGTACCAAGCAAGATGTAGTCACACAAGCCCGCGAGGCCCTACAAAATGCCCGATATGAAAAATCTTAAAGAGAAAACTCAAATAACTCCGTCTTTCGAGACTTTAATCTCAAAGAGGCCTATTTATTATAGTGAGTCGGAATGCTTGGGTCTAGCTGTACTCACTTGGGTCGTTCTCACAGGGTGAGTACTTTTTCCCACTGCGACAGGCCCTCTAAAAGGTACACATACAACAAAGCAGAAAATTTTTAAGAGTATGGATTTCTGATTATCTATACAGACAAGAGCATACTCTCCTACCTCTACGCTTTCTTCAAACACATCATGGACACATGTTCTTTTACCAAATTGAATTTAAGTACCTAAGAAAATAATTAAGAAAACACGATGTTTGTTTGTAACTCCTTAGGCAACCTACAAAAATGACGTATCAGTAGTCATATTGTTTGAGCAGTAGATTCTTTGACAAGCGTAAGTTTGAGTGAAAGAATCTTTGACAAGCGAAATCTTGGATTAACGCTCTGAAAAAAGAAAAAAAACACTTGTTAGGCTGTCCAAAACATCAGATAGACAAAGAACATAAAAGGGTCAGCGTTAGCATAAGCAAATTCATGTCAGAAAACCCCTAAAAACGTCTATGTTTTTCATACAAGAAAACAGTAATTCGTATGAGTTTTATCACTATACCATACAACAATGATCACTAGCCCATACGACAAAACATAAAAACTCGTACGGCACCGAACATAAATTCGTACGAATTTTTACAGAGAAATGTACGGACAAAATCCGAGAAATGAAAATAAAACGATATGCAAGGCCAAAATTTGAATTTCCCGATCCCACGGAGGGTGCCAAAAAAGTGTGAAATTTGGAATCTGTACCTGAAACACAAACACTCAATAAATCATTGCATGCATGGTTAGTTGATCAAAATCAATAAATGTAAAAACCATAACAAATCGACCTATTGCCTCCTAAAAATGTGAGTATATATTTTCTCTCAGATTTATCTAAGCAATACCAGTGACTAGACTACACCAAGACGTAGGATTTAATCTATATGAATGCAAGATTAAGCTATATGAAATCTAGATGCAAGCAATAACTATCAAGTTATATGATTCTATCAAGCTAACATGATTAAGCTAATATGCAATAAGCTAAGATGCAATATTCTGAATGACTCTAGAGCAAAACCAGCATGATAACAATAAAATCTCTAGCCTTCTTCATTGAGAGATGAGAGCCTAAATTTATAGAAAATCCAGAGAAAAAGCGACAACCGAGATTGATTGTTGATGAGCGGTCAAAATTCTCCTAGAAGTAGCACAATCCAGGTGATTTGATGTGATTGGTTGCTTTCTTCAGATTTGAAGGAGATAAGATTGAGCTAAAATTGAGATAAATCAGAAAAAACTGATTTATTCCATTTTCCTTTCTTAAAGCAAGCTTTCTTTGATTTATTCCCTTTTATTCAATTTTGGTCCTTTTTTGAAATTTCTGATTTATAGCCTCAAATCTACATTTTACATTTCACACACACAAGAGTTAGTATAGGTAATTCTACATTTTAATGTTTTATTTTTTACATCTTAGGTTGTTGAGACTTGATTTGGTCACACAATAATATTGAGATGAATTGTGAAGGTCCGAAAATCATTGAGCATCATGGTAATCAACACTCTATGGAGTGTATGGAGGTAATCACATTCAAAGATAGCATAGAAAGTCAAAACATTGATCCTAGATGAGAGTGGTGAGCTCATGTGAAATATGTTTCGAATTTCATTAAGACTACAATGAATACGATTAACTATACTAATACAAATTGAGGGTTAAATTTATAATGCCATGGACTCCATCATTTGAAAAAATAAGGAGCATAATAGAAGCCAAGCAGTATGACAAAACAAAGGTATTTCTAAAAAGAGTGCAAAAGATCATTGTTGATTATGGGAACAAGATGACCACACCTTTACATCTCCTAGCATTTGCTTTATCACCAAAATATTATAGCACAAAGATGCTTTTTATTTCCGAGGAGAGTGGCACCATATAGAGATGAAGAGGTTGTTACTAATTGGATTTAAAAGAATATTCTCAAATGTCGATATACAAAGTGTTGTCTTAAGTGACTATAATGTCACCTATTAGGAGATAGCCTATTTTCTAATAATTAAAAAGATTGCATCATACTTATTATATTTTTATATGCATTTGTCAGCTCTAGGGGACAATTAGCATACATCATACAAGGGATAATCAACATAGCCAGGTCTAATACCTAATAAATCCTAATGGTCAATCTTAGCGGAGATTGGGAAGTATATTTGTTAGGGCACCAAAAAACAATCCTCCACAAGTAGTGCCTTTGTATAATGTAACATATGCCCATTCCACCGTAGGTCTTATACATTGTCTTTGTATGATGTAGCACGTGTCCATTCCACCGCAAATCTTACCTACCTTGCGAGGTATTAATACCGCCTTTCCCTAACAATTCCACATCCAATCCTAGCATAGGCATTAGCAAAAAAGCAAGGATTAGGCTATGAGTATACTAACTTCTCATGTATTATGAATATATATGAAATTAAATATGATTGGCATACATATTGCAGTCTATATTTATATTACTCTTAAATTTTGCATAAGAACATTATTAAGCGTCATTTATTAAGCATACATATTGTTGCGTCATAACTTGTCACCGGTCCAATTTAAACCTCATGTTTGTGCTCCCTCTTTAACATGTCCTATCCTCATCCTCTCTCTAGGTCTGATTTGACCCCATTCTCTAGCTTTGAGAAAATGAACAACCATTGGTGGGTCCCATGGTGAGGTACCCTTGCCCATAGCACCTTATTTGGTCCTGTTTGCAAAGAGCCAAGGCATGGTATGCCCTGGTATGGACCATGGCACCCAATAATGCCATGGTGGTCCCTCTCAATGGGGCCCAAATTTGAATTGGGGCAGGTGTTATATCTCCCTAGTGGGAATTGATCCCTATGGCTATACATTACCGTTAGAGGTTGGCCTAATCGGTAAATTACCTAGGGAACCCTATATAAAGACATTATATCAATTCATTTTAGATCTAAGTCTCCATCTACAAGCAATCTAATATTCGTGCATTCGTGAAGTATTCATCATCAAGCATTTTCAGAGATCTTCAAGGCTACATATTCATCCTTCAACCATTGTGGAGCAAAATTACATTAATCTTGTGCAAGCATGTGTGTGAGATTAGGGTTTTTCATGTTCATGTGTTTGTCATGCCATTATATTCAACATTTGTGATTACATTCAATAAGCAAAGCATCATCATCAACAATTGCAGATCTGAGGTATATCTATTCATCATTCATTTCAATATTTGCATTATTTCATTCAAGGTTAATGTAATGTCCCCTACTAAGTTTAGGCCTATTTAACAATAATTAATCTATTCCAATACACTTATGACTTAAACTAAATTAATTAGGAGAATTCTATTCTTAGTTCTTTCTTAACATAAATCAAATCTATGATGTTCCCTATTTGAAGTTGTCATATTTCAAATAATTTATCAATCATTAATGAATAAATTGTAAAGTTATCATACTAGATAATTAATTATATCATCCCTAATCCATAATTCTTAATGCAATGTTCAACCCTTGTTACTACGTAGTCCTAGGGAAGAAGGAGATGATTATGTTGCCAAAGGGCTTAGATACCAAAACACAATAGGCTACCTCGAAGTTTATGGATCCAAGCCCTTACCCTATCTTGGGTCCATGCCCTCAAAGTTTACGGGATATTGATCCTTACCCTATCTTGGGATCACCCTATTGGTTGGATTTAGACTACCCCTCCTTGAGAACAAATCAAACCCCTTCTTAATAGGTATTGATAGAAATAACAAGAATTAGACTATAAGAATTGTTAGAAATTAAGATCTTAGGATACTAATCATTATAAACAAGATTATAAATTAAATGAAATGAGAAACATACATTCATAAATCTACGCATTACACGATATACATGGGGAAAACTCTTTCAAGTAAAAAACCCCATAAAGCATCATTTTATTAAAACACTTACAAAATATAGTCTATAACATGATAGACTTGAACCTGGGGATACTCCTCCAATACTTCCACATAGCCAATAATACCTCTTGTGCATAGTGATACAACTCACCATAAAACTCCAAATTCCCACACTTTTAAATGAGAGAGAACCTCCTTAAATATAGGAGGAAAGGTGGTTTCACTAGTCACACATTTTCAATAACCCCCATTCATAAATAGTTAATAATCTAATATTTATTAGATTATAATATTTCAAATGGGATATATGATATATAAGGTTTTAAAACCTTATATTAGAACATTATATATAAATATTATTAGGATGTGACCCCTAATAACATTATGTTCTAACACTCCCCCTTGATGTTAATAGGGGATCACATGTCAATTTCCATAAAAGAAAAAATGAAGTACCCCAGTAACGTAGGTCTTCTTTGACAGTGATAAACAGGGACACAAATATATGACAACATGAAGATCATGCATTCAAGACTACATGAAAGTCATTGTCATAATTTATAATACCATTGTTTTAAAAATGATGCTAAGAGGTCTTAAAAAATTATATTGGAGCCGCAGTCTCCTCAAATTAGCCTCTCCCCAGGTTCATTACATAGTGCTCGTAGGACTTAATACAATGCTTTTACAAGTGAAAGATTTACATTATGCCCATAGGGCTTAAGCACAAATGTGCCTATAGGACTTACTAATGCCTACCTGCAATATTTAAACAAAAAGGACTTGCATATGCTTATCTGCAAGCTTAAAGGACTTACTAATGCCTATATAGGTCTTATTTCATACCTATTAGGACATATGCCTACCCGTAGGATTTAAAAACTAGGATTTAGCCACTAGGTGGTGTCATTGACATGCACACTCCCCCTCAATGGCATCACCTAAGGCCAAGTATTATTTGAATTTGGGACATATAATGCTTAAAGGTCTTATGCCTATTAGGTCTTATATCTAGGATTTAGGCACTAGGTGGTGTCATGTACACTCCCGCTTAATGGCATCACCTAAAGCCAATCACTGCACAAAGGATTTCAAAGTGATGGCTAAATTACAATATATAGCATGTGCCCATGATCTTCAAAGTGTCCTTATGATAGAATGATTTCACTTGAGTGAGGTGCCCATGATCTTCAAGGTGCCTTTATTTTTAGAACACAAGATGCCACTGAGAGGGGGGGTGAATCAATGGTTTCCAATCTTAACCCTTTTAATCCTAAATGTGGATACCAGATAGTTGTTCAGACACTAAGTGAATGTACCAGTGAGATAGGGGACGACCAAAATGCAAGCACACACAAAAGGCACATCACATAATACCGGATATACAAGGAAAACCCAATATGGGAAAAACCTCGGTGAGAAATGTTGTTGGAGTCTACTACTCCAATCTAGCCTCACAATGAACAATTGTATTACAATGTTTAGAGCACCAACCCAAGGAGCAGCAACCCCTGCTGATTTAGGACACCAACCCCTACACCGAGCACCAACTCAACGATCACAATGATTACAAACAATACAATGGTTATAACCCCGTTACAAATGAATTTTGTAACCTCTCACAATCAAATCACTCGACCGGTTCAACTCTTCTCAACCGGTCTTCCTTAGCTCCGTTCTCTGCCGGTTCTTTGCTCACACTGAACCTTCTCTACTTCACTATCTACTGCAACCTTACCAGTTGAGTCCTCTTTCTATTACTATGTCTCTTCTCTGTCGGTTCACTTTTCTCTGATCTCTATCGGTTCTCTGCTCACACTAACACACTGCAACTTGTCACTATTGGTTCAGACTCTACCGATTGATTGAATTGTCAGACTTTGCAATTGGTTACTGGTTAATCTGCTTATCAGTCAAGCCCTGCTCTGTTTCTGCCTTGTCAGATCTTCACTGACACTCCCACTTCATTGTAACAACCTTTGTTGCCTTGCTGTCAGTTCTAGCTCTACTAGTTCACTTGACTGTTGCACTCTTTGCAGCTTACAGATTACTCTAACCTTACTAGTTAAACCCTCGTACCGGTTCTCTCAAGCACTCAATCACTATGATCTTCTGTAAATTACACTTTGACTAATTAACTCTCTGTTGCACTCTCACACTCCGATCTTCAATATCCGACACCTCATCATCTGGCAGCATCATTCAACTTAGGTCTTTGATCTGCATATTTATACACGAGCTTTCCCGCCAAAACAGAATTCAATCTTCACACATCTAGGGTTTCTTCATCGACCACAAGGCATACCAAATCCAATCAGATCTTGTTCCTGGGATTGATCGCTTGCAACAGATCACTCAACACAAATTTGTCTTCCTTCCAGTACACATTTGCTATACTTAGCAACCTGCAAATTGATCACCAACCCTGCATCTGTCAATCACATTAAATGATCTCGCAATCCCTTTCTCCAGATCAGATCGCAACCTGATGTCTTGCTTCAATCATTGCATCACTTAGATCTTCAGTCTGCATCAAGCCGCAAACCCCTGCAACTCACCCGTGATTTTCGCTGACTGCATTAAACACTTAATTGGCAACTACCTCACCGACACACCAATCACCATTGCACGTTAGCCACCTGGAGACCACGTGTCATCTTTGTCGGCATCCACCTCTACTCACTGTGTCAATTCAGGATGAGTCACTGACCAACAACACTCTATCGGTATACACCTTATACTACCAGTCTTCTTGCCTTACCGGTTATACATTAACCAGTTAACCTTTGTGCCATTGCCCTTCTCTATTCTATCGATGGGATCACATTTGCCAAGTCACCAAACTTGCCAATCCACAACATGTATCCAAAGTGAGTCACTATGTCCATCTTCATCTGATGAGAGCTCTTCACTTTGCCTCTTTACTCGCTTACCGGTTGACATAGACATGTCACCAGTCTCTAATGCACACCTCCTATCATACCGGTGGCATGATAATCGTAGACATCAATCATCGACAGGCATCTCTATAGATATCAGCAACCCGGAGTGAATCCATGTCTACAAATGCTAATACTTACCTTCTTCTTCGTTTGACAAGTTCTCCTCTCAACCGGTTTGTCAAGTGACAAACTCATCACTCCTTAACTATCCTAGTAGCTCATCATGCTTACTCTTGCTAATCCGGTGGGAGTGGATCTTTGTTGCTCATTCTGCTTCTGGCATTGCACTAGCATGACTTTACTGAGATTGAGCAAACATATCTTCAAACAGACATATGACCCAATAACCTTCCCATATGTCTTCCTTGCTATCTTGAGGCAGCACACTTTCTGTCAGACTTCTTTTCATTCTGTGACAGCATCTTCATCCGATGGGAGTCCTATTGTATGACATCAAACAAGCAACATATCGGTTGTCTGCCCTTCTTCATTAGCTCAACCTTTCTTTCTTACCGGTCACAATGCTTACTGGTTGGCAACAACACACTGCCAACCCATCACTCACCGGTTGTCATTCCATGTCGGTCTCCAATACTTACTCACTGGTTAACATCCCATACCGGTTGACATCAATGACAACACAATCCGGTTGACATCAATGCCAACATCATTATGGAATACTATCACTTGAGTGAGGTGCGCATGATCTTCAATGTTCATTTTGATCTTGAGAACCGATATTGTTTGGAAAGAGTAAAATATCATTAAGTATGATGGTACTTTAACATGTATCCAACTGGAACTCTTCTATAAATCTTCAAAGCCATATTTATTCTTCAAGAGCTACTTCCACATTTCACCCTTTTGATTCAAAAACACATAAAAGATAGCCTTTTTATTAAGGTATTGCACCATCCATGTAATAGCACCTGCACCATATGTTTTGAAGGCATAATCTCGCCATACAAGAAACAATATAGTTAGTAACATAGTAATTTGTTAAGCTTGATTCATGTTGCAAGGAAAAAAACATAATATTATGAATTTTTCATTCCCAAAGATCATATAATATTCCTCATAAATTTAGAATATAATCCAATTATTGGTAGCAAGTAGATCAACATATATTTTCATGAGCATAAGCATGAATAATTAGAGATGTAGACATACTACTGCATATAGTAATAATCCAAAAAAAATGAAGCAAAGGGTGAGCTATCCCTTCCAAGTTTGCTCCCTGGACAGTTTATAAGGGTGATAGTCACCCATTATAAGTAGGTTCTAAAGACCCAATAAATTTAGATGATACCTAAAGCTCATAAAACATGTTAGCTAAAGTAACACTCAAGAGAGACAAGAAAATAAAGTAGCAAAAAGATGCTTTGAAATTTTATGCAATTCCATTTGTTCATTGTGTAAGAGATTGAAACCTTTTGTGACCTTTTGATTCATTTTGTCATTCTTGCGATTTTAGCAAAATGGTAAGAATTAGTCCATTAATATAATAAGAATGCGAATTCTTTACGACAAATAATGACCTCATATTTTATCATATAATGGACATATCCATCAATATAAATTTGACAAATTGATAAATAACGTGAAATATATCTTGGATTTTTAAGAGTGATAGACTTAAATGAAGGCATCAATACCAAAAAGCTACCAATTATCCCACCATTTTTTTTAACAAACTCGAACCATTTTAGAGTTTGCAGGGAAAATATTGATCTTCCTTAGACAGTTGCAAAGAACAAAAAATGCCTTCTTGGATATCTTTACCCATTTGGACATACCTTTTGTAATGTGGTGAAAAATGATGAGGGGAGATCAAGTGGAAAGCTTTACTCCCCTCAAAAGAGAGATGAAAGTTTCACAAGGGATTCCCTTCAATTTTTCACACATTACATTCAAAAGAGGGGTTGAACTCACTATGTGGTCCTCATTTTTGGATTCTCAAAAATGTGACAACCCCTACAAATTTTTGCTTAAAAAGTGTCATTTTTGTCTCCAAGGCACATTTTACGAGGTACAAACTCACATTTGATAGTGTCAAATCATTGGGGGTGTCCTTGCCATCATTGTCCAAGTTTTGGTGAGTTTTGGTCTTCCTTTTCCTAGCTTTCTGTGCAATTTCGGGTTTCAGAACAGTCACTGTATGTTGAAGATTTTACTCTATGGCATGCTTCCCGAGGCAAAATTTTGCCTAATCCTTGGACTAGCTTAATCCTCAGTCCATCCTCGAACTGCGTTTCAAATTTCGTCGCATTTTGGATTCGTTTCCTATGTCTTTCCTTCAATTTCGGGTTTTTTTCTCCTTGACTGCACGTGGAGAATTTTCCTTGAACTGCAAGTTTTAATGATTTCCATTGTTTTCGTCTTTGTAGGGAAATTTTTAGCTTATTACATGTGCACTTTATTTAAAAACGAATACTTGTAATTTGTTTTAAATTTCCCTTTGTTGTTTTTATTATTTTTATTGTTTTTTGGCTTTTTTAGTTAAAATAGCAATTTTTTAGTTAAGTTACAAGTAAACTTGTAGTTCTTTCCAAAAAACCCTGCTTTAATGGTTTTTACATGTAATAGGGTTTTTAAACCTCTATTACATGTGTGCAAGTGATTTAAAACTTGTTGTAGGGATTTTATTTCCCCTTTGCAAGTAATTTTAAACTTGCATATCTCTCTCAAAAACCCGATTTTGCCTTGTAAATGAAAAAGTGACAATTTTAAACTTGCACTTTGTCTCCAAAAACCCGATTTTGCTTATAAAGTGCATTTTTGACATTTTAAACTTGCTATTTGGTCAAAAAATCCCGATTTTGCCTAACATGTTGAAAAAGTGAAATTTTAAACTTGTTATATCCTCCAAAAAACCCAATTTTCATTGTTTTATGCATTTCGAACTTGCACTTTGTTCCAAAAAACCCGAATTGCAAGGAAAAACGTTTTTGAGGATTTTTAGCAAAATTTTGTGGAGAATTTGTTGGAGGAAGGCGTTTAGGATTCCTTCCTATTTCCATGCATTTTCAAACACCTTTCACGCCACATGGAGGTTAAGATTGCTGGTTTTTAGCTTTATAACAGCAACCACATTTTTTCAAAAAACCAACGTTTTTTGCCATTTGGAATGCCACGAATCAGCAATGTTATGAATCGTTTTGGCTTGGTATGCTAAGGCGTTGAGGTTAGAAAGAGTCTTGGCCACTTTCCATGCCATTTTCCATGCATTTGACACCACGTTTTTATGCAAAGGACGTTTTTCAAAAACGTGGCAAGGGTTTGGGATTGCGATTTTTTTTTGTTTATTTATTGGATTGCCTTCTTCATTCCAAGATTGATTAATCATCTTGTTGAAGAGGCATTTTCAGATTGGAGCAAGGTAAGATTTCTTTTCTTGTTTTTTTTTTTTTCTTGTTTTCTTGTTTTTCCTTTCTAGTTGTAAATTTGTAAATATGTTGGTTTTTCCCCAAAAATCGGTTTTGTGAAAGAGATTTTCCCCTTTGATAGCAATTTGTGAATTGCATTGTTCTTCCCTATTTTCCCTCTTTACTTGTATTTGGGATTTTAAAATCCCGATTACAAGTTGGATGAAAATCATTGTTCTTCCCTTACGGATAAAAGATTTAACCATCTTTTATTGAAATTCCAAGTTGCAAAGATGAGAAATACCCATTCTTTCAAAATCGGGCTTTTAGAACCGGATTACATGTTGAAAGTTCTTCCCATTTTCTTGAAGATGATCTTCCCAAAATCTTTCCATATTCATTTCCATCATCCGTACATACCATTTCATCCACTCATTTCACACCTTCATTCATTTTTCCCATTTAAAGTCTACCTGCGGTCAGCCATCCAGAACCCGAAATTGGTCCAAAATGCACTCAAAAAACACTTGAAAATGAGTTCTAAAGGTCCAATTACAAGTGCAAACTTGTAGTTACCCATTACACATATGAAGTTGCATGTTTGTTCCCCACAATTGCAAGTTAATGCTCTTGTTTATCCCACACATGTAATGCAGCTTCCAAAACCCGAAATTCACTTGTGAGCCCATTTTTGCATCAATTTATCTCTTCCCTTGTCAGTCTGGTTTGCACACACGATCTACCAAATCAATGTATTATGACATGGGCCTTATTTTGCAAGCAAATTTCAAGAATGGAGGATGATACAAAGAAGAGATACAACAACAATTCATGGTTGAGAGCATAGAATGCTTTCAAGACAAAGATGGTCATGACATGAAAAGAGGAAGGCAACCCTTTCCCTCCTCAAAAGATAGTACTACCCCAAGCAAGAAGACAAGGATGCAAGTTCCCGTTCTGGTTCAAGATGTCTTTACCAATCCAGAATACTTTAAGTTCTAGCATCCTAAAGCGACATGAAGATCATCACAGACAAAGGATGATGCAGTTAGAGTCGTGTCTTTAGACACATGGAATAATCTTAGTTATGCATTTGTAATTTCGTTTTGACAAGTTACATGTAAAAAAATAACTTTGTAATTGCAAGTTAACTTATTACTTGCACTTTTGTAATTACATGTAAAGCAACTACAAGTTGTGTTCAATCAGGACTGTAGTTGGAATAAGTCTTGGTTAGTTATTGAAGTCTTAGTTAGTTATTGAATAAGTCTTGGTGGTTGAGAGAATCTCTCAAGTTAGTTGGGATCCTCCCACCTTTTTCTCATGACTCCTCTCCTATAAATACTTGAGGGGTCTATTGTAATATTTATCTTTTGGAAAGCAAGCAAAAACTCTGCCAAATTTACAGCAAAGAAGTCGTTGAGCTTTCATGTGTGAATTCAAGAAGTGAAAGGAATAGAAAGAAATTGCTCAAGCTTTGAGTCTTTGTGCTACATTCTTGAGTTTGTGTTCAATATTATCTTTCTTGCAAGTGTTTCTTAAAGAGCTTAATCACATCTTATTTGCAGTCTTTGTGCTGCAAATATTTGAGGTTAATATAGATTAAAATAAATATTTTGTTGAGAGAAGCTGTTAGTCTTTGTGCTTTCAATTGTTCTTAGGAGAATTTAGGAGTAGATTTTGTGAGAAATCGCTGAAGTCTTTGAGCTTTTAATACTTCCCATTCTTTTAAGTAGAAAAGAATAAGATATTCTAATCTTTGAGCGTTATAACTTGTCCTTTATAGCATTAGTATAGAAAAGGGTAGATAGGACTTCATATAATCAAGTCTTTGACCTTGATATTGCTGTCCCGTCCAGAAGGAAGTGACGGAAGTCTTTGCGCTTTTAGGAAACTTCATTTCCTTTCTCTCATTTCATTTCAAAAAGTTGTTACTGTTGTTTTATGATAAATTGCTATCACTTTTCTGTGAAGAGAAAAGGATATTGGCTTTCTTGAAAGAAGAAGAAAGACTGTTGTCCCATGCCATTTTATTTTTAAAGCTGTAGTTATACAGGGGGAGTCTTCCCTTAATTAGGAGAGTTTTACTCACACGCTGTGGTTGAAACCACAATTTTGTATATTTCCCCAAGTGTACAAAATTTTCAACCAACAAGATCCAATCCCGAATGGTAAGAGATTGAATACTAAGTGAATTGCAGTAAATTTGGAAGATATTATTGTAATAGACTAGTTGAATTAAGCAAATTGAGACTAAGTGCAGAAATGACAAAGAAAGGATTATATCTTGAGATAGAGATGCGAGATGAAGCTGTGCACCTGAAATCCTCCACAACATTGAATTCTCATAACAATCTCATTTACTCTTTCCATAAATACAATAATTCTCTCATTATCTTCCATTTTCAAGTTTTCATATCTTACCCGGTAACCATCAAGTTTAGCAATTTTGACAGTAGGGGCACCTTCATTCAGAGTTTGCAATTTGTCCCACATAACCTTTGTCGATGATTTATCAGTCAATCCCATGATATGTTGATCAGTAAGTGCACATAAGAGGGTTTCTCTAGCTTTGCAATCATTTTCAATATTCTTATCCAAGTCTGCAGGAGCAGGATTGTCAGATGTCGGATCATAAGGTGTGTATCCTTTCTCAGTGATCTCCCAAATATCCTTGCCGAGACATCTAAGATGAGTCTCCATTCGAATTTTCCATATCCCATAATTTGTTCCATCAAGCTTAGGGATTTCTCTTCTGAAAATAGTTGCCGGTGGATTAGAAGTGTTAGTTGCCACAGGATCTACCTCAAGCACTTAAGCTTCTGCAAAAGAGGACCAAAGCTCTGATACCAATTGTTAGGATAACCGGTGAACAACTGAGGGGGGGGTTGAATCAGTTGTTAACAATTATAACATTTAATCCACAATACAACCTTAAACCGGAGCACATAAACATTCAAATACCAATAAAGCAAAAACAAATGCTGGTAGACACAGATACCGGTAAACGATGTAACTCAACAATTAAACAGATAATCAATGCAAAGCAACCATACCACATAACACCATGATTTGTACGTGGAAACCCCCGAAAGGGAAAAACCACGGTTAGAAGCTTACCCACAGTCAGATGATACTTTTGTAGAAAGTATTTGATACAATGAGGGGCCTGCACATGTAGGAAGGCACACTACGTAGAGCGTACTGCTCATTACAGAAGAGTCTCACTGACAACAGAGGTTAAAACCACCTCAAGATAAATGGACAACAATTCAATAAAGTGAACTACCAGAGATAGCATCTACCATGCCTGATTACAGTCCCAGTTAAGCTCAACACCGGAGGCCTTTGACCTCTTCCTTAATCCCAATTCGATCACCTATGATCGACCAAGTCTCCTTCACATATGATATTGCATTCCAAGACCATGATACATAATCCCCATAATCTACAATGAGATCTTACATCATTTTATACAAACCCTAAGACCTAAACCAATTAGGTAGGCCACCTAAAAGATATTACAATAAGATCATTACATAATTCCGTATTACATATGCCATGTTGGCTTAAGACTAAAACAAAAATAACCAATCCATAAATCCTCCTTAAACATCCCGGTAACGTGTAGAGTACATGTTAGCATGATACTAGTCCATAACCTAGATAAGCACTGGACCTATTCTAGGTCCACCACGCCAAAGCAATGTCTTCAAACAGTTGAAGCACGATCAAAGAACATCTTCAAGATCCTGAAATCCATCTACAAGCTGCACCAACACCACTTATGCATCCTGTCACGATTCCTCAGTGAAAGCTCTGTCGATAAAGCCTTAAACCAATGCTGGTAACAGTTTATCAAAGTGTATGATAGCATCCAATTACCAAGCCAATACCAACTGACCAAAACATGCTCATGGAGCATATAACACATGAAATCAAACATACTTCACATAACCAAACATGCCAGAAGTGACCAACAGATAGTCTAATCTGTTGGTAACACTAGATCTTCTACCGGTAACCAAAACCTGTCTGTCAATAACCAATCATAATAGCTACTATTGACATCAATGACAAAACATCAATGCAACACATAGACAATTCATCCATAATGCCAACAGTTACAAGTCAAGTGGGGGTTTTATGTCTATCATTGCAAGTATAAAGGTATATGTTTTCATTGCAAGTTTATTTAGTTGCAATCGGGTCTCTAGAACCCAATTGCAAGTCTCATTATGCCTTCTTTCTTGCAAGTTATCTCTACTAGTAATCAGATCTCTCAACCTCAATTGCAAGTATAAGCATTTTTTGTTATTGTTATGTAACATGTAAAGTGTTGTCTAAGACCCAATTTTGGGTCTCTAAGGCAAAACCTGATTTATGTGATGACATGTCTAGAATCCGATTTATGTAATGACTTGGAAAAGGTCCAATTTGTTCATAAAAGACATGTTATGCCTTTCATAGAACCCGATTGAAAGTAGAGGTTGAAAATTGCATTTTAAGCTTGCAAGCAATACACACTTGCAGTCGGGTCTTGAAGACCCACTACAAGTAAGCTTTCGATTCCTCTTCACAAGTTGTTGTCGGTCCCATTTGTGCTTCTCTAGTTCATTCCATTTGCAGTCATATCTCTCCATTCTCAAGTGTTTTCCAAGAAGTTATATTGCATAAAGGTTTACTTGCAATCGGATCTTGAAGACCCAATTACAACTGGAAGTGTAAAAGTTTTTCCTATACTTGCACTTGCAGTCAGCCTTCCAAAACCCGAAATTCACTTGTGAACCCATTTTTGCATCAATTTATCCCCTCCCTTGTCAGTCTTCCTTGCACACACAACCTATCAAACTAACAAATAAAGGCATGGGCATTGTTTTATAACAGTTTCATCTTGAATAAGGTGTTATGGGTTCTTCATCAATGAAAAAAAGAAGAGATACAACAGTAATTCATGGGGCAGCCCTGTTCGCATTGTGTTGTCATTGATGTCAACCGGTATAGAAGAATGCAACCGGTATGATAGATTGTTGGTATTGCTATCATTGATGTCAACCGGTATGGGATGACTACCGGTATGAGGGATGTATGTACAACACTGTCATGAAAGAGTACAGGATGAGATATCTTTGATATCACCCTGTGTTGCAGAACGCCGGTAAGGTAAGGAAGAGAATGTCATTCAGAGGAATGATCACTCGAGTCACCGGTACAAGTGTATCACCAGAAGGAGAAGGATGAATAGGTCACCGGTATGCTGTGTGGTTGTGTTGTGATGTATTCACACATCGCCCCATTGCAAATGGGGAACCCCACTTTTTCGTTTTCTAGGTTAGTTGTCTTAGCTTAGTTAGTTGTTGTCGAGTCTTTGCTATTAACCTTTTGTTCGTAGTTGCTCAGGAGCTAGCCGAGTCTTTCTCTTTTGGAGATGAAGTGAGGTTTAACATTCCCTTTGCTCAGCCAAAGCATAATCCCTTCCACTTCTCCCGATCCTGTCAGTGGATACCCAAACCCAATCACTCCCATTTCCATTTCCTCCCATTTCCACCTCCCCTAACACTCTTCACTTCCATTTACCATACCTTCTAACTCACCTACCTTCACATCTTAACTTAAACCTACCCTTCCATCTTACACCCTCACCTCCCTCCACTAACTTCCTTTCCACCTTACCCCTACCCCTATTCTATCCTAACATCTCCCTTCCCCTCATACCTTCTATCTCACACTCCCTTTAACCTACCATCCACTCTACCTACCCCCTTTACCCCTTTATTCCCCTAAAATCACCTATTCTAACCCACATCACATAAGTCTTACTTCCTTTATTTCCCTAAGCTTACCTCTACCACACACCTATTAACCTACCCTTTCCATCTTATCACCTACCCATATCCTATCCCTATCCCTATCCTAACCTACCACCCTACCCCCTTATTCCTTGCCCCTTATAACTCCCATTATAACCTACATCCCCTTTACCCTTTCATTACCCCCTTATACCTCCCACTCCTCTTTATTCCCCAACATATCCTAACTCCAACCCCTTTTACCTCTCACATCCTAAGCCTCATTCCCCCCACGTATCTCCTACTTCCATCATTTATATCCCTTATGTCCCCCTTTCCTCCAACATCCCATTCCCCCCTCTTTCTCCACATAGCAGCTACCCTTAACATTTCCTACCACTCCCCCCTCATATTTCTCTCCACCTTATCATATCATCCTTTTGGGCCCCACACTCAAAAATGGAGAATCAAATATGATTTTTTAGGACCTTCCTTATTGAGACCCACCGAGCTTTAGTCTCACATCCTAAGCCTCATTCCCCCCCACGTATCTCCTACTTCCATCATTTATATCCCTTATGTCCCCCTTTCCTCCAACATCCCATTCCCCCCTCTTTCTCCACATAGCAGCTACCCTTAACATTTCCTACCACTCCCCCCTCATATTTCTCTCCACCTTATCATATCATCCTTTTGGGCCCCACACTCAAAAATGGAGAATCAAATATGATTTTTTAGGACCTTCCTTACTGAGACCCACCGAGCTTTAGCCTAGGGATTTTAAGTGTTTTTTAATTACCATGCCACATATTGCTTGGACCCCACAAAATCTTAAATGGAGATTTTAAAAGCTTGTTTTAAGGCATAGTATTTCCTTTGCTTCCTTTACCACCGTAGCCTTGATTGGGCCCCACCAAACTCTAAGGTGAAGGAAAAAAAATTTAAGACATTTTTTATTTTTATTTGTCTAAAAGGAAAGCAGCCACCTCATCATTTTATTTGGCTCCTAATATTCCCAACACATGCCACGATGAAACACAATGTAAGGTGTGGCACTTAGGAAATAAACAAGCTGGCCTCTGAAGTGGAAGATGTGTCACATAAACAAAACATTGGCAGGGGAATTAAATTCAAAATCAAATCATAAGAAGAGCCGGGCAGGCCCGAATATGATCTACAGCAGAAGAGCATAAAACTCCCAATTTGAACAAGGCAGAGATAAAGGTAGTTAACTTCCAGCATGGGGGAAAGGTGAATCAGAGTTATTTTGAAGGTAATCTCAATCATGTTGATGTGAAGTGTCATCTTTCAGAGTCCAATCTGATGGAAGGTGAAGAATATTAGATTTCAAGACAGTAGTACCGAGAGATAATTCATTTCCAGATTGATAAAGCTAATAATGTTGTTAAGTTTTGTTCAATTCTTCTTAATTGAAATTGTCTTTTTTTTAACTTTCAGGTGAAAAAATAAAAGACTCGCGAAAATCAGAGCAGATCAGACCTAAATGAATTCAGGAAGCAAGATTCAAAAGGAGCAGACCTAATTAGATGCAAGCCATCATTATCATCCAACACTAAATTTACAATCAGACCTGATTTGAGGTCAATTTCTGCTTGAGATGAAGCAAAAGCAACTTGTTTGAAGCCTAGTTCCGTGTTTAATTCAAGGTTGAGGCAGAAGGATCTTAATTTGAATAAAGAAGAGCAGATTGGGGGTATTTCTACAGACCTGGTCCATATTAGATTCAGGTTGGATTTCATCATCTGAAAGTGACAGATTTATGGGAAAAGGAAACCTGAATTTTACAAGGAAGAAGTGAATTCAAAACAATCTAGGACAATTTCATTAAGCACAATTGCTTGGGCAAATGAGGACAAAATCACCGATTTTCCTGAGACTTGAGCGTGTAAAATTGGAGAAAATTGGAGACCCTGGGCTAGATTATCAAATTTCACTCATGTCCCTTCCAAGGGTATAGGAGCGAATTCTCTTTAGACTCCCTTTGCCCCCCTATTTGAATCGAAAACTTCACTTTAAGGCTTCGTTTGATACGAATTCCATTCATTTCCCTTTGAGGAGCAAGGTCATGAGGTTTAGACGTGAAGATTTGAAGAAAGAGATGAGAATTTGAGCTAGAGCATCAAATTCGCTCCTGACCCTTCCAAAGGTACGAGAGCGAATTCTTCTTAGGCTCTCTTTGTGCTTCTAATTTGGATGGAAATCTCACTTTAGAGTGTTGATTGGAGAGGAATCAAATTGAACTTACCTTTGGGGACGAATTTAAACAAGCTTGAACTTAGAAATTTGGAGAAGAAGTTAAGAATTTGAGCACAAGCGTAAAATTCGCTCCTGACCCTTCCAAAGGTACAGGAGCGAATTTTCTTAAAAACACCTTCTTGCTCCTTACTTGGATCCAAACTCACGCCTTCAGGGCTTGATTGAAAGAAAGTTGAGTTATGCATGCCTTTAAAAGAGAATTCAAACCAAGTTGAACGATGAAAGAAAGTTGAGTTATGCATGCCTTTAAAAAAGAATTCAAACCAAGTTGAACGATGAAGTATGGAGAATTTGAGCAGCATTGTCAATTTCGCTCCTGAACCTTCCAAAGGTACACGAGCGAATTTTACTAGACCTCCCCTCTTCCTTCTCATTTGGATCAAATTCATGCTTTTAGGCCTTGAGTGAAGGGGAGATGATTCTTTTATGCCTTTGAAGTACATTGAAATGAAGTTGAATGGCAAAAGGTTAAGGATTTGAGCTATCAAGCAAAATTCGCTCCTGACACTTCCAAATGTACACTTCCAAATGTACAGGAGCGAATTTTCCTAAGGGTCCCATACCTCTCTAAGGTACACAAGCGAAATCTCTTGGAAGGACCTCCTATCTCACCTAAAACACTAAGAAGATCTTGTTTTAAGCAAAGTTGGGAGCAGATTGACTTGAGCACAATGAGAAGAGAATTTCAAAAATCAAGTCTAAGGCAAAGTGATAGGAATGAAGCGTGAATTGAGTCAAGAGGAAGAAATTCACTCATGTACCTTTGGCATGTACCTTCCAAAGGTACAGGAGCGAAATCTCTTGAAGAAGAATGTTTTGTTAATCAAGATATCAAGACAAGCCTTCTTGAAGGTAATTTAAGCCTTTGTTGCAGCATGAGCCTTCTAATGATAATGAAAATTGAGTATGTGAGTGAGAAAACTAAGATCAGCCCTTAGTTCACTTAGGTACCTTCCAAAGGTACACGAGCGAAATGCATTGAGGATGAGTAATAAGCTAATGATGGTGTGTTGTAAGTCTTCTTCATGGTGGTTTCAAGCAAGGTTGTAAATATCGGCAGAAAATCGTGAAAATCCCGATATATCCCGAGTCATTAAACCCGCCAATTTTATCATGCAAAAAATCGGAAACGATTTTTTCAGTACAAATCTTGCATCATTTAACTGAAAATCGCGATTTTATCGCGTAAAAATCACGTGCCTAAAACGACGAAACCCTAAAAAGTAAAAAAGTTGAAGTTAAAAACAAAAAAAGAGGTGAAATCAGAAATCTGCCTCACACGGTGTTCGAACCAGAGTTTTTGCCCCCACAGACCTGCTGAAAGGTGCCACGAACAATGGTATGATTGCAAGAGACGTCGTCGATCTGATGAAAACCGCAGCAAAAAATGCCTTGGGAGATTTTTGCAACCCTAACGCAATTTATAGCCAAAGATATATTAAATAATAAATACATTATAAGCTCACGGGAAACTCCATCGCAATCTTAACATGTATTTATTATTTAATATATAATATGTAATGTATTTACTATTTATTATTTATATATTAATAAGTTAAAAAAATAAATTTTAAACAATTTAAATTATAATGTTTTTAAAATGTATTGTAATGTATAAAAAAAATCATTATATAGTTTTATTTTTAATAATTTTAATATAATATATGTAAAATATTTATATTAGTTTTTAAATTTGATATAATTTTATTTTATTTTAATAAATAATAAATTTCATCATTTTATTTCAAATCTATTTTATTTTATTATATTATTTCAAATCAATTTTAAAATGTTAAATTATTTTGACAATTTAATCAGTTTATTTATATATTTACTGTATACATGTGTTTTTTTAAATATTTTAAGAAATTATATATTTTCAAATGTTCGATAATTTTGCCGATTTATTGCCGATTTTTTCCCGATTTTTTCCCGATTCCCGATTTTTTTTAAAAATTCGGCCAAAAGATTTATTGCCGATTAAGATATTTACATCTTTAGTTTCAAGTGTTCAAGCATCCTAAACTTCATGCAGATCGTGAGAACTAAGCTTGCCTTCATCAAATATTGATGAAAATTTGACTTATATCCTAGCTCGCTCATGTCCCCCTCTAAGGTACCAAGGCGAAATTCTATTAAAGGCAATTGCATTATGGTAAAAAACCGAAAAGATCAAGAGAAGACTAAGTGCAAGTCAACCTAGAAACATTTGATGCATAATAAACCAATCTCAGTTTGGCGGCAAAAGCAAATTCGAATTTTTAAAGAGAAGTCGGCCAGCTAAAGGGAAATACAACTGATTTATTCATCCAAACAAAGTCGGCTTTCATCAAAGAAGTGCATTCTCCCATAAAGGCGCATATATAAGGGAGGTTGATTCTTAAATTATTCATCATTCATTTCAAACATTCTTCTTCAAAGAGCGAAATCCTCCAGAGTTAAGAAGCAAATTCCAGATTTGTCAACAATCTTCACAAGCCGAATTCAACAAGAGCGAATTTGAGGAGCAACTGAGTTCATCAAGGCGAATTTCAAAAGCAGATTTCATTAGACAGATTGGTGATTGAGGAGGCAAATTTCAGGTCTTATAGAGATCAGTCACTTTAAGGCGCAAAGTAAATCCTAACAACAGCAAAATTCAATAAAGGAAGGACTGAATTCATCATAGCAAGAGAAACTTTGCTCAAGCAAAGGACAATCTCCCCTAAACCTGCACCTATCAGACCTGCAAATCACATAAAATCAGAGATTGTATAAGCTATATATCATGTGTTTGATGTTCATTTGTTTGTTTTGCAGCAGGAAAAGAAAGAAATCAGAAAGACCAGGTTGGAGGAAGATCGGAACGAGGATCTCAAGAAGAATATTTCAACATCAAGGTCAAAGGAAGACCTCTTCAAGAGGATCTTATAGGCAAACACAAGAGAGTCAAGGAAGGGTACATCGTTCATCAAGTATATCAAGGACGATGGAGGATCAACAAAAGTCATCACAGAGGAAGTACCAAACAAGGTGGCATCCCAGTCACTGTTCCTCCAGGCAGATAGGTCCACATCAGCATGTCCAGATTCAATGTACCTGACTCATCAGTGATAACACAAACTTCGAGGCACCTACCCCCATTTCCTATTGGTTCTCATGCATTGAATGTAATTTTCTCATTGGCTAAAAGGTTTTGTTGTAACAAACCCTAATTAGAGTTTTCATCTTGTAATCCTAGCCATTCATTCTAAATCAATCTGAGCCATTGAAATGTAAAGAGCTCTCTATATAAAGCCTTGGCTCTTCATTTGTAAAGGTTAATAGTCAGAGAATAGTTAGGAGTTAGCAAAAGAGAGATAGTCAATAATTAGTAGCTCAATAGTAGATAGCATTTTAGAGTAGAGTAGAAAGAGAAGGCAAAGATTGTTGCCAAGAGATTGTTGCAAAAGACTTGTAAACTTCATTGAAGCAATGATGAATTCTATGTATCGATTCTACAATTTGCATGGTCTCTATACTTCTCAAATTTAATTTCATGTTATTAGATGAATGGAAGAAATTTGTATGATCAATGGTGAAATTTGTATATCCATACTACTAGCGGTTTGTTGATTGCAAACTTGCCTTGCGTAGTCAACTAGAATCATTCAACTTAAGCTTAACTTCAATTATCGCTTCTTCATTGATATGCATCAACCTGACGGTGTCTATGCTTGTAGCATTGATCTGAACATCATAAAGCCTTCCTTAGAAGATCGCACTAACCTTGTGGAGATGATCCTAGCATGTCAAAGCAAGACTTAATTAAAGTTTCATCAAAGGTCATCCATCGCTCCTACATTTTTAGTATTAGATCCTTCTCCAACCCTTATCCTTTTTTCCTTTTTTTCAAAATCAAGGGCCAGTGAAATTCCACGTTCCAGTAATATCCAAAGCGAATCAGACGTTCAGGTCGTCGAAAGTAAGTCCCCTTGTGATTCCAGCAAAATCACATCGTACCGCAAAGAGCTTATCCACACGTAGAGAACCTACATATCAGAACCTTGGAGTTCTTCCGACTGATCCTTCAGCGAGATCTTCAGCAATCGGGAAACTTTGTTCAAGAGAGGATAAGGTAAAGGTATTTTATTCTGTGTTTGGTCGTGTACAAAAGACACATCAACAGGTTGCAGAACAGCAGGACTCCCACTGGATGAAGATGCAGTCATCATGAGAAGCAATGACTGACAGTGAATGTGCTCACATCGGATCATATGCACCTGTTTGAAGATGTGCATTGCAGGATGCAAAAGACAAGGTGTCACTTCACCGGTAAGTGGAGCTTATCTCCTATTATGCAAAGTCTACATCATAATTCTATGAGATAAGGTAGAAGAGGTAAAGGCAGGTGTTTGAAGGCTCACACCAGATCTACCGGTGAATCAAAGGAATGCCTCAAGTGAGAAAAGGGATATGCACTGGATTGATTGAGAAGGCAAGGCTGAGCAGACGCAAATAGAGAAAATGGTCGGATTGAAGATGGAGTCTAATGAAGATTGATAACATGGTGTCATCAAGAGTGTTTACCGGTATGAAAGTCCACCGGTAATGTGGACAAGGTGCAGATGAAGAAGACTCCCCATCTGATGAAGATGTGCATAAGGCAGGTTAGCAAGAGTGCTGACAGATTGTGCAATCCACCGAAAGAGAAGCAGTGTGCAAGGTTGGTGACAGACCCGTTTGAGGGTTTAACCGACAGGGTTAGTAAACCGGTAGAAGAGAAGAACCGGATGAGTGTTTGGTCGGTGATTCCTAAACTGACACACCAATCCAAACTGGCAGTTGGTTGACATGGATGCCACGTGGAAGTCAAGGTGGCGAACTTCCATGTAGCACTAGATGGAATTTACACCAACGAGGTAGTTGCAGTGTTGGTCAACATTAATGGAAGATCCCGTGAATCGTGGGATGTGTTGTTGAGTCGTTGCAGAGGTTTGCGGCTCGATGTCTGAGGACAACTGAGAGCCAGCTCAAAGTGATTGAGGAGATCGAGGCAGTAGAAGGAAACCGCAAGACCAATCTTGGTGATTGACCAAGAAATCAGCCGACAGGGTAAAAAGCAGATTGCTAAAGATAGACGGCGTGATCAAGAAGGCACGACAATGGCAAGATTGATTGATGAGTTACAGTTCATCAATCTAGGCGATCAGATCGTATAGGATCTGATTGGATTTGGTTTGCCTAGAGGTTGATGAGGAAACCCTAACCGCCCAATGTTTGAATTGGGTTTTGGCGGGAAAACCAGTTTATAAATATGGAAGCCAAAATAAGAGAAGCTTGCTGCTGCATGAGAGATTAGTGCTGCCAAAAAGAGGAAGATAGTGCTGCGAAGTGATCAAGTGTTACTTCTACATGTGAGAGAAGAGCAGTGTGACGGAGAACGAGGTTGAAGTGTTCAACCGGTAGTGTTCATACCGGCAGAGCAGAAGTGAAGGAAGCTGCAACAAAGGGAGACACAGAACCGGCAGAACGGAGAGGAGGAGATCTAGTACAGCAGAACAGAGGAGAGGTGAAGCGGTAGAATTTACCAACAAGGGAGCAACAGAAGAATGAGCCGGTATAGCTGAGGTGTCTCACCGATAGAAAGAGGTATATGAGATGGTTGCAAGATTCACTTGTAACAGTAATATTAATTTCGTATTCGAAGTTATCTTTGTGAACACTGAGTTGTAGCTCGGTGCAAAGGTTGTAGCTCCTTTGGGTTGTAGCCCATAAATAAGTCAGGGGTTGGTGCCCTAAATCAAGGGTTGTAGCTCCTTGGGTTGTAGCCCTAAACATTGTAACAAAGTTTTGATTGTGAGGCTGGATTGGAGCAGTAGACTCCAAAAGCATTGCTCACTAAGGTTTTTCCCATCTTGGGTTTTCCTCGTACATACTAATGTTATGAGATGTCCCTTTGTGTGTGATTGCTTTCGTGTTGGTCTCCTCACTAACCGGTAAGTTTACATTGTGTTAGATCCCATAACAGGTATACACACATAAGTTAATTAAAGAGAAAAAGATTAAGAACCACTGATTCACCCCCCTCTCGGTGGTGCATTGTGTCTAACAAGCCCAAGGGTCAATAATCCTCATGAAGTTATCCAGTGACAAAGTGAATCAAGCATGGAGAAATAACACAACGAAGAGAAGGATTTCCCTCCTAAAGAAATGGTACTACCCAAAGCACGTGATAAGGTTAAAGTTCGTTGGTGTAATTTCCCCTACCTGATCTATTTCAATATATTAAAATTGATTGATATTCTTCGATTAGTTATTAACAAGTGCTTATCTATTTTTCTCATTCGATGATTAATATCATCATTAATATAGAAATCAGACCCTGCTACTACTTCAGTTTTAAGGGAGAACGGTTTATGTATGTTAGCAAAGCACTTAGAGACCAACTACAATAGGTTCCCTCAAACTTTACATATCCGAGCCCTTACCTATCTTCGGTCTATACCCTCAAAGCTTATGGGTCGCTGATCCCCACCCTATCTTGCGACTTAACCTATTGCTTGGATTTAAACTGCCCCTCTTTGGAACATCTCATCCCCATCTTCTTAAATACTGACAGTAATAACATGATTTGGAACTTCTAATGTATTATGAATATATATGATATTAAGTATGACTGTCATACTTATTGCAATTTAAAACAATATTATTACCAAATTCTGCATAACAACTTTATCAAGCTTCATACACTAAGCATACATATTAAGCACATCCCCATGCATATCACCAAGAACACAAATGTTACTGCCTGTAACTTGATAACAATTCTGATCAAATCTGATCAATGGTGATGTCACTAGATGCTTTTGATTCCTTCCCTTTATATCTCTCAATTTGAGGGAGAAGTCACACCTCTTCATCATGTATGCCCTTTGGCAAGGGACATACCCTTTCACCATTAGCACCCTTTGAAAGACTGCAACTCTTCATTATTTCTACCCTTTGAAAGGAACACAGCCTTTCATTATTAGATCTGCACTTATTATTTAAATCAGATATGCACTTCTCATTTCCAAATTATCCCCCCTCTCAAATGAGGTTCTCTTCTCCCTTTTATATCTCATTGTTGAGGGAGTCACAACTTTTCCTTTCATGTGTTTTGACTTTTCATTAACTTTATTAATTTTTAGTTAATCATATTTAATTATATTATTTTATATTTTAATTTAATTTTTTTTGTTTTAATTTTATTATTATCATTTATTATTAAATTCTATTTCAAAATGGGGACATTACAGTCCACTCCTCCCAAATTTGCTTGTCCCCAAGCAATGTCGATTTTCACTTTCTAAAACTAAGTCATTTACCAATATGATTCAAAACACGGAGCATACACATGAAAAATACGAAGGATACACATGGTTAATTGCAAACACGAAGCATACACGTGAATAAATGTATTGTCAGATTTCTTCTTATTGACTAGAATGATTCAATGATTCATCTTTACCCTGCAGGATGGCAGGATCATAGCTCTGATACCATTTGTAATGTCCCCTACCTGATCTATTTCAATATATTAAAATTGATTGATATTCTTCAATTAGTTATTAACAAGTGCTTATCTATTTTCCTCATTAGATGATTAATATCATTATGAATATAGATATCAGACCTTGCTACTACTTCAGTTTTAAGGGAGAAGGGTTTGCATATGTTACCAAAGCGCTTAGAGACCAACTACAATAGGTTCCCTCAATATTTACAAATCCAAGCCCTTACCTATCTTCGGTCTTGTTGACGTGTATTTTGTACACAACCAAACACAGAATAAAATACCCAAATGGTACCTTATCCTCTCTTGATTAAAGCCTCTGAATGCTGAAGATATAGCGAAAAAGGATCAATCAGGATGGCTTCAAGGTTCTTCGTTGTAGGATCTCTATGTGTGGATAAGCACCAGTGGTCGTTGTATATGCTATTTCTTCAAGGGGCCTTACGTACTTTCTGAGAAAGCTTGTCCGTATTACTCTCTTTTTGACCACAGGAACAAGATCTTCCTAACACTAACAGATTTCCAAAAAAAACAGCAAAAGATAAGGGTTTCAAGGGATGAATGCTAATCTAATCCTAAGAATGCCTCAATGTAGGCTAGACTTGGTAAGATTCTACCAATTTCAGTATTGCCAAGAAATTACAACTCTACTGGAATTGATGTGATCTTCTAAGGTGATTCAGTGATTTTCAAATCATCAAGGATATAGATACTATCATAGAGATACATATCAATATTTCAACAATGATTGAATTTTCAAGCAATCTTAATATCTCCAGTTGACCACACAAGGCGTCCTTACAATCAGTAAGAAGCTAGTGGTTTGGAACATGAATCTCACCAAAGATCAGGCACAACACTTAGTCCTTCAAACTTAAACTTAAATACTACTTCGACTGAGAATGATTCAAGAAGATAAACAATCATGAAGATAGCCACAAGTATTGCAATAAAACACCATAACTTCAATATTTTATTGATCTGAAAGCCAAATAGACAACAATTGTTCAAAATTCTTTCTTCACTACTCAATCTTGCTACACAATAACTTTCTTCTCTCTAAACTCTCTCTCTTCTCTAACTTCTAACTATTATCAAAATGAAAATGAGTGAGGATATATATAGCATCCCCAAATACAATGAATGGCCTAGATCGAAAGAAGATCAACGGCTGAGATTTTGACACCTAAACCCTAATTAGGGTTTGTTACAAAAAAGGTCCCCATTTAGATAAACATTATTAAATGCATAGCCAATATTTAATTGGCACAAATATCGAGGAAACATAGACCAATAGGAATTAAGCTGCCACATCATCCTATAACAACTTTTCATCTAGAATTTTGTTCCCTTTTCTAAGCTCCCTTTTAGCATATCCAACAAATTTGGACACAATTCCCTCAATCTCAACAATGGGAATCTCAGGAAGATTCTTCATTCGTTCTTCCAAGTGAAGGACTTGATCAAAAGCAGTGAGAAGAGCTGTCACCCATCCAGGTTCAAGTTCTTTGATCTTCTCAATCAAGAACATGGTAGTGAACATTTGATCTCGTTGCTCATCTGTGATGACGTTCCCCTCTTTGCAAAAGATGACCTTGATTCTCTCCTCCAACTCTTGGATGTCCACATCTGTCTCAATCTCGATCCGCTTGCCAAGAATGGTACACAACACTTCAAACACCCTATCTTGAATTGGATGGATGATACCTTCAACTTGACTGCATTTGGTGTTGATGTCTTCAAAGAGGACCTCTTTCATCTGGAGCAGAGCTGACCACTGTAGAAGGTTATGGGTTCCTCCATCCATTATCTTTTCTTGTACCAGAATCCGTTTCAGTGTTTGTCTTATCACTTGTAGGATAGGAATGATAACATCTCTAGTGTGAGTGAAAGCGGCTACAGCTATCATTAGATTATGGATAACTTCAAAGACCTGGATAGCTCGATGAACTATCTTCATCATTCTTGTTGCAAATTCAAAGGCTACCGTGTGGGATTTATCAATCCAAGAGCTCATAAGCTGAACCAAGCTCTTGACCCTTTCTGCCTCGCCAACCGATTCAAGAGGGAGTGCTTGTAAAGGAGATATTGCTCGATCCTGACGTCTCAAGGGCTGATTGAGATGACTAAAATAGCCTCTCCAAGCACCGACCTCTCTCTCAAGCTTCTTATTCTTTTCCATTTCTTCTTTAAGTGCTTCAAATGAATCGGTTGCCTCTTCCTTTGCTTGTTCGGTGGTAAGTGGACCAAGCTCAAGTATTTCTACATCATACTCATCTGCAAGGATCTCACCTTCATACTTGTCCACTACTGGCGTAGCTACTTGCAATTTCCTGGATCCTATCTCATCTCGAATTACCTTGGACATTTTTGTAGCCTTCCTCTTTTCTATCACCTCTTGAGAACTCTCTATAAGGCTTTCTAAATCAAATACATCTTCTTCCTCTTCAACCACAACTACCCTTGTCAATCTCTCTTTTAACCAATCCGAAATGGCAGACCTTGTTTCCTTTACTTGTATTTCTTTAAGCAGTGGTCCATCCTCTCGGAAAGGAGATGTCGCTTCATCATCATTATTCTCTTCATGTAGCTCATTAGCATCAACTCGGGGAGATTGACTCGACAACTACTGAGGTGTCTGTCCCTTTTCTTGCTTGTCATTTTGTACCATGGATTCCATAGACTCATCAATTTCATATACCATCTTCTCCTGATCTGCCTTCTTTTCATGTCGAGAAGATGTGCTTGGTGGGTGATCGGGGTTTGTCTTCTGCTTCTTCCTGGTGGATTCCCTTTTCTCAGGTCTTTCTTTCCTCTTTGAGCCTTTGGAATGAGAAGTATTCTCACTCACGCTTGCTTCGCCTTCTTCTGGTCTTGCCTCCAAAGTGAATGTCATTGATACATTCTGCTCTTTCAACTTCTGATGCTGTACATCCACCCATCTGCGAGTGCATGATAAAACAGGAGCCATCAAAGCTCTCAGGTCTAAAACCTCGGGCTCATTCCAATCTATTTTCACTTCCTTGTCCTCTTTCTCGTAAGATGACTGGAGGTACCTACCATTATCTTGGGCTTGATCAGCTACTCTATAAACTTTGCATTTCCTGATGAGATCTAAGGGTAGCCGGGAATGCATCTTTCTCTTAACCTCTAAATCACTTGGGAGATTCATCCAAAAGTCTTCTACCTGAAACTCATGCTTGTACTTCCTACCAACTGTCTCCTCCATATAACCATGAGGATCAAAATTCTCCCGCGAGGCAAAGAATGAGAATGAGTATAAAGATAATTCCTTCTCTGCATCCTCCGAGGCTTGAGTGTTAGGACACACCTCAACTGAATTCCCCAATATGATGGGCACGGGAATTCCATTTCCATGCTTGTGTCTGGATGCCTTCGCATAAGCTGCTAACTGTCTAGTCACCTCAAGTAGCACTATCCTGTCTGTTGGATATCTTGGCAACATGTAGGGAGGTGAAGGACACCCCTGAATTCTAATGTATGTGAACTTTTGAAATTGGATGAACCAGGCGCCATACTTCTTCACAAGGTCTTGTGCATCCAGAGACAGACGATTGTGAATCCCACCTTGCAATATCTTGGTAATGTTCATCGTGAATGTGTCATTGACTGACTTGTAGTCACTTCTAGGTGGATGATGCAGATGAACATAAGAATCACAAACCCTCATTTCTCCGGGTCCTCTTCCAATCACTCCTCTGTGAGGTAGCCCTGCATACTCAAAACTTCTGATTAAAGCATATATAACATATGAGCTCATGTGGAATGATTTGGTGGGTCTTAGCCTTCTTAACTGCACGTCCAAACAATTGCTAATGATTTTGGCCCAATGAAGCATTCTTTTTCCTTGGACTATCACTTGAATGAAGAAGAACATCCACTTTTCGAAGAAGAAGGCTTGAGGAGCCCTTGTAACTCGATTGAGCAAAGTTATCAAATCTTTGTACTCCTCCTGGAAATCAATCCTATGTGGCGTATTGGGAATCTTGTTCAAGCGAGGTCGACTCTTGAGCAACCAATTCTTATTGATGAGATTCAGACACGTATCGGGATCATCTTCATAGATTGACCTGGCTCCTTCTAAGCTTTTGTAGATCATATCTTTATGGTCTGGAAGATGAAGAGCTTTGCTTATGGCTTCCTCTGAAAGGTAAGCTAAGATGTTCCCTTCCTTGGATACGATTGTCCTTGATTGTGAGTCATAGTGGCGGGCACACTCGATCATCAACTCATGACATTTGACGGCGGGAGGGAAACCTGCAGCCTTGATGATGCCACTTTCAATTATCCTCTTCGCAACAGGTGATGGCTTGCCAATGTAGGGGACCTCTCCAAACTCCTTCACATTGAAGTTGCCTAAGTTGGTGTCTCCGATATTACTCCATTTGGACACGATCCTGGTCTCCAATTCATCATTCTTCTGATCTTCTTTGATGAGAGCCGGGCGACTAGTAGATACTCCGGCCTTTGGAGTCGCCATCTTGACACCGACACAACATTTCAAAATTAGTCCTTGAGCATTAAAGGGTAGAAAATAAGACCCAAAAGGAGGATTTAAGATATTAATTAGGAAATTTCATGATAAATCTATAATCCTTCATTTCTCAATTAATAAATCAAAAATTCTCAAGATTTAGACCCTTTCAAAAAAATGCTATTAAAACAAGCCTTGACAAGGAATATCAAAACGAGTCCATACCTTCTCTTGAGTACTAAACTCTAAGACCTTTGAAAATGATGCAAGAAAAATGGATTTTGCTAGGCAAGGTTTAAATCATACCCCTCTCTTGGATGAATTACGCCTCCTTTAGCCTCCAAAAGAGCTTCACCCCACTTAGCCTTCAACACTTAGCAAAATTTCGCCTCCAATCTGCTGGATTTCGCTCCTCAATTTGCCCTTCAATTTCGCACTTAGAAGGAATGAATGAATGATTTGAAATGTGAAGCAACACTCCTTCATTATATAGAGCGCTCACCCTACTCCCTTCAAGGCCGACTTGGCAAAAAAGGGGTAAAAAATAAATAAAATCTCTAAAAAAGGGTGGCCGACTTGCCTATAAAGGCAAAACAATTCCCTTGAGCGCTCATTTTAAATTTTAAAAATTAATTTTAATCCTCCAATGTAAAATTTTGATTATTTCAAGGCTTAAAATTAATTTATTAAATGCAAAATGCTTTTAAATTAATGCAAATTTTTCCAAATGTCTCAAATTTAGCAATTTTGGTGATTTAGTGCAAACTGGAGAATATCAATTTTTTGATCAAGGTCTCAATGAAGCTTGCTAATGATTTCACCCTGGACCCTCTCCAAGGGTCAGGAGCGATCTTCCAAATTTAGCCTTGAATATTTCATATCTTGACTCTAAAATCTCCTGGAGGGTGAATTCATATCAAGTTAAGGTCTTGCATTTCAAATTTTGGTATTCTGCATGAGGAATTTAGGTGGAAATGTGGATTTCGCCCTGGACCCTCAGCAAGGGTCAGGAGCGATTTTCTCATTCTAGGTTATAATCCACCTTAGCTTGATTGTTGAACTCTCAACGCAATTTCCAAGATCCATTTCCTTGCACCACTGAGTTACTTCATCAAAAATCTTGAAGGAAATAATGCTTTTAGAGGAATTTCGCCCTGGACCCTCTGGAAGGGTCGGGAGCGACTTTCATAATTTGGCTCAAAATTCACATTTTTCAAAGTTCAAAATCTCTTTAAGGCATCTCAAATAGGTCTTCTCACTGAATTCTAGACTTAGTTCTATCCAACTTAGGAGAAAAAGTGTGATTTTGGTGTTTTTCGCCCTGGACCCTCTCCAAGGGTCAGGAGCGACCTTTTCTCCTTAGGCTTACTCCTTCATCAACTTCTCTCGAATGTTTCATTCATCGCTGGGTAATGTCCTTCCTCATCCACTCATTCAAGCTTGTTTTGTTTCTGCAAGGCAAAGTGTAGGTTTTTCAAATTTTCGCCCTGGGCCTTCTGCAAGGGTCAGGAGCGACTTTTCTTCTCCTGGCCTAGAATCATCAAGTTTTGAAGCAAACCACTATTCATCATGATCTTAAAGGGCATCTTTACCTTAGCGCATCCTTGCCTTAGCAAAATCTTCAAAGAAATAGGTAGTTTTGTGATTTTCGCCATGGGCCTTCCGCAAGGGTCAAGAGCGACTTTTGAATTTTAAGCATATTCCTTTATTCTTTTAACTTCAAATCACCTCTAAGGCATAACACGTCGCATCCTTCTCCTATCCAAGGAAGATATAGCAAGATTTTGTCTTAATTCTACAAAAAAAAGGAGAGAACCTTGGAAATTCACTCTGGACCCTCTCCAAGGGTCAGGAGGGATTTTGATAATTGCCTTCAAAACTTTCATTCTCAACAATCCTTCTTCACTTCAAGGCAATTCAAACATCATTTCAAACTCATGCCTAGGCTTAGCTTTGCTCAAACTTTGGAGGAGAAAATAGGTTTTAGAATTTTCGCCCTGGACCCTCAGGAAGGGTCAGGAGCAATTTTTCCCTTTTGGGCTTAATTGCTTCTTGTTGGCCATCCAAATTATCTTCAAAGGGTAAAACATGCCTTTTCACATCCACTTCAACCATAAAAATCATTTTGACCTTGCAAGGAAAATGTATTTTTGAGAATTTCGCTTTGGACCTCCTAAGAGGGTCAAGAGCGACTTTTGCATTTTTGACCAAAGTGTTTCACTTTTCACCTTGAAACCTCTTTGCCAAGTAAGATTTCATCTTGTACTATGCTATGAATAGGATTTCATGTCCAAGAAAACTCAAAAAATGTGCTTGAAAGGAATTTCGCCCTGGACCCTCAGCAAGGGTCAAGAGCGAATTTGCCTTTCCTTGGCAAAACTCCTTCATTCCTTCATCTTCAAACAAGTTTGGGGGCTTCATCATGCTCATTTCGCCATTCGTTCATGTCTTAAACACCTCAATTTGACCAAACGACGCCAAAGATGACTCTAATAGAAATTTTCGCCCTGGACCCTCTGGAAGGGTCAAGAGCGAATTTCTCAATTCATGCTTGTCTCATCATCACTTCAAGTTGACTTCTCCTCTCCAAGGAAGAAAACACTATTCCTCTCCCATCCATACCCAAGCTTGACTTGATTTTGCCAGGAAAACAGGTGATTGAAGGAATTTCGCCCTAGACCTTCACCAAGGGTCAGGAGCGAAATTTGGGTTTTCAACAACGTCCTTCATCTTTTTGAGCTGAAACTTTCTCAAGCGGGTAAAGAGAGATGCCTTTATTTCATTCATGTTCAAAACTTGATCCTTTTTCACTGCAAAATAAGGAAAATTCAAAATTTCGCCCTGGGCCCTCAACAAGGGTCAGGAGCGAATTTACCTTTGTTGCGCAAAATTCATCAATTTTCATGCTTTCAAACCCTCAATTACATCAAGTGACGTCCAATCTTCTCTCCGGGAGACCCTGCACAAAACAAGTTAGCCAAAATTAGTGACAAATAAACTTAAACAAAATTTTCGCCCTGGACCTTTAGCAAGGGTCAGGAGCGAAATCTTCATTTCAGGCTAAACTGCTCAAATTTTAAGTTTCAAACCACTTCACAAGGCAAAGTCAGGTCATTATCAAGGCCAGGAACCAGTTAGCAAGTCCACTCAAAAACAAGAAATTGCGTTTAGGATGAAGTTCACCCTAGACCCTCAGCAAGGGTCAGGAGCGAATATCCTATTCCAGGCATCATCTTGCTCTCCAAAAATCGATCAAAAACCTCTCCGGGGAAGAACACACAAAATCACCTTCAAACATGTCAAAACTTAGTCAAAATTGTGAAGGAAATCCAGTCTACAAGGAATTTCGCCCTGGACCCTCAAGATGGGTCAGGAGCGAATTTGACATTTTCAGGCTCTTGATCCATTTCTTTCCCGTTTAACTTGGCCCACTAGACTCACTTTCCTCACTGACCAAGCTCAGCTTACCCAGACTTAGAAACAAACTGGACCTTACCCGGGCAAACCCTTCCTTCAATCTAGACCTATCCTGAGTCCTGTCCCTAGCCTAATCAATTTGATTCTCTTGAAGGGTATACCTCATTCTAACAATCCTGAATCTTCAGGAAGGCCAACAATTTTCCAAAATTTGATTAGACTTAACTTGGATGAAACCCTAATACTAAGCTTCAAAGGTTCATCCCTAATCCAGCTATCTCAGACAGACCACTCACTCACTCAAAAACCTAAAAGCAGAGAGAAAAACAAGCAAAGAGAAGGCAAAACCAAAAACAAAAGAGGGGGTCCCCATTCTAATGAGGCGATGTGTGAAATGGTCACAACAGGTCTATACCCTCAAGGCTTATGGGTCGCTGATCCCCACCCTATCTTGGGACTTAACCTATTGCTTGGATTTAGATTGCCCCTCTTTTGAACATCTCAACCCATCTTCCTAAATACTAATAGTAATAACATGATTTGGAACTTCTAATGTAGTATGAATATATATGATATTCAGTATGACTGTCATACATATTGCAGTTTATAACAATATTATTACTAGATTCTGTATAACAACTTTATCAGGCATCATATACTAGGCATACATATTAAGCACATCCCCATGCATACCACCAAGAACACAAATGTTACTGCCTGTAACTTGATAACAATTCTGATCTGATCTGATCAATGGTGATGTCACTAGATATTTTTGATTCCTTCCCTTTATATCTCTCAATTTGAGGGAGAGGTCACACCTCTTCATCATGTATGCCCTTTGGCAAGGGACATACCCTTTCACCATTAGCACCCTTTGAAAGACTGCAACTCTTCATTATTTCTGCCCTTTGAAAGGGACACAACCTTTCATAATCAGATCTGCACTTATCATTTAAATCAGATCTGCACTTCTCAGTTCCAAGTTATCCCCCCTCTCAAATGAGGTTCTCTTCTCCCTTTTATATCTCATTGTTGAGGGAGTCACAACTTTTCCTTTCATGGCTTTTGACTATTCATTAACTTAATTAATATTTTATTTTTCATATTTAATTATATTATTTTATATTGTAATTTAATTTTTAATGTTTTAATTTTATTATTATCATTTATTATTAAATTATATTTCAAAGTGGGGACATTACCGTGCACCCCTCCCAAATTTGCTTGTCCCCAAGCAATGTCAATTTTAACTTTATCAAATTAATTCATCTACCAATACGAATCAAAAACACAGAGCATACACATGAAAAACACGAGGCATAAACGTGAATACACGTATTGTCAGATTTCTTCTTATTGACTAGAATGATTCAATGATTCATCTTTACCCTGCAGGATGGCAGGATCATAGCTCTGATACCATTTGTAATGTCCCCTACCTAATCTATTTCAATATATTAAAATTGATTGATATTCTTTAATTAGTTATTAACAAGTGCTTATCTATTTTCCTCATTAGATGATTAATATCATTATTAATATAGATATCAAAACCTGCTACTACTTAAGTTTGAAGGGAGAAGGGTTTGCGTATGTTACCAAAGCACTTAGAGACCAACTACAATAGGTTCCCTCAAACTTTACATATCCAAGCCCTTACCTATCTTCGGTCTATACCCTCAAGGCTTATAGGTCGTTGTTCCCCACCCTATCTTGGGACTTAACCTATTGCTTGGATTTAGACTGCCCCTCTTTGGAACATCTCATCCCCATCTTCTTAAATATTGACAGTAATAACATGATTTGGAACTTCTAATGTTTTATGAATATATATGATATTAAGTATAGCTGTCATACATATTGCAGTTTATAACAATATTATTACTAGATTCTGCATAACAACTTTATCAGGCTTCATATACTAAGCATACATATTAAGCACATCCCCATGAATACCACCAAGAACACAAATATTGCTGCCTGTAACTTGATAACAATTCTAATCTGATCTGATCAATGGTGATGTCACTAGATGCTTTTGATTCCTTCCCTTTATATCTCTCAATTTGAGGGAGAGGTCACACCTCTTCATCATGTATGCCCTTTGGCAAGGGACATACGCTTTCACCATTAGCACCCTTTGAAAGACTGCAACTCTTCATTATTTCTACCCTTTGAAAGGGACACAGCCTTTCATAATCAAATATGCACTTATTATTTAAAATTAGATCTACACTTCTGAGTTCCAAGTTATCCCCCCTCTCAAATGAGGTTCTCTTCTCCCTTTTATATCTCATTGTTGAGGGAGTCACAACTTTTCCTTTCACGGCTTTTGACTTTTCATTAACTTAATTAATATTTTATTTTTTATATTTAATTATATTATTTTATATTTTAATTTAATTTTTAATGTTTTAATTTTATTATTATCATTTATTATTAAATTTTATTTGAAAGTGGGGACATTACAGTCCACCCTGTTGGTTGAAAATTTTGTACACTTGGGGAAATATACAAAATTGAGGTTTCAACCACATTGTGTGAGTAAAACTTTCCTAATTAAGGTAAGGCTCCACCTATCTATATCTAATACTAAAACTAAAATTGGATGAAACAATAGCCTTTCTTCTCTTTTCAAGAAAGCTAATATACTTTTCTTCTCATAGAAAAGTGATAGCAATTTATGGTATAACAGCAGTAGCAACTTTAAAATAAATGAGAGAAAGGAAATGAAGTTTCCTGAAAGTTCAAAGACTTCTGTCACTTCCTTCGGGACGGGACAGCAATATCAAGCTCAAAGTCTTGAATATGTGAAGCCCTATCTACCCTTTTTCTATATTAATGATATTCAGAACAAATTATATCAGCACAAATACTGAAATACCTTATTCTTTTCTACATAAAACAGTAAGAACTAGTACGAGCTCAAAGACTCCCAGCTATTTCTTATAAAATCTACTTCTAAACTCTCTTAAGAACAAGTGCGAGCACAAACTATTACAGCTACTCTCAAAGAATATTTACTCTAATTTATATTAACCTCCAATACTTGCAACTCAAAGACTACAAGTCAAATTCGATTAAACTCTTTATGAAACACTTGCAAGAAAGATAATATGGAACACAAACTCAAGAATGTAGCACAAAGACTCAACACTTGAGCAATCTTCTTCTATTTCTTTCAATTCTTAAATTCACACATAAAAGCTCAAAGACTTCTTTGCTACAAATTTGACAGATTTTTTGTTTGCTTTCCAAAAGATAAAAGATACAATAGACCCCCTCAAGTATTTATAGGAGAGGAGTCATGAGAAAAAGGTGGGAGAATCCTAACTAACTTGAGAAATTTTCGCAACCACCAAGACTTATTCAAAAACTAACTATGACTTATTCAAAGTTACAAGTCCTATCCTAAATTGACTTGTAACTTGTCAACTTGTAATTACAAAAACACAAGTAATGACTTAACTTGCAATTTCACAAAAATGTTTTTACAAGTAAACATGTCGAAGGAGAAACTACACCTAAATGATTACAATTTTGAAAATGCAACCAAGTGTTGAAAAACACTTAAGTTCCAATGTGAGAAGATATGAATCCTTCGAACTTTTGGATGATCATTTGCAGCTCATCAGGATCCGGTTCATTGGTATTTTTGGCCACGACCATGGTTTTCACGATAACATCGCTGCAACTGAGGATTGTGGCATTATTCCTCTCAAAGGAAGATTGGATTTCCTGCAAGTAGGCTTGATAAGTCACTAAGGCTTGAATGGATGCTGCTGAAAATGGTTCACTTTTCCACTCTTGACGGATCTTCAACTGCAGATCTGAGAGAACCTTTTCTTCTGCCAATAATTCTCCATCATGACCCATGATGTTGCAAGAAGCTTTCTCACAATGAAAGACCATATCCTAAAAAACTTCCATTCACAGCCTCATAGCATCATCAATGTCTTCAATAAGTGACTTGAGAACAAGGGCTTTGTTCTCCAAGAGCTCCTGATATTCTAAGTACACAACCCTTGAAGGAATTACCTGATGTTTTAGAAGAACACTTAACTTTTGCTAAGGAATTTTAAGCCAAGTAGTCAAGCTGTATTCTACTCTTTCCAAGTTCCGTTTGAAAGTATCAGAAACTTAGTTCAATTGTTCTTCAATGGTCTTCAACTTGACCATCATTTGGAAAACCTCCTTCAAGATTTGTGCACATAGATTATGAAGCTGATGAACCCAAGATTCCAATGCTTGTACCTTTTGAGCAACTCTCTCAACTCCATGGATTGATTCACGTGCCTCGGTAAAACTTGAAGGATTACTCACTTCACCAGTAGGTTTTGTGATCTTATGAACAGCTGCCACAAGTTGCCTATTCTCCTCTTCTAACTTGTCTTTCTTGGCTAGAAGCTCATCATATCGCTGTACTAGTGAAGCTACAGAATATTGGGCATCATGCTTTACTACCTCATGTGTTTGCTTACCCAATTCTACCCTTGTGACTTTGTAATCAGCAACTGACATCTCTTCACGTGGCTTATCTACAAGAGGCTCAACAATTTCAGCCACCTTCATCTTATTACCATCAACTGTTACCCTTGAAATTGTTTTGGCTCTTTTAGCAACCTTGGGCCTAGATTGTTTAAGTTGTTGATAATCAAAGGCATCGGGAGAAATCTCCTACTTCTTCCTCTTGCGTGTGAATGAACTAAACCATGGAGGTGAAGCCATCAACTCTCCTTCACTAGCAGCTGCAAGCAAAGGTGAAACAGTTTCTGTTTGAGCAACCATGGTCACCCTGGGGGAAGTATCTGTCTGGATGGCAACCATGGCTTGCTCAGTAACCAGAGTACATGAAGTTTGTTTCATAAACTCCTCAAAGATAGAAGTAGAGGTATCAATCTCTGACAGATGAATGCATGCAGAAGTATCCTCGAAGATTTCCAACAGACTCGCTTGTTGATGATCAATAGGAGGTTCAACTGTTGAAATAGGAATGGCATCCTGAGGGGACTCAGCCGCTACCGTATCAAGAGGAGATAGAGATAGTTCCATGGGAACTGAGGAGGGAATATCATGAGATGACTATGAAGCTAGTGACCTAGGAGCATCATCTGATTGTTGTCCTTCTTCTGGATCATCAAGATCGATCACATGAATGTGAAGGTGAGATTTTTCTTTCCCATGAATTGTCGCCTCCTCAGGAGGAAGCACCATTGCCCGGCTAACCCGCAACTTGATCCTTGATGCACCTTCCTTGTTATCAATCTGAATCTCAGACTTGCGTCCAAGAGACCCTGTAGAATCATCTTCCTTTCCAACCTTAATCTTGATAAGCCTAACACCATTACCTTTGAGCCAAGTGTTGGTGTTAGCTAAGATGGACTAAAATTTCTCAAGAATGGAAGTGCATTCTTTGTGTGACCATTGGATTAGAGGAAGTGGAGCTTCTTCGACCTTCCGTGAGATATATTCTAGATCAAGCACATTCCCATCATCAACCATCCCCTGTGGAATGTTCACCAGGTTCAAATCAACAATCTGCTCAAGGGTGAGCCTACAGTAGTCCATCTTGGGAACCTCCTTTTTTGTACGGAGATCCACCCAGATATCCTCAATGCGATGCACATGTATGAAGGATTTCTTAATCTTTTCCTTCATCCCTCGGTAATCAAAATCTGCCCTTGACTTAAACCTTTTGAGTTTAATTTCCTGCATCTCAGCCTCCATGGCTTTGGCTTTGACAGATGTGATAAGAGAATACCGAACAATCTTCAATGGGTTAGTTGTAGAAATCCCCATCCCAACCTTATGTTTGACAAATTGATGAGCATGCACAGCCATGATCTGTCTTCCCAACTCCATAAGAATAATCCTATCAGTTGAGTATCTAGGAAGCATGTATAGCTGCCTACTGTAGCATCCGATTCTCATATAAGTAAAAGTCGGAAATTGAAGGAACAAGCAACCATACTCATTCACTCTTTCCCATGCTTCATCTGACACCCTTCTATTCTTCAGAGTCTTGTCAAACTGGCACATGAAATAACTAAAGAAAGCATCTTGAACCTTCCTGAAATGTAATATGTTGGGTCTCAAGGGCAGGTGATCATAGTATTCCCACACTGGTATAAGCGAGCGACCACCCTTGGTAGAAAGACCAGGGAAATGTCTAAGTGATGCTGCCAAATACACTAAGTATGAGTTCATATAAAATGTCATAGTGGTAGGGACTATTGCAAGTTGTTCACACAAAGAATCACTGATGACCTCTCTCCATAAAATATGATGGGACTACCTTATAAACATGATAACCCAATACATCCAAGGCTCAAAAACATTAGAAAACTCAAGACCCAACATTCTGCTGAGGAGAGTAATGATGTCTCCAATTTCCCACTTGAACTCACAATGGTATAACTTAGCCCACCTTGTGAAAGTGGCCCGTGGTTCATGAAACCACCTATTAATGTAACGTTTGCAGTCCTTTTCTCTCTCGACATAGTACTCATCTGCACTATCCTTGGAAATCTCCATATACACAGGTGCTGATGGTATTCGCAGACTTTCTCAATGGGATCCGCATCAAGGCGAATTAGTGCCTCCCCATCATCATTTATGATGGTTCTTGTCTCTCTCTCAAAATGATGAGCACAAGCAAGGACAAATTCAGGTTCTAGGGCAGCCACCAGAAAAGAGGAAGCGTGGTGAATGTGGCTGTCTAACAAACGATGTATATTACTATCCTGTGGATCCTCCACCCTTTTGACGAACTCTGATATGTCAACATGCCCAATTTCCATATCCTTGATATGATCCATAGGAGAGGAACCCTGTATCGGAAAAACCTCATTCTGGTATTTGTCATATTTGTATTTCATCTTCTTGGGAACGGAGGATGATGACAAATCTGTCATTGAAGAACAATCCGGTATGTTGCGATGAAGACTCAAAAGTGTCAAAGCAACATCAAAATCAGCTGCAACTAACATGTTCTCTTCTTCAAATGGGAAAAACTCTAACCCTTGCACTTCATGATTTTGTGAGAGGAAGATGGGAAATAAAAAGGGATGCTTGAAACTTGACTTTGACCAATTTCGGATCTTGGGAAACATTTTACAAATATACGAGTGGGGAAGGACAAACATGCAATCGGACTTTTGAAACCTGAATGCAAGTATACTTGTAAAAAGGGAAAATGAAGAAATGGGTGAAAAATGAGATTTTGACATGTGGGAAATGACAGGAATGATATGTACGGATAAAGGCAAAGAGTATGGATGAAAATGGAAAGATTTGGGGAAAATTACTTTCAAGAAAATGGGAAGAACTCTCAACATGTAATCTGGTTCTAAAAACCCGATTTTGAAAGAATGGGTATTTTTCATCTTTGAAACTTGGAATTTCAACAAAAGATGGTTAAAATATTCTAACCATAAGGGAAGATCAATTATTTTCATCCTACTTGCAATCGGGATTTAAAATCCCGAATGCAAGTAAAGAGGTAAAATGGGGAAGATTAATGCAATTCACAAATTGCTTTGCAAGGGGAAAATCTCTCTCACAAAAACCGATTTTAGGGCAAAAACAACATATATACAAATTACAACTAGAAAGAATAAATAAGAAAGCAAGAAACCAAAAACCAAAAGAAAACTTACCTTGCTTATCCAAAACGTCCTCCAAGAAGCAAGAAGCAATCCTTGAAAGAAAAAAAGAAAATCTCTTAAATAGACATCAAACCATACCCCAAACCCTTGCCACGTTTTCGAAAAAACGCCACATGGATAAAGATGCCCATCCAAAGCATGAAGAATCGGTCAAGACAAGCATTCAACCTCCACGACTAGGCAACACAACTCAAACGACTTGGGAGAGTAAAGATTCGTGGCACTTGAATCAACCAAAACGTGGCATGGAGGAACCACGTGTTTGCTGCCGAAGCACCATAAAACCAGCAACAACGTCTTCCAAATGGCATGAAAGGAGTTGAAAGATGCATGAAAATAGCAAGGAAACCAAAACGCCTTCCTCCTCCTAAGATTTCTCCACAAAAATCGGTGGAAAATGTCAAACCAAATCCTTCAACAATGCTGGTCGGGTTCTTGGAAGAATGCAACAAGTTTCATTTTGCATGTAAGAATATAAAATCAGGTTTCTTTTTTCATTTTACAAGTTTAAACTGTCACTTTTCTTGGCACAAGGCAAAATCGGGTTTTTGAAACCATATCGCAAGTTTTAAATGCCTTTAATTTCATTCTAGGGGCAAATCGGGTTTTTGAGAGAGAAATACAAGTTATAATAACTTGTAAGAGGAAAATAAAATCCCCTCAACAAGTTTTAATAACTTAACTTAAAAAAGAACTTGTGATGGGGAAAATAAATTCCCTTTACAAGTGACTTGAAAAATAAAACATGTAATAGGGAAATAAAATCCCTATTACAACTAAAAAGCAACTTTAAAAACTTGTAATGGGGAAATAAAATCCCTATTACAAGTAAAATCACTTAAAGAGGAACTTTATAAAAGAATTACAAGTGACTTTTAAATTTATAATTTAAAATTAACTTGTAACTTATCCAAAAAGTTCCTACATGACTTAAAAAGCCAAAAAGTAAAAAGGGGGAAATTAGAAGTCAGTTACAAGTTCTTTTTACATAAAGTGAACTTGTAATTACCTAAAAATTTCCCTACAAAGACTAAAACAAAGGAAAACATAAAACTTGCAACTTAAGAAAAAATTTCCACCTGCAGGCAGGGAGAAAAAACCCGAAATTGAAGGAAAGACATAGCAAACAAACCAAGAATGCAATGAAATTCAAAACGTTGTTCGAGGATGGACTGAGGATTAGTCCAATCCAAAGATAAGGCAAAATTTTGTCTCGAGAAGCGTGCCATAGAGTAGAATTTTCATTTTTTGACAAAAGGTTTATGTAATGGTCCATCATTTTTTAAAACAAAAAAGAGGACAACACACCCCTCCCAAATTTGCTTGTCCCCAAGAAATGTCGATTTTAACTTTCTCAAACTAAGTCATCTACCAATATGAATAAAAAACATGGAGCATACACACGAAAAACACGAAGCATACACATAGATAATTGCAAACACGAAGCATACACGTGAATACACGTAATGTCAGATTTCTTCTTATTGAATAGAATGATTCAATGATTCATCTTTACCCTGCCGGATGGCAGGATCATAGCTCTGATACCATTTGTAATGTCCCCTACCTGATCTATTTCAATCAAAGAAACGAAAATCGCCAGAAATCGCCCAAACTCAATGACTCCGAGTCCGAGTCACCCCCCACAAGTCCAGCAAACTCAGACTCGGCTGAGTCTGGGGTCCAAACTCGCCTGGACTTGGCCAAACTTGGCCAGACATAGACTGGGGTCCAAAATCTTTAAAAATCTCTAAATTTCTTGAGTTTTTCACTTTCCCGAGTCCAACCGAGTCTGAAGCCAAGTCTGACTCCGAGTCTTGAGTCTGAGCCCGAGTCCGAGTCGGCCTTGCCGAGTCCGAGTCTCGTTTCTTTGATTTCAATATATTAAAATTGAATGATATTCTTCAATTAGTTATTAACAAGTGTTTATCTATTTTCCTCATTAGATGATTAATATCATTATTAATATAGATATCAAACCCTACTACTACTTCAGTTTTAAGGGAGAAGGGTTTACGTATGTTACCAAAGCGCTTAGAGACCAACTACAATAGGTTCCCTCAAAGTTTACAGATTCAAGCCCTTACCTATCTTGGGTCTATACCGTCAAGGCTTATGGGTCGCTGATCCCCACCCTATCTTAGGTATTAACCTATTGCTTCGATTTAGACTACCCCAATTTGGAACATCTCATCCCCATCTTCTTAAATACTGGCAGTAATAACATGATTTGGAACTTCTAATGTATTATGAATATTTATCATATTAAGTATGATTGTCATACATATTGCAGTTTATAACAATATTATTACTAGATTCTGCATAACAACTTTACCAGGCTTCATATACTAAGCATACATATTAAGCACATCCCCATGCATACCACCAAGAACACAAATGTTACTGCCTGTAACTTGATAACAATTCCCATCTGATCTGATCAATGGTGATGTCACTAGATGCTTTTGATTCCTTCCCTTTATATCTCTCAATTTGAGGGAGAGGTCATACCTCTTCATCATGTATGCCCTTTGGCAAGGGACATACCCTTTCACCATTAGCACCCTTTGAAAGACTGCAACTCTTCATTATTTCTACCCTTTGAAAGGGACACAGTCTTTCATAATCAGATCTGCACTTATTATTTAAATCAGATCTGCACTTCTCAGTTCCAAATTATCCCCCTCTCTCAAACGAGGTTCTCTTCTCCCTTTTATATCTCATTGTTGAGGGAGTCACAACTTTTCCTTTCATGGCTTTTGACTTTTCATTAACTTCATTAATTTTTAATTAATCATATTTAATTATATTATTTTATATTTTAATTTAATTTTTAATGTTTTAATTTTTTTATTATCATTTATTATTAAATTCTATTTCAAAGTGGGGACATTACAGTCCACCCCTCCCAAATTTGCTTGTCCCCAAGCAATGTCGATTTTAACTTTCTCGAACTAATTCATCTACCAATATGAATCAAAAACACGGAGCATACACATGAAAAACACGAAGCATACACATGGATAATTGCAAACACGAAGCATACACGTGAATACACGTATTGTCGAATTTCTTCTTTTGACTAGAATGATTCAATGATTCATCTTTACCCTGCAAGATGGCAGGATCATAGCTCTGATACCATTTGTAATGTCCCCTACCTTATCTATTTCAATATATTAAAATTGATTGATATTCTTCAATTAGTTATTAACAAGTGCTTATCTATTTTCCTCATTAGATAATTAATATCATTATTAATATAGATATCAAACCCTGCTACTACTTCAATTTTAAGGGAGAAGGGTTTACGTATGTTACCAAAGCAGTTAGAAACCAACTACAATAGGTTCCCTCAAAGTTGACATATCCAAGCCCTTACCTATGTTGGCTCTATACCCTCAAGGCTTATGGGTTGTTGTTCCCCACCCTATCTTGGGACTTAACCTATTGCTTGGATTTAGACTACCCCTCTTTGGAACATCTCATCCCCATCTTCTTAAATACTGACAGTAATAACATGATTTGGAACTTCTAATGTATTATGAATATATATGATATTAAGTATGGCTGTCATACTTATTGCAATTTAAAACAATATTATTACCAAATTCTGCATAACAACTTTATCAAGCTTCATACACTAAGCATACATATTAAGCACATCCCCATGCATATCACCAAGAACACAAATGTTACTGCCTGTAACTTGATAACAATTCTGATCAGATCTGGTCAATGGTGATGTCACTAGATGCTTTTGATTCCTTCCCTTTATATCTCTCAATTTGAGGGAGAGGTCACACCTCTTCATCATGTATGCCCTTTGGCAAGGGACATACCCTTTCACCATTAGCACCCTTTGAAAGAGTGCAATTCTTCATTATTTCTACCCTTTCAAAGGGACACAGCCTTTCATAACCAGATCTGCACTTATTATTTAAATCAGATCTGCACTTATTATTTAAATCAGATGTGCACTTCTCATTTACAAATTATCCCCCTTCTCAAATGAGGTTCTCTTCTCCCTTTTATATCTCATTGTTCTGATTAATTAAGAAAAACAGGTTTTCAGGACCCGAAACCTTTAACATAGGAAATTAAGATAAGACATCAAAAGTCCAAAGCATATAAACCACTTACAAAACGACTGGCAAAAAAGCCAACATACCAAAAAGACAGCAAAAGATAGAAACAGCAAAGAAACTAAGAAGGCACTACACAGCTATAGTCTTCAGAAGGTCCTGCACCTTTTTCACCAACTGGTCATAGGTGGCCCCAACAGCTTTGAGATCATCCATCTCCTTGTTAGGTTTCTTTTCTTTCTTTTTGCCTTTGGTTCTAGTTCTGGGTCCTTGAGCGTCTCCTGTGCCTTTAGTGTCAGGGTCAATATCCAGGGTCTCCTTCCCCTTGTCCAATTTGCGGATCAGAGTTTTAGTATTGCTAGCAGAAATCTTCAAGATGCTTAAACTTTGTCCTGCAATACTCTTGAGGCAATCCTCAATTTTGCTGACTTTACTAGAAGTGCTCGAAATAGTTTGATCCATAGCGTCAGCAAGACTTTTCCTCTTCAGTAGGTCTTTCTCTATTTTCTCAAATTTGGTGTTGAAGGAGTCTCTTATATTTTCAGCTTTTGCAATGGTATTTTTCAGGTCCTCAATGTAATCAGCCATAGTCTTCCCTTCCCCAGTTCTGTGGCTGAGCTTTTTGTTGTCATCCACAGCTTTCTTTAACTTGTTATTAGTCACTCCATAATATCCATAAAACCTTGCATACCCTCGGGAGGAGAGTTTGGGGGAAGATCAATCTTACCGGGGTTGTCGTGTTCCTTTTTTGGAGTGTCACCAACAGTAGCTGTGTCGTCAACCCTAAGAGCCTCTCCAGTGGTCACCTACTCCAGGTTTTGTTCGGCTTCCGAAGTCCTTTCCTGCGTATGAGCCTCCAGCTCCTTCACATTCTCCTCCTTCCTCTTTTGCTTGTTTATAGTCTGTGTATGGACTTTAGTTTTCTTTTTCAGAGAACCCTGGGGTTTCTCCTTCTCTGAATCTTCAGAGACCTCCGAGGAGGAGGAGGAGGAGCTAATCTGGAGGATTTTGCCTTTAGGTTTTTTACCCTTTGAGGAAGAAGGTCTTGTTTTCATATATTTCTTCTTACCAATTTCAAAATCCAAAACATCCAAACTCTCCTCAGAATCACTCGTTGGGTCACTGTCAGAACCCTCATCCACTAAAAAGACAAAGTCAGACCCATCCTCCTCAGACTCAATAGAGGGCTACAGGCGGGCTATTTGATTGGCCTTGAGATGGTCATAGATAAGGACCATTAAGCCTTGATGCATGGCAGTGTCCCCCATAGGGTTCTCTTTGTAGGCCTTAATGGTGGCATTCATCGAGCATAACAGAAAATAAGGAAAGTTAACCTTCTCATCATGCCTAAAATGATTCAACAAAACAAAATGGTAGCCGTATACTTTAGTGAATCTACCATCCAATGTAATGTAGCGCATTAAAACAAAGAGAACCTCCCGCCATGGTTTCACAAAAGCCCTAGGGGGATAGTAAGTTTTACTTAGCTTCACCAGGCGTTTTTTCTCCTTTTCGGTTTCAAGATATCTATCAATGGCCTCCTTACTGACTTTTCTGTCTCTATAGAAGATGCATCCTTCCCTTCTGAGACCCGTGGCTTGGGCAATAAGGTTTTCATCAATTACAACAGACCGGTCTCCCATTTTCAAAGTGCCCTTTCTCTAGTTTTTGCAGAAAAAACTGGTAACCGTGCCATCCCATCCATGGAGTCTCTCCATGAATTTCAAAAATCCACCCTTCTGCAAAATGCTCCAGACCGCCTCCTTCTGTTTCCATTCCTTGCAGCTGCTAGGTTCATATTGACGTCTGTTTTTGCCCATATTTTCGCTGTTTAAAGCCGAATTTTGAAACTTGCAGAGAGTTTTAGACAGAAAGTTTCTCGGAACTATCAATTTTACTATCTCATTGTTGAGGGAGTCGCAACTTTTCTTTTCATATCTTTCGACTTTTCATTAACTTCATTAAATTTTAATTAATCATATTTAATTACATTATTTTATATTTTAATTTAATTTTTAATGTTTAAATTTTATTATTAAATTCTATTTCAAAGTGGGGACATTTCAGTTGGCCAAGGACACAAAGATCATTCAGGATGCAAATTCTTGTTCTAATTCAAGATGTCTTAACCAAATCCTGAATACTTCAAGTTCTAAAATCATGAAGCAACATGAAGACCATCACAGGCAAAGGATGATGTAGTTAGAGTCGTGTCTTCAGACACATAGAATAGTTTCAATTATGCATTTGTAATTTTGTTTTGACCAATTACATGTAAAAACAAGTTTTGTAATTGCAAATGTCACTTTTCCTTACATTTTTGCAAAATGTAATTACCTGTAAAGCAACTACAAGTTGAGTTAAATTAGGATTATAGTTGGAATAAGTCATGGTGATTGAGAGAATTTCTCAAGTTAGTTGGGATCCTCCCACCTTTTTGTCAAGGCTCCTCTCCTATAAATACTTAAGGGGATCTATTGTAATCGATATCTTTTGGCAATGCAATAAGACTCTGTCAGTTTGTATGTACACTCTAAGACTTTGAGCTTAGTTGTAAATCAGATTTCAGTCAATTAAAAGAAGCGAACTGCTTTCAAACTTTGTGTTCATTCAAGGTGTTATGTGACGACATTTTCTAGAGATTGATTGTGAGTTTTGAGGTGTTATACAAGAGTGATTCAAGCTCAATCTTGTGGACTTTGAGTTGCTTATTGTATTTGGAGTTTTAGATTGGTTTTAAGATTTGATACTGCGGACTTTGAGTTGCTTGTCACATTTAAAACTATTGTAGGACGTTCAAGCAAAGGGGGTAACTTGCAGAATTTGTGTTGCTTTTATTTTCTATGTTTGTGCATAAGAGATGCATCATGTAGTTAGACTTTGAGCTACTACATATTATGCTTGGTTACCAGAAAATCATCTAAAAAAGTTGATAGGAGAGTAGATAGTTGAAGACTTTGAGCTTTCTTTCTGTTTTCCCGTCCCGGAGAAGCAAAGTTGGACTTTGTGCCTTTATAGAAACTTTGCTTCTTTATTTAATTTACTTCATTAATCATTTGTGCTTTCAGCTGTGATTCTTTTTTGAAAGAAGAGAAAAGAATAAGTGTCTTTTTTTTGAAAAAAGAGAACAAGACAGAATTTCACCGAGATTTACAATAGATTTAGAGTTAGAGTTTATTTTTGAATTGTTAAAGTAGAACGCAAAGGGGGAGCCTTCCCTAAATTATGATCATGATGATTGAATTGATCCTAAGTGATTGTGAATGTTTTCTGGTGTCTTCGTGATAGGGACGATGTCATATCACTCATTGCAAGCAGGATATGGCATTGTGATTCTCTATCACTTGCTTGTGTGTTTATGATATATGATTGTATGTGTTGTATCGTGGATTGGTGCTTGCAGAATTGTAGGTACTAGACATCACCTCCACTTGGCTTCACGGGTCTGAGCATGTCTTAATCCCAATGGCAAGTTGACGGAGATGGCATGAGTTCCCTCTACACACTATAGGCTTAGGTTGTCATCCGATTGTCATTCAGTTGTCTTGGCGAGTTATCGTGCTAGTATATTGAGTTGTGGTCATTTTGTGGCATTGTGAGTATTTGGTTATTCATTTAATTAATGTTTGATTAATATAGTTTATTAATCTTAATTTAATTTATTGTGTAGTTTGATTAATTAAATATTATTGGGTGATATATTATTATTGGATTTATGCCTTGTGGATTTAATAGTTTGTATTTATTTATTTATTTGGTTTATTGTTTTATTGATTTATTATTCAATTAATTAATTGTTATTTATTTATTGTTTAATTGATTATTTGTTATTTATGGTTTATATTTAATTGTGACTTCATATTTATTTAAGGCTTTTATTTTATTATGGTTTTATTTATACTTATGACTTTATATTATATTAGTGGCTTTTTATTCATTCATTACCCTTGGTTTATTTATTGATGGGCTTTAGTTTATTTATTCATTTGATTTTATATTATTATATTATATCTCTTTTTACTACATGTGGATAAATAAATATATTATATAACTTACCTATCCTTTATGATTATTGGTTAAAAGCCTTGGAAAAATAAAATATCATATTTGGACAGGGCAGGTAGATTATATTGTATTTTGGAATATTTTGATTGGCCAACTATTGGCTATAGTTTTTCAATGAATTTCTATTTATTCGGTCGCCTGTGCATTTTGTCGGATTAGCATTTTCTGGAGTTTCTTCTACATTTTAGATAGCTTGGCTGGAGATTTTGATTGCTTGGCTTTGCTTGGTTTGGATTTGGATTTAGCGCTTCATCAGCTTCATTTTGCCATTACTTCTATTATCCAGGTTGGTTGAATCTTTCCCTCTGTAATTTTATTTTCCAGAACATATTGTCTTTGAGAGTTTTGGGGAAACTATTCAATATAAATTTGCAACATAGTTTTATCATATGGTTTTGGGGAAAATATTTATATGAAGTTCTTATTGATTTCATTTTGCCGTGAACGGCATCTGCAGAGTCTTGATGTTTGTAATGCATATCTTGATGTCCTTAGTTGCTTTGCTTTGAGTGGATGAAATTTGAATGCAATGCCTCAGTTTAGGGTTTAAGGTTTGTTACTCAAGGGATTGGGAGAGTTTTATCATTACTCTCTAAGAATTTGTTGGTTCGGCTTTACTGTGAGACTCCATCTGGGAGTTTCATCGATTTCATGTATCGAGTCCATTTTTGTATCTAGCTTGGTCCCTTGTTTTCTTCTCTTCCAAGCATCTATGTTTGTGATGTTTTCAGCACTTATCTCAGCCTTCGTGATTTATTATGCCTTGTCGTATTTTCATTTTCCATTTGTATTTCAGAGCAAAAGCGCTAAACTAGTGTATGCGCTCGAGTTTTCTTTGAAAGCGCTATTGTATTATATATATGTGATAATTTGTTGGTCGAAAGAGTTGTCGCATTTAGTAAATGCGCTATTGTTTAGTGTATGCGCTAAAACTTATTGCAAATACGTTGTTTCATTTGATAAGAGCACTAAACTAATTAACGAAGGCACTACACTATTTAACATATGCGCTATTTTGTTTCACAAATGCGCGATTCTAACTTATTTCTGTGTTTTTGATGATTTTGGAATTCTGAGTCGATTTTGGAATTCTGAGTCGATTTTCTCAGTTTTGTTTGCGTACCAGAGGCTTGTGAAGTTGTTTTTTGAGATTTTCCAGTGTTGTATATGTTCAGATTTAATTATTTTATTGTATTAAGGCTCCGACAAGTTGATTTGGCCTTGTCGTAGAATTTGTTTACTACTCCAACAAGTTGAGATGCCTTGCTATTGAGGTTATGTTCATGATTTGCTCCAACGAGTTGATGAGCCTCGCTGTTGAGGGTTTATTTATATATATATGGCCGATTTGGATGGTTTTATGCACTACATTGGCTACTTGTTGTAAGTGATTCTATTGAGGCTCTTGATTATATGCATTGGCATTGATTGGCACTTTGCTAATTGGATTGCATTGCTGATTGGTCATGTTATTTGGATTATTTATTGATGTTGCATATGAACCTCCTTGTTATTGTTGTTGTTTTTCCTTCAGGTCTTGGAAACTGATTAGGGGGAGTGGGCTTTCATGTGATGATCGGAGTCGTGAGAGATAGGCTACTAGGAGGTTCCTAGTAAGGATGCTTAGAGTCTAGACCACCAGGGCACATTGAAAGTTTTCCTTGATTTAAATAAGTGATAACATTAATAATTAATTAGATGGGTTGGGTAAATAGAATTCACCTAAACAAGATAATAATGGATGTGAGCCCCAAGACTTAGTCCTAGGGAGGATGTTTTAGGATAAGCTTGGGAAGGCCATGGTGATGGCAAGTCAATCTCCCTTGTTCTCTCATAGGTTGAGATGGCTCCACATGTTTATTGGGATGATGCCCTTCTTTGTGAGGATAGCATGCAGAGACATGTCTATCAAGGTGGTCTCCTTCTTTGTGAGGATAGCATGTGATGACACTCCACTCCTACATGTGTCCTTGATCCTTGGTAATAGATCGTCTTGATTGATTGGTACGCCTCTGGGAGTTTCTATCTTCTATGATCAGCCATGTGTTGTGTTGGCTTATACTTGAGTTGTCTCTTGTTGCGACATTGGTATTGTTGAGTCTCTTTGGTTGTTAGGTGTCAACCTAGGTCTAGAGTGTGTGTGGGACCTTGTGTCATCTCCTAGCACGGGGGGTGGTTCCTTTGGTTCCACATGGTCGAGTGGTTTGATGTCTTCTTCCATTGGGATGTTTTTCATTGGATGTTTCATGCGTGGATGTGGATTATTGTGCCTTCACTTATGGATGGATATTGTAGCAAATGGATGTATTTGATCATATGACATTTGTTATTGTGGATTCCATGAGATTAGTGTATTTGTAATGTGTTCTTGAGAGCTATGCTCTTTGATGTAATTGGATAATGGATATGTATTTGTAGATGATGCTTTAGGATGTGGTTTATGACATTTGTAAGAGATCATATGATGTATCATAATGTATCTTGAGTTTGTTTCATTAATGGAAACAATAGTATTGGATTAATTGTCGTGTACTTAGCATTATGTGGATGTTAAGATAATAAAGAAAGGATTAGTAATGTGAATAAGATCAGCTTGGAATGGATTAATGATGTTAGAAGGAATGAATAATGAAAGAGGGAACATTTATATTTGGTGTTCTTAAAATGAATCTAATGGGGAATTAATTAGTGTTGCATTGTTATTATATGCATTCATGGTAGATGGATTAGAAATGATTTACATATTATGCATGGAAAGAACAATTAAGGATAGAGTTAGAATGCACAGAATTGTGATAGTGATTATGATGTTATTGCTTATGTTGATAGTTTAAGTAATGGCATTGAGATACCCTAGGGAAGATAGATGTGATTTTGTGTTATTTCCGCTTGCGTTGATGATACATGTGAATATGGTTAAATGCTCATGTAAATATGTGCATATTAGGTTAATGTATGTTTATTGCATATGAGTAGATGGTTACATGTTATATTAGATGATATTTTTTTTTAAATTAACTCTATTAGTATGTTAGTTAACTTTGTTTCTCTAGGGTATTTTGGCAAGCATTAGATATCCTCCAATATATGAAACAAGATGGTGGATCAAACCATTTACTTGTTAAGCACAGACATTGCATATCTATATGATATCCTTCTCAATAATAAGGTCAATTGAATGTTAAAGCTTATCCCAATAACACAAAGATTGCATTAAAAAAAAACATAAATCATGCAAGAGTGTACAAGATCTTACTAGAGATCATATATTCCAGCACACAAGAGCATGCAAGGATACATGTGAGTGTATAAGAACTCGTGTAATCTTCATAAATCTATACATTTTCACATGTCTACTCTTCACGATTTGAATATAACTTCAATTGCATTTATTCTAAAGATAATCCACATAAACAATCAAGAACTCCATAAGGAACATATAAGATAATCAACTCCATAATGAATATATCCAAGAACCTAGGTATAAAGTTCATCAAAGCTATCATGGACTAACACCCACATATCTACGTATGGAGACATAAGAGGATCGTCCCTTATTATAAAAATCATGTTTAATAATTAAGGAAATGTCAACTTTTAAGATAAAAGATCAATCATGTCCTATACTAACAAGTCATATTACTATAATACACGTTCCCTAATCATTGGTGAAGCATAAGCTTCATTCTAATGGTAAGGTTTGTTTATTTATGATTGAGGGCAAGCATTTCTTTCCTACACAAGTATTCTTACCCTTAAGATATCTTTTTCATTATGATCTTATTAATAATGAATACAACCTTAGAATTTTATCATAAAGATCCTAAAACCTCATTCAAGACTTCTCTCTTTTGTTGATTCTATCACATACTAAATTTTAGGTACCATAAATAACTTAAGTAAATAACCCCTTGCACCCATACATCTATGTTGAATAGGGTTTACACAGTTTTGAATAATGTACTTTTCTTATTATATTACTGATAATTTCCTCTAAACGGGTTACAATATTCTTGATTCAGAAAACCTAAAGATTCCTTTATTAATGGTTTATTCCTTTCATTCACTAGAAGCCAAGACTTTTGATCAATTGTTGTATCAACCCAACTTCAAGTTTTCATCAAACATGGTTTAAGAAAAAAAGATAATTAGAATCAAAATGCAATTGTATTACGGATTATTCTTTTAGATGGACCAAAACTTTGATTTGTCATTAAGCTTAAGGAGTCGAATAATGTATTATGATTAGCATAATAATTTCAAGGTGTCGACTCTTACAATGAGCATATCTAATATATGAAGCACAAAAAATAAGAGAAGGTTGTTTGAGAGGTTGTAGATCCTTTATACAGTGGAAAGATTAGATAATGTATAAACCTAAATGCACAAATAAACTATGTGGGATGGTTTGACAACAGTTCAAGAATTGTTCTACGGTACTTAGTGAATACCGATCTAGATGCTGCGACTCTAAGCATTGTTACAGTTATGAATGATGTCAAGTAAATGACACCTAAAATTGTGGGAACCACAAATGGAGAACAAAGGAAAAGAATAATGGATTGAGATACAATAACCTTACCCATTTGAATAGAAAAGAATCTGATCCAAACATGATTGAATCTGATTAGAAGTTAAAAGAAAAGTTCTATACCGTTTAATAATACCTAGTCATGCGTATGGATGGGAGGAGGCCATAAGCAATTCAAACCAAAGAAGATGTAAAACGTAATATCCTGAACATGGTCATTCTACATACCTGTATTAAGGTAGCTCTTTTTCTTCTTCCCTCTAATCTCCACATTCTTTGAAGGTATATCATTGTTCAAAGGTGCCAAATTTATAGCCTGTGAAATTAACTTGCCTATGCCTAGGATTAACTTCCTCTACGAGGCGGCACTCAAATTTCCTTCTCCTTTCATTCTATTCCCTTGACCGAACAGATAAGAGAGAATTGATATGAAATATTGACATCCAAAGAAATTCCGGAGGTAAGTCCCTTTTTCCCTTGCATGAATTTCCTATTAAACTTTTCTTACGTGGAAAAGGAGTTTTGTTTTACTTTTTACCTAATTTTTAAATAAGCCTTCTTTTTAAGGCTCACATGGAATAAGTCCCCTTCTAAATTTTAGTTGTTCCTTAAAAAAAATATTCGATAGTTTTCTTACTTTTTCTTATTAAACTTCTTAATATATAACATGAATTTTATAAGTTAAGTTTCTAAATATATCTTAATAGAAACATTTGTTTTAAGTTTCTCTTTTCTTAAAATGATTCTTTTTGTTTTAATTTATTTTTATTAATTAATTGCATGTATCAAATGCATAAGATATGTATAAATAAACTAAAAGCTTTTTAAAAGAATAAATGAAAAATAAAACATTAAATATTATAGTGAAATTTTATTTATGACAAAACATGTCCTTTAACCAAAAAAACATTCTTTTCATTTAAAATATGTTAAAAAATAATTTATTTTTTTATAATATTATCAATATAATTTATATTTAAGATTTAAAAAATAAAAATAAATACATATATTAATTAAAATATTAGAATCATGCAATAAGAAATCATATTTTACAATTAAATAAATACACAATTAATTTAATTATTAAAAAATAATTATTTAAATAATAAGGGTCATGACAAAATTACATGAGTTTTCATAATTTTGTTCATAATATGTATTGCAAGTTTAAACAACCTGTAGGTTGTAATTTTTATAGTCAAATATCCTTCAACATCTTTCTATGTTGAAGCCTAAAAGCGTTGAATTTTCACACATATAATTCAAGCCTACAAATTGTTTAAAGTTGCAGTATGAACAAAATTTCAGTTAAACAACTTGGAGGCCTGAATTTTCATGATTGCAACTTTCAAAATTCAATCCTACAGGTCATTTAAACTTGCAATATAAACAGAATTTCAATTAAACAAATTGCACCTTTCAATTTTAAATTTATAACTATGAAAATTCAAGCTTGTGAGTTATTTAAATGTGCAATATGAACAAAAAATGGAAAATTCATCTAATTTCCACATCCAACGTTCTATCGATCTTTGAATTGACACTATCAACATAGAAAGATTTATCCATTATGGTATCTTGGCTTCTTTAATAATTAAAATGTATTACACTTATTTTTAGTTCAAAATGGAGCATATTGGCATTAATCCATAGTAGGAATGCAAGGTAAATATGACATCAAAAAAGTGAAAATACTAGTGATCTTGTAATGTAATACTTTACACATTTCCAAATAAATGCAAACTGGAATAAGGGAATCTTTTCTGCAGAAATTTATTTATTTTTATTTTTTAAGTTTAGGCTGTTAAGTAGTTTATTACTGATTTTTCTTGTTGTACCCCTTTTGCTAAGTTTCCTTTTTGTTTTTCTAAAATGGATATGGCTTCTGAAAATAGAAAAACTAGTGGCAAACCTAAGGGTCCAAACTAGAAACATGGGACACAAGGTCTAGCATGAGGAAAGGTTATTTATATCCAGTGCGCTAAGAGTATGACCAGAAGCATAAATCCATTCAAATATCACCTTGCATAGATCCCTTGCTGAGATGTTACACCATATACAATAGTTGCTCTGGAGTTTGAGAAGGAGGTGAAAGCACTCATTGTAGCATATAACCAAAGGAAAACAAGAAAAAGAGACTAGAAGAGGCAATGGCAGCTCCAAACCAAATTTATATTTCTATAGGGTCACAAGGAGTTGTAGGGGGCTCTTCTTTGATTGGGCCATAAATACAAGAATCAAGTAGTGCGAGAAAAATACTTCTATCTTTTTAATTCCTCGTAACATTCCTAGTGTACAACTTTCCTTGTAAGGTACTACATAGAATAAAGAATTGTAGCATGAGGCAATGTCGACATGTGCAAGATTTGTGTACTGTAACAATATCTTGTTTAATGTTGAAAGATCCCCACTCTAATTTGACCCAAAATTTTCAGATTTGATTGCTTGACATTTTGTCAAACATTTGGCATGAAGAGTGTTTCAGTTCTGATTTCTGAGTGTAAGAATATTTTCTGATGTTTGTTTGAAAGTTTCTCAATGCCAATATGTAAACTAATGCAAAAAATGATAAACAAGTGACTGCATAAGCACATATCAAGTATACCACACCCAAATTTGCCTTTAATTGATATAAATCAAGTCTGATTACAACTTATAACAAATCTGATATGAAAGTTTCAGACTGTTACAACAGTTACAAACTTAATCCAATTAAAGATTTGGGTTTACAGACCATGCACACATACCCAGAATGATTCCTCTTCGTTGTAGATGATGTTGAGCCTTATTTGGAGATGGTATGAGCTTCCAGACTGAGGTAGACAGGTCTGATATCAGACTGATATGAATTTCCAGGTCTGATCTGAGTTCTGGATCAGCATCAAATGACTGTAATAGGTCTGATCCGCAATATCCAGCCACCTGGGTAAATTCCACTAACAAGTAAGGGCTCTCCTTGGGTCTGATTTGAGATATCAGAATTAATTTCTCTGATCTAAGGTTTGATTTGGCTCCAAACCCTAGCACCTGACTGTAGGAGAGCGTAGTTCCTACTATAGGTTGTACAGCTGATGCTGGAGGTCTGAAGTGAGTGGTATCTGCCACCCAAGGTCTGGATTTGTAATCTGCACAATAAATATACTCCTTTCCAAACTGAAACCAGTCAATGTGCACAGAATTCAACCCTCTTTTGAAATGATTTTTCTGAATTGTGAATTGCAATTATAACCTGGTAAGCTGGGTTTTCGTCCAGCTACCTAATCTGCCAAGAGTTTTTGTTCTTGGAAGCCAATCTGCTGTAGAATACTCCTTTCCAGAGCTCCCACCTGTTGTTGATGTCAAAAATAAACCCGAATATGTCTCAAATGGCTACCTTTTCCTTCTTTTATTCACTTTTTTTCCCAACCCTAACCCTAATTTCGAATTAGGGTTCTCATTTCATGTATTAACAATGTTTAATTTCATATTATAATGCCTTCTCTTGGTTCCAATTAAGCCAAGGATCTACTTTATCATAATATAAAATGGCCCCATTTTAAGTTATAACTTCTAGGTAAATGTGCCCCATGGGTACTTTATTATACTTTATTGTAATATAAAGTGATTATAATAATTCACTTTATAATTATTTATTTAACCCAATAGGAAATATTTAAATATTTCCCAATTTATTCATAAATTGCTCAAATGAGCTCAAAACTGAAAACTGCTTGTAGCCACCTGACTGTTAAGGATGTTTGAACCTCATAGGCCAACTGGTAGTTCTCCCCTAAAATCTAGAGATGCTCCTAAAAAGTAGGAGACTAACCCTGTCAACTTGAAACTGAACCCCAATGGTCCTCCTCTCTTGTGTGTACCTCTGGAAGGTCTGTCAATGAATTGGGAGTTCCTCCTAAAAAATAGGAGTGCCTCCTAAAAAATAGGAGGTGCACTCGAAGTCTCCAAAACGTTCCCAGAGGTCTCCAGATGGCCCCTAGACCAGTCCCAGTCAATCCCTAAAAAATAGGGATCCCCCCTAAATTTTAGGAAGCTGTCGTAAACTACCTGAAAGGCTCATGCATGACTCTCTAAGTCCCTGAGTTGGTTCCCTCCACGCTCTACTGGCCTACTGGAACTAGATAATAGACCAACCCTGCTAGAAATGTTGTCACTAAGGAAGGGCAAAAATTGGGGATGTGACAAATGTTGCTTCAAGTCCTTATTGGAAGCAAATGGTCAATGCGTTGACTATGGCATCTAAAGGGTTCAAGACCCCAAGTCGTCATGACTTGATGGGCCATTATTGTAGGATGAGGTTGAAAAAACATCCTTACTAGTAGAAGAACAAAAGAAATTTTGAAAAGGAAAGGCTACACCATTTTATCTAATGAGTGGACAAATGGTAGGAACGGGACTCTCATCAACTTCTTAGTGGTTTTAGTGAGGCATATAGTCTTTTTTAAATCAATTGATGCTTTCAATGAAATTAAAAATGTAGAGACCTTATGCAACATGTTGATGACGTGATGATGGATGTGGAAGTGGAAAATGTCATTCAAATAGTGACCAACAATATAATTGCATAGGCTGTAGACTTCTAGAGGCAAGGCACTGTTGACGTGTATTTTGTACACAATCATACACAGAATAAAATACCCAAGGGTACCTTATCCTCTCTTGAATAAAGCCTCTGATTGCTGAAGATGTCACAAAAAAGGATCAATCAGGGTGACTCCAATGTTCTTTTATGTAGGGTCTCTACGTGTGGATACGCACCAGTGGTCGTTGTGAATGTTGTTTCATCAAGGGGCCTTACGTCTTCCGATTTGCAGGAACAAAAATTTCCTAAAACTAACAAGTTCTCAAAAGATCAAAAGGTAGAGTTTACAAGGGATAAAATCTAATCTACTCCTATGAATGACCCAATGTAGGCTAGACTGGGCAAGATTCTACCAATTTCAATATTGCCATGAAATAACAACTCAACTGAAATTGATGCGATCTTCTAAGGTAACAAATGATTTTCAATTCATCAAGGATCATGGACACTACTACAAAGGCACATATCCAAAGCTCAATGACGATTGAAGGTTTAAGTAATTCAAGTCTCTCCAGTTGACCACACAAGGCGTTCCCACAATCAGTGAGAAGCTAGTGATTTGGAACGTGAATCTCACCAAGATCAAGCCCAACACTTAGTCCTTCAAACTTAAATACTACTTCGACTGAGAATGATTCAAGAAAGTAAACAACCATGAAGATAGCCACAAGAATTGCAATAAAACACCATAACTTCAATATTTTATTGATCTCAAAGCCAAAATAGACAACAATTGCTTGAAATTCCTTCTTCAATGCTCAATCTTTCTACAAAATAACTTTCTTCTCTCCAAAACTCTAAACTTCTAACTATTTCTTATTTTCTCTCTAATCTCTAATTTCTAATTTCTAATGACAAAATGAAAATGAGTGAGGGTATATATAGCATCCTCAATTACAATGAAAGGCCCAGATCAAAAGAAGATCAATGGCTGAGATTTTGACACCTAAACCCTAATTAGGGTTTTATTACAAAAGTTCCCTTTTTATTGCACAATATTAAATGCATAGCCAAATATTTAATTTGGCACAAAAATCTAGGAAACATAGACCAATGATAATTAAGGTGCCATGTCATCTATAACAACCTCTCTTCTAGAACCTTATTCCCTTTCCAATGCTCCTTTTTAGCATATGCAATGAATCTGGACACGATTCCCTCGATCTCAGTAATAGGAATCTCAGGAAGATTCCTCATTCGTTCCTCCAAATGAATAATCTGATCAAAGGCCTTGAGAAGAGCTGCATCCCATTCAAGTTCGAGTTCCTTATTTTTCTCAATCAGGAGCATAGTAGCAAACATTTGATCTCTTTGCTCATCTGTAATCACATTCTCATCTTTGCAAAAGATGACCTTGACCCTTTCCTCCAATTCTTGAAGATCCACATCTGTCTCAACTTGGATCCTTCTGCCAAGAATAGTACATAAAACCCCAAACACCTTGTCCTGGATCGGATGGATGACCTCCTCTACTTGATTGCATTTGGTGCTGGTGTCCTCGAAGAGAACTTCCTTCATCTGGAGTAAAGTAGACCACTGGAGCAAATTATGAGCTCCTCCATCCATTATCTTTTCTTGTGCTAAAATCTTTCTTGGTGTTTGCCTGATTACTTGAAGAACAGGAATGATAACATCTTTAGTATGAGCAAAGGCGGCTACTGTTATCATTAGGTTGTGGATGATCTCAAGGACCTGGATAGCCCGATGAATGGTCTGCATCATTCTTGTTGCAAACTCAACAGCAACTGTATGGGATTTGTCAATCCAAAAGCTCATAAGCTGGACCAAGCTCTTAACTTTCTCTGCTTCACCAACTGATTCAAGGGGAAGTGCTTGCACAGGAGATACTGCTGGATCCTGACGTCCCAAAGGCTGACTGAGGTGACTAAAGTAGCCTCTCCAAGCACTGACCTCTCTCTCAAGTTTTATACTCTTTTCCATCTCTTCCTTAAGTTTATCTTTAAGTGCCTCAAATGAATCAGTTGCCTCATCTAATGCCTGCTCGGTGGTGAGTGGACCAAGCTCAACAGTTTCTACATCATATTCTTCTACAAGGATCTCACCTTCATATTTGTCCACTGCCGGTGTAGCTATCTGCAACTTCCTGGACCCCGTCTCATCTCTGATCATCTTGGACATTTTGGTGGCCTTCCTCTTTTCTGTTACTCCCTGAGAATCTCCAACAAGGCTGTCTAAATCAATCACATTATCTTCGTCTTCGATCACAATTACCCTTGTTAATCTCTCCTTCAACCAATCTGGAATGGCGGACCTTGTCTCTCTAACTTGTATTTCTTTAGGTAGTGACTCTTCTTTCCGGAGAGATGTCACTTCATCATCATCCTTGTCTTCATGTAGCTCATTGACCTGGGGAGATTGACTTGATGATCGTTGAGATGCCTGTCCTTCTTCAGGTTTATCATTCTGAACCATTGACTCCATAGATTCCTCAACTTCAAGTGTCCTCTTCTCTTGTCGAGAAGATGTGCCGGATGAGCGATCTCGATTGGCCTCTTGCTTCTTCTTGGAAGATTCTCTTTTCTCAGGGCTTTCCTTCCTCTTCGCACCTCTATGATGGGGATTGCCTTCACTTACGCTTATGGGGTGAGGATTGCCTTCGCTTGTGCTTCTAGGATGAGGATGGCCCTCACTTACGCTTGCTCCCTCTGCCGACCTTTCCTCCAAAGTAAAAGTCATTGATATATTTTGCTCTCTCAACTTTTGATGTTGCACATCAACCCATCTGCGAGTACAGGACAAAACTGGAGCCATCAAAGTTTTCAAGTCCACAACCTCAGGTTCATTCCAATCTATCTTTACTGCCTTGTCCTCTCTATCATAAGAGGATTGGAGGTGCCTGCCACTGTCCTGAGCTTGATCGGCCACTCTGTAAACTTTGCATTTCCTGATGAAATCCAAAGGCAATCTGGAATGCATCTTTCTTTTCCCTTCTAAATCATCTGAGAGATTCATCCAAAGGTCTTCTACCTGACATTCATGCTTGTATTTTCTACCAACTGTCTCCTCTATATGCCCATAAGGATCAAAATTCTCTCTCAATGAAAAGAATGAAAATGAATATAAGGCCAACTCCCTTTCTGCATCATCTAAAGCTGGAACATTAGGACATACCTCAACTGAATTTCCTAGTATGATAGGTACAGGAATCCCATTTCCATGCCTGTGTCTGAATGCCTTCGCATAAGCTGCCAACTGCCTAGTCACCTCAAGTAGTACTATCCGGTCTGTCGGATATCTTGGCAACATATATGGAGGTGAAGGACACCCATGAACTCTGATATATGTAAACTTCTGAAATTGGATAAACCAAGCACCATACCTCTTTACAAGTTCTTGTGCCTCCTGAGACAGACGATTATGAATCCCGCCTCGCAGTGTCCTAGTGATGTTCATTGTGAAAGTATCATTGACTAACTTGTAATTACTCCCAGGTGGATGATGCAAATGAACATAAGATTCACAAACTCTGACTTCTCCAGGTCCTCTTCCAATCGATCCTCTGTGAGGTAATCCTGCATATTCAAAACTCCTGATCAAGGCATACATGATGTACGAGCTCATGTGGAAGGATTTAGTAGCCTTCAGTCTTCTCAACTGTACATCCAAGCAATGGCTAATAATTCAAGCCCAATGAATTGTTCCTTTTCCTTGAACTATCACTTGGATGAAGAAGAACATCCACTTCTCAAAATAGAAGGCTTGAGGAGCCCCTGTAACTCGATTGAGTAAGGTTATCAAATCTCTGTACTCCTCCTGGAAGTCGATCCTATGTGGTGTGTTGGGAATCTTGCTCAAGCGAGGACGACTTTTGAGTAGCCAATTCTTGTTGATGATGCTCAAGCAAGTGTCTGGATCATCTTCGTACATGGATCTAGCTCCTTCCAAGCTTTTGTAAATCATATCTTTATGTTCTGGCAGATGGAGAGCTTCACTGATAGCCTCATCTGAAAGATAAGCCAAAGTGTTTCCTTCCTTGGACACGATCGATCTTGACTGTGGGTCATAATGGCGAGCACACTCGATCATCAGCTCATGGCACTGGACTGTTGGAGGGAAGCCGGTCGCCTTGATAATGCCACTCTCAATTATTCTCCTTGCGACAGGTGATGGCTTTCCGATGTAAGCGACCTCTCGAAACTTCTTCACACTGAAGTTTCCCAAGTTGGTATCTCCAATGTTGTTCCATTTCGACACGATCTTGGTCTCCATTTCTTCATTCCTTTGATCTTCCTTCATGAGGGCTGGACGGCTGGTGGATGCTCCTGGCTTTGGGGTCGCCATCTTGACACCTACACAACATTTCAAAATGAGCAATATACCTTGGAACGTAAAAATATAGATTAAGTTTAAGCTTTAAATTTAGGAAACTTCATGATAAATCTTTGAATTATCATTTCCTAAATACGACGATTATGCAATTGGAAATTCAAATTTTCAAAATTTCAAAATTGGGCTAGGAAGATCTTGCCATACCTTTCTTGGAGAATTAGCTCTAAAAAAAGAAAGATGCAAACAATAAGGAATTTGCTAGGCAAAATGAAGATCGAAATCTTCTAGCAAAGGCGCCTCCTTCATCAACTTCACCACCTTGTGGGTTTTCAACGTCTTGAGGAACAATTCGCTCTACCTCCAACAAAGTTCGCACTCCCTCTTGGATTGAGATTTCGCACCTCTCCTTGGATCAAGATTCGCACCTCTCCTTGGATGAGATTTCGCTCCTTCTATGGCTTCTCCAAATCGCATTTGAACAAATGAATGAATGATGGATTAAAATCGCTCAACACCCCTCCACTATATAGGCGCTCACCTTGGCAATTTCCAATAGGCCGACTTGGTGGAAATGAAGCAAATAATAAACAAAATTAAATAAAAAGGAGGCCGACCTTTATAAAATATTTAAAATAAACCCCAAGCGCACTCCTTTCATTTAATAATTTAATTAATTAATTAAATGCCTTTGCAATTGAATTTCGATTTTTTAAAAAGGCTAAATTCAATTATTAAATGCCTTATGCGAACTCATTAAATCCCAATTTTAATTAAAAATATTTCAAAGTTTTATCGAATTTGGCATTTAATGCAATTCAAAAAGTGTTAGCGCCTAGCATGGGAGATATTTGGGACATCAATAATATCGCTCTGGTCCCTTGGTGAGGGACAAGAGCGCCTCATGCATTTTAGCCTTGTAATTCTTGTTTTTCACGTTCAACACTTCATCCTGGACGCCCAAAATGGCATTTTACTTGAATATTTCGAGTTTGATCCATTCAATTTTTTGGACGAATGCTCCTAAGAACCATTTTCGCCCTGGTCCTCCAGTGAAGGACAGGAGCGAACTTTGCATTTGAGCTTGAATTTGTTGACTTTTGACGTTAATCCCTTATTCATCATCTTCCTAAAGACATTTCGGACCTTGCATTTTACTTGAATATTTCGAGTTTGATCCATTCAATTTTTTGGACGAATGCTCCTAAGAACCATTTTTGCCCTGGTCCTCCAGTGAAGGACAGGAGCGAACTTTGCATTTGAGCTTGAATTTGTTGACTTTTGACGTTAATCCCTTATTCATCATCTTCCTAAAGACATTTCGGACCTTGCATGACTTCGCCTTGATATGGTTTTGGAAGGAAATGACTAGTTTAATAGAAATCGCCCTGGTCCTCCAGTGAAGGACAGGAGCGAACTTTAGTCCATGGCGCAAATCCTCAATCATATTGATATCAAATTGTCTTCAAGGCATAAAATGTTATTGTTTACTCCATCCTGAATGTTTGAAACGAAAGTAGCACCTTAAAATTGGGCATACTTGAATATTTCGCTCTGGTCCCTTGGAGAGGGACAGGAGCGCTTTGGCCATTCCATCAAGTTCTCATGGTCTTTGCAACTTTGTTCCTCTTCGAAGCATTCCTAATATCATTTTCATCATGCGCCTTGGCTTGGATCCGACCAAACTTGGAAGGGAAATCTAGACAATCTATATTTCGCCCTGGTCCCTTGGAGAGGGACAGGAGCGAGCTTGCATTTATAAGCTCACTTGTGTTTCGCCAACTTTCAAAATTGTCTTCAACGGGTTGATTGTGCCTTCTTTCACTCATCTCCAACATAAAATTCGTTCTAACTTTGCGGGAAATTTGCCTTATGAGGAAATCGCTCTGGTCCCTTGGAGAGGGATAGGAGCGCCTTGGCCATTATGGGCTCACTTCACGTTTTGCAACCTTCAAAATTATCTTCAAATGGAGTGACTATGCCCTCTTTCCTTCATATCAATCTTGAAATTCGCTTTACCTTGGCCAAAAACATGTCTCGAGGAAAAATCGCTCTAGTCCCTAGGAGAGGGACAGGAGCTACCTTTGATATTCGCTTTGGTCCCTTGGTCAAGGACAGGAGCGCCTTAGCCAATTTGGGTTGATTTTCAACTTCGTAGACGGCTCAAGTTATATTCAATGAACAAAGCCTTCTTCTCCCAACCTCCTTAAATCGCAAAATCACTTAACTCTTGTGTGGACAACGTAAGTTTGGAATTCAAGCTCCGGTCCTTCAGTGAGGGACAGGAGCGATCCTTGTCATTTTAGCATATTTCCTTGTTAGTTGGTCGCTCAAATTATATTCAATGGACAAAACGTGCCCCCCTTGACCTCTTCTACTCAAAAAAATGTCTGGATCCTGCAAGGACAGTGTAACTTTGAAAAACAAGCTTCGGTCCTTCAGTGAGGGACAGGAGCGATTCTGGTCCTTAGGGTCAAATCTTCATAATTATCATCTCAAATTTCCTTTGCTGGGGAAGATACCATCATTTCGCAAGTTATGAATAAAAGTCCAAATCCAAAAAATGTCCAAGAAGTTGTGTTTGAGGAAAATCGCTCTGGTCCCTGGGAGAGGGACAGGAGCGAACTTGTCTTGCCATGTAAAAGGCTCAACCTTCCGTTGCCAAGGACCAAGTCTGGATACTCCTTTATGCTTGTTTCATCTTTCATTGCGTCCTTGATGCTCCATTTCGATCAACTAAGGCCCAAAATGACTTAAGAAAACCTTTTCGCCCTGGTCCTTCAGTGAAGGACAGAAGCGATTTGGTCCTAAACTTAAAAAAACTTGTCATTTTGTTCAAAACCTTCAAAATCTTCAATTCACGTTTGATTGTATCCCCCGGCGACCCTGCACAAAACAAGTTAAACAAGTCAATAACCAATATGCACCAAATATCATTTTCGCCCTGGTCCCTGGGTGAGGGACAGGAGCGATTTCACCTTTGTAGGCCAAAATATCCACATTTTTGGTTTTTAATCACTTGACAAGGCAAAATTAAGTCATTTCCAAGGCTAGGGGCAAGTTAGTAAACCTTCAAAAATTTGGTCAAAATTCACCCGGACAAAATTGCACAATCCCATCATTAAAATGCTATCACTTAGACCCAACTTGAATGTGCCTTCAAAATCTTAACTGGACCCATCCTGAGACATACTCAACTTCCTGACAGACTCAAGCTAATTCAAAATTGCAATCTCAACGAGGATGCTCAATAATCTTTCAAAATTAGACTGGACTCGGCTTGAAAATATCAAAAGGCCACTCCTAAAGCTTAACCCTAATCCAGACGACTCACTCATTTAATTCAAAACCCTAAAGCAGAGAGAAGAACAGGCGAAACAAAAGCAAAAAAGAGGGGGTCCCCATTTTAATGGGGCGATGTGTGTAATGGTCACAACAGGCACCCAGCATTGTTTCGGAGCCTTTAGTTTGTGCTGCCCATTGTCTTGACCTACACCTTGACGACATAGGGAAACAAGCTAGATGAAACATATGATTTAAGATGCAAGGAATATCACAAAGTGCATCAACAACCACACATAGGTCCTAAGTCTTATGAGAGAGCACACTAATGGCAAGGATCTCATGTGATCAAGAGTCACATGCTTTGCCACTAATTTCCTCACCTTGTAGAGCATATTAGCTACATGACCAACCTTAGGTGCATGTTTGTGAACAAAAGGTGGTTAGAGAGTCCTTACTACAAGAAAGCTGAGGCAGAGAAAGTCGTGAAGACCATATTTTATGATAGATTTTTCAAAGCATGAAGGAGATCATCAATGTAAGTTTTCAAACTCCAATTTCAATTCCTTTCTTGGAATGATAAAATTTGCTCATTTTGTAAAAATTTTATATTTAGGTGTTTGTTGGATAGGATTATACAATTGGTGTATAGGGATCAAAACCCCATGGGATATCTACTACAATAACATTAAATAATTATTAGACGATGAGACTTATACTTGTAAAAAAGTCACCTAGTGGCAAGCATTTTTCTTTCTTTTTCAATAGTTCGCTATTTTAGCATTGGATGTCATGTCATGTTTATCCTTTTCCATGGTTTCATTCTCCAATCTCTATATAAGGAGATGAACCACTTTGTAATTGTATCCTCTTATTTAATAGAATATTAAAATATCGTGTTACATTAATTTTTGCAATATGGTATCAAAGCAAGGGGTTAGTTAAATTTACCAATTGCAACAAAAGGTGAAAATCGGGAGTTGTTCCTGAAATCGTGCTATGCCTTTGGTATGAGTTAAATCACGCCTCTTTTCCAATTAAAATCGCACTACATCCTAGTTATGTTGACAGCCATTAGTTAAAGATTTTTTATGCCAAGCCTTTAGACAGACTTTTCAGTAGCTGGAAATCATATACGGATCTTATCGAAGGATAAATCCACATCCTTGATTTCTACTTGCAATGGCTAGAGCATAAGATTTCACCATTTGTTTTCCTAGGCTATTGTGCAAGTTTTTTTATCAGGGGTTTTTGCGAGCCGTTTGGTGCCTCACATGCAAAAAATTTTCCAGGTGAGCTGGGTTTTGATTTGCGGTCACTACAATGATTAAGGCAAAAGATCTAGTATTTTTTCATTCTCTTGATCTTGTGTCTCTCATATCATCTATTTGTCATGATAAAATTGAGTAGAAGCTGGAGAATACACAAAGGATATATAAATAATCAAAGATATGGTATTTGTCTTATAGTAAAAGTATGCATAAACATATTAATATCTGATATTTTATAATCATCAATTTTTCTCACAGAACAAAAGCATGTTCCCTACCAGGATTAAAAAACACAATTTATTATAAATGTCAATGATATTTATCACAGAACAAACCAGAGTCACCCTTACCTGCTGACTTGAATCCTATTTGACAAGGTTGCATCAAGACAATTTTCAGAGTTAAAATAGTCCTCTGTTATCCTTTGCAAATAAGAGTGCTGAAGAGAAATCCCAGAGCCATCATATTGTTTTGAATATTTTACAGCATTCATTGCTGCAGTGTACATTGCATCTATCTTCTGAATCTGATCAAATTCAATTATGAGAATGTAGATATGAAAATATAGAAAGTAAAATGTCTAGAACATCAATGGAAATCAGAAATCCAAATACATGAAAGGGATTTCAATTACCTTAGAAACTTCAACCTCAGCCAATCGTGATGTGATAGATTTTGTAAGTGAGCAGATATCTTCTGGTACTTTCAAAGGGATATAGCAGAATGCAGGATCCTTCATCTCATACGAGATCTCTCCTAAAAACTGAAGTATAAGAGATAACAATCAGAAAATAAGACTGCTTGGAAAAAATAAGACTGTATGTTTACTCATTCGTGAATAAGAAATTTCAAATTACAGCAATATAGACAGTAAAAAGTAGCAGATACTACCATTAGAAGTTTGCAATTATATAATTTGACTATAGCCTAAGAGCTGACTTCTTCCTACATAAAACCTAAGGAAAGTGAAATTTAACTTGATGTGCCGTGTTCATACTCAAACAGCTTTTGGTGTTCACTAATGAGAAGAGGCAACATCCCATTTGCAAAAATTACAAATGTTGAGATCCTAACATGTGAGATATGCTACTTTGTTCTTTGATCATCTTTTTAAGTGTCCTACTAAAAATTTGACAGTGCTCCAGTAGTGGCTTGCCTTTTGTGTTGGAAAATTATTGCAAATGTATATTTCCTATGCATTGACATGATGAAAATATAGTGTCCATTCAAAGGTAAAATTTAAAGTTAGATCAAAGGTTTAGTTAATATACACAAAAATAGGCAAGGAGATGACATATGGCAGCTGTAAATTGGAAGCAATCTTAGGATCTGAGCAGTTTCAGAATAGACAGCAGAAAAAAAGAAAGAAAACCACTTGAATGAATAAGAGTAAAAAGAAGCTTCGCTTAAATGTGTATGCAGATCCATTATAGTTTTCTAAACCTAATACGAGATTGATAGTTTCATTATTATAGAAATTAGCATATTCTAATGTTGTTACTGAACTAAAACAATGACACTCCGATTTTGTTCCTAATCATTCTTTACATCAAGTATTTATTTTCCCTTTTGTTTTTATTACTTTTCATACAATCTGAAATAATGATTTGCAGTAATTTAGTTCCCTGTAATGGTGCAATCTTTTCTGCAACCTAGTTAAAGAAAGATTCAAATATATATATCGGTATGATCTGCCAATAAGTCCCTATGTCCCTCTAGACTACAACCTTAGTGTAATGTCCCCTTCTAAGTGATGATGCATTCAGTGGTCCATTGGCCTATTTTGGAGACCCGTAGGCTATGTGGAAAGGAGAATTAGGGTTTCCATCTTCTATGGAGTTCTGCTCGAGCTTGTCAAGGTTAGTCAGGAGGGAATTCTTTAGTTCTGTTTGTGGTTTCCTTCTAGGTTTTCTATGGTCTCCAGTGTGGCATAACATGCAGTTGACTCTTTGGTGAAATGTGAACTTACTATTTTTAGTAAGTTAGGGTTTAGATGTCGGGATGGTGCAGTCTTACTGAACTTTCCAAGCTCTTTCACTGGGTGCGAAGATCATGATTGTCGAAGCAGTATTTCATGACTTACTAATTTTAGTAAGTGGCAGTTTGGGCATTTCTATTTTTGGCAGTCTTGGATATGGTCCCGATCCAACACAGTTCAGTGGTCTTCATTGCTCAGCTTCATCCTTGATTTTGTGATAATTAGTATTGGAGTTATAAGTTATTTAATTAAATATTATTTGCTTATCCCAAGGTTTAATATTTAATTATTTTATTACTGATTATTGATATTGGGAATTGTGCATAATATGATTTTTTCCTAAGTCTACCTAGGCAAATTATTTTGTGTTAAGGAGGGACGCCTAAGTGATTGAGGGGACTTTATTTTATTTGACAAAGTATACTTTCATGCCAAAAATCGTGGTCTTCTTCCTAGGCGTGTTTTTGACTTGGATATGGCGCCATTCTTGGGTCCACCATGGGGGAAATGAAATGCAAATTTGAGGGAGAATTTGGAGGCATTTGAATTTGAATTTCAGTCTTGGAAACCTATTTATACAAGTGCTTGGCCTCTCATTTGATCATAAAAAGAAAATATAATGTAATGTTGTCGGATTGATTCTAGGCTTCTTCAAGGGTGAAAACCTCCTAGACTTTTCAATTGCAGTTTCGAGTGTGAGACATCACTCCTAGCTGAGGCTCTTTTGTGTGGATTTTGTGGTGTTCTAGTGGTTTGCGTGTGAGGATTTGAGTAAGTTGGGTTGCTGCTGTAATTTTCAGTGTTGCTGGTTCCTGTGTGGCTGAAGCGAAGTTTCGTTCCTACCTCCCTGCATGTACGACCTATCATTCTGGGTATTGGCTCGAACAACTTCTATGCTATAGACGATGTGTTTTGTAAGTTTGCAGCCTTTAATTTGGAGTCTTTGTTTTTATATTGCAAATCGTACTTTTCATCTTGGGCGTGGGTTTTTGGGAGTGCATTTAGATGCATGCTTGGCATTTTGGGATGTTTAGAAGCTCCATTTCAATTCGTTCTTAGTCGCTTGGTTCTTAGTGTCAGTTTGGATGTGATTTGGGGTGATTTGAAGGTATTTTGAGTGAGATATGAGCATTTTAGTGTGATTCAATGCTGTTGGTTATGCATTGCCAGCCTACTATTATTTATATCAGATTTTAGGAAGTTGGTGTTGAGCTGGTTTGGTGATAATATCTTCTATGATTCAGCAATCTCTTCTATTCTATCCTTCCTATATTTTGTAAGGTTGAATAATAGTACTATCAACCAATTTCTGAATTGTAAGCATACGCGCTGAACAAGTGGGCAGGCTTGCCGCCTATTTTCTGGTATTTGTAACTTAGTCCTCCCACTGAATAAGTGGTCGAGTGATAAGTTTTATGTATTGTCCTCCCACTGAAATATGCGGTAGAGTGATAGCTTTATGTAATGTCCTCCCGCTGAAATACGCAGTAGAGTGATTGAATTCTAGGTTTTTGTTGTTTCCCTTGGCTGGTTTACCGCCAAGAAGTTTAGTTTCTTTCCTACTGGATAAGCAGAAGGGGCTGGCTTGCCGCCCGTGCATTGTAATTTTCAGTTTGGTTTATGCTGCTAACGATCCCCGGAACACCGTATGCTCTCACCCTCCCAGATTGGGCTCTCGGTGAACAAAAGGTGGAAGGGTTCCCTTTCAGTAGTTTGGATTATTTCTCTAACCTTAACGGGTTATGGTGTTTGCCTTGTAATTCTTATTGCCAAAAAACAAAAAAAAATTAAGAGAATATTACACTTAGTACATCTAGGTACACAGCCAAGGATTACCTAACACTTTATTACATGCTACAAGCCTGTACAATCACAGTCAGAGTACTAAAACTCTCAATGTCTTTATAAAACTCTCAAACATTCTACAAATGCAGTTCTTGTATCCTTAAGTTGCCTGATATTTTGCTTTTAATCAACACTAAACAAGACAAGTTAACCTCATTAACCTTATTAGATCTAATTGGGTAGCCCTATCAGCAGCCACTTGACCATTATCTCATATTAGTGTTGTGCAATGACTCTTTGAGCAAGCGAAAAATCATCCTAACCAAGATAATTTCCTTTTACCTATAAAGGTTGTCATGAATGCCTTTGAAAACTGCGGATAGCATATTCCTTAAACTTCTGATCATTAGCAAGAGTGAGTTTCTTCTACACTTCTAAACACTTTCTATGCTTAGTAAGACAAACTTCTCAAACAAAAATTGTCAAATGACATATTGGTTCTTTGAGGATTTGAATACACCTAAAAGTGACTTTGCTAACATTTTTTGCATCCAGACTTGTTGGCACATTAACCTCCCATATCTAGGATTTTGGTTGGCCAATTTGATTATCTTATTGAGATGTGTTGTATTCATCACAATATCCCCATTATGTCCTCAATTCTGCCCACATGCAGCATTAATATTCAGCATTACTATTAACCAAAAAGATTTGTGATGACATTTGAGGATATTACAAAATATTGGGAAAAAAAAGTGCTCACCCCAAGGAATGTTGTACCCATAAAAAAAAGCTCATTTAGAGTCAAATGTAAGCTATTTCTTGTCTTATGAGTCATCATTGAATCCCCATCTATCATAGTCATGAATATTGTAATTCAATTTCTAATCCACATCTTTGCATAGCTGATTGAATGAGTGTTTCAACACAAGGCATCAAATGAGGCAAAAATCAAAGCTTGTGTGTTAGAGACAGGCCAAAAATATGTAACGTATGAAAGTAGGCCAAACAAACCTCTAGAGCACTCAATAAGTCTATAAAGGAAAGGCTTAAACAGCCAGCACATTCCAGTCAACATGTCAGTTGCTAAGTTGCTGATACGGGTACGTGGGTACGGTATGCTGGTACCACAAAAAAAAAATTGGGAGTTGGGTACGTTTGGGTACGTCCGTACCAAAAATCATAAATATATACATATTTGCATCCTTAAAAATAAAAACAAGATTTTTTTTAGAATACCACATACCATGCATGCTAAACAAAACTTAGAACTACCATAAATATTACAAATTTGAAATACAATAATACTAATTTGATATCAATTTGTCAAAGCTTGAATGTTATGATAGACATAATAAATTCATTGTTCATTGGTTCAATATTAAAATAACACAATCAGTAGTTATGCATCATATGGATCCTCTAGAAGATCAACATCAACATCATCATTGACATTAGATGATGTAGGTAGATGAGTAGAACCACATGCAACCCCACTACCACTCGCACTAGAAGGGCGATGGCTTTCCAACTCCACAAGTAAAGATTTTGTTGCAGCTGAAAAATCTAAATCAGTTCACTCTTGATCTACATCCCACAACTTTATGCCCCCTTCCTTCTACTCTTTTTGTGTATGAGTAAGAAGGCGCAAGTTGGAATGCGCATAAACCAACTCTTCTGCCTTACTTGCTGCCAATCGATTGCGTTTCACTGAGTGGATAAAGGAGTATGTACTCCAATTTCGCTCAGATGAAGAGTAACTAGCAACCTATTGAAACAAAGTGAGTAAAATTATAAAATTGTAGATCACTTTAAATTTGAAGTTAATAATTTTATTATTTTTAAAATAGTAAACAATATGAATTCAGATAGTACTATAAAAACAAAAGAACTTACTTGTGATAAAAGTTTGATCGCAAGAGTTTGGAGGTGTGGTGATGTATGGCCATTGAGGTACCACCAAGCATGAGCATCCTTTTTATACTTGTCACGAAGAGTAGAAGTACTTTGACCATTGGAGGCTACAAAATCAGCAAACTCACTTGTAATTAAATCTTCCATTTCATGATCGGGGAAGAGTTTTGTAAGTGCTTTCCTACACCCATCACTAACTTTTGGATCTCTGTATGGTGGCACCCTTGATGGCATAGCAAGAATTTCATCACTATAAAATTTGGGAGTCAATGCAAATGCAAGAAGTGGGGTGGTCATTTTGTTCCACCTCTCAACACAAATTGTCTCACCTCTCTGAAGAAAGTTTCTTCATGTTCTTGCTCTTCTTCATTGATGATGAGCTTCATTTTCTCAATCATTGAATCAATGCCATCGTATAACTCTCCCAAACATGGATGATCCATGTCGGTATAACATATCATACTCGTGATGGGCTCAATGAAACTAAGAAGATATTCCACTCGTTCCCACCAAGTGTCATCTAGGATCATCCGCTTTACATTCGATGCCCTTTCAATACTGGATTGCCTCCATAGGGACCAACTTTGACTAATAACCATGCTAGCAAGTGACTCTCGCACCTTCACAAGTCGCCTCAAGACAATTGTGTTGGATGTGAATCGAGTCTCAACAGCCTATTCAAAAATAAATAAAGTTAAAATAAAAAGATATGCTCAAATTTTAAAACTAAATTTATAATTAGTAAAGTGAAATGTAGAATTTTAAAATTGAAATGCTTCAATTACCTTTAGCAACTCCAACTGTGAAAATGACCTAAAAATGGCCTGTGACATGATGGTTTGTAATAAACATTTGGATCTCTTCACCCTCGGCATAAATTTCTTTGATCCAATTGATTTTTCTACCCAACTTCTGTAGCATAAGGTTGAGAAAATGCACAACACAAGGTGTCCAAAATATATGTTCAAACCGTGTTTCAATCAACATGCCTATAGCTCTGCAATTCTTTGCATTGTTCGTTATTACTTGGAGAACATTTTGAGGACCCACATCTTGAATGCATTGTATCAGAATGTCAGCAATAGATTGTGCATCCTTCACCTGTCCTTCACAATCCACGGCTTTCAAAAACATTGCCCCTTTTGGGCACACTACAATAACATTAATTAATGGCCGATTTTCGACATCCTTCCATCCATCAAAAATAATTGACACCCCTGTTTGTTTCCATTAGTTTCTAATGGGAGCCAATGCATAGTCTATGCTTTTTACCTCCTTATCTAGTAAGGAGCTACACACCTTTTCATAACCTGGCCCCGTGTACCCTTGTGGAGCCTCGTTTACTTTTCTTAGCATATCCTGCCAATAAGGTGATCGTACAACATTAAATGACAAACTATTTGCATATAAACATCTTGCAACACTTTGGTCTGCAATCTCTCTGGCTTCATTCTTAAATGCTCTCTCTAATGGCCCCTTGCTTCTCTTCACACTAACAGGATCTTCTTCTTCAATTCTACCCAAAAATGGGTGGCTCTCTACTATGACATCCGGAAAGTCATTATGAGATGGAGGAGGAGGCCTACTTGATCCCCTTCCTTTCCTCAAAGGATGGTTTGTGCCACGAGAAACTCTCGCATCTGCTTCTTCTTGCTCTCTAATGAATCCTGCTATTTGTTGAGGTGGTAATCCATTATTATCCTTTCCTGGACATGCTTTGATACCTTGTTGGGGAATTGCACATAAATGGGCTTTCACACGACTGTATGAGCTTTTGTACCTCACATTACAAAAATTGCATATCCAAACAAATGTTCCACCCCCTTTTACTTGTTCTATCATTTGTACATATTTCCATAAAGGTGAGCTTGGATCGGTTTTGAAGGTCGGAGAACTAGCATTGGTTGCCATTACACTGTTAACAAATTCAAAAACAATTATTAAACAATATAAATAAAAGTTAAATATTTGATTTATTTTAAGAAATTAATTATAATAATTATAAATATAAATTTATAATTATATTTTCAATAACATAAATAAATTAATATTTATAATTATACTATACTACTATTTATTTTAAATATTATTAAATTAATATAAGGTTTATTTAAAATTATAAATGTAAATCATATAGATAAATCATCATATACTAATAACAATTTACAAATATTATATTAATAATAATAACATTTTTAATAATTATAAAATAAAAAAGTTAAAACCCAATTATATATACATTGTATAATAATAATTATATTATTAAATTTAATAAACAATATAAAAAAATAATATTAAATTTTAATATTTGAAAACTTGGAAAGCAAATATAAAGGAAAAACTATTAAATTATAAAATTATTATGAGTTCGATTAATGTTCTTCATCATCGTGGAAATAAAAATACACGTTGATGGCACCAAAAAATACTCGGCGATGGCTTCAGAAAATGCCTAATGATGGCTTCTGAAAATACCCCACGATGGTTTCTACGTGAGAGCTGTAGATGGATGGATTTTTCTGTGAACTTGATGGTGAAATCGTGGGATTTTTTCTTCTGCAACTGCCCTCGAACTTGCTCGCATTTTTATCTGCTCGTCCTAAGTTCTCCATTGTGTTCTGCTCTTTTTTTTACTCTTGAATGTCCGCATTTCGCCCTTTTTATTATGCATATTCTCGGATAAAATAGAAGGTTTTTTTTGCTACTGAAAAAACTGGGAAAAAACATTTCTAAAATTTCAGAGTCAGTCAAATTCGTTTTGGAAACTTCCGTTCACGATGTTGGATTCGTCGGGATTCGAAGGAAATTCAATGGAAACGATTCAAGATGCTAAAATCCGAACCCTGTACAAATCCACGGGGTTTTTTGGGTGTATCAGTTTCCAGTACGTATCGTGCCCAGAAACGTTAGGGCAAACCTACCGAATCTGCAACTTAGGTCAGTTGTTTGCATGAGGAGTTGTTCTCCACTTAAACAACTAGCATGTTAACCATGACGTGCTGCCAACTTAGACTAGACAGCCAAAAAATGGCCAAAGTGAAATCCAGGCATGCAATATAAATACATTTTTACTTTTGGCCAAAAAAGTTTATAGTATCAAGAAATGCCATTTTGTTTCAAAGTGCCACAAAAGTTTAAATGTCAAAAAATCCTATTTTATTGTTGAGCATGTGCTTGACAGACTTCTGCCAAAGTTAGTTTGGAGTTTTTTTTCAGATATCCAAAATTCCCAAGGCATTTACTTTAAGAGGTACTGAACAAGAGTTCATAAAACATGAAGTTGGCCAAGAGGCCACGCCTAGGAACATTTGGAATCTGGATCACATCAAACTTCAAACACCAAGGGATAAGAATGAAACATAACCTTTAAGCATTCCATCACGACAGTAGTTCAGGTGTGCAGACAGTCATTTTATTCCCAACTTCACATCCTTGTACTGAGGCATTTAAGCTAAAAGATTCAAAAAAGAAAAATGGAAATTCTACCCCTTCATGCCTGCCTTTAAGTAGTTTCTCCAGTGTTTCAAAACACTCAAAAACCATTCAGCAAAGAGCTAGCCATATGCCCAGCAGTGTTTGAGGTGATGTTGAAAAATAAAGACTCCAAGAAAGGCTCAACTCATATAGGAATTTGAATTAGAACTTTGTCAAAAGTTAATTCATATTTTATTGACAAACGAGAAGCAGATTGTTCATTTTTTGATCATCATTACAAAGGATAACAGCAGGGTCTTCAAATGCTATCAGCAGTTTACAACTCCTCGATGGACAAGCATGTGTACAGAATGAAGAGCCACTGGCAAATTACAATGGAATCCAATCAAGCCAAAATCGCTGGTTACATGTGGATCCAGTCAATGCAAAATGGACTTGAAATGCAAAGGGCTCTAATGGTGAACTGACCAAGACCTTCAACAATACATGCATTGAGCAGCAGTATACCATTCTTGAACATGAAATGCACAACTCTCTGGGGGGTACTACCATCCAGAGTTACAATAACATGAACATGGAATGCCCCTATGTACAGCTGAGAATGATATTGATAAGAGAAGTTAGCTGCATGCACTAATAATGTTATTCAAAATAAAGAACAAACTGTTGCATGTACATAAGGTAGTCCATAAAATCATAAGTTGATGTTATGTGTAAGGACCCCTGTCCTTCTGCACTTATATTTTCAGTTTTGTGTGATTTGTCATTTTGTCAAACACTTGGCATGTATTCATCTTTAGAACTGATTTTCTGAGTTTGTTTTTTTGTTTCAGAAATTTAGAGTTTGTGTTTAATATTTGTTCTCAATGTCAAATCATAGATAAACACATATAAATCATAAACAATAACATGGGAAACAAATGATGAAGGAACACACCATAAATTTATGATTTCTGCTTGATCAACAATGGAAAATACAATAATATCAGATCATACAGGTCTGATATTACTACAACAGCAAACGAGTTCCTTCAAATATGAGGGTTATAATTAATCAAAACGATTGCACACTTACCCAAATGCATAAATAGAAGCCCATTATCAAGTGGAAAGCACAGCTGCCTCAAATGGTGACCAAATATGAAGTAGCTAGCTAATATAGGCAGCTAATCACACTTAAAATTCTGATATATAAAGCTGACCTCCAAACCCTAGCAAACAATGCCAAACTCTACCAAAATATGCCAAATCCTTCTTCAAAAATCTCCTCCAAACCCTATGCACAACTTAGCAATGAAATACTAACAAAACCTTGCACAAACAAATTCAAACCAACTGCTAACACTGTTCACATCATTGTAGCAGCACTGTTCACATTCATGTTCATGCACTGTGCACAGTACTGTTCACGGTACTGTTCACAACATTGTTCATGCACTTCTTCATGCACTGTTCACAGTAATGTTCACAGTACTGTTCATGGTACTGTTCATGGCACTATTCATGTCACTGCAAATAAGCCCAAACTATAGATTCATACAACCTCCAATCTGCACATTAGCTCCACCATTGGATCCAAAACCTTGTGAATAAGCTCAATAGTGAATTCTGAATGAATCCACCTCTCAAGTAGAGTTGGGTTTTTGTCCAACCTACGAAGTCCCAAGGGTTTTCGGTATAGGGCACAAAAAACTGAAAACTAGAAGCTCCCAAATTCTCCAAGAGAAAATAATAAACCAACATGTCCATAAATGAGCTCTTAAGAGCCTTTTATAACTTTCCTTGGAGAGCTCACACACTTTCCAGCCAATGTGGGATAAAAGATATATCTTTCCCTCTAACATTCATGTCTCCGCATACTTTAATAAAGGAAATTTTAATATTTAAATTACTTTCCCTTTAAACTTAAGTTCCCACATCAATAAAGTTAAAATTTAACTTTATAACTTAACTTTATTGATAAATTAAATTATAATCGCAAATGATTACTAAAACCTCAAATCAATATCATCAATAACCATTGACAAGATATTATTTATGAACCACTGATGATCCTAACCTGACCCAACTAACTTAATATAAATAGTAAGTATCCCAGAAACACATCAAAACACCTTAGAATTGCTTGCAACTGAAACTGCCTAGACCAGATATCCTCAAGATCCCTTAAATGTCTTGGTTAGCCTATAGGAACATGGAGAAATAGGCTAATGACAACATTATACAACACATGCTAGTAAAGGGTGCATTACATTATAGTTTATACCATTCATGTGGGCTCAATTAACTAAAGTGCACTACCAAAGAGAGTTGAAGGATGATGTAGAATGCTGATTGTAGACCTCCAAACTCACTAGACATTACTCGAAAAGATCATATCAGACTGTTTGGATCTAAAAAATGCCTCCAATTCACCATACTTAATACCTCAACCACTATATAACCACCATTTAACTGTAAGATAACAACAATAATGTTTTATGGTCCAAAGTGCAAAGAAAAATCTCTCCAAAATGACTCTCATTATTGCTGCAGCAAATAGCATAGCATGAAATTAGAAAGTACATCCCTCTCAAAGCTTCAAAAATCATTCCTAAATTCAAGACAAAATTGGGATAATAATAAAACTTCCATACCAAAATCTCTCAAAAACACATCAAAAATCTCCAATATGGACAACAAATTGGATAAACCTCAACACATTCAACATGATAGTGAATTCTGGCTGCAATCACTGAGCCAGCTAATACGATTTTCATCTTTGAAACTGGATTTACCAAAGGTTTTTTTGTTTTAGGAAAGTAGGGAGAACTCGCATTCTTTCACCAAAGCAATTGAAATGAATAAGCAATAACCCTCTTTCTCAAGAGCAAACCTCATTTTACAACCTTTTCGGGTTATTTTAAGAAAAAACATTTTTTTCTTTTTTGCTGCTTTTTCATTGCTTTTTTGAAAAAGCATTTTTCACTTTTTCATTGTTTTTGTCCCAAAAGACACTTTTTGATTTTTCATTGTTTTTTTTTTTTTTGAAAAAGCATTTTTCTTAATAAAATAATATAGTGTCCTTAACCACTTTCAACAACTTTAGCCTAGCAACACTTTATCTAAACACTTATAACACTATATAAAATAATTAAACTATATTACCAGGTCCTTCCCCTGCACCCCTAGGTCCTAGTCTAGTTCAAACAAGGTTAGGGATCTGTTGACGTGTTTTTTACACACATGCGAACACAGAATAAAATACCTAAAGGTACCTTATCCTCTCTTGAATAAAGTCTCCGAATGCTGAAGATGTCGCGAAAAGGATCAATCGGGATGACTTCAAGGTTCTTTTTTGTAAGATCTCTATGTGTGGATAAGCTCTCTGTGGTATGATGTGATTTGCTGGAATCACAAGGGGACTTACACTTGATGATCTGAACGTCCAATTTGCTGGAATCACAAGTCCTACTAACTAACTGAAAGACAAACAAATGGCAAAAGATACAAGGTTCAGGAAGTCTACTCTACTACCTAGAATGCGAGAAGATGGATGAATGACTAGGTGGATTCCTACTGGCTGGGTCTCACCATCAGGCTGAACAATTCAACACCAACTCAGTGCGATCTTCTAAGGGATGCTTCCAATATGTTCAAATCGTACACCATCTGAAAATGATAACCATTCAAGAAAATGCATGAAACAATAGACGTGTAACGACTTATGATTAAGCTCATTTCATTCCAGTTGACAACACAAGGCGCACTTACAATCAGTAAGAGGCTAGTGGTATGGATTAAATGGATTCCACACAAGTGCATTCAACAATTTCCTTCATTCGATCTAATCATCTACTCTAGAATTGAAGATTCAACAAGAAACCATGCATATTGCAAGAAGGACACACTTCACCATTACTTCAATGAAAATGGAGTTTGTTTACAATCAATGGCAACAATTTCTTGCCTTGTCCTCCTATTCTACTCTAATTGCTATTCTATCAACTAACTAATCACTTTCTAACTATTCCTCCTCTAACTCCTCTCTAACTGCCTTTACAAAATGAAGAGTCGGGGCTTATATAGTGCCCACAATACAATTCGATGGCTAAGATCAATTTGAGATCAATGGCCAAGATTCAATAATGAAAACCCTAATTAGGGTTTGTTACAACCATTACATAACATTTAATGCTTGACCAATGATAAAATTACATCCTTAGGACACATGTCTTCTCTGGAAAAATCAACCAATGGATAGTTGGGGTAGTGTTGTGACCATTTCACACATCGCCCCATCGCAAATGGGGACCCCCTCTTTTTGCTTGTTTTTCGCTCGTTTTCGCTTTTGTTTTTTAGGGTTTTGTTAGTTGGTTAGTTGTCTGGATTTAGGGCTAAGCCTTAGGGTTTTAAATTTTGCCTTTTCAAGCCAAAATCCAGTCATTTTTGAGAGCTTCTGAGCTTCTTTTCTAGAATGCAAATTTTGAATGCAATGATTTCGCCAAAATGGTCTAATTTTCAATTGGAATGTTCATGCAGAGCTTAAAATTTGTCTAAGTGTTAAAGATGAAATGTGAATTTTTGTCTAGTTGAATATTTTGACCAAATTTTGACCTTTTTGAATTTTGATCCTGGGCATTGGAATTGATTTGTTTTCGCCTCGTGAAGTGTAAAAATGTGAAAAATCTTGTTATTTTGGCCTGTAGGAGCAAAATCGCTCCTGTCCCTCAGTGAAGGACGGGAGCTCAATCTCAAATATCTCATCATCCTTGCAGAGTCCAGACAAATTTTACGTTTGAAGTGATGGAGAACGGCGAGATCTTTCCATTGAATATAAATTGAAGATTTTCATGAGCACAGAAATGCCTCCAGGAGGAAAATCGCTCCTGTCCCTCAGTGAAGGACCGGAGCTACAATTCAAATTTCGTCTTGTCCCTGCAAGATTTTGAAAACTTAACAATTTGAGGACGTCCAAGGGAAGATACTTTGCCAAATGAATATAATTTGATATGCAAAAACGAAGGAAAATGACCTATATTGACTAAATCGCTCCTGTCCCTCTCCAAGGGACCAGGGCGAGGTACCTTGTAGCTCTCGTCCCTCTCCCAGGGACCAGAGCGATTTCACTCATTTTGCAAAATCCAGACAAGGGCCAAGGCAAGTTTACGTTCAAAAACAAAGGGGAACATGAGGTGAACGCATTGAATATAATTTGAAGATTTTTTGGACGTCCATACCAGTGTTAAATGCCTAGTTCGCTCCTGTCCCTCAGGAAGGGACCAGAGCGATTTTTGATATAATTGTTTTTCTTGCAAAGTTACAAATGATGTCAAGGCATGGACGAATAGAGTGAAGAAAGACGAGTCCGTTGAATATAAACTTGGAACCTGGCAAAGCGAGATAGTGGCCACAAGGGAAGGATCGCTCCTGTCCCTCTCCAAGGGACCAGGGCGATGATGATGATAATACTCTCTATGCAAGTTCAAGGTCGTTCCTCCAAGGTTCAAGGCCGATCCAAGTCAAGACGAAGGGTGGCGAAGACATTTTAGAGCATTTCCATCAAGCGCAAGGTTGTAAAGGTCATCACATGGAAGGAATGTGCACTCTAAGACCCAGATCGCTCCTGTCCCTCTCCAAGGGACCAGAGCGATATTTCCATTAAGGCATCGATTTCAAAGGACAAGCAAATATTAAGTTACCAAGAGGACTTAAAGGACGTCATTTCACGTAATGAAGATAATTGCAAGTTAGTAAAAACAAGAACAAGCTCGCAATTAGAGTTAGAGAGATTAGAGTTAGAAGCAATTTTTATTTTGTAGCAAGATTGAGTCTTGAAAAGAGAAATTCAAGCAATTGTTGTATATGATGACTTGGAAATCAATAAAATATTGAAGTTATGTTGTTTTGTTGCAAGTTTCTTGAGTTATCTTCATGGTTGTTGGATGTACTTGAATCACGCTCAATCAAAGTAGTTTGTTAATTTGAAAGACTAAGTGTGAGATTTGATATTTGGTGGGATTCGCAATCCAAACCACTAGCTTCTTGCTGATTGTAGGAACGCCTTGTGTGGTCGACTGGAAAACATTTTGAGTCCTTAACCTTCAAGCATTTTTGTATCTAGGATATGTACCTTCGTAGTAGTGTCCTTGGTCTTTGATGCATTGAATACCATTATTACCTTAGAAGATCGCACTAATTTCAATTGAGTTGTTATCTTATGGCAAAATTGAAGTTGGTTGAATCTTGCCAAATCTCATTCATGCTAAGTCGTTCATAGGGTTAGGCTAGATTAGACTTCCTTAAACCCTGTCCTTTTTCCATTTTTTGGAAGTTCCTTTTAGATTAGTAAAATCTTCGAGCTTTTGAATCCGTAAGACGCCTTGAAGGAAACAGCAAATCACATCATACCACTAAAAAGCTTGTCCACACGTGGAGACCCCACTAAAAGAACCTTGGAGTCCATCTAACTGATCCTTTTTGCAGATCTTCAGCAGTTAGAGACTATTTTCTCAAGAGAGGATAAGATGCCTGTCGGTATTTTATTCTGTGTATGATCGTGTACAAAATACACGTCAACAGAATTGGCACTAGAAGGAGGGCCTCTCTTTAGTTTCAAAGTTCGAAGTCCGAAGATTTTGAAAAGAGAAAAACATTGCAAACATGATCATGAAGTACGATGGTGTTGCCGAATGAAGGACTGAATCAAGTGGTGCAACCCAATTTGCAAGTAGGCAATACCCAAGAAGACATCATTTCCCAATTGAATCAAGTAGCTTGGAATGCAAGGAAAAGTCAAGTCGAATATAACAGAGTCAGAATCGCCTTAGAGCAAGAGGAAGATATAGCAGAAGAACATCAAAGGGTCATAGCTAGGAATCTTCGCAATCAAAGGAACCCACAATAATCCTTACAAGGCTTCACGCTGGATCGCATTGGTTCTTTCTCGCCCGAGAAACATCAAAGGTTGTTGAGGTCCACACCAGGCATCAAAGATCTAAGCGAACTTCAGTTTACTTCCAAAGCAAAGCGAGCTAAGAGAGAGGATACTCCCAAAGAGTTCGAACTAAGATTGGAAGGATCTCCTGAGTCATCACAAGTTCTTCAAGAACAAGTCCAAGCGGCAATCCAATCTAGTATCCAGGCGATTTCACAAACAAAGAGCCAAGCTAGTTCATCAAGTTCAGTTTCAAGGAATACAATGGCTCATCGTGCTCCACCCCCACCTCCTCCCCCTCATGTACTTAATGGTGCGACATGGCTAGTCAATAATCCATCACCATTGGAATTTGCAGTTTATCATGATATGCCGAAGAATCCAGAACACTTTTGTTCGAAGTTCAATGTTAGTGATTTCCATCGCACGGCAGAAGATCACATCAAGATGTTCGAGGACCTTCTCCGTAACAGACAAATTGAATATGGAGATGTGGCATGTAGGCTTTTTCCCTACTCATTGGGAGAAGAGGCATACTTTTGGTTTATTCACTTGCCTACAGGGTCCATCAGGACTTGGGACGCAATGAAAGACGCATTCATCGCTAAATTTGGCATCCCAACTACACCAGCAGAGTTATACAGACAATTTGTTGAGGTTCGAAGGAGAGAGCATGAACCTATTACTTCCTTCAACGACAGATTTCACCGAGCATACACAATGTTACGTCCTCCTTATCTTATTGCAGATCCAAGGGAAATTTACTATGGAGCCTTAGATCATCTCACAGCCATGTTCGTAAGGACACATCCGACTCCGAATGATCTAAATGCGGCCTATACAAGAGCCATTGAAGTGAATAAGCACATGGGACAAAACATCACTAGACCACTACTACATATGGGACCCATCGCAGCACCTAACCAGATGCAAGCAGTTGGCACAGCCTTGGCCAACCAAACTCCAGTCATGAATCCAATTCCGCAAGCGACCTATCCAAGCGTACAGCCGGCGAATCAGTTGGTCCTTCACCCAGGAGCTCCAATTTCTCAAGCCCCACCCGCTCAACCTGTGTACCTGCAAAATGCTACAAATTCGTCAAGGACACAAGAAGAGAAAGATGAAATGAAAGAGCTAATTGAACAAGTCAAAAGGCTATCAACTGAGGTAACTCACCTGAGGAACCAGAATAACCAGCTCCAAAGCATGCAAAGGGCCAACCATGGCCAACACACGAACAATCAGAATTTCCAAGGGAATAATAATCAAGGATTCAGAAACAACTATCAAGGAAACAACAATCAAGGTTTCCAAAGAAGACCATGGAATACAGCTCCAAACAATGGAAATGTGGTGACGCCTTTGGACAATCCACCAAATGCGCAAAGTCAAGAGAACCCCTCTTCGAGCAAAGTGTTTTTAGCCGAAGCAGCCTTGTCCAGTTGGTGCAGACTCCACAACACAAATCAACATTCCGAGTTGCAGTGTCCTGAATTCAAAATTGCAGCCGACATTTTCCAACAAGAGATGCGTACCACCAATCCACCTGAAAATTCTCCCACCACAGGGTACGAAATTGTTCCAACCACGCAATATGGTCAAGCCATGATCGTTGAAACCTGCAGATATTCACAAGAAGAAATTAGTCAAATGCAAAATGGGAGATTTCCTCCAGAATCGGCCAATGGACCGATGGTACCACCAGGATCTCAGTTTCCGCCAGCATCTGCGAATGGACCTATAGAGGATTCAGAATACTATTTCCCACCATTAAACGACAGTGTCCTAGTAGAGGGAATAAAAGAAGTGTTTCATCAATCATCAGGAGGAGTGAACCAAAGAGTTTATCACAGGAATCAAAGGAATCCTGAACCTTTAACAACGTCGATCCCTCCAAACAATTTTTCAACTCCGCCGGATCCCCAAGCTAGTAACGTTCCTGAATATCCACAGAACACTCAAGAATACAGACAAAGAAATATTTCACCTCCCGCGGGCAATGAAATGAAAAGATTGGCCGCCTTGGTATTGGATGAACTCAAGAAAGTCAAGGTAAGTCTGCCACTCTATGAATTGCTTAAGGTGTCAGAAATTAAAGATACGGTGATCAATAGTTTGAGTGAACCTAGTGTAACAAGGTCAAATGTTCAAGCCACTATCAATGTGACTCAAGAGGAGGCCGATTCTCAAGAACAACCTGAACAAAATGAGTGCATGGTTCAAACTATAACCTTCCCAGCTAAAAAGGAAGATATGTTGGAAGGAAAAGTATTACTCAAAAGAGGCGAGACCAAGAAGGCTCAGCCTACAGTCAAAGAGAACCTCACCACTAACTTGGTTCTTCCCGAAAAGGAAGTCGCAATCAAGAAAGATGTTGTTAAAAAAGGAAAATCTACAAGCCAAGCCAGTCACTCGAAAGAGGAGAGCTCAACGAAGGATGGCCATTCAAAGATTAATCAAGTTAAACATCAAGAATCAAGTGAAGAAAATTCATAGCCTTCTCAAGGAAAGGATGAACCGGCCCCGTTCCTGCTATCAGTCAGAATATTCGGAAAATTATTACACAATTGCCTTTATGATTCCGGAGCCTCAAGCAATGTCATGCCCCTGGCTGTTTGTCAAAGGCTTGGAATAACTCCCACACCTACCAAGAGAAAAGTCACTCAGCTTGACAAGACAGAAGTTCCAGTCATGGGAGAATTGAACAACATTCATATGCAATTGGCCGCAGACCCAAGGGTCCAGAATTTTATAGATATATCAGTAGTGGATATTCCAGACTCATATGGAATGCTCCTGAGTCGAGATTGGTCCCGAAAGTTGAATGGATATGTGTCGACCGATTTTGCACACATGTGGCTACCATGGAGAGGAGTCCCGAACCAGATTAAAATTGATAGCACCCCAAGATTGAGGTTGATGATAACTGAATATGGGGAAGACAATGAAGTCCTATTTTTAGAGTCCGACCTAGGAACATACAAGCCAAAAGTGGAGGAGATCTTGATGATACAAGATATACAAGATGAAAATATTCAGCAAGAAGTCATAGAGTCAACTGAGATCGTCATTGAAAACGATCAAGGATCCGACCAAGAGGACGAAGGGATGTTTGAAAATTTCAGAAGGTTCGTACAAAGAAACATCCAGCAAAGTGTGCAACTTGGCAACCTAGCTTCCGTCCGAGATTTGCTCCTTCCGAATTGGTGTAGAATTCACAATGCCGTCCACTCAGAATTATCTTGTGCTTTATGCCAGACCGCATTGGAGCAAGTAGACAAAAGAGTCCCGCAGACACTAATTATAGAAGAAACTCAAGATTCAGAGAATGAGAGCTCTACAGAGACTGAAAGTTTTGTGGAAGATGAGGTTTCGTCCAATACATCAAAGGAAAGTCATGAAAGTCCAGAAACAGACAATCAAGAAAATCAAATATGGACGTTAAGGTTCGACGGATCTAAGTCCAAACAAGGATCCGGAGCTGGATATGAATTGATTAGTCCTAAAGGAGAAACATACCTTGCCGCTCACAGATTGCAGTTCCCTTGCACCAACAACGTAGCAGAATATGAATCTTTGGTTCATGGATTATTGTTGGCCATCCAAAAGGGGGCAAAGATACTACAAGTATATGGAGACTCAGAAATCGCAATAAGGCAAATCAGGAAGCAATATGTTTGCCATGACAAAAGGCTAACTAAGTACAGAAATCGAGTCTGGGATCTAATTGAAAGTTTCGATGCTTTCAATATCAATTCAATTTATAGACATCAGAATCAAGTGGCCAATTCACTTGCACAGGCCGCGAGCTCATTGATTCCATTAGCAATGGAAGGATTAAAGAAGTTTACCATCGAGTTAATATCAGTTCCTTCAGTCCCAAACAATATTACCAATTTCCAAGTGTTCAAAGATGACAAGCACATTCTAGACTTCCTGACCAGCACGGACGTCTTCTTAACACAGATCATAGATGAAGATGAAGTAGGGGAAGCTGAGTTCGATGCCGAAGGAGTCCTGAACTTAAAGACAAACACTATTCCAAAAGGAATGGTTGAATTAGAAAGGATTTTTGATCCTGACAAGTTGAAAGAAAAGAAGAGTCACAGTATAGAAGGCAATATGTGTGAAGCGATCAATCTAGGTGACGAGACACAAGTTAAGAATGTCTTCATTGGAAAGTCCTGCACAGCGACTGAAAGAGATGGAATCCTGAAGAACATGAGGGACTTCCCAGACGTCATTGCATGGAGCTATGAAGATCTCAAGACCTACGACACTGCAATTATCACTCACACAATCCCGTTGAAGCCAGGAAGCAAGCCATTCAGGCAAAGACAAAGACCCGTCAACCCTTTGTTAGAACCACTGATATACCAAGAAGTGAAGAAGTTACTCACAGCTAAAATCATCTTCCCAGTAAGGCACTCGACGTGGGTCGCCAACCTGGTACCTATTAGAAAGAAAAATGGAGAGATCAGATTGTGTGTTGATTTTAGAAATCTTAACAGAGCATCAGAGAAAGATAACTATCCGCTCCCATCATTAGATGAAGTATTGCAGATCGTCAATGGATCACAGATGATGTCCTTCCTAGACGGATATTCAAGATACAATCAAGTCCTAGTCGAACCTGAAGATCGACTGAAGACTGCTTTCACTACCAAATGGGGAACATTTGCTTATAAGAGAATGCCTTTTGGACTCATAAACGCCGGGGCCACATTCCAGAGAGCTATGGATATCGCTTTCAGAGATTTAATTGGTAAAAGTATTATTATATATATGGATGACATCACAGTTTTTTCTAGGCAGAGAGAAGATCATGTGGACGATTTGAGAAGGGTCTTCCAAAGATGTAGAAGATACGGTGTCTCCCTTAATCCAAAGAAATGCATATTCGGGGTCACAGAAGGAAAGCTTTTAGGACATGTCATTTCAGAAAAAGGAATATCTATCGATCCTGAAAGAGTGAAGGCCATATCTACTATCAATCTGCCAGCAAGCAAAAAAGAACTTAAGTCATTTTTCGGCAAGATCAACTTCGTCCGAAAATTCATTACCGGATTTGCCGAGATTGTCAGACCATTGAATGAAATGTTAAAGAAAGATGCAAAGGTTGAATGGATTCCACAGGCCAGAAGAGCATTTGAAGAAATAAAGACCGCAATCATGGAAGCGCCAGTTTTGATCAGTCCTGATTATCTCAAACCATTTTATTTATATTCCTTCGCTTCCGATTACACTTGTGCCGCCATTCTCACCCAAAGAAGTGAAGAGAGGGATGAAAACCCAATTGCTTTCATGAGCACCCCGTTGAAAGATGCAGAACTCAGATATCCAAACATTGAAAAGCAAGCATACGCATTAGTAAAGGCAGTTAAGAAATTCAGACATTACCTCCTGAGAGCCAAGATTTATGCAATAGTGCCTGATGCGGCAGTCAAGACTCTTCTCATGCAAAATGAATTAGGTGAGAGAAGAGGAAAGTGGGTCGCCATTATCCAAGAATTTGATATAGAAATACAGCCCATGAAACTTGTCCGAGGACAAGCTTTGGCGCAGACATTAGCAATAGATGGGCCAGGATTAGTCCAACAAATTTATGAATTAGAGGATGTCACGCCTGATGAATGGTACAAAGACATTGTGACATATTTGCTTAATCACAGATGTCCTGCTCATATGACACCTACACAGAAAAGAGCATTAAGATTAAAATGTCAACATTACATGCTTCAAGGATCTGTCCTATACCATAAAAACTATGAAGGAGTATACCTGAGATGTGTTGGCAAAGACGAAGCAAAGCAGATAATTGAACATTTCCATTCCAAGTTTGGAACCGGACATGGAGCCAACCTCGCCACAGCTCACCAGATCCTACGAGCAGGATATTACTAGCCTACGCTTTTTAAAGATACATTCAATCACATTAAGACTTGCCACACATGTCAAGTCGCAGCTATTAGAGAAAGAAATCCTGCTATGCCACTGAATCCCGTGATTGAAGCCAGGCCATTTGCTAAATGGGGAATGGACTTTATTGGTGTCATCAACCCCGCGTCCTCAGCACAACACAAGTACATCATTACAGCTACAGATTATTGTACCAGATGGTCAGAGGCACAGGCACTTAAGGTTTGTTCTACTGAAGTTGTAATCAAGTTTCTAGAGGAGAACATAATCACGAGGTTTGGATGCCCTTATGCGTTGGTTTGCGACAATGGATCGGCATTCACATCATTGAGATTCTCAAATTGGGCTTTTGATTACGGAGTAACCCTCAAGTTCTCATCAAATTATTATCCTCAGGGTAATGGATTAGCAGAATCCACAAACAAAAATTTGCTCAGTGTTATCAAGAAATTATTAGAGAGAAGTCCAAGAGAATGGCACACCCAGTTGAGATTTGCTTTATGGGCAGACAGAATCAGAACAAAGAACGCATTAGGCATTTCGCCTTATTTTCTAGTTTATGGTCAAGACCCAGTCTTCCCCATGCAACTCAGGATTCCGACCTTGAGATTCATTCAGGAGTACATGGAAGACACAGATGCAGTACAGGCCAGATTGACACAGTTGATGAACCTAGAAGAGAAAAGAGATCAAGCACTGGATAACTTTGCTAAACACCAAGGAGTGGTGAAGAGATGGTTTGATCGACAAGCAAGAGTCAAGGCGTTCCGAATTTCAGATCTCGTCCTGTATTGGGACAAAGCACATGAGAAAAGGGGAGAGCATGATAAGTTTGATAAGCTTTGGAAAGGCCCTTATCAAATTTCAGAAATATTGGGAGAAAATGCATTTAGGTTGCAGACTTTAACTGGAGAAGACATCCCGCTGCCTGTCAATGGGAGATATCTCAAACATTATTTCCAATCCTAAAATGCCAAGGCCTTCCCTTGTACATAGTTAGTTTAGTTTGCTTTCGTTGTTTTCCGTTTGTTTGTTTTCCCCGTTTTGCTTTTGCCCTTTTGTTTTTCTTAGTTTAGGTGTTTTTGTTTTAGGTTAGGTTGTTTTGTCCTGAGGGGTATCCATTTGACATTGGGTGATTTTGTTATATAACGCTCTGACTTCCTGCTGGATTGTTGGATGCATTTGGAAAATCATGAGGTCTTTTGGAATTACCAAGGGAGTTTCTTTTAATGAAGCTTTGAGTCAGGACGTATTTGCATTGAGGTGGATTAGCTTATTGAACTCACGTATTTTTGTCCTTCAGTTATTATATTTTCACATACTTATAATCTCCGAGTCATTATGCTTTACAGGCGAAGCTGTGATCAGTGAAAAATCTAAAGTTTAGCTTCAGCGCCACCGCAATCCTCAAACCCTAGTGAGTTTTTAGTACTCACGAGCCAAAGAATTGACAGAACTGAAAAGCAGTATCAAAAGAAAAGATGAAAAAATGAGAAAATCAAAAGGAAAAATGAGCTAAAGTGAAATATCAAATTGGCTAAAGGGAATTTACGAATAACTCCATCGGGGCTATAGACGCCTAGCTGGCAATGGAGCAATATTCGTGAGTTTGCGGCGATAACCTCGTCGGGACTATAGACGTCTGACTGGCAGCGAGGCTCTATCCAGGATGCTTTTGGAGTTTAGACGAACTACGTAGCTTATCACAGGGGAACCTGGAGATCATGATTGTCTTGTTGAGGGGAATTAGCGCATTTGCACACACATGGGTAACAGTGGACTTGATACTTTGTCTCAATATGATGGTCTCTTCTTGTAAGTGTTTCTTAACTCCTGGATTTGTTGAGGGAGGTTTTCTGAGTCTTCCTTTAGAAAGATAGATTCCCAAATGTTTTGCAACATTTCTCAGTGGTGTCGCCAGATGTTGTGACCATTTCACACATCACCCCATCGCAAATGGGGACCCCCTCTTTTTGCTTGTTTTTCGCTCGTTTTCGCTTTTGTTTTTTAGGGTTTTGTTAGTTGGTTAGTTGTCTGGATTTAGGGCTAAGCCTTAGGGTTTTCAATTTTGCCTTTTCAAGCCAAAATCCAGTCATTTTTGAGAGCTTCTGAGCTTCTTTTCTAGAATGCAAATTTTGAATGCAATGATTTCGCCAAAATGGTCTAATTTTCAATTGGAATGTTCATGCAGAGCTTAAAATTTGTCTAAGTGTTAAAGATGAAATGTGAATTTTTGTCTGGTTGAATATTTTGACCAAATTTTGACCTTTTTGAATTTTGATCCTGGGCATTGGAATTGATTTGTTTTCGCCTCGTGAAGTGTAAAAATGTGAAAAATCTTGTTATTTTGGCCTGTAGGAGCAAAATCGCTCCTGTCCCTCAGTGAAGGACGGGAGCTCAATCTCAAATATCTCATCATCCTTGCAGAGTCCAGACAAATTTTACGTTTGAAGTGATGGAGAACGGCGAGATCTTTCCATTGAATATAAATTGAAGATTTTCATGAGCACAGAAATGCCTCCAGGAGGAAAATCGCTCCTGTCCCTCAGTGAAGGACCGGAGCTACAATTCAAATTTCGTCTTGTCCCTGCAAGATTTTGAAAACTTAACAATTTGAGGACGTCCAAGGGAAGATACTTTGCCAAATGAATATAATTTGATATGCAAAAACGAAGGAAAATGACCTATATTGACTAAATCGCTCCTGTCCCTCTCCAAGGGACCAGGGCGAGGTACCTTGTAGCTCTCGTCCCTCTCCCAGGGACCAGAGCGATTTCACTCATTTTGCAAAATCCAGACAAGGGCCAAGGCAAGTTTACGTTCAAAAACAAAGGGGAACATGAGGTGAACGCATTGAATATAATTTGAAGATTTTTTGGACGTCCATACCAGTGTTAAATGCCTAGTTCGCTCCTGTCCCTCAGGAAGGGACCAGAGCGATTTTTGATATAATTGTTTTTCTTGCAAAGTTACAAATGATGTCAAGGCATGGACGAATAGAGTGAAGAAAGACGAGTCCGTTGAATATAAACTTGGAACCTGGCAAAGTGAGATAGTGGCCACAAGGGAAGGATCGCTCCTGTCCCTCTCCAAGGGACCAGGGCGATGATGATGATAATACTCTCTATGCAAGTTCAAGGTCGTTCCTCCAAGGTTCAAGGCCGATCCAAGTCAAGACGAAGGGTGGCGAAGACATTTTAGAGCATTTCCATCAAGCGCAAGGTTGTAAAGGTCATCACATGGAAGGAATGTGCACTCTAAGACCCAGATCGCTCCTGTCCCTCTCCAAGGGACCAGAGCGATATTTCCATTAAGGCATCGATTTCAAAGGACAAGCAAATATTAAGTTACCAAGAGGACTTAAAGGACGTCATTTCACGTAATGAAGATAATTGCAAGTTAGTAAAAACAAGAACAAGCTCGCAATGATGAACTTCGCTCCTGTCCCTCAGGAAGGGACCAGGGCGATGTTGGATATATTGGCCATTTTATGCAAGATTTACGTAAGATCAAGGGTTCGCAACGTCTTGGAGGGTCCATGGTATGACAACAAGATGATAAACAAGAGTTTTGAACGTGAAATGATCATCATTTTGAGCATGGAGACTAGATCGCTCCTGTCCCTCTCCAAGGGACCAGGGCGATTCGCTTTGGATTCCTCGTTTTGTTCCAAGTGCGTGCTAAGTTAAAGATTCACAAGGTTATGCAAGGTCCATGGCATCGTTTGAAGATAATTTGCAAAGGTTTGAACGTCTAAACATCGCCAAATAGTGTAAAAGCCCCATATCGCTCCTGTCCTTTGGACAAGGACCAAGGCGATACTATCAAAACACTCACGTTTCTTCAAAGATCAAGTCAAAGCAAGGTTAGGAAGCGCGAAGGACATCGTTGGGAAGACGTTGCAAAGGAGATCGAAGTTTAAAAGTCGCCAAGATCAAGGAGAAAAATATGGATCGCTCCTGTCCCTCTCCAAGGGACAAGGGCGATGATCCTTATAACATCGAAGGTACCTTGCAAAAGCAAATGGACGTGCGTGGAATGGACAAGCGATGATGTTATTCGCCTTACAATGGAAGTTCGAAGGTCAAAGATACAAGATGAACGTGAAGATCATGGAGATCGCTCCTGTCCCTCTCCAAGGGACAAGGGCGATGTTAGGCAAAACACATGATATTCTTTGAAAATCACGTTAAGACAAGGACGCACAAGGTTTTAAATGGCATCTGGAAGATGATACAACGAAAGGATCGTACCAAAATGGAGAATTTCAAGCAAAAACCTTAGGATCGCTCCTGTCCCTCTCCAAGGGACCAGGGCGATAATGGTCATAAGATGCATTTGCTCGCACAAGAAAGAAATTCAAATTCGAAGGACCACCAGATGATCGATTTGGAACGTGGAAATGAAGGAGTTGAACGTTGAAAACGCAAGAATCAAGACCAAGATCATGGATCGCTCCTGTCCCTCTCCAAGGGACCAGAGCGATGAGGTACGTCCCTTTATTTTCATATTTTTGGCGCCAAATTAAGCAATTCAAATATCCTTAAATGCTAAATCGATTTAAAAAATTGAAAATCCATTTTTATTTGGCATTTAATATGGCGTTATCTCTTATTAATTATTTTTTTGCCTTTATTTAAAATCGAAATTCTCAATTAAAAAAACGCAAGGCATTAATAGTTAATTATTTAATTAAAAAAAAAATCGATTTCAAGCGCTCATTTAAGGAGGTCGGCCTTGTCATTTCATTGCAAATCATTTAAAAATGGTTTTATATTTTATCAAGTCGGCCTAAGGGATAAATCGATGAGAGCGCTATATAAAGGGGAGTGGAATTATCACTTTCTACATCATTATTTTACCTCTCTACATGCGAATTAAGGAAGACGAAGGAAAGTGTTAAGTGTGTTCGAATATAGTGCGAATATTATCCAAGGTGGCGTAGACACTTCAAAGGTGGTGCGAGTTTCATTCAACCAAGGGTGGCGCGCTAAGTTATCTAAAGGTGGTGCGATTTCAAACCAAAGGTGGCGCTAATATAGAGTGCGAATTACGTTGAAGACCAAGGGTGGTGCGAGCTTGAGGATACATTAAGTGCGAATTTGAAGATCCATTTGAGACCACGTCCAAGGCGATAATTGAAGATCACGTTCTGTCCAGAGGTGGCGAAGTCAATTTTGAGGAGATCATATTGAAGATTACTTTATACCTCAAATTTTGCCTAGGCGAATTTTGTTTTTGCATTCTAGAGTTAGCTCTCTATCGAGGTATGGCGATTTATTATTATTGTTTTATTCATTCATCGTCATATTTCAAATTTTGAAATTTTGATCCTTGAATATCTCTTAGCTCAATCGTTGTATTTTAGGAAATGATGACTCTAGAGACTTATCATGAGGTTTCCTAAAATTTATCTCTCTTATTTACGTTATTTATTGCAAAATCTATTTCTTATAATGGAATGTTGTGTAGGTATGGCGACCCCAAAGGCGGGAGCATCCACCAGTCGCTCGGCTCTCATGAAAGAAGATCAGAAGACCGAAGAAGTGGAGACCAAGATCGTGTCCAAGTGGAGCAACATTGGAGATACAAACTTGGGGAACTTTAGCACGAAGAAGTTCCGAGAGGTCCCTTACATCGGCAAGCCATCACCTGTCGCCCGGAGAATAATAGAGAGTGGCATCATCAAGGCGGCCGGTTTTCCTCCAGCCATTCAGTGCCACGAGTTGATGATCGAGTGTGCACGTCATTACAATCCGCAGTCCAGGACAATTGTGTCCAACGAAGTAAACACTTTGGCGTACCTTTCAGAGGAAGCCATAAGTGAAGCCTTCCATCTTCCAGAGCACAGGGACATGATATACAAGAGCATTGAAGGAGCCAAATCAGCGTACGATGATGATCCAGATGCTTGCCTAAACATAATCAACAAGAACTGGCTACTTAAGAGTCGTCCCCGTCTGAGCAAAGTACCGAACACACCACACAGGATTGATTTCCAAGAGGAGTATAGAGATTTGATTACCATGCTCAACAGAGTCACAGGAGCACCTCATGCCTTCTATTTTGAGAAATGGATGTTTTATTTCATCCAGGTGATTGTTCAAGGAAAGGGTACAATACATTGGGCTAGGATAATTAGCCATTGCTTGGACGTACAGTTGAGAAGACTCAGGGCTACTAAGTCCTTCCACATGAGTTCATACGTCATCTATGCCTTAATCAGGAGCGTTGAGTATGCAGGACTACCTCACAGAGGAGTGATTGGAAGAGGACCCGGCGAGGTCAGAGTTTGTGAATCCTATACCTACTTGCATCATCCACCAGGGAAGAACTACAAGTTAATCAATGATACTTTCACAATGAACATCACAAGGTCGTTGCAAGGAGGGATTCACAACAGATTATCTCAGGATGCCCAGGAGTTAATCAAGAGGTACGGTGCTTGGTTCATTCAGTTTCCCAAGTTCACTTACATTCGAGTGTATGGATGTCCTTTACCTCCATACATGTTGCCGAGGTACCCGACAGACAGAATTGTGTTACTTGAAGTAACAAGGCAGTTGGCAGCATATGTGAAGGCATTCAGACACAGACATCAGAATGGAGTTCAGGTACCTATTATTTTGGGTAATTCAGTTGAGGTATGTCCTAATGTCTTAGCCATGGATGACGCAGAGAAGGAGTTAGCCTTGTATCCTTTTTCATCTTTTGCTTGGAGGAATAGTTTTGATCCACATGGACATTTAGAGGAGACGGTCGGTAGAAGATTTAGACATGAGTACCAAATTGAAGATTTTATGATGAATCTCCTAGATGATCTCGAAGTGAAACGAAAGATACATTCTAGATTGCCTTTGGATTTCATCAGGAAATGTAAGATTTACAGAGTAGCCGACCAAGCTCAGGACAACGGCAGATACATCCAATCTTCATATGATAGAGAAAGCAAGACAATAAGTTTGAATTGGAATGAGCCCGAGGCCGTGGATTTAGATGATTTGATGGCACCAGTCTTGTCTTGTACTCGCAGATGGGTAGACGTTCAGCATCAGAAGTTGAGAGAACAGGGCATAGCCATGTCTTTTACTTTGGAAGAAAAGCCAGCCGAAGGTGGAGCCAGTGTTAGTGAAGGCAATCCTAATCCTAGGAATTCAGGTGAAGGTAACCTTCGATGTGCCAGTGAGGGCAATCTCCATTCGAGAGGTTCGAAGAGAAAGGAAAGATCAGAAAAGAAAGAGTCTTCCAAGAAAAAGCAAGGTGCCAACAAAGATCAAGCACCAGGTACTTCTTCCAGGCCAGAGGATAGAACAGTTCGAGTGGAAGAGTCCATGGAATCGATGGTACAGAATGACAAACAGGAGGAAGGACAGGCACAGCATGTTTCATCCGATGGATCTCTCCAAGACTATGATTTAGAAGATGATAATAAAGTAACATCTCCTCCCAGACAAGAAGAAATGGTACATAAAGAGATTCAAGTTCAAGAGACAAGATCAAATATCCCAGATTGGTTGAAGGAAAGATTGACTACGGTGATCGTAATTGAGGACGAGGACAGTGCAATTGATTTAGAGAGCCTCGTAGGACGTTCACATATGACAACAGAGAAGAAGAAGGCTACAAAGATGTCCAAGATGATTCGAGATGAGACTGGATCTAGAAAATTGCAGATAGCTACACCGGCAGCAGACAAATATGAGGGTGAGATCCTAGCAGAGGACTATCATATACAGACTATTGAGTTAGGACCATCCACAGCAGAGCAGACTTTAGATGATGCCACCGACACATTTGAGGCATTGAAGGACAAGCTTAGAGAAGAAGTAGAAAAGAATAGAAAGCTTGAGAGAGAGAGAGGTGCATGGAGGACTTATTTCAGTCACATCAATGAACCTTTGGGACGTCAGGATCCAGTTAGATCACCATTGCAGGCATTACCCCTTCAATCAATCAATGAAGCAGAAAGATTCAGGAACCTGGTCCAGCGTACATGTAGTTGGATGGATAGATCTCACACGGTGGCCATTGAGTTTGTTACAAGGATGTCGAAGATCACCCACCAGGCTATCCAAGTTCTTGAGATTATTCACAGATTGATGGCAACAGTAGCTGCATTTGCCCATACCAAGGACGTTGTCATCCCTGTCTTGAAAGTTATAAGACACACATCCAGAAGAATTTTAGCACAAGAGAAGATCTTAGAAGGTGATTCTCACAGTTTGTTTCAGTGGTCAACCTTACTCCATATAAAGAGTGTTCTCTTTGAGGACATCAGTGAAGGACGGGAGCTCAATCTCAAATATCTCATCATCCTTGCAGAGTCCAGACAAATTTTACGTTTGAAGTGATGGAGAACGGCGAGATCTTTCCATTGAATATAAATTGAAGATTTTCATGAGCACAGAAATGCCTCCAAGAGGAAAATCGCTCCTGTCCCTCAGTGAAGGACCGGAGCTACAATTCAAATTTCGTCTTGTCCCTGCAAGATTTTGAAAACTTAACAATTTGAGGACGTCCAAGGGAAGATACTTTGCCAAATGAATATAATTTGATATGCAAAAACGAAGGAAAATGACCTATATTGACTAAATCGCTCCTGTCCCTCTCCAAGGGACCAGGGCGAGGTACCTTGTAGCTCTCGTCCCTCTCCCAGGGACCAGAGCGATTTCACTCATTTTGCAAAATCCAGACAAGGGCCAAGGCAAGTTTACGTTCAAAAACAAAGGGGAACATGAGGTGAACGCATTGAATATAATTTGAAGATTTTTTGGACGTCCATACCAGTGTTAAATGCCTAGTTCGCTCCTGTCCCTCAGGAAGGGACCAGAGCGATTTTTGATATAATTGTTTTTCTTGCAAAGTTACAAATGATGTCAAGGCATGGACGAATAGAGTGAAGAAAGACGAGTCCGTTGAATATAAACTTGGAACCTGGCAAAGTGAGATAGTGGCCACAAGGGAAGGATCGCTCCTGTCCCTCTCCAAGGGACCAGGGCGATGATGATGATAATACTCTCTATGCAAGTTCAAGGTCGTTCCTCCAAGGTTCAAGGCCGATCCAAGTCAAGACGAAGGGTGGCGAAGACATTTTAGAGCATTTCCATCAAGCGCAAGGTTGTAAAGGTCATCACATGGAAGGAATGTGCACTCTAAGACCCAGATCGCTCCTGTCCCTCTCCAAGGGACCAGAGCGATATTTCCATTAAGGCATCGATTTCAAAGGACAAGCAAATATTAAGTTACCAAGAGGACTTAAAGGACGTCATTTCACGTAATGAAGATAATTGCAAGTTAGTAAAAACAAGAACAAGCTCGCAATTAGAGTTAGAGAGATTAGAGTTAGAAGCAATTTTTATTTTGTAGCAAGATTGAGTCTTGAAAAGAGAAATTCAAGCAATTGTTGTATATGATGACTTGGAAATCAATAAAATATTGAAGTTATGGTGTTTTGTTGCAAGTTTCTTGTGTTATCTTCATGGTTGTTGGATGTACTTGAATCACGCTCAATCAAAGTAGTTTGTTAATTTGAAAGACTAAGTGTGAGATTTGATATTTGGTGGGATTCGCAATCCAAACCACTAGCTTCTTGCTGATTGTAGGAACGCCTTGTGTGGTCGACTGGAAAACATTTTGAGTCCTTAACCTTCAAGCATTTTTGTATCTAGGATATGTACCTTCGTAGTAGTGTCCTTGGTCTTTGATGCATTGAATACCATTATTACCTTAGAAGATCGCACTAATTTCAATTGAGTTGTTATCTTATGGCAAAATTGAAGTTGGTTGAATCTTGCCAAATCTCATTCATGCTAAGTCGTTCATAGGGTTAGGCTAGATTAGACTTCCTTAAACCTTGTCCTTTTTCCATTTTTTGGAAGTTCCTTTTAGATTAGTAAAATCTTCGAGCTTTTGAATCCGTAAGACGCCTTGAAGGAAACAGCAAATCACATCATACCACTAAAAAGCTTGTCCACACGTGGAGACCCCACTAAAAGAACCTTGGAGTCCATCTAACTGATCCTTTTTGCAGATCTTCAGCAGTTAGAGACTATTTTCTCAAGAGAGGATAAGATGCCTGTCGGTATTTTATTCTGTGTATGATCGTGTACAAAATACACGTCAACAGGTAGGTACATCGAAGTTTGTGCCACCTTCCATGAGTTAGGTACATTGAATCTGGACATGCTGAGGTGAACCAATCCGACTGGAGGAGTGATGACTGGGATGCCAACTCGTCTGACACTTGGTTGATGCCGGTTTGATGTTGCTGCGAAGCTAGCTTTAATTAACTCTTCCGAAACTATCTGCTCCTTCAACGAACCCTTGCTCTAACTTCTCTTGTCTTTGATGTGCGAGATGATTGATGTACCTCGCCTTGGAATGCTGGATTGGAAGAAGTCATTCCTGATGATACTTGACTGAAGAAGGCCGTCCTTGTCGATGCTAGACTGGAGGAGGTCTCCCTTGTCCTTGCTTGATCTTCTTTGGTGAGAGCCGAGCGACTAGTAGATCCTCCGGGCTTTGGAGTCGCCATCTTGATACCTACACAACATTCCAAAATTAGTAATATATCTTGATGTCTAGAAATTAAACTTAAAAGGAAGATTTAAGATTTTAATTAGGAAACTTCATGATAAATATTGAGTTATCATTTCCTAATTAACTATGCAATACTTAGATTTTTCCAAAACAAATGCCCAAAAATCAAACTTTGAACAAGGATGCTAGGATAGTTTTGCCATACCTCCTCTTGAGTATTAAACTCTAAGAAATGATGCAAAAAAATGGATTTTGCTAGGCAAAATGTAGATCAAAGTTCTCTCTTGGATAAAATGCGCCTCCTTTAGCCTTCAAAAGAATCAACTCCACTTCCTTCTAGTCTCCAACACTTGAAATAAATTCGCTCCAAGCAAACCAAATTTCGCACCTTCAATTAGCCTTCCAAATTCGCACTTGAAGCAATGATTGAATGATTTGAATGGTAAAAAAAACACCTCCGATATATAGAGCGCTCACCCCTTTGCTCCCTCTAGGCCGACTTGGCAAAAAGAGGTTAAAAAATAAATAAAATTCCAAAAAAAGGGGGCCGACTTGGCAAAATAAATGAAAATAAGGCCTTAAGCGCTTTATATTTAGTAAAAATTAATTTTAAATGCCTCCAAGATAGAAGTTCGATTTTTTAAGGCTTAAAATTAAATTATTAAATGCCAAAATGTCTTTTATTAATGCCAATTTAATTTTATTTTTTTCCAATGTCTCAAAATTAGCAATTTTGGCGATCTAATGCAATTTGGAGAATATTAATTTTTAGAACAAGGCTTAATGAAACTTCCTGAGGATTTCGCCCTGGACCTTCACTGAGGGTCAGGAGCGATTTTTCATTTTTTGCTCAATTTTAGCACTTTTCCACCTCCAAAATTTCTTCAAGACATTTAAACTAGGTCCTTACACTGAATTGCAAACTTAGCTCAATCCAATTTTGGAGAAAAGGTGTGATTTTGAAGTTTCTCGCTGTGGGCCCTCTCTGAGGGTCCGTAACAATTTTTGCAATTTAGGCTTGATTCTTCATCATTTTTCATTAAAACTTCATTCATCATTTGGCAATGCCTTCCCATAATCCACTCCAACCAAATTCGCTTTGTTGTTGCAAGGTAAAATGAGGATTTTCAACAATATCGCTATGGGCCCTCTCTGAGGGTCTGTAGCGATTTTTCGCTGTGGACCTTCACTGAGGGTTCGGAGCGATTTTTCATTTTCTGACCAAAATCATCAAGTTTCAAAGGCAAAATAATATTCATCATGTTCTTGCAGGTCTCTTCTCCTTGTCCTAACCTTGCCTTAGCACCATTTTGAAGAAAACATGCATTTTTTGAAAATCTCACTGTGGGCCTTCAGTGAGGGTCCGGAGCGATTTTTTGGTTCTAGGCAAATTCCTTCATCTTTTAATCTTCAAATCACCTCCAAGGCATAACACATCACGTTCTCCTCTTGTCCAAGCAACTTTTTATCTCAATTCTTCAAACAAAGGAGAGAAAACTGGAAAATCGCTATGGGCCCTCTCTGAGGGTCCGGAGCGATTTTTGTAATTGCCTTCAAAATATTGATTCTCAACGATTTCTTTTCACTTCAAGGCTTTTCAAACATCGTTTCTAACCCATGCCTAACCTTAGCTTTCCTCAAACTTGGATGAAAACTTCCCATTTTAGGTTTCTCGTTGTGGGCCCTCTTTGAGGGTCCGGAGCGATTTCTCGCTGTGGGCCTTCAGTGAGGGTCAGGAGCGACTTTGTCATTTTGGGTTGATTTCTTCTTGTGTTGATCCTCCAAATTATATTCAACGGATAGAACATGCTTTCCTTCATCCCTTCCAATCATAAAATCACTTTGATCTTGCAAGAATAATGCATATTTAAAAATCTCGCTGTGGACCCTCTCTGAGGGTCAGGAGCGATTTTTGCTACCTGGACCAAAATGCTTCACTTTTCACCTAAAAATCACTTTGCCAAGGAAGATATCGTCTTGTTCTTTGTTATGAATAAAAATTCATGTCCAAGAAAGGTCCAAAAATGTACACACAAAGAAAATCGCTGTGGGCCTTCAATGAGGGTCCAGAGCGATTTTTCCTTTCCTGGGCAAAACTCCTTCAATTTATCATCTTTGATCAAGTCTGGATACCTCATTATGCTCATTCTATCCTTCACCATGCTTTTGACATCTTAAATCAACCAAATAAGGCTTGCAATGACCCTTATAAGATTTCTCGCTGTGGGCCCTCTCTGAGGGTCCGTAGCGATTTTTCTGTTTTCAACAAGGTCCTTCATCATTTCTAGCCAAAACTTCCTCAGGTGGGTGGAGAAAGTCATTTATTTCCATTTATGATCAAAACTTGGTCTCTTTTTATTGCAAAATGAAGGAAATCAAAATCTCGCTGTGAGCCCTCTCTGAGGGTCAGGAGTGATTTTTGAATTTTTGAACTCTCTGTCAGGATAATTTTATGGAATATAACATTTAAGTATAAGTGACATTCTTATACTTTAAGTTATATTCCATATTGTTGTGCGTTGCACACGCCCCCTGTCGCCGACAGGGTCCCCCTTTCCAGTTTTGAGTTTTTTGATCGTCATCCCGAGAATTGAATCAGAGTTTCTCGTATCTCCTCGAGCGAGTTCGTGATCAGCCCGTAAGCTGATCAACGTTGGAGTAATGAACCAATGAGCCCTTTTGACTGATCTGGCTTTCGGGCGTAAATACCGAGAGTTTGTTCCAAAATTTCAAAACTTAACATAATGCATCTCCTTTTCGGACCCCAGGTCCGAACTTGGCGAAAGTCAAGTTAAGGTAAAAAAACGTTATGCGCTCCTCTTTTTGGATTTAAGTGTCCGAAAGTGAAAATTCAAAATTTAAAAGCGTAAGGTGGAATTCCATTTTCGGACCCCAGGTCCGAAATGTCCAAAATCAAGTTAAAACGTAACGCTGCGCATCCATTTTCGGACCCCAGGTCCGAAATATCCAAAATCAAGTTAAAACGTAACGCTGCGCATCCATTTCGGACCTTAGGTCCGAACTTCAACAAAGTGAAGTTTTAAAACATTGTGCAAACATCGCATTTCGGACCCTAAATGACAAAGTTAAAGTTTTTTTAAAAAAGCTACATAAACACCGTTTTCGGACCCTAAGCTCTGAAAAGGGCGAAATAAGTTTTAAAAAGCAAAAACGCACACCATACATACTTCGGACCCTAAGCTCTGAAAAGGGCGAAGTAAGTTTTAAAAAGCAAAAACGCACAACAAAACGCATACTTCGGACCCCAAGCTCCGAATAAAAAGGGCGAAGCAAGGCTTTAAAAGCAACCATATTAAACACGCGCTTCGGACCCTAAGCTCCGAAAAAGGCAAAGTTGGGTTTTTTAAACATAACAAAACGCGCATTTCGGACCCCCGCGTCCGAACTTAAACCAAGGCGAAGTTAAGTTTTAAAACATAGTGCGAACGACGCGCATTTCGGACCCCCGCGTCCGAACTTCAACAAAGGCAAATAAAGTTTTAAAAACATAGCGCAGCATCCATTTCGGACCCCCGCGTCCGAGCTCCAACAAGGCGAAGTTAAGTAAAAACATAGTGCAAACAACGTTTTCGGACCCTAAGCGTCCGAAATTCCAAGATGAACGTTTAAAAGCAAAACATAGTGCGATTATCGTCTCCAGACCCTAAGCCTCGAGCGCTGGCAAAGGCGAGGAAATTAACCCTGTGAGATCGCATTTCGGACCCCAGGTCCGAACCTCGGCGGGGATGGAAGCTGAAGGCGACACAATCATTTTCGAACCTTAGGTCCGAACACAAAACGAAGGCAAAGTTAAAAGCCAATGCGATCATCTCTCCCGACTTAAGCTCCAAGCTTTAATGCAGAAAGCGAAGTCCAAAAGCAAGCGAAACTTTAACGCAAAAGGCACAGTTTGTAACGCGGAGGCCAGGGCGAGCACACCCGCGAAGGTTAGATTCGAAAACCTCCAATTCGAAATTCGAAAGGAACTCTTAAATCCGAAAGCAAGGAGGTAAGACACCGCATCATCCTCCCATCAACCATTTAAAATTCAGGTTGTTAGACACAGAACCATGTGAAATTAATAAATCCTCTTTCATCTTCCAAACTGCGAAAATTTAAACAGGAAGGATAACCGTTGGGATTCAAATTTTGCAGGGTCATCCGCTCGCCCCGCACGACAAGGTCGGGTAATCACCCATCATTCGCTCCAATCAGGTAAGTACGCCTTATCGCGTACGGTCATTTAAAATGTGTGAATCAAATAGGCAAAATACGCAAAATTTGAAATGCTTAGAGTCTGCATCTCCGTCATTCGAACATCCAAAATTTAGGATTCATACCCGAGGTTTGACCGGAAACTGCATCTCTTTTCAAAATTCTCATGTTTTGCCTTTGTTAAAATTAATCAAAAAAAAAAAAAAATTCGAGAGTAAGAATGCTTAGTCATGAATCTTCAGGAATATGATGTTGTAGAAGTTAATTAGATTGTTAGCCCAGAGTGATATTTAAACTAATCTCGGTCTGTTGAAACACTTCTGTTATTATCTAACCCGCATCGTCATTCTCGAGTCACCTTGTAATCCGTGTCTGGCTGTGCAGGATAAATGCCTAAATCAGCGGCAGAATCATCAAAAACACCCGCTGCAGCAGAAACCTCACGAGCATCCAAATCAGACATCCCACGGAAAGTTGAAAGAATGAAGTATCAGTATCAGAGGGGAGGGTTAAGAGAGTCAAAGGTCCAGAGTATCTGGGACAACATTGGTGACACCGACCTTGGCCACATTGATATTCAGGATTTCAGGGATCGGGTCTTCTCACCCAATGCATATGGCAGGCCTAGGCAAATGCTGGAAAGTGGCATCGCCCAAGCAGCAGGTTTTCCTCCAGCAATCCAGAACTATGAGTTAGTAGTGGAAGCTGCTCGGCATTACGAGCCAAAGTCCAGATTAGTGCTTCTGGAAGATATCACTATTGCCGACTTCTCCCCTGAGGCTATCGGCGATGCATTTGATATCCCCTTTCCAAATAATCCCATAGCTACAACAATGGACGAGGCACAGGGGGCGTATGATATGAACCCAGCTCGATGCAGGGCACTAATTAACGAAGAATGGTTCAAAGAAAAAAGGGCTTCAAGCACCAGGATTGTGAAAAAGACCCCCAGAAGTGACTTTCATAATGAACATGGCGATATGGTCACCTTACTTAGCCGAGTCATGGGACTCCCTAAGTCCAACTACTTTGAAGAATGGATGTTCTATTTTACAGAACAGGTCTTTGCCGGAAAGTCTAAGTTTGACTGGGCTCAGATCATAAGTGATAACATCCATGCTCAGCTGATTGAGCTTGAGACAAAGAAGTATTTCACCATGACCTCCTATTTGGTCTATATGTTCGCAAAGAACCAGCCACTGCCAGGATTAATAATGAAAGGTGAGATCGGGAATGGGCCTGGTCAGGTAAAGGTTTATGATTGCTACCCGCAGCTGCACTACCAGGATATAGCTCAAAGGGAAAAGAGCAGCCCGGCTTACGCAGTTGGACAGTACGAACGTGTCAACGACGCCTTCACAATGCGCCTAGTCAGGCTAATGCAGGGAGGGTTACACATAAGGCTCTCGGAGCAAGCTACCATTTTAGTGCAGAGGTATGGGGCCTGGTTTATTCAGTTCCCAAGATTCTCCTACATCCGAATTGCTGGCTTCGAAGGTGCCCCCCTTCGACTTCCGCGGTACCCAACCGATAAAGTAGTCCTCATGGAAGTGGCAAGGCAATCACGCCCTGCCGGCGTATTATTACGAGAAAGCAAGCAGGCTGGATTCGCATTTCCAATGATCATAGGCAACCATGATGTCCAATTGAGAACTCCCACCCTAGCAGAAGAATCCCTTGCAGAGCTAGCTTCTTATGGCCTACAGGAACATTTCCCAAGAAAATGTTTCGATCATGACAATTTGGCAAAGAGAGCTTACGGTAGGCGCTACAGAGCAAAGGAGTCAATTGAAGATTACTGGAAAAATTGCTCCGATGACTACGAAGTCAGGCGACGGGAATATTCTAGATTGAGTGTGCAGCAAATGCGACTCTTTGAGTACCGTCGGGTCCCGGATCAGCTCACAGACTCGGGGAATTGTCTCCAAGTCCGGGAATTCGAAGCAGTGAGGCATCTCTTGCCAGGCGTCGATTGGTCTCAAGACCCAATCACGGATTTCGAAGCAGTCATGGCAGCCCCGGCGAGATACACAGATCAATGGTTACAACACCAGATCGAGAGGCTAGTCCATGAAGGGGTCCAGTTTACTTACCATCTGATGGGCAATTTCGACTCTCAGTCTTCCGAAGATGAAAGGACATCAGCTGAAAAACCAGAGAAAAGGAAGAAAACTAAGGCTTGCAGAGGGACTCGGACGTCCAAGAGAACAAGGAGGGAGAAGATTCCCATAAGAAGGCCAGAGACCACTTCATCTTCAGACCCCAGTTCGCCTGATGGTGCCATAGATTTGGATTGCATACCTGCTCCGCCTTCCCAGAGCGACATAGAGGCATTCCAAGCCAATGATCCTCCTGCTCCAGATATGCCGGACACCGAGCAAAAGGGTCCCAATCCGACTAAGCTGGGTGCCCAGATGGAGGAAGGAGAAATCCCATCCACCCAGGGGATCGAAGTGCATGAACCTACCCAGCAGAGCCGCCATGAATTACTACTCCTCCATGCAGCCAAGGACGACTCAACTGTCGAAGGGGAACAAAGAACAGACGAGATCCATGAGCTCGAGGGAACCAAGGAGCCACCATCACAGGAAGATATCAGACAATTATTCAGTGAGATAGGGGAGAACTCAGATGCAAACAAAGAGCTTCCTCCTTCTTCCACCCCTCCGATGGCGGGACAGCTGTTAATTTGTGATCAGCCAGTTGAAAGTATGGGAGCACAAGGTGCTAACTTAACCCTATCCTCAACCCAGACGGTGCCTCAAGAGTGGCTGATCGCCAGAGCTCAGCGTAGGGCCGCCACCAAGGCGCCCATCGACCTTGAAGACATCTTCTCGCGAATGGATCAAACAAAAGCAAAAGGGAAGAAGAAACCGAGAACATACTCTAAGATAACCAAGGATGGGCAAAGGAACCGCACTCTTCATATTGCTACCCCGCCCGTAAACAAGCTAGCAGATCAAATAACCCTGGCAGATTATAGCATTACGACTGTCCCCATCGGACGAGCTACAAAAGAGCAAGAAAAAGAGGAATTTAAGGACTCGGTGCAAAACATACTCAGACAGCTCGAGGAAATCACGGCTGAAAAGGACATGTATCGAGCCCGTGCTGAACAAGCCGAGGGATACATCGATAAGCTCCTACGGCCACTACACAACCCCTCTGAATCCCATATTCCCCCAATAGCATTGGCGCAGAGGACCACAACTGAATTTGAAGGAATCCGGGATACCGCAAAGGCTGTTAAGGAATGGGTGCAAGACATCAAGAAAAAAGGAGAACAGATCCTCAAAGAAGTAAAGGAAATGGCTCTCCATCGAGAGCTCACTCTCGTCAGGTTGTTAGAAGTAAAGAGAGAATCCCTCCACATGCATGAAGTAGCGGCCTCTACCCTTCCCCTCCTAAGAGCTCTTTTCTGGACACATACACAAATTCCCACACTGCCTGACATCTTGAGTCCCCATAGCATCAGTGTTCTCAAGGAATGGTATTGGACCGTCACCATGAAGAACGATGCCCAGGAAATTATTGATAAAGAAAATGACGCGTGTGAGGCGATTCTGGGGAACATGCAAGAACTAGGCAAGACCATCCTCCGATCAATGGTTTCAGGGTGGATAAATGACCTGTCCGACAGTGTAATCCGGCCGGATTGGGAGGGAAGATTGGGAGCAGATAAGGCTTCTTATTCCATTGAAGACTTAAGTTTTGCTGGTCAGTTCCATTCAGACATATTATGCTTCGAGCGTAATCGCTCCAGCTGGAAGGACGGTTTAAGGCACGTGGACCAGTATCTCGAAGGCATGCAATACAAAATTCGCCACCCTCCCATGCCCCCTTTTAATCCCCTCTTCCAATTATGCATCAAGTTTCAGGAATATGTCCGCGAGGAACGAGCAGCAGGTCGTGATTTATGGCGAGAATACCTGCATGGCGAAGACCAGTTTCTGCAAAAGGAATGTGAAACCAGAATAGAGAAAGCAGTTTCTCAAAAATGCTTTTTTCCCCCCAAGTCTTAAAAAGTGCACTTTTGTCCCAAAAGGGTGACAGTTGACTTTTGGTCAACATATTGTAAAGTTTTTTTTGTGCACCTCCCCTTTTTGGATTATTTCAAAGTTGTAATTATCCTTTGGTAGTTATTGCTCCTTTTGAGTAGTTGTAGATATTTATCTCCCTATTTATGAGTGTGGGTCCCTCTTTTTGTAAGGATGAATCTGGGCCACTTGTTTAGATTAGATCTTGGCCATTCATCCATTTTTGGAAACCTATTTAAGGGGACTGGTTTTCCTTCATTTAGGAGGAAGTTCTTGAATTGTTGCGAAAGCTCTGAAGAAATTTTGCAGGAATTAATACAATGGATTGAAATTACCTTCAAATTTCCTTGTGAGTGCATGGTCTCCTTCTTCATTTAAATTAGAAAGCTTTTAATTATGTCTGTTCATTTTACACAGCAGTTCTTACCAAGCATCTGATAGAATCTCCACAGTCCATACCATTAGAGGATAGCTGATTGCTTTTTTTCCTTTCTGCATGGTTAATCTGGGCTATTTTATGATTCAGTTCGATTATCAAAAGCACACATATCATGAATATAGAAGTTCTAATATTGTATTTGGTAATATGAAAATCTGGTTTCTCCTTTGAAGATTGCACTAAGTTTATGCAAACATTGTGTCTGAATGACTGATGATGCTTAACCTGGTTTCCTGGAGGTGTCTGTCTGCTTGGGTAAATCTGTTGTCCTAGTTAATATTTACTGTTCTCTCTCGCTACCCTTCCTTTCTTTCCTCCCAATTTTATCCTTTTTTTAGAAATCCAGTCTTGCTAAATCAGCTTCAAATAAATCAACATCACCTGAAAGAAAACCAAAAGAGGTCCCTGGGAATTCGCATATGAAATTACTAATCAAACGTAAGCCCCCTTGTGTTTCCAGCATAAACACATAAAGCCACTGAGAGATCCCGCAGTCAAGACCTGACAAAAGAAACCTTGAGGTAGTCTCCTTTGATCAAACTTAGAAAAACAGCATTAGAGACTTCCTTATCTCAAGAGAGAGTAGGATAATCAGTCGGCTATTCTATTCTGCGTTGGCCGTATGGAGTTTGCAGCAATGCGATTTCAGACACGTCAACAGAATTGGCGCTAGAAGGAGGGCCTCCGAGCAGTCTAGCTCAAAGATCATATTAGACAACTCACGCTGGAACGAATTGGGTCTTTTTCTCCTAAAAGGTTCGAAAGAGTCCAAAAATCAAGCCCAGAACGGGAGAGATTTACTGGTTTTCAGTGCTATAGACGCAAGGGTTATCGCCAACCTTCAGACCCCAGTGAGTCCAGCTCGGCGAATCAGCAGTCCGCCGTTCCAGGGAGTTCAGTTTTTACGGTTCCAGTGGTTACAAATCTAGTTCCTACTACAACACAGATAACTCAGCCACGGATGGCGCACAATCCACCTGCTCCAAATGGTGCCACATGGTTGGTAGACAACCCGTCACCGCTGATTTTCCCGGCTTACCATGATATGCCCAAGAGCCCAGACAGATTCTGTTCCGTTTTTCATCCAAATGACCCAAACAGGACAGCGGAAGAGCATATCAAAATATTTGAGGATGCGTTGCGCAATAGGCGAATTGAATACGCGGATGTTGCATGCAGGCTTTTTCCTTATTCATTGGGGGAAGACGCATTTTACTGGTTCATACATTTACCGGTATCCTCTATCGACTCTTGGGAAAAGTTGAAGGCAGCCTTTACAGGAAAATATGGCATCCCTATAACCCCCACGGAGCTGTACAGGCAATTTGTGGAAGTCAAGAGACAGGAACACGAGCCTATAAGTTCTTTCAACAATAGGTTCCATAAGGCCTTCACCCGATTACAGGATCCGTATGTGGTGAGTGACGCTTCGGCAAGGGAAATCTACTATTCAGCGCTGGATTATTTAACAGCCATGTTCGTCCGACAATCACACCCTGCGCCAACTACACTGACTGAGGCCTATGCTAAGGCCATGGAAATTAGTAAGGGGCTAGGCCAAAATATCGCCGGGCCCTTGATGCAATTAGGCCCCCCTGCTGCATCCAGCCAACTCCAGGGAATTACTCAAGCTTTGACCCACCAAACGCCCATTTTAAACCCAATCCCACAACCGGCATATCAGCCTCAGCAGCCCACCAGCCAACTGGTACTTCATCCAGGACCACCTATAGCCCAAATCCTCCCTAAGCAGCCTATCTATCTGCAAAATACCACTGTGTCATCAAGAACCCAAGAGGAGAAGGATGAGATGCGGGAACTGACTGACCAAATGAAAAGGCTGTCCTCTGAAGTTACTCATCTGCGAAATCAGAATAATCAGTTGCAAAGTAATCAGAGGAACCAACACCAGGGCCAATATCAGAATCAAGGATATCAAAGACCCGCAAGGACATGGAACACCCGTCCCAACAACGGAGGAGTGCCTACTCCGCTCGACAATCCGCCAGCATCGGAAAACAGGCCAACGGATACGGTATTTTTGGCAGAGGCAGCACTTTCTAACTGGTGCAGGTTACACAACACTAATCAGCACTCAGAGTTACAATGCGACGAATTTCAGGTTGCTGCCAGCATATTCCAACGAGAGGTGGAAAACACAATGCCTCAACCAGTGCTCCCTCCCTCTGGATTTGAAATAGTGCCGTCACCAAGGTACGACACTGCACTTGTTCTAGAAACCTACATTCCCCCATTCTTCTTCCCCAATCAGGATGAAAACGAGGTGGCTGACCCGAATCAGCCCGTCGATGTAAATGCATTTCAGCAGTACCAGCGCGCAAATCGGGGGTATTATAACAATAACAACCAAAACAGCAACAGCAGCCCCTACACCACTTCCACACCTCCCAAAGACATCCAGGTCCCTCCAGATCAGAATGCTAGTAATAACCCAAGTTATCCAAAGGCATCGCAACAGTACGCGAGCCAAGGGCAGCCCCAGAAAACCCTACCCCAGCCAAGGATGCTCATTCCGCAGAACCAGCCAATTACTGTCACAAATCCAGGCTCTAGTGATAGGTCATCCAGCAACATAGAAATTGCTAAGCTTGGCCAGTTGGTGGCAGATGAGTTCAAAAAAATGAAAGTCAACTTACCCTTTTTTGAACTAATGAAAGTCTCCGAAGTCAGGGACATGGTCTTGAATAGTCTTAAGGAACCCACACCTACTCAGTCCAAAGGGATGGACGATCACCCTGGACAAAGGATAGTACAAGGACAACCCCAGAAGATCAGTGGTGAGGTGAGAGGACCAACAACTCCCAGGGATGCGACAGTGAATTATTCTGCACCACCTGAGTTCCAAAATGATCCACCTATGGAGGCCGGCTTTGGAGCACGTGCACGGGGAAGGACTCAGGATATCTCAATCATGAACAATGATACCATACCATCAGAGCCTACAATAAGCTTGTTCACCGAAAAGCTAGAACCCCCCCCTTTTTTAGTAACTCTCCGAATCTTTGGTAAGAACTTGCACAATTGCCTCATTGACTCGGGAGCTTCAGCAAATGTTATGCCCTTGTCAGTATGCAGTACTTTAGGCTTGACCCCCACCAAGACTAGCCGAAAGGTTACCCAGTTGGACAAATCTGAAGTAACTGTAGTGGGCGAGCTAAACAACATACACATGCAACTAACAGCTGATCCACGTATTCAGATGTACATCGACATTCAAGTGGTGGACATCCCAGGGGCCTATGGCATGTTACTCAGCCGAGATTGGACCCGCGTCCTCAACGGCTGGCTGCATTCTAGTTTCACTCACATGTGGCTACCATGGAGAGGGGTAGCAAATCAGATCCGGATTGAGTCCGAACCTCGGCTCAAGCTGATGATTACGGAATATAATCAGGCTAATGAAACCCTATTCTTAGAATCAGACCTGGGCACATATAGGGCAGACGTCGGGTCGATGAACGAAGTCCTGTTGGTACAATGCTCAAACGCAGTCCAAAATTTCGGACAGATTGCGGAGAGTTATGATAAGGAGGCCCCATCGCCAGAAGAAGGGGAGTTATTTAGCAGCCTCAGGGAATTCTTCTGTAAATGTGAAAGACCAGCGTCCCAGCTTAACTATCAAGATTCTATTGCAAATCTGCTCCTAACCGATTGGTGCAGAGTTCACAATGCTGCCCATTCAGAAACAACTTGTTCACTATGCAGGGCAGCGTTGAGTCAGGCATGCAAGAGGCATTCAGAGGTGCTACAAACTCATACTCTCAGACCGGAGGCCACCACACCCCCTGAGCGGCAAAAGTATGGAATTACAGGTTCGGCAACCGCGACCAGCAAGGTTACCAGCCCAAATCAGACTTGGACCTTAAGGTTCGATGGCTCTAAATCCAAGAGAGGGGCTGGAGCAGGGGTAGAACTGATAAGCCCCACTGGTGAAACCTATTTAGCTTCCTACAGACTACAGTTTCACTGCACCAACAATATAGCAGAATATGAGTCTTTAATTCACGGTTTGCTATTAGCCACTAAAAAGGGAGCCCAGATCCTGCATTGTTTCGGAGATTCCGAAGTAGTAGTCAGGCAAGTTCGAAGGCAATACACTTGCCACGACAAGAAACTCAGCCTTTACCGTAATCGTGTGTGGGACATAATGGAAAGCTTCGATGCTCTTAACATCAAGACCATATTCAGGTCACAAAACCAGGTCGCTGATTCGTTGGCCCAGGCCGCAAGCACGCTTGAGCCACTATCAATGCAAAGTTTGAAGAAATTTACAGTAGAGTTAGCCTCAGTTCCATCAGTCCCAGACAACATTACCAATTTTCAGGTGTTTAATGATGACAAACACATCATCGACTTCATTACAAGCTCAGATGTATTTGCAACTCAGATCATAGATGAGGAAGAACCCCAAGAAGCCGAGATTGACATAGAGGGGGTCTTAAATCTCAGAACAAATACGATTCCCAAAGGTATGGTGCAGTTAGAACGAATTTTCGACTGGGACCAGCTTAAGTCTCGCAAAGAGGGCACTGCAGAAGGAGGCGCCTGTGATAAAATCAACATCGGCACGCAAGGAAATCAAAAGAACGTGCTGATTGGCAAAGTGTGTACGCCCCAAGAAAGAGACGGAATCCTCAAAAATATGAGGGAATTCCCAGATATCATCGCTTGGGGGTATGAGGATCTCAAAACCTATGATACATCTGTAATAACTCATACCATACCCCTCAAGCCAGATTCAAAACCTTTCAGGCAAAGACAGCGTCCAGTGAATGCCCTCCTCGAACCATTAATATATCAAGAGGTAAAGAAGTTGCTGACTGCTCGCATCGTCTTTCCAGTACGACATTCTACCTGGGTCGCTAATCTAGTCCCAGTAAGAAAGAAGAGCGGGGAAATCAGACTGTGTGTCGATTTCCGTAATCTAAACAGAGCATCAGAAAAGGATAACTACCCGCTGCCCTCCCTTGATGAAGTCCTGCAAACAGTCAACGGAGCCCAGATGATGTCCTTCTTGGACGGTTACTCTGGGTACAACCAAGTAATGGTCGAATACGAGGACCGACTTAAGACTGCGTTTACCACTAAGTGGGGGATATTTGCTTATCGGAGAATGCCCTTTGGTTTGATCAACGCAGGGGCTACATTTCAACGCGCCATGGACATTGCATTCAAAGACCTTGTAGGTCGCTGCATCATTGTCTATATGGACGACTTGACCGTTTTCTCCAAACAAAGGGCAGATCATGTGAATGATTTGCGAAAGGTTTTCCAACGCTGTCGTCGATTCGGGATATCCTTAAACCCAAGGAAATGTATGTTCGGAGTGACCGAAGGTAAGCTCCTCGGCCATGTTATCTCAGAAAAGGGCATAGCAATTGACCCTGATAGGATCAAGGCCATACTGCAAATCAACCTCCCTGCAAGTAAAAAGGAACTTAAGTCATATTTCGGAAAGATAAATTTTGTTCGGAAATTCATAACTGGGTTTGCTGAAATAGTTCGCCCTCTCAACGATATGTTGAAAAAGGACGCCAAGATAGAATGGACCCCAATAACCAAAAGGGCGTTCGAAGAGATCAAGCAAGCAATCGTCCAAGCGCCGGTTCTGGTAAGCCCTGACTACCTAAGGCCCTTTTACATTTATTCCTTCGCCTCCGAGCACACCTGTGCAGCAATCTTAACTCAGCGAAGGGAGGAAAAGGGTGAGCACCCGATAGCATTCATGAGTACTCCGTTGAAGGAGGCTGAACTAAGATACCCAAACATTGAAAAGCAGGCCTATGCGCTAGTCAAAGCCATCAGGAAGTTCCGGCACTATATACTTAGGAGTAAGATATATGCCATAGTACCAGATGTCGCAGTGAAGACATTATTGATGCAAAATGAGCTAGGCGAAAGGAGAGGCAAATGGGTGACCATCATCCAGGAATATGACGTTGAAATCCAGCCTATGAAGCTAGTGCGAGGTCAGGCCTTGACACAAACCCTCGCGTCTGAATGCTCAGGAATTGTACATCAACAGTATTTGATTGAACAGGTCTCCCCAGACAGGTGGTACGATGACATAATTTTCTACCTTCTTAATCAGAGATGCCCAGCACACCTCAACCCAGTGCAGAAAAGGGCACTAAGGATGAAGAGTAGCCGTTTCATGCTGCAAGGTGCCGTCTTATACCGTAGGAATCATGAGGGCATTTACCTGAGGTGCGTAAATGAGGATGAAGCACGCCAGATTATAGAGCAGTTCCATACCAAGTTCGGAACCGGCCACGGATCAGGCCTAGCAACGGCTCACCAAATCCTCAGGGCAGGCTATTATTGGCCTTCCTTATTTCGTGACACCCACGAACATGTAAAGAAATGTCATGTGTGCCAAGTATCCGCAGCAAGGGAGCGCACCCCAGCTATGCCACTCCAACCAGTCATAGAGGTAAGACCATTTGGCCAATGGGCGCTCGACTTCATAGGTACAATCAACCCACCCTCCTCTGCGCAACACAGGTACATTCTAACCGCTTCTGATTATTGTACAAGGTGGTCTGAAGCTCAATCATTGAAACAATGCAATGCTGATGCTGTTATTAAATTTTTAGAGGAGAATATTATTACACGTTTTGGCTGTCCTCATGCTCTAGTCTGTGATAATGGTTCTGCTTTCACGTCATTAAAATTTTCAAATTGGGCCTTCAATTACGGGATCACTTTAAAATTTTCATCTAATTACTATCCCCAAGGTAATGGTTTGGCGGAATCCACAAACAAAAACCTCCTGAGTGTGATTAAAAGACTCTTAGACAAGAACCCGAGAGATTGGCATACCCAACTCCGATTTGCCCTTTGGGCAGACCGTACCCGATGCAAGGCTGCCATTGGAACTTCTCCATACCACTTAGTATATGGTCTTGACCCCATCTTCCCGATACAATTGAGAATACCAACTTTGCAGTTCATGAGCAAATACCTAGGAATCGATAACGCTGCGGAAGCCAGGTTATCCCAGCTGTTATACTTAGATGAAAAAAGAGACGACGCTATAAATAATTTTGCCAAACACCAAGAAGTAGTCAAGCGTTGGTTCGACAGACGGGCAAAAGTAAAGGCCTTTCGCATTTCCGATCTTGTTCTTTGTTGGGACAAAGCTCATGAAAGAAAGGGAGAGCACGACAAATTTGATAATCTGTGGCTCGGTCCTTTTCAAATTTCAGAAATTTTGGGAGAAAATGCATTCCGACTCAGGACCCTAACAGGCGAGGACGTTCCCTTGCCCGTGAATGGTCAATTCCTCAAGCATTATTTCCAGCCATAGGCTTCCCCAAGCTTTTTTCATTGTGAATAGCGGCTCCGTTTTCCTTCCTTGTCTTAGCTTAGTTTCCTGTTTTCCTGCTCCGTTTTAGGACCCCTGTCATTTTCCTGAAGGAGGCCTTCGCCATGTACAAACGCTGGTGCGACGCCAGATTACTGTTACCATCTGTTTTTGGAATCCAAGCTCGGGGAGACTTTTGATTAATGGAGCACCCCATGATCCGTCCGGTTAGATCTAGACGACCTTTCTCTACAAAATCTTGTCCTAGTCAAAACCTATCCACAATATCGCGATTACTGCACAGATACACATAAAAAAAAAAAAAAAAAACTGCATACAATCAGTTGCTAATCAAAGGGACGCTATATCGATGAAAGGTCTGCGGCTACGCTTCAGCGACCACTGTTATGCTCAATCCCGCGTAGGCTTCATTGCCTACTATTCCCAAAAAAAAAAAAAAAAAAACAAAAGAAAAAAACTGATCAAGCGCTCTGAAATCAAGCGTTAAGCGTAAAATTGGCAAAAGGGAATGCAGGCATCTCTGCCGGTATAAAAAGAAAAAGGGGTAAAACCTTCTTGCCGGAAACAGAGCAATCTCTGTGAGCTAACAGGCGATAACTCCGCCGGGGCTATGGACGCTTGCTGGCAGCGGGGCTCTATCCAGGTTGCTTTTGGAGTATTAGCCCGTTGGACATCTCGACGCAGTGAAACATTGATGCCACAACTTTTTCTAGGCCGGAATGAACCCCATTTGCACACACTAGTTGATCCGACCTGCGTGTGATTTGATTTGACTATTCACATTATCTTATTTTGAAAGATTCTTCTCCTTCTCTCCTCTCGGTCGTGGTGGTTAACCAGAGATTCTAGGTTCGATCCGAACTTGCGTTCCCGAAATGACTGGGAGCATTTCTCCAGCAGAGTCGCCATTTGTTGTGCGTTGCACACGCCCCCTGTCGCCGACAGGGTCCCCCTTTCCAGTTTTGAGTTTTTTGATCGTCATCCCGAGAATTGAATCAGAGTTTCTCGTATCTCCTCGAGCGAGTTCGTGATCAGCCCGTAAGCTGATCAACGTTGGAGTAATGAACCAATGAGCCCTTTTGACTGATCTGGCTTTCGGGCGTAAATACCGAGAGTTTGTTCCAAAATTTCAAAACTTAACATAATGCATCTCCTTTTCGGACCCCAGGTCCGAACTTGGCGAAAGTCAAGTTAAGGTAAAAAAACGTTATGCGCTCCTCTTTTTGGATTTAAGTGTCCGAAAGTGAAAATTCAAAATTTAAAAGCGTAAGGTGGAATTCCATTTTCGGACCCCAGGTCCGAAATGTCCAAAATCAAGTTAAAACGTAACGCTGCGCATCCATTTTCGGACCCCAGGTCCGAAATATCCAAAATCAAGTTAAAACGTAACGCTGCGCATCCATTTCGGACCTTAGGTCCGAACTTCAACAAAGTGAAGTTTTAAAACATTGTGCAAACATCGCATTTCGGACCCTAAATGACAAAGTTAAAGTTTTTTTAAAAAAGCTACATAAACACCGTTTTCGGACCCTAAGCTCTGAAAAGGGCGAAATAAGTTTTAAAAAGCAAAAACGCACACCATACATACTTCGGACCCTAAGCTCTGAAAAGGGCGAAGTAAGTTTTAAAAAGCAAAAACGCACAACAAAACGCATACTTCGGACCCCAAGCTCCGAATAAAAAGGGCGAAGCAAGGCTTTAAAAGCAACCATATTAAACACGCGCTTCGGACCCTAAGCTCCGAAAAAGGCAAAGTTGGGTTTTTTAAACATAACAAAACGCGCATTTCGGACCCCCGCGTCCGAACTTAAACCAAGGCGAAGTTAAGTTTTAAAACATAGTGCGAACGACGCGCATTTCGGACCCCCGCGTCCGAACTTCAACAAAGGCAAATAAAGTTTTAAAAACATAGCGCAGCATCCATTTCGGACCCCCGCGTCCGAGCTCCAACAAGGCGAAGTTAAGTAAAAACATAGTGCAAACAACGTTTTCGGACCCTAAGCGTCCGAAATTCCAAGATGAACGTTTAAAAGCAAAACATAGTGCGATTATCGTCTCCAGACCCTAAGCCTCGAGCGCTGGCAAAGGCGAGGAAATTAACCCTGTGAGATCGCATTTCGGACCCCAGGTCCGAACCTCGGCGGGGATGGAAGCTGAAGGCGACACAATCATTTTCGAACCTTAGGTCCGAACACAAAACGAAGGCAAAGTTAAAAGCCAATGCGATCATCTCTCCCGACTTAAGCTCCAAGCTTTAATGCAGAAAGCGAAGTCCAAAAGCAAGCGAAACTTTAACGCAAAAGGCACAGTTTGTAACGCGGAGGCCAGGGCGAGCACACCCGCGAAGGTTAGATTCGAAAACCTCCAATTCGAAATTCGAAAGGAACTCTTAAATCCGAAAGCAAGGAGGTAAGACACCGCATCATCCTCCCATCAACCATTTAAAATTCAGGTTGTTAGACACAGAACCATGTGAAATTAATAAATCCTCTTTCATCTTCCAAACTGCGAAAATTTAAACAGGAAGGATAACCGTTGGGATTCAAATTTTGCAGGGTCATCCGCTCGCCCCGCACGACAAGGTCGGGTAATCACCCATCATTCGCTCCAATCAGGTAAGTACGCCTTATCGCGTACGGTCATTTAAAATGTGTGAATCAAATAGGCAAAATACGCAAAATTTGAAATGCTTAGAGTCTGCATCTCCGTCATTCGAACATCCAAAATTTAGGATTCATACCCGAGGTTTGACCGGAAACTGCATCTCTTTTCAAAATTCTCATGTTTTGCCTTTGTTAAAATTAATCAAAAAAAAAAAAAAATTCGAGAGTAAGAATGCTTAGTCATGAATCTTCAGGAATATGATGTTGTAGAAGTTAATTAGATTGTTAGCCCAGAGTGATATTTAAACTAATCTCGGTCTGTTGAAACACTTCTGTTATTATCTAACCCGCATCGTCATTCTCGAGTCACCTTGTAATCCGTGTCTGGCTGTGCAGGATAAATGCCTAAATCAGCGGCAGAATCATCAAAAACACCCGCTGCAGCAGAAACCTCACGAGCATCCAAATCAGACATCCCACGGAAAGTTGAAAGAATGAAGTATCAGTATCAGAGGGGAGGGTTAAGAGAGTCAAAGGTCCAGAGTATCTGGGACAACATTGGTGACACCGACCTTGGCCACATTGATATTCAGGATTTCAGGGATCGGGTCTTCTCACCCAATGCATATGGCAGGCCTAGGCAAATGCTGGAAAGTGGCATCGCCCAAGCAGCAGGTTTTCCTCCAGCAATCCAGAACTATGAGTTAGTAGTGGAAGCTGCTCGGCATTACGAGCCAAAGTCCAGATTAGTGCTTCTGGAAGATATCACTATTGCCGACTTCTCCCCTGAGGCTATCGGCGATGCATTTGATATCCCCTTTCCAAATAATCCCATAGCTACAACAATGGACGAGGCACAGGGGGCGTATGATATGAACCCAGCTCGATGCAGGGCACTAATTAACGAAGAATGGTTCAAAGAAAAAAGGGCTTCAAGCACCAGGATTGTGAAAAAGACCCCCAGAAGTGACTTTCATAATGAACATGGCGATATGGTCACCTTACTTAGCCGAGTCATGGGACTCCCTAAGTCCAACTACTTTGAAGAATGGATGTTCTATTTTACAGAACAGGTCTTTGCCGGAAAGTCTAAGTTTGACTGGGCTCAGATCATAAGTGATAACATCCATGCTCAGCTGATTGAGCTTGAGACAAAGAAGTATTTCACCATGACCTCCTATTTGGTCTATATGTTCGCAAAGAACCAGCCACTGCCAGGATTAATAATGAAAGGTGAGATCGGGAATGGGCCTGGTCAGGTAAAGGTTTATGATTGCTACCCGCAGCTGCACTACCAGGATATAGCTCAAAGGGAAAAGAGCAGCCCGACTTACGCAGTTGGACAGTACGAACGTGTCAACGACGCCTTCACAATGCGCCTAGTCAGGCTAATGCAGGGAGGGTTACACATAAGGCTCTCGGAGCAAGCTACCATTTTAGTGCAGAGGTATGGGGCCTGGTTTATTCAGTTCCCAAGATTCTCCTACATCCGAATTGCTGGCTTCGAAGGTGCCCCCCTTCGACTTCCGCGGTACCCAACCGATAAAGTAGTCCTCATGGAAGTGGCAAGGCAATCACGCCCTGCCGGCGTATTATTACGAGAAAGCAAGCAGGCTGGATTCGCATTTCCAATGATCATAGGCAACCATGATGTCCAATTGAGAACTCCCACCCTAGCAGAAGAATCCCTTGCAGAGCTAGCTTCTTATGGCCTACAGGAACATTTCCCAAGAAAATGTTTCGATCATGACAATTTGGCAAAGAGAGCTTACGGTAGGCGCTACAGAGCAAAGGAGTCAATTGAAGATTACTGGAAAAATTGCTCCGATGACTACGAAGTCAGGCGACGGGAATATTCTAGATTGAGTGTGCAGCAAATGCGACTCTTTGAGTACCGTCGGGTCCCGGATCAGCTCACAGACTCGGGGAATTGTCTCCAAGTCCGGGAATTCGAAGCAGTGAGGCATCTCTTGCCAGGCGTCGATTGGTCTCAAGACCCAATCACGGATTTCGAAGCAGTCATGGCAGCCCCGGCGAGATACACAGATCAATGGTTACAGCACCAGATCGAGAGGCTAGTCCATGAAGGGGTCCAGTTTACTTACCATCTGATGGGCAATTTCGACTCTCAGTCTTCCGAAGATGAAAGGACATCAGCTGAAAAACCAGAGAAAAGGAAGAAAACTAAGGCTTGCAGAGGGACTCGGACGTCCAAGAGAACAAGGAGGGAGAAGATTCCCATAAGAAGGCCAGAGACCACTTCATCTTCAGACCCCAGTTCGCCTGATGGTGCCATAGATTTGGATTGCATACCTGCTCCGCCTTCCCAGAGCGACATAGAGGCATTCCAAGCCAATGATCCTCCTGCTCCAGATATGCCGGACACCGAGCAAAAGGGTCCCAATCCGACTAAGCTGGGTGCCCAGATGGAGGAAGGAGAAATCCCATCCACCCAGGGGATCGAAGTGCATGAACCTACCCAGCAGAGCCGCCATGAATTACTACTCCTCCATGCAGCCAAGGACGACTCAACTGTCGAAGGGGAACAAAGAACAGACGAGATCCATGAGCTCGAGGGAACCAAGGAGCCACCATCACAGGAAGATATCAGACAATTATTCAGTGAGATAGGGGAGAACTCAGATGCAAACAAAGAGCTTCCTCCTTCTTCCACCCCTCCGATGGCGGGACAGCTGTTAATTTGTGATCAGCCAGTTGAAAGTATGGGAGCACAAGGTGCTAACTTAACCCTATCCTCAACCCAGACGGTGCCTCAAGAGTGGCTGATCGCCAGAGCTCAGCGTAGGGCCGCCACCAAGGCGCCCATCGACCTTGAAGACATCTTCTCGCGAATGGATCAAACAAAAGCAAAAGGGAAGAAGAAACCGAGAACATACTCTAAGATAACCAAGGATGGGCAAAGGAACCGCACTCTTCATATTGCTACCCCGCCCGTAAACAAGCTAGCAGATCAAATAACCCTGGCAGATTATAGCATTACGACTGTCCCCATCGGACGAGCTACAAAAGAGCAAGAAAAAGAGGAATTTAAGGACTCGGTGCAAAACATACTCAGACAGCTCGAGGAAATCACGGCTGAAAAGGACATGTATCGAGCCCGTGCTGAACAAGCCGAGGGATACATCGATAAGCTCCTACGGCCACTACACAACCCCTCTGAATCCCATATTCCCCCAATGGCATTGGCGCAGAGGACCACAACTGAATTTGAAGGAATCCGGGATACCGCAAAGGCTGTTAAGGAATGGGTGCAAGACATCAAGAAAAAAGGAGAACAGATCCTCAAAGAAGTAAAGGAAATGGCTCTCCATCGAGAGCTCACTCTCGTCAGGTTGTTAGAAGTAAAGAGAGAATCCCTCCACATGCATGAAGTAGCGGCCTCTACCCTTCCCCTCCTAAGAGCTCTTTTCTGGACACATACACAAATTCCCACACTGCCTGACATCTTGAGTCCCCATAGCATCAGTGTTCTCAAGGAATGGTATTGGACCGTCACCATGAAGAACGATGCCCAGGAAATTATTGATAAAGAAAATGACGCGTGTGAGGCGATTCTGGGGAACATGCAAGAACTAGGCAAGACCATCCTCCGATCAATGGTTTCAGGGTGGATAAATGACCTGTCCGACAGTGTAATCCGGCCGGATTGGGAGGGAAGATTGGGAGCAGATAAGGCTTCTTATTCCATTGAAGACTTAAGTTTTGCTGGTCAGTTCCATTCAGACATATTATGCTTCGAGCGTAATCGCTCCAGCTGGAAGGACGGTTTAAGGCACGTGGACCAGTATCTCGAAGGCATGCAATACAAAATTCGCCACCCTCCCATGCCCCCTTTTAATCCCCTCTTCCAATTATGCATCAAGTTTCAGGAATATGTCCGCGAGGAACGAGCAGCAGGTCGTGATTTATGGCGAGAATACCTGCATGGCGAAGACCAGTTTCTGCAAAAGGAATGTGAAACCAGAATAGAGAAAGCAGTTTCTCAAAAATGCTTTTTTCCCCCCAAGTCTTAAAAAGTGCACTTTTGTCCCAAAAGGGTGACAGTTGACTTTTGGTCAACATATTGTAAAGTTTTTTTTGTGCACCTCCCCTTTTTGGATTATTTCAAAGTTGTAATTATCCTTTGGTAGTTATTGCTCCTTTTGAGTAGTTGTAGATATTTATCTCCCTATTTATGAGTGTGGGTCCCTCTTTTTGTAAGGATGAATCTGGGCCACTTGTTTAGATTAGATCTTGGCCATTCATCCATTTTTGGAAACCTATTTAAGGGGACTGGTTTTCCTTCATTTAGGAGGAAGTTCTTGAATTGTTGCGAAAGCTCTGAAGAAATTTTGCAGGAATTAATACAATGGATTGAAATTACCTTCAAATTTCCTTGTGAGTGCATGGTCTCCTTCTTCATTTAAATTAGAAAGCTTTTAATTATGTCTGTTCATTTTACACAGCAGTTCTTACCAAGCATCTGATAGAATCTCCACAGTCCATACCATTAGAGGATAGCTGATTGCTTTTTTTCCTTTCTGCATGGTTAATCTGGGCTATTTTATGATTCAGTTCGATTATCAAAAGCACACATATCATGAATATAGAAGTTCTAATATTGTATTTGGTAATATGAAAATCTGGTTTCTCCTTTGAAGATTGCACTAAGTTTATGCAAACATTGTGTCTGAATGACTGATGATGCTTAACCTGGTTTCCTGGAGGTGTCTGTCTGCTTGGGTAAATCTGTTGTCCTAGTTAATATTTACTGTTCTCTCTCGCTACCCTTCCTTTCTTTCCTCCCAATTTTATCCTTTTTTTAGAAATCCAGTCTTGCTAAATCAGCTTCAAATAAATCAACATCACCTGAAAGAAAACCAAAAGAGGTCCCTGGGAATTCGCATATGAAATTACTAATCAAACGTAAGCCCCCTTGTGTTTCCAGCATAAACACATAAAGCCACTGAGAGATCCCGCAGTCAAGACCTGACAAAAGAAACCTTGAGGTAGTCTCCTTTGATCAAACTTAGAAAAACAGCATTAGAGACTTCCTTATCTCAAGAGAGAGTAGGATAATCAGTCGGCTATTCTATTCTGCGTTGGCCGTATGGAGTTTGCAGCAATGCGATTTCAGACACGTCAACACATATATACTTTCAAGATGTTTGATAGTGGTTTCAGACCTCCAGGAGTTATATTGCAAAATCTAGTTTTTGGAGGTTTTTCCAGTTTCCAGACTTAGTCAAATTTCAGGATCACGACATTCCAGACTTAACCAAATTTCAGGACATTCCAGACTTCATCACTCACCAACTTGACCTAACTCAAGCAGAACCTGCTATCTAGGTGATCCCCTTGGCGACACTCAAAATGCAAAGGCCAACTAACAAAACCCTAAAAGACCTAGAAAACAAACCCCAGAAAGCAAAAAAGCAGGGGTCCCCATTTGCAATGGGGCGATGTGTGAAAACGTCACAACAGGATCTTGGTCCAGTTCTCAATGGGTTTGGCCAAGGCCCTACCCACAGCCTATGGGTTTGGCCCAGACAAACCCAAGTCAAATTTCACCTCCAGATGTGTCCAACCAGCAAATTTGGTTGTTTTTAAAATTTTTTAATAACTTTTTAATGTAAGGTATCCATCTGCAGCAGTGGTAAATGTTGTCAAAACCATAGCATCAAGGAATAATCACCAAGTTGCTATGCTAGAAACAAAATAGAAAGTCTAATATAAATCATAAACCCTTGCATATTCAATTCTCAATCTCTAATATTATCAAATTTATAGCCATACATGAATCATGTTTATCATCATTAAGGACAGTGGATTGTGCCTACAAGAGTATCAAATGACTGCCTTCAGCACTCTATCAAGTGTATAGGGGCAGTGATCTGTAGATAATAGTGAGCAAGGGTTAGAACCGTGTTAAAATCTTAGCGCCAGTTCATTATTTCAAGGATACCTTAAGCCTTATCCAAATTTTTGACACACTTCAAGGTCCTATAAACTCAAAAAGAAGTAATCTTAACATTCCTAAAGACCTTGTGATGCAGCACCAAACTAAGACAGTGTACAGATAAGCAAACATGAGAATCATAGTAAACTTCAAATGATAGTGGTATCAAAAGAGAAATCATAGTGTTCTAAGAGGAGCCATGGATATGAGAGTCATCAAGTTGTTATCTATGAAATGTCATTCATAGTTTATTGAGACCACAATCTATATAGCTTGTAATCACAAATGATTGTCATGTCAACTAAACCCAACTCAAATGACCTACAGGAAGATAGTCATTTAATATGGATGATGATGATGATATTTTTGATGACCCATATGATATTTGATCAATGATCAATGATGGCTGATTGTCGACACTTGGCATTATTATTTTTTAATTTTAAATTTTAATATATATCATGACATTCGAGTTTGGCTAATATTTGACTATTAATATGGTGGTGTATTTTGCTATGTTATTTGATTAATAATATGGTGGTGTATTTTGAACTTAATTACTGCTGCAAATACGTATATATTTATGATTTTACGTTTTTGTATGGACGAATCCAACCCCCAGAAATAATTTTGCCCAAACACAGTGATTCGAATCCACAAACCCAAACCCGAGACCGAACTGGAACTAACGACTTATTAATTAAATATAATTTGTCATTTAATTTTACTTTTTTTTTAACATTAATATTTACTATTGCATCATTTATTATTTTCCACACAACCACCAAAGTTACGGAAAAAATAATAAAATAGCCCAAAATATGAATTCTAACAACACAACCAATACCTTAAATGAATAGGATATGTCATGTCTCTGCCATGACACCAATATTCACACCATCACTAAGTAACTTAAGGAACACCTACAAAAAGAACATTGTCTTATTTTAAGACTTCACAATTTTCTGCATTCTCAATTGGACCAAGAAAAAATGAGGAAAGGTGTCAACTCTATCCTATGGGATGTTAGCCATCTAACAAGCACCAATGCTTAGAACGATTTACACACAGAAATCTCATTATTACTAAACGCATCGATAACGATTTATTAAAGATAGACAAATTTAGGGAAAAATTCAATTAGGGCAGCGATCTCATAATGACTCTAACTAATTTATACACCGATTAGTGCCCAGTTTAATATATTGATATAATACTAGTAAGGTGCGTTTTCACATAAGGCTCCAGCGGTCATGAGAAGGCAAAGGGCAAGATATGAAGGGGCATGTCTAGCATAGAAGGCTGTGACTTTATGAACGAATAGGATTCATCACCCACAATTGAGGGAAGGACATTACATGATAGATTGGTTAATTTGCTAAATGTCTTCATTTGATAAATATAGATATTCCAATTGCCTTCAGTATATGCATAATTAGCAATATAGTAGGCATGTGTAATGACGATAAGATTCATTTAAGACCTACCACCATTAAACCATCTCATTATGCAAGGGGTATAGGGTACATACAAGGAAGCCAAGTAGCATAAGGTCCATTCAAGTAGTGGTGACCCGAGAGGGACCGGGAGGCTGAGTGACAAGTGTCATTCCATGCTCTCGGGCTTGATGGACAAGCTCAAGGCGCCTTGTATCAACCCCTAGGGTACTTCATGATGCGGGTAGGTTATTGGGTTAGATCTTAAGAGAATCCTATTCACATATTATATTAAGTATAGTGGTGTTTAGGATTCTTTCAATAACATCGTGGAATTTACATATACTTGCTCATCTATTATGATAATGATTAAAATTCTCTTGAAACAATGATAAAATATATGTTAATTTATCTATTGAAAACTAACCAGGTTGCAGGCTCTAAATCAAGGCATTAATCTAGGCCTCATTTGAAGAATTCTAGGGCAAATTAAGCTAAATCCTAATAGGGGACATTACAAATGCTATTAGAGCTTTGATCTTGCCACCCTACAGGGTAAAGATGAATCAATGAATCATTCTAGTCAATGAGAAGGAATTTAACAATGCGTGCATTCATGTGTATGCTTCATGTTTGCATATATCCAATTGTATGCTTTGTGTTTTTATATGTATACTCTGTGTTTGGTTCACACCTAATGTATTTCCAATGATAAACTCGGTTTAAAATAATAGTTCAAACTTCATAGTCTATAATGATCACATGAAATGAAAGTGTTATATGATTTTTAAAGTGACAATCATGCCACATTTATAATAGATACTGACATACTTTATAAAATCAATTGTATTTGGTCCCTTATATTGCAAAGTGACAAGGAAGAGAGCCAAATGATTCATGACATGACAATATCCTTCCCTATTGAAGAAGACAGTGATCTCTAGGTTGAATAGGGAGTATATAAAGTAATGAAAAGAGAGTGAAGTGTGATGTCCCAATCCAAATCCTAATTTCTAGAACAAACAAAGCTCCATCAAGTATTGTTGATATTGAGAAAGCTCCTTGTATTATCTTTATATGTGATTATAAGTCTGTAAAACTTAAGCGATGGGTCAACCTTACATCATGATTCATTGGAGACAAAGGCAAGACAACTCTATTGGCAAAGTGTATATTGAAATATAAATTAAAGATATAAAATTATTTGGTTGAGTTAGACTTGTTTGAGCCTTCTATGTAAGAGAGGCTGCATGAAAAAAGAATACAACGATTTAGTAACAGTTTGAAGATACATATTGACCGAGAGTATTGAAGAAACATAGGTCGAATTTCCTTTCATATAATATACAATATTCACAAACAATGTGTTGATGTGTGTTTTATGCACATGCAAGCATCAAAATAAAATACAAAAGTACTTTACCCTATCTTGAACAAAATCACCTCAGATGCTAAGGATAAGATCAACTAAAATGATTCCAAGGTTTCTACAGTCAGGTTTTGACGAGTGGGTAACTCAATGGTCGATGTGAATTATTGTTTTCAATTGGGGACTTACACAATTGTTCGAATCAACTTTGTTTATCATGAATGTGGAATGAGTGTGTTGATAACTTAGGATTTCGCAATGTAGTTCTTAACTTGATTTTGACAAGACTTCTAAAAGAATGGCAAAAAGGGAATAGGGTTCAAGAAATATATTCTAAGCCTAGGAATGTGGGAAATGATGAAGAAATTTCACCATCAAGTCGAACAGATTTTGACACGAGCTTAGTGCAATCATCTAAGGTGTATTTCATAGATTTTCAAATCACTACCATCAAACATTGAGACCATCCAGGTTGATGCATAACAATGGACGTATAATAATAAAGTTAAGCTTGCATAAATTTCCAGTTGACCACGCATCGCGCACTACAATCAGCAAGAGGCTAGTGGTATGGATTAATAGATTCCTCACAAATATACTCAACAATTCTTTCATTCAATCTAACAAACATTGAAAGCAAACTCTAATCTAACTTGGAGGAATTGAGAACCTTGAATGCAAAACAACACTTAAACAAAATCACCATCAAGTCAAACAATGATTTATATTCAAATCTGCAGCATCTACCAACAATTCTCAAAAATCTCGCCCAAACAAATGAGAGGCAATGAGGTATATAGAGTCTCATACAAAATGGATGTCCAAGATTAAACTAAAGTCAAGGGCCAAGATCATGCCAACAAAACCCTAGAGTTGCCTTAATTAGGGTTTACATCAAAAATGGTGCCACCAACATATGGCCCAATAAAAAGATACCTAGTCATCAAATAAGGAATCTTCTAGAAGATTTTGTCTTGCATCTCTTTCCCTCACAGCATAATCCAAGAATCTAGCTAATATAGAATCTAACTCCTACATGGAAATGTTGGGTAAGGTATCATGTTGTAAATCAATCACGTCCAAAGCATCCGAGCAAGCATCCAAAGTGTTCTCCCAATCTGGCATGAGCTTATGTGAATTATGAACATGAATCAACAAAGACTGACTCTTCTTCAAAGAGTCTAACTGATTGAAGTACATGAACTTCATCTTGTCTCTTAATTCTGCTAAGTGTAACCCATTGGCTTCACTGACATCAACTCCCAATAATTCCTAAATTGAGGCAAGGATCTTCAACTGAATATCATGAATTGATCCTTCCATCTCTGTACAACTCTTTTGTGCGCTCTCATAAGTTGATTTCTTCATGGCTAATGAACAATAGCAGCCATGGAAATCATATCTATCTCCATTGTGCACAATATTCTCCCTAATCAACGTGGACATGGGAATCTTCTTCAAAGCTCTGAGGCGTGGAATATTCTTCTCCTGAATGGGTCAGAATTCTTCCCAAACTCCCTCCAAATATTGTATCATGAATATAAGCCATGTTGTCCTGTCAAAAGCCTGGACAAAATGAGTAAGGAAATTATTCACCTGTCTCTTTGTATCCTCAATCCATTTCTCCACTTTCGAGAGTGTATCTCTCGCTGCCTCATAATGTGTATGTAGTCCACAATCAACTACAATAGGGGAAAAAAGGGGTGGGATTCTCATGCCTTATCCCTGCAATGTACTCTATAAGTCTAATATTCTCTGCTTTGTACTTCTCTCTTTTCTCTATCTCACAATCCAATCTCGCACTGATTGCCTTGAGGGAATCACCAACCTCCTGAAATTCCTGCTCCTTTGTAGTACAGCCAAGGGCAACTGAAGCAATCTGGAAATCCATGGGAGTAGCAATGTTCGTCTTCACATCTCCAATAGGAAAAACCACCTATGCAATACACATTCCTGTCTCATCTCTAGCTATATGTGACAAAAACTCAGCTTTCTTAGGTTCTTTCTCCTTGTTGCTCCTAGCTAAGTAGTCATCAATATCATCAATAGGTTGTGCCGCTACCATCTTCTTACTTTTCTCCACACTCTTCATCAGCCAATCAAGAATCGTGGCCATCTCCATACCATCATCGAGACACATCTCTCGATCAAGCTCTCTTAATGCCGAGATAACATCATCATCATTGTCAGGATTATCCCTGGTCAAATCATATACATTCTTCCCCAAACTAACCTCCAAAAGGACAGTAGGAGATCCCGACTGATCATCATCCTCATTAGGTGAAGCAGATGTAGTTGTGGCATGTAAATCCTGAACATTCTCTAGTAATATCACTATGTTGGAACATTGATCAACCTCTCTATTTTGTTTTGGCACTTCGACTTCCTTGATTGATGAGACACTGAGGGGTGGTGAAGGAATGATAGTCTTTTGCTTCTTCTTCTTGACCTCCTCAATCTTCTTCCCTCTAGCCTTGACTTCTCCTGGTGTGTTCTTCCTTCGTTTAGGAGCTTGACTTTCCTCATCCGCATGAATCCTTATGTCGCTAATAGTTCTTTGATCATCTTCGGAAGCAGATTCCTCTTGTTTCATCTTTTCATAAGTGAAAGTAACACCCATGTCAACTACCTTGTTCGTCTGATTATCTACCCCATCCTCAGGAGAAACTCAAGACCTCTCATCAACACATTCAAATCTATCTCTTCTAGTTCTGACCAATTAGGCAATAGAATCGCCTTCTTCATTTCATTCTCATATAGTGGATGCGTATGATCCTTATCATCTAATACCTGATCAGGAATGAGGAAAAGTCCACACTTCCTCATGAAATCCACGAACATTCTGGACCACATTCTTCTTTTCATTGCTTGCTCGTCCATCAAGTTGGCCCAATAATCCTCTATGTCTACCTTGTGGATGAACTTATCTCACCTGATCCTTCCAACTTTCTTATCCGTATCAAATCTTTCTCTTTTCTTGTATGTTGCAAATCGATAGAATGCAAGTTCCTCAACTGTTGGGCTAGCTGTTGCGGCAAATTGGCAAACCTCCAATGTCTTCCCTACTGAAATAGGAAATGTCATCCCCGTTCTATGTTTTTCTTTCTGGATAGAATCATATTCCAGAAGTTGTCTCACCACTTCCAACAGGATCATTTTGTCAGTAGGATACCGAAGAAGCCTATAAGGTTCGGGTTGAAATCCATGAATCCTTAGGTATGTGAAAGTGGGAAACTGTATGTATCACGATCCATATTTTTCTATCAGCTTTGTTGCCTCCTTGGTAAACCTCTTGTGGATTCTACCTTGCAACATTAACGTTATGTACATAGTGAATGCATCATTCGCTCTCTTATAATCTTCAATTCAATACATGTTCAGTTGTGGATAACACTCATAACTTTTCAATTGTCCTTGTCCATTCCCGATTTCACCTCTGCATATCAATCCTTTAAATCATGCAAGCAGGTACACCAAATAGGAAGTCATGGCGAGTGACCTAGATCTCTCCACATTCCTCAGCTGAAAATCCAGATTGTCACTTATGATTTTAGACCAATTGACCAATGTTTCTTTCAGACAATCCTAGATGAAATAGAACATCCATCCATCATATACTACACCCTGCGGCATCCCCATCACTTGGTTAAGAAGGAATACTAAATCACTAAATTCATCTTTGAAATCTGTGCACATGAGTGTCTTGGGAGCCTTGGAATGATGAGTCCTAGGATTGATCATCCACTCCTTGTTTACTACGGTCTTACACGCATCCATCTTCTTCTTATATCTTTCTTCATATTCATCCTTAGTTCTATCTTTCATGTCTGCTCCACGTGGAATTCCAAACACCTCCGCAATCGCATCCTCAGCAAGGTAGGCAATGATGGCACCCTTAGGAGTCTTGATTGCGTGTTAGGGTTTGGCCCTAGTCGCGACCCTTTCTCTACTTTTTTCTGCAGTCTTTTGTGTGCTGCGTGATTGGGGGTTGGTTCGGTGTCCATGGGGGGAGTTTTTTGGCCGTTGTGGGTTGCTCTGCAATTTAGTCGCGGTGCTTGGTGGGTGTTGGGGTTTTTTCTGGTTTTTTTATGGGGTTTTGGTGCTGGAAGATCTATGTTCAGGTTCTTTATTTCGGGTTTTGTTCTTGGCTACTCTCTGTTCCAGTGTTTGCTTTTGTTCAAACCCTTGGCTCCGAAAGGGTTTTCTCTTGTTTTTGCCTTGCATGGCTATGCATGGAGCTCCTTCCAGAGGGAAGAGTTCGCTTTTTAAGGATGTTGTGCTCGGAGGTAACTCTACCCCGATCATGCATGAGAATCCTATCTTTGGTGGAAATAGTACCAGCTTGGGAGGAAGTTCTTCTCAAAAAGAGAGTTTTAAGCCAATAAAAGTTAATGGGTGCCTCGCAAACAGTGATAACAAACCTATTCTTGTGATCCAACCTGATTCTATGGAGGACGGCATCAATTACTTGTCTAAACATGCCTTGATCTGTAAGTTTCTGGGGATTCGAGTATCATTGCCCTTCTTGGAATCATTGGCACGACGCACATGGAGTCTTGAGGGAGAAATGGAAGTGTTGTTAGCCACTAATGGTTATTTTCTAGTGATATTTACATGCATGTCAGATAGGAACAAGGTTTTTGAAGGGAGTACCTACTTTTACAATCAAGTGGGCCTCTTCATTAAGCCATGGCATGTTGGTTTCAATCCTACATAAGAGCTACAATCGAAGGTCCCTGTTTGGGTGAGACTACCATGGTTTCCCTTGGAATTCTGGAGAGATGACATCTTCAATCTAGTTGCTGCCCAGCTTGGAAAGCCAGTGGGCCCTTCGTGACAAACTATGGAGAAAAAGGTAATCACCTATGCTCGTGTCTGCGTTGAAATTGCTCTGAATAAACCTTTATCTGATCCCATGGAAATCCAAATGGGCCCAAATTCATGGATCCAACAACTTGATTATGAAACATTACCATTCCGTTGTCGTATCTATCATGAATATGGGCACTTACAACAGATGTGTCCCAAACTCAAATCTACAAGATCTACTAAAATTGGACAAAATAGCTCACCAAACTAGGATAAAGGTAAGGCTCATGTGATGCAGGATAATGTGGGCTTCATTCAAGTTAAAGCTCGTAACAAGGGTCATGGTAAGAAGAGGACTTTTAATGATAGGCAAAACGATAAGGTTTCTAATAAGTTTGATGCTTTGGATGATTTGGATCAATTGGATGGAGCTATTGTTAATATGCCTAGCGGCCAGGATCTTGTGGGATCAAGGGAACCAGTTGAGGAAGGGAATAATGTTATCCAAATAGAGACACAAAAGGAAGGGATAGGCATGCAAATGGAGACAAAGCTCCCCTTGGGGAACTTAGGTGTACTGGATACAGGTGGAAGCTCAACTTTGAAGGATAGTCCTTGCCACACTTGCCCTATGATAACTGTGAGGAAGGATTCACTGGATGGGAGTATAAGTAAAGGGACCTGGCCTATTCTGGGAATTCATCAAAAAGCTCTTAAAAAGGGTGCTATGGAGAAGCCTCCTAAGGTGGGTAGGAAGAAAGATCAAGAAAAAGTGATGTTAGTTAGAGAAACATTAGTGGAGTTTGATACTGTGAAGACAATTGACTCTCATTTCTCCTTGAATCTAAAATGATTGTCCTTTCATGGAATGTAAGGGGGTTGAATAGCATTCCTAGACAAAAGGCTATTCGGGACTTGGTTGTCTCTAATTCTCCTGATGTTGTTTTTATTCATGAAACTAAGTAATCTATTGATAGTATGTTTCACAAGGCAAGAAACATTTGGGCTAAAGGTAATTGTCAATGCATTGGGGCTCAAGGAAGCTCAGGTGGTATGGCTTGCATGTGGGAGCCGCATAAGCTTGTTCCAATTTGGTGGATTTCTTGTAAATCCTCTCTGTAGATGCTTGCTACAAGTTGTGAATCTGGTAAGAATCTTCTCTTCACTAATGTTTATGCTCCTACTGACTTTGTTGGTAAATCTGTGCTATGGTCGCATATTAGATATATTGCCCCTCTCTATCTTGGATTTTGGCAAGGGACTTTAATGCAATCTTGAGTTTGGATGAGAAGAGAGGTGGCAATTTACGACTTGACCCTTCTGCAGATTTTCTAAGGGAAAATATTGAATTTATGAGGGTTGTGGATGTTAAACCAGACAATGGGTTGTTTACTTGGAACAACAGAAGGTGTGGAGAGGAGGCGATAGCTGAGAGATTAGATAGATTTTTTGTCTCTTGCTATTGGATGGGGGCTAATTGAGTTGACACATCTGAAATCCTAGAGTAGAAAGGTTATGATCATTGGACGATCAAGCTCTCTGCTTCTATTTTCCGTGTCTCAAAGAACCCTTCGTTCAAGTTTCATCTTATGTGGCTTCGGGATTCTCTTCTACATGATCTTATGTTGGAGTGGTGGATTGAGGGGAAACTTGCTTTTGGCACTACAATGCATTCATTTGTAAAGCAGCTGCAATACATAAAGTATAAGCTTAAGGATGAAATAGGAGTAGCTTTGGGAATATCTTTTCGACAAAAAGGGATGCTCAAGACTGGGTTGATTTTGTCACCCGTAGAATCAATGACTATGGTCTTTCAGAGGCTCTCTATAAGGAGGAGTGTGTTGTTGTGAAAGAGCTGGAGGAGTGGGAACTTCGTGAGGAGATCTATTGGAAACAAAAATCACAGGTTGCGTGGCTCCAAGAGGGTTATAGGAACACAAAAAAAATTCACAATTTTGTGCAAGATAGGAGACAAGGGAACTCTATTACTTCACTCATTTCTTCTGAGGGGGTTACTCTATATTCCCACAACGAGTAGCTCAAGAAGCCATTAGGTTTTTTTGCAGATTTATTTTCTGATGATCTTGTTCCTAATAGGGAGGAGGAAAGGCTTGTGTTGGACAACATTCCTACCATAGTGAATAATGAAATGAATGAGGATTTTCTTAAGCCTATTTCTTTAGCTGAGGTTGAAAAGGTGGTGTTTGCTATGAAGAAGGGTAAAGCTCCTTGTCCAGATGGGTTTCCTATAGAATTTTATCAAGAGTTTTGGGAAATTATTAAGCTTGATCTCTTGGAAGTGGTGCAGGAATCTTAAAAAAACTAAGTAGATGCTTAGGGCTATGAATGCCACTTTCCTCGCACTCATACCAAAAATGGAAGGAGCGGATTATTTCCATTCCTTTCGTCCAATTGCCCTATGTAATGTGAGTTATAAAATAATCACGAAGCTAATTGCGGAGAGGCTCAAATCTTGGCTTAGTAAATTGATCTCTGAGGAGCAAGGTGGGTTTGTTGCGGGTCGGCAAATCATGGACGAAATTATCACAGCTTCAGAAGCTATCCATTCTATGTAGTCTCTAAGGAGAAGGCTATGTTAATTAAGTTGGATATGGCCAAGGCATTTGACAGAGTTAAGTGGAGCTTCCTACACAAAGTGCTTGTTGCCTTTGGCTTCAGCACTGATTGGATCAATTGGGTCATGAGCTGCATCACTTCTTCTTCCTTTGCAGTTCTCATTAATGGTGAACCCACTAATTTGTTTGGTGCTTCTAGAGGCCTTCGTCAAGGCGATCCCCTGTCCCCGTATCTATTCCTTTTAATGGCGGAAGGTTTGGGAAGATTCATCAAGTCATGTGTTTGGCAAGGGTTGATTCATGGATGGAAGTGGGGTCATGGCCTTCCTCCCTGCTCTTATCTTCAATTTGTGGATGATATTGCTTTAATGGGTGTTGCTAGAATTAAAGAGGCTGCTAACTTTAGACGGGCTTTGAATATCTACTTGAAAGCTTTTGGACGAAAGATCAATAAGGAAAAATCTCTCATCTTCTTCTTTAATATCCCTGCTCTCATTCAGGCCAGGATTGCCAAGATTTTGAGTTTTCAAATTGGGGCTCTTCCTGTGGTTTATCTTGGAATTCCTCTCTCAACTAGTCGCCTGCCTAGGAGATTTTGGCAGGATATTCTAGATAAGTTTAGTCATAAGGTTAGTCATTGGACTAACCGTTGGCTTTCAACTACTGGAAGGGTTACACTTCTTAAAGTTGTGGTTCAAGCTCTCCCTATTTACAGATGTTTTGTGTTGACAACTCCGATTAATTTTATTAAAGAGTTCGAGGCACTTTCCAAGCAATTCTTGTGGACAGGTAACTTGCTTGCCTCCAAGTGGAGTCAAGTGGGACTCTGTTTGTAGGCAATTCAAGATGGTGGGCTAGGATTGCGTCTTGCAAGTTTGAAAGGTTGGGTCCTTGCTGCGAAGCTTTTTTGGAGATGGTGCACCAATCAGGACAAGGGTTGGGCTAAAATTCTACATGTTAAGTACCTTGGGGGAGTGGATGGGAAGGATGTTCCTCGGTACACTCTGGTTGGAAATGGCTACATGATTTGGAATACTCTGAAGCGGGGGCCTCAGCTAGTTAAGCAAGGTCCTGAAGCTTTATTTTGGAAAGATTCTTGGGATGGATTTCTTCCAATTCTATCTCAATACCCGCATTTGCAATCTCTTTGTGATAGTTTTCTTGAAGCTAGGTGGTATAGAGTTGAGGATTTTAAGGTTTCTTTTAATGTGGGCTAGGGTGAGTTGGCAAGATGGAAGGTACCTCATGAGTGGTCACCTGGAAGACAATTGCACATAGGGAGGATCTTGCAAGGATTCTGGCAGGAAGACTATGTAACTCCCTGAAGGGGGATGACATTCTTGCTTGGGGTCCTAGTGTTAGCACATATTTTTGCAAAATATTTTGTGCTATTTGTTTGATTTTTTATATGTACATTTCATAAGAGCATTTACTGTTGGATTGAATATGCAGGAAGTATGTTGCAGTATCAAAAGGATCCTACTGTGACCTGTTTTCAAAATTGAACAAGTACCACTGGGGCATGCTAAGGGTTGGCACTGAATAGGGACTACATGAGGAAGTTTCATCATGACAGTATTGGGATCCTTATAAAGACATTCTTCGGGCCTAGACTCTGCCATTTATTAGTACATATGAAGTTTCCATGGAGGGTTGGAAGTATAAACAATATATGAAGAGGAGCTTAATTAGCATGATTATCAAATTTGAGCTATCGGCATAAGTTACCCCGACAAGATCGACTAGCCGAAACAATGAAAGGACCCATCGACATGACCTAGACCGACCATTCCGAAGGAGAACCAAAAGGAAGTTCAAAAGGAGGGTTTCATTGGCATAGCATTCGCTATCGGGGACATGAGAAAAGTGTTGTGCCGATAGCCGATGAGGTTATCGGTATAACTTACACCAATGAAGGAGAATGCGAAGTAGAGGTCGGCAATGTCATCGGGTCATCGGAAAGTGGCATCTCATGCTACCCCGATACCCGATGGGCTAGGTGGCAAAGGCGATGTCATCGGCATGACTTACTATGATGAGGCGATACCAAAAGGAGGAAAATACTAAGTCATCAGAGTAACTTAAACTATCGGTGAGAGGTGTTTTAGGTTATGCCGATACCCGATGAGGAAGACAAGTCGGGCACAGAGAAAGAGACTTGATCAGGATGAGTTACACCGATCGAAGACATAGTCATCGGGATATCATCGCCTCATCGGGAGGAGACATCTTTTGTTACACCGATACCCGATGAGAAAGCAAAGGTAGGTGCGAACAAGGAGATCTCATCAGGGAAATGTATGCCGATAGACCGGAGGAATAAAAGATACATAAGTGCAAAGGTGATGACATCGGGTCATCGGAGAAGCATAAAGTGAGTTGTTCCGATGCCTGATAAGGTGACCCAATGTAACAAACAAGATGCGGACTACGAAGGGGGACTCATCGGGATAACTTAAACCATCTGAGGAGCGTATTTGGAGTTATGCTGATACCCAATGGACAGAATGCCACGGAGGGATAGGAGGGTATATCGGAATGACCTACACCGATGTGATATAAAGGTAAAGGTAAAGCCTAGCTAGAAGGTAGAGCCATCGGGGAAGTTATAACCCTCGAGATGATAACAAATGAGCTACGCCGATACTCGACGGAGTGATCAGTGAGACCTATGCCGATCAAAAGAACGGGTGGTGCCAAATGATTGAATTATCGGGAGGAGTTATGACGACTAGCCATTGCAAAATCTGATCTCAACGAATCCACCCGCCATTATTTAATACAGGCAACGGATAGCTCTGTTCTTATACGAGGCGAATCACAGCACCATTTCAATTGAGTAAATGCTCCTGGTGTATTAAATCTTTATATAGAAGCTGGTATAAGGAGTTTGCATAGCAGACTTAAGCAAACGAAGACATTGAAACAGAATTAAACTGCAAAAAAATTGAATTTCAAAAGGCTTGAAGGACTCAAATATGGAGGGTTCTAGTTCCAAGGGCAAGAGGAAGGTCACTGAGGTCTCTGAGAGCACTTCGAAGAAGTCTAAAGGTGGAGAAGGTGCGCAGAAACGAAAGTTAAACCAAGATATGATCGACCACATGAGCTCACCAGGAGCCAAATCCCGGAGATCTAAGACTAATTTGCCTATCTGTGACCAGCTAGAAGGTGATTTCAAGGAAATTGGTGATGTCTAGACCAGGGTTAGAGGTCACGAGTTGTTCTTGTATCATTATTCACGAAGAAGCAAACCGGCCCCATCTCAAACCCGTGGACAACTGGATTGGGTAAACTTGTGGTTCCTAACATCTTTGTGAATATTCAATTGATGAAAACACTGGCTAGGGCTTATAATGCCACAAAAAGATGTATTCAATTGCCAAATGGCGATGCATTCATCCGTATTTCAGCAGCCACCATTCAGGAAGTTTTTGATCTTGGATTGGAATCTGCCTCTGTCTTTTCAGAAACTGGAGGAAGAGTATACAAAGATGGATACTCTATACAATGGGTGGAATTTGGCCATACATAAGGCTGAGAAAGGAAAGTTAACAAATGAAGACGAGCCCCCATTTGATATCAACATTTCAGGTAGTATCTGCAATAAACATATATGGCATGCGGTCAAGTGGGAGGAGTCGAGGTTCCAGATGTAGCTCGGATAGGACCTTTGGTTCTTGCTGCTGACACACAAATGCATGAGCTGAGACAGTTTGATAATGCTAATTACATTGTTGAAAAGATGCATGAGGGTTTCTTAAGCCTTCATAATAAACCTGACAAATCTTTTAAGTTTTATTCATTGTTGATGCACATTATTTTGTTTTATGGACGACACAGGGGGCTGTGGCCTGAAGAATTGAAGCTAAATATTCATGGCAAGGATGGACAGGAGCAGCCAGTACAACTATGGGTATCACTGTGGGATTCTCGATTCATGAGATCTCATTATGTCAAGTTTAGAGAGTTTTTTGTGCAACCATTGTACAAAGTTTTTGGGGTTACTTTTGATGGATCATTTTCCAAAGAAATCAAAAGATTTCTTAGACCAAGGTTGATCATAATTGGGGTGACTAGTATGTATGCCAGCACTTCACATATGTTAGAGTGTTTGGATTCGAAGGTGCGCCTTATGTGCTACCAAAGCCTGCGCCTGACAGAATTGCCTACCTGGAGATTGTGAGACAAATGAGTGTCTCTAATGCACAGCATTTTGGGGGTGCACACAAGCAAGTTTTTTTGCCCAGGACTCTACATTTTGGTGACTTCACTATTGTATCCACAAAGGCGTATGAAGTCATTGACAGGAGGTTGATAGAAGATTATAACCTCTATGAGCACACAAGCCGAAAGAATTATGACCTGGAGGGCTACATACACCAAAGCAGAAAAGGGCAAAATCTAGGTGACTATTTTCATGAGCACGTTGAAGCCTTGGACATCTTTAGAAACAAGGAATCAGAGGAGGCTATGTAGACCTTTCAGGATTTGAATCAGAGATTGGAAGAAAAGAGACAAAGACTACAGGAGATGGAAGAAGAAGAAGCTGAGAGTGAATCAGGAGATAATGAGGTTGTCTCGAGATTCAGGATGCCTGAAAGAGAGGAGGAACCTGAAGCACAGGACCTAACTGTTGCGAGGATGAATGTTAATGTAGATGTTAGGTTAGAAGAGCATACTTCTTTTGTCTCTGATGATGAATTCATTAAATCGAAGGAGTTTAAGTCCTTCTTGTATCATTTCAAAGGAAAGAGGATAAGAGAAGCAATGCCTGATGTAACACCAGAAAATGAGGCAGAGATGCTTAAAAAATTGAAGGTTGATATCGATGCAGAAGTAGAAGGCATGACCCCTCAAAGGGGAAGGCAGCTTCTAATAGAGGCAGTAATAATTCTTTTCCCAGGCTGGGACCTTAGTGCATCCTTCATTTTTGATAGCCTATTATATTCAAATAAAAAAGACTTCAAGTTAGACATTCAGGGCGTGAATGACATTTTCATTGGATCAAGATATGATCCAGATGATGAGGCTATGCGTTTGTGGGCCCTCTATCCTCCAAATAAGAGGCCGAAGATCATAGATGTGGACAAAGCTTTTGGACACATGGTGAAGTTAAAGGTTGGTGAAGTGGATCCCATGGTCACGGCGGATATGGGAGTTGATATTTCAAAATTAAATAAAGCACAAATGAAGATGTTGATAAAAGAAGCAAGAAAATACAAATCATTGTATGAGGAGCTCTTAAAAAGCAGGGGCCAGTTTGTACCCCAGATAGCGGATGAGTCAAAACTGAAAAAGAAGTACGAAGAATTACACAAGGAAAATAAGAAGTTGAAGGAGAGAATGTAGAATATAAGGGCAGATATAGCATTTGTCTTGCTGTCTAAAAGGTTTGAGAATCTGCAGAAAATACTGGAGAAATTCTAGATTGTTTACTAGAGAAACATGGATAACACAGTGTCGCACCAAAGGATCTTTGATAGGTTAAACATGTTACTGCAGGATTAGACACTGAGTGACAAAAGGATCAATAAGGTCAAAAAACTGATTGATACTCATGAAAAAATCACAACAGAATTGAAAATTGAAAATGAGGAGTGTCAGGGGATTGCTAATCATGGATTCCCAAGTGTAGTAGATGATACAAGGGTGATAAAGGATAAAGACCAGTGGATTACCGAATGCAGATCTCTACTCAGTTCAGCCCTTAGCATTGCCCGTGCGGATACTTTGGATATGGATGAAACAGGGGAACAGGTTGAAATTTTTGTCACAGCGGAAATAGCGGTTAGAGACATCATCTTTAACGCCTGCACATATAAAGACGAAGGATATCTTCGGCATGTCCAGAAGTGCGGTCAAAGGCTAGATGGAAAGAACTAGTATGTGTCATTGTAATGTGTTTTGGTCATAGCAGTTTAGGTTTCTGTTAGTTTTAGTTTGTACTAATGAAAGGGTGTGTCCTTTCATTTATGTCTTTTTAGTCACATATATATAGGGAGTCATTTTGTATTCTAAGGACACAAGGGGGGGAACGTAAGAAGAACTGCTATTTTCCAGATTGTCTGTTGGAACCAGTGGGATTATGTAAAATAGGTCTGTAGAAATGAAAATCCATTTTGTGCAAGCAAGTGGGTCATGAAGTATCTGTGAGTCTGTAGTTTTTGTATACCCATTATTCCAAAAATTAATATACAAAATTTGTTGTTTTTATCTTCAGATCGTTTCATGTTATATGATGTTGATGAGTTAAAATCCTTTGGATAAATCTGAATAAGGTTTGTTGCAGTGTTTTATCACCTGTTGTTGTAAAGATAACAGAATAGTTTTTTGTTGTTCTTATAACATACATTGAAGTCATTGCAGTGATAGTCTTGCATACTTGTGAGTTCTCTCAAATTGTCTCCAAGGACCACAAATATTTGTCCATTAAGTAACATGTAAACTGTCAAATAAGGCACTGGTCTGTTATTAGTTTTTTGCGAGTAAATTTGGTATGCACAAAGTCCTCACCAAAGAAAAATATTACTAGTTTCTACTAGCATTGTTCTTTCATAATTACTCAAGGTTCCAACAGCATTCTTTTATGAGTTTTGTTCATTATCAATTATACTCAAGTTTTCAGATTAAAGCAAGTTAAAAGCACATAATAAAGCATAGTTGCATGAAACATCTTGCCATCCCTGTAAACAGCTAAATTGATAAACTTAAATTCACTATAAAGAAATCTCTTTGTGCTTTCGAGATTAAGGTATACCCACCTAGGTCTAGTGGAGCCTAAAGTGCAGAGGAATTTGGTCTGCGACCATTCCTGTTCGTTGGCCAAGGCTGATTGAGAAATCAGTAGGAGATTTGGCAAAGCTCTAGGATTTCCAATCTGTGGTTTTGGGAACCAACACCTAGTCCTAAGGGCAAATTTTCTATGGCTTCTGGATACATGGAGTTGGATAGGATAACCTTTGGGAAGATGAATGTTCGGTGGTGGAAGCAAGTCTGGAATAGATCGTCTTGGCCCAAGTGTAATTTTTTTGTTCGGTTAGTTGTGCAAAACAGATGCCTTACTTGGGAGAATCTTCAAAGGAGAGGGTTTCATGGGCCTTCAGTTTGTGTTCTCTGTCATAACAGTGAGGAGAGTTCCTCCCACCTTTTCTTCCAATGTTCTTTTACTAGGAAGATATGGCATCTCTGGTGGAAAGCTTGGAGGCATACTTGTGTTCATGCCATCTCTCTGGTGGAATTCTAGAATAGTCTTGGCAGACCCCTGGCTAAAACTCCCTTCCTTCATGTTGCTTGGGATATCGGACCTTGTATTATTATTTGGCAATTATGGTTAGAGAAAAACCGTAGGATTTTTCAGGATAAGGATAAGTTGGAGCAACAAGTTTAGTTGCACATCATTCATATGGTTTGAGAAACTTTATTGGCTAAGTGCGATCTTACTTCAGATGTGGATCCTGATGACTTGCATATTGTTCGGAACTTGGATATTTTTGGGTAAGATCTTGGAGTTTCATCTTGGGGAAGACAGGTTAGGAGTCATCACAGGAAAAAGAGGGCTCAATGGGTTGGTAAGTGGTCCCCTCCATCTGCTGGAATTCTTAAGATCAATACTAACGGATCTTCCAAGGGAAATCCTGGGAATGCGGGAATTGGAGGATTTGGTAGAGACAGTGAGGGTAATGTGATTTTTCTCTTTTCTGTGTATAAGGGGCAGCAATTTAATAATCTTATGGAGGCCCTCGCTATTCTCTTGGCTTTGGAAAGAGGTTGTGCTCTTGGATGGAGAAGGGTTATTTGCGAGTCTGATTCTCAAGTACTTGTGGACATGCTGAATAAGAAGAACTACGAGGACATGGAGTGGCATTTGGCCTTGGTGGGCAAACAAATTCTTAGCTTAAGGGATTCTTTTGATTTTGTTTCCTTTTGTTATATCCCGAGGGAGTGGAATATGGCAGCTGATTGTTTAGCTAAGTGGGCTTTTGTTCACCTGGATGGTTGGGATATTACTAAATGGGGCCAACTGCCCCCTAAGTGTGCCAAAGAGTTAAGAGGAGATTATCAGGAAGGATTTGGTGAATTAGTTGGGACCTTTCTTTGGTTTCCTTAGTGTTTGATGGCTGGGATTGTTGTGCTTTTCTGGCCCTGTTGGTCCTTTGCTTTGTATTGTCTTTTCTGATTCAATTAATTTTCACCCATTTTTCAAAAAAAAAAGGGTAGCATCTCATTATGACAAACAAACAATATCCTGTTAATATCGAAAAGGTGCGATTAGGAGGAAGTTAAATATAATTTGGATTAAAAAAAATGTGTCTCATCTAAGAGCTATCTACTTTGAAGGACACATTTTTAAGTAATAGAAGATATATGAAGGGAGTCGATTTGATATAGAGGAATTAATACATGTGAGTGGCTGTGTGTGTATATATATATATATATTTTAAGACATCTCATTTTTGGTATACCAGATTATGGGAAGGTTGTGAATGAAGAAAATAAAGAAGATTATTTAGGAGATCAAAATATTGGGATGAAGACGTATTGCAGATTATAAATCAGATTTGGGTATAGAGTGATAAGTGTTTGAATAATGCAGGAAATAGAACAGCATATACATGAGAAGAGATATACATAAAACTGATAATATAAGAAGAGTTTTAAGAGGATCAAAAGCAGATTTAAAGACAGGAGAGAATAAAGAAGGAAATTAGATGTCCATCATTTGTTGTTATAGCAACATTGTCAAGGTGGAAAATCAGATTTATGTGAAGTGGGTTGGTGCTCACGAATTTTGAAGTGGGAATTGGTGCTTCCAGTGGGTTGATGCTCACAAAATTCAGATTTGGGAGTTGGTGCTTCCAGTGGGTTGGTGCTAACAAATATAGGGGTTGGTGCCTCTAGTAGGTTGGTGCCTACAAACATTGTAAAACAAGAATTGTATAAAAGCATTGATTTACTATGGTTTTCTCCCGTAAGGGTTTCCACGTATATATCTTGTGCTCTACTTGTGTTCATATTAGTTAGATCACATATGAATGTTGGTATGCAATGAATATGTTTATGAGATAAGTTATATACTTGTGATTGAAGTTGAAAAAGTTTAAATTAGTAAAATTTGTTGTTATACTGATTCACACCCCCCTCCCTCTCTCAGTATAGCCGTGTGCTCTTCATGAAGGACTTAATTTCATTCTTTCAATCATTAAGAGCTATGTGGCATCCAAAATCCACCATATTGAAGGAAGTACTTTTGGCGGTTAAGAATGTGCCTTATGCACCCCAAGTTGAAGGGATAATGTGGAAGAATTAAAATATAATGACAAAGGAACTCCCACAAGTAGAAGATGAAGAAAAATCATTAGGGGAGAGAATGGCATCATTTAGGGGTCTCCAAAAGTGGGACATACCTAAGATTTTGACTACAGATAGCCAGGTCAAGGACTTAGATAGATCGAAATCTGATTTTGAAGAGGCAATCAATGCATTTTTGGAGCTATTAGTGCGGGGAGACTCCACCCAAAGGGATACCTATTATTTGATCATCAACAAAATTCTTGAAAATGATTCTTTTTACCACAAGTTCATAGTTGAGGCTACAACTGTGCCTGGCAACAGGACCAAAGAGGCTATGAATAGATTGCAAGATTTAAAAGCTTTCACCTGGCCCACCATAGAGCAGATTGATGACTGGCACAAGCAGTATTGTTCGCTTGAAGAAGATCAGCCGAAAGATGAGTAGCCTCCAGCCAACCTTTTGTCTACCTTATCCTTTTTGCAAGTCTTCTTTTGCAGATGCATTTTGGTCACACGTTCAGAATGTGCCAACCTAGGACCACATTGCCTTCAGCGCCAAATTTTTTGAATTTTGACATGGACAGGAGATGCAGAATGAAGACACATCAGTTCCACTCCGTCCAAGCCTACGGCACCAATCCCAAGAAATTGTTATTCCAACTGCTTTATCTTATTCCTTCTAGAAGGATTTTGTATTGTGCATGATATTGATGCCTTAGGGTGTATTCCATTGTAATCAAATCAATTTTTGATATGTGTCCTATTTGGCCTGAAGCTTGTTTTGCTCCCTTGGCTATAAAAGGGAAATCAAGGCTGATAGGAAAGGATCCTAAAAATTTTGAGAAGTAGAATGTATTAGGAGTCAATTCAAAGATAATAGAGATAGAACATTTCCTTTCTACATATATCATGAACTACCATTGCAATGTATCTATTCCTTTCTGAGAATTAATGAAATAAAATCAGTTTCAGATTGTTCCTATCTTCTATGTATATGTTGTATGAATCTCTGTGTTAATGACACATTGACTTGTCTTCTCAAATGGAGAACGTGTTTCTTGGTGATAGATCTCTTTTAAAGGAGTTAAATTCTATTTCAAGAATACTGCAACATGTATATTGTTGAATGTGATATGATTTATTCTGATTTTAGTTAGCATAGAATGCGAGGCATGAAATGGTTGAGGAGTTAAATTATATTTCAAGAAAACTGCAACATGTATATTGTTGAATGTGATATGATTTATTCTGATTTTAGTTAGCATAGCATGCGAGGCATGAAATGTTTGATGAATGTTGTTATATGATGATGATTTATCTGTGGATGGACTCTGTTCTCCATAGAATAAGCATTGGTCTTCTTTTCTTAAATTGTTTCACGGTTACTCATAATCAAAATCATTTCCTTTTTGTTTGTAGGAGTAGGTGTAGAGTTAGTTTTTGTTCTCAGTAACTTGCATGGTAAATGGGATTATGCATGTAGTTAAGTCAAATATGAAACACCCATCATTTCACACCTGAGAACCATCCACTTTAAATAGGTTTTTTGTTAAGTTTGTCAAGAGTTCATCGTTTTTAGACTTGCAATAGGATTACCCTGCTGAGTTTAGTGGACCTCAAAGAGCAGAAGACTTGTATAGCATTGTTCAGTTACGTTTTCTTGTCTTCAGTCTGTTGATAGTGTTGATTTCATGTTCTAGGCTACCAATCCCATAGTCTAGTATTGTGTGTCTCCTTAGGACAGAAGGTAGCAAGATAAATCGCTAACACAGCGATTCATAATCCAAGTACAAAGTGCAATCTATGGTTAAGGAAATGATAATTGTTATGAAGTGTTAAGGTTTATAATTATTATAACTCACAAACAACTAATAGAGAGACATTCCTCTTAAAGAAGTATCTACTCTAAAGAGCATGTCTCTAAGAAATAGAAGATATATGAGAAGGAGAGCTATAGCCTAAGAAGTGAAGAATCTATCTTATTATGACTCTAATCTGAAGGTTCAGTTAAGCAGCAATGTATAACATTGAGGCATATATCTCAAGTATGCAGATCAAAGAAAGTTATAAAGATAAGTCCTATCTTTTGAACTATTCTTAAAATTTTCAGTTAAATATCATAATAAAATGTCTTCGGTTTGGGTAAATTTTGTATTACAGTTCTCACCATAAGTTGGAATTGTTATCTCGGGATTAAATTAATGAAATCCCAAAAGGGGACATTACATGAAGTACTGCTGAGTCAAGAGCAGTAGGTGTGCAGAGAAGTAAAGAAGTATTTCCTTATGAATAATCATGAAAACTATGAGACCTGAATACACCTCACAGACCCTATACATACCAAGATATGGTGGGTAATATCAAAATGTAGTGACAACCTTGTGAAGGTACATATGAATAACATATAATAAGCATGGGATTCACCATAAATGGTACTAACAAGACATTAGTAAATCAATATAGGAGGTTGTTGAACATAACAATATAGAAACAAGAGTAGTTTACATATCTACATTCCAAGTAAAATCGGAAATGTCAAATAATACAAGAAAGGTTCAATCACAAGGATTTTGTGTTTCTCAAAATTATATCGAACACCATACTGCTTATCCTTAGGGTACTAATCCATCTTTGGGTTTCTGCTATTTCCACTTAAACGGATTGACAACAATTTTTCTAAGATTAAGAATATAATGAAAATCTGTGAAACCCAAGATGAGTTAAAATGGAGCTTGGGGATTAAGTAATTGCTACACCCTTATTCTCTCAAGATCTGGAAACAATTTATCCAACTGATATGAACTGATTTCAGCAGTCAACTTGATATATGTCAGCTTGAAATCTCTGCATAAAAATCTTAAGGATCCTCTGGCAAATTAAGGGAAAACATCGTCATATAACATTACATGGATGTGTGTCAAGCTTCTAATACTTATCTTAATATACAAGTTCTTGTGTTAACACTGAGAGATATCTATGATATTGCGCCATCTATTCACAATGTGATGTGAAATGAGGGAGAGAGAAAATTATCTCCCACTCGAGATTCGGTTGTTACAAGTTTAGTTCAAAATTGCAACCAGGGTAATATCGGAATTGCATAGTAGAAGCTAAGTACACCATAAAATCTAAGGGTTGATTTGGGATCAGCATAACACCAAAAGACTCAATCAAAACTAACTTTGCTTGAGGACAAGCAAATCTCAAGGAGGGCGAATGTCCCTGCCATGACACCAATATTCACACCATCACTGAGTAACTTAAGAAACACCTACTCAAAGAAACTTGTCTTATTTTAAGACTTCACACTTTTTTGCATTCCCAATCTGACCAAGACAAAATGAGGAAAGGTGTCGACTCTATCCTATGGGATGTTAGCCATCTAACCAGCACCGATGCTTAGAACAATTTACACACAGCAATCTCACTATTACTAAAGGCATCGAAAAAGATTTATTAAAGAGAGGCGAATTTAGGAAATGATTTAAATTAAGTTAATAACAGACAACGGTTTAGTCAGCAGCAATCTGTATGTGATTGAGGGAAGAATTCCGTAAGGGCAGCGATCTCATAATGACCCCAACTAATTTATACACTGATTAATGACCAGTTTAATATATTAATTTAATACCAATAAGGTTTGTTCTCACATAAGGCTCCAGCGGTCATGAAAAGGCAAAGGGCAGGATATGAAGGGACGTGTCTAACATAGAAGGCTGTGACTTTATACAGCAGACTAGCACTCCAAGAATCATTGAAGTAAAAGGAAGATCGATCAGCACTTCAATACAATCTGCAAACTCAATACATATCAGTGATCAGCAATATATGCATATCAGTGATCAGCAATATATGCATATCAGTGATCAGCAATATATATTTATATATATATATATATATATATATATATATTAGTCTGATATTTGATACGAAGAATAGTGCATTACATGATAGATTGGTTAATTTGCTAAATGTCTTCATTTGATAAATACAGGCATTCCAATTGCCTTTAATATATGCATAATTAGTAATATTGTAATCATTTGTAATGACGATAAGATTCATTTAAGACCTATCACCACTAACCCATCTCATTATGAAGGGGGGATAAGTTACATACAAGGAAGGCAAGTAGCATAAGGTCCACTCGAGTAGTGGTGACCCGAGAGGGACCAAGAGGCTGAGTGACAAGCGTCATTCCGTGCTCTTGAGCTTGATCAACAAGCTCAACGTGCCTTGTATGATCCCCTAGGGTACTTCATGATGCGGGCAGGTTATTGGGGAAGATCTGAAGAGAATCCTAATCATATATTATATTTAGTATAGTGGTGTTTAGGATTCTTTCAATAACATCATGGAATTTACATATATTTGCTCATTTATTATGATAATGATTAAGGTTCTCTTGAAATAATGATAAAATATATGTTTATTTATCTATTGAAAACTAATGTGGTTGTAGGCTCTAAATCGAGGCAGTGATCCAGGCTTCATTTGAAGAATTCTAGGGCAAATTAAGCTAAGTCCTAATCGGGGACATTACAAGATATCAATCTATATGAAAGTTGATGCAATCCCAAGATGACGGACTTCTCCAAGAAGTGTGGAGCAGTGTAACGAGAATCATCCAAACTCGTCAAAACTCGGCAATTCAGGCTCAATGAGTTTGGGGGATCCAAACTCGAACCCGGTTGAGTCTGGGCCTTGTTGACGTGTATTTTGTACACAATCATACACAGAATAAAATACCCAAAGGCATCTTATCCTCTCTTGAATAAAGTCGCTAACTGCTGAAGATTTCGCAAGAAGGATCAGTTAGGATGACTCCAATGTTCTTTTTAGTAGGGTCTCTACGTGTGGATAAGCACCAGTGGTCGTTGTGATTGCTGTGTCATCAAGGGGCCTTACGTTGCCGAAGATTTTGCTAAATTAAACAAGCTTTTCAAAAAAAAATCAAAAGGATGGGGTTTGCAAGAGGTCTAATCTAGTCTAACCCTAAGAATGACTTGATGTGGACAAGACTTGGTGAGATTCTACCAACTTCAATTTTGCCATAAATTAACAACTCAATTGAAACTGATGCGATCTTCTAAGGTAACAAATGATTTTTCAATACGTCAAAGATCAAGACACTACCACGAAGGTACATATCCAAGATACAATAACGATTGAAGATTTAAGTGATTCAAATATCTCCAGTCGACCATGCAAGGCGTTCCTACAATCAGCAAGAAGCTAGTGGTTTGGAAAGCGAACCCTACCAAAGATCAAGTCCAACACTTTGTCCTTCGAATTAACACACTACTTTGATTGAGAGTGATTCAAGAAAAATGAACAACCATGAAGATAACCAAGAGAATTGCAACAAAACACCATAACTTCAATATTTTATTGATCTCAAAGCCATCACGTACAACAATTGTTTGAATTCCTTTCTCAAAACTCAATCTTGCTACAAAAGTAAATTGCTTCTAAACTCTAATCAATAATCTCTAACTCTCTAATTTCTAGCTATTACAAAATGAAATGAAATGAGGGTATAAATAGCATCCTCAATTACAATGAACGGTCCAGATCAAAAAGAAGATCAATGGTCAAGATCATGACACCTAAACCCTAATTAGGGTTTATTACAAATAGCTCCCTTTTTACTGAACAATATTAAATGCATAGCCAAATATTAAATTTGGCACAAAAACCTAGGAGACATAGACCAATGACAATTAAGGTGCCATGTCATCTATAACAACCTCTCATCTAGAATCTTATTCCCTTTCCAATGCTCCTTTTTAGCATATGCAATGAATCTTGATATGATTCCTTCGATCTCAGCAATTGGAATCTCGGGAAGATTCTTCATTCTTTCTTCCAAGTGGATGACCTGATCAAATGCATCTAGAAGAGCTGCGTCCCATGTAGGTTCAAGTTCCTTAGTCTTTTCAATCAAGAGCATGGTAGCAAACATCTGGTCCTGCTGCTCATCTGTGATATTAGTGTCCTTGCAAAAGATGACCTTGATTCTATCTTCTAATTCCTGCAAATCCACATCTATTTCAACTTCGATCCTCCTGCCAAGAATGGTACGAAGTACCTCAAATACTCTGTCCTGGATCGGGTTGATCACCTCCTCAACATGACTGCATCTAGTAATGATGTCCTCAAAGAGAACTTCCTTCATCTGGAGTAAGGTTGACCACTGAAGTAAACTGTGAGGTCCTCCATCCATGATCTTTTCCTGCGCTAAGACCTTCCTTGATGTTTGTCTGATTACTTTCATCAAGTTATGATAACATCTTTGGTATGAGCAAAAGCGGCCACTGTTATCATCAAGTTGTGGATGATCTCAAGAACCTGAATAGCTCGGTGAATGGTCTGCATCATCCTTGTTGCAAATTCCGTGGCGACTGTATGAGATTTATCCATCCAAGTACTCATACGCTGGACCATACTCCTGAATCTCTCTGCCTCACCAATTGATTGAAGGGGAAGTGCCTGTATGGGTGATCTTGCTGGATCCTGACGCCCTAAAGGCTGATTGAGATGGCTGAAATATGTTCTCCATGCACCGACCTCTCTCTCAAGCTTTCTACTCTTCTCCATTTCTTCCCTAAGCTTATCTTTCAATGCCTCAAACGAATCGGTGGCATCATCTAGTGTCTGCTCGGCTGTGGATGGACCTAGCTCAAATGTCTCTATATCATATTCCTCTGCTAGGATCTCACCTTCGTACTTGTCCACGGACGGTGTAGCTATCTGTAATTTTCTGGATCCAGTCTCATCTCTAATCATCTTGGACATCCTGGTAGCCTTTCTCTTCTCTGTCACTTCCTGGGAATGTCCAACAAGGCTCTCTAAATCAATCACATTGTCTTCGTCCTCGATCACAATCACCTTCGTTAATCTTTCCTTCAACCAATCTGGGATAGCCGATCTTGTCTCTTTAACCTGTATCTCCTTATGCAATGCTTCTTCTTCTCTAGGAGGAGATGTTACCTCGTCATTGTTCTTGTCTTCATGTAACTCATAATCTTGGAGAGATCCACTTGGTGACCCTTGAGGTGCCTGTCCTTCTTTATCATTCTGTACCATTGACTCCATAGACTCCTCTATCTCAGATGTCCTTTTCTCTTGTCGAGAAGATGTACCGAATGAACGATCTCGGCTGGCCTCTTGTTTCTTCTTGGAAGATTCTCTCTTTCCAGGTCTCTCTTTCCTCTTAGAGCCTCTTGGATGGAGATTGCCTTCACTTACACTTCGAAGGTCGCCTTCACTTGAATTTCTAGGATTAGGATTGCCTTCGCTTACACTTGCTCCTCCTTCAACTGGTTTCTCTTCCAAGGTGAAAGTCATAGCTATGCCCTGCTCTCTCAACTTCTGATGCTGCACATCAACCCATCTGCGAGTACAAGACAAGACTGGAGCCATCAAAGCATCTAGATCCACAACCTCGGGCTCATTCCAATCTAACCTCACTGATTTGCTTTCTCAATCATAGGATGATTGGAGATGTCTGCCATTGTCCTGAGCTTGGTCGGCCACTCTGTAAATCTTGCATTTCCTGATGAAATCCAAAGACAATCTAGAATGCATCTTTCTTTTCACTTCAAGATCGTCTATGAGATTCATCATAAAATCTTCTATCTGAAACTCATGCTTAAACTTCCTACCAACTGTCTCCTCTATATATCCATGTGGATCAAAGTTCTCTCTCAAGGCAAAGAATGAAAAAGAATACAAAGCTAACTCCTTCTCTGCATCATCCATGGCTAAAGCATTAGGACATACCTGAACTGAATTGCCCAATATGATAGGTACCGGAACTCCATTTCCATGTCTGTGTCTGAATACCTTCGCATAAGCTGCCAACTGTCTTGTTACCTCAAGTAACACTATTCTGTCTGTCGGATATCTCGGCAACATGTATGGAGGTGAAGGACATCCATGAACTCTGATATAAGTAAACTTCGGAAATTGGATAAACCAAGCACCGTACCTCTTTACTAGTTCCTGTGCATCCTGAGATAATCTATTGTGGATCCCGCCTTGCAACGTCCTTGTGATGTTCATTGTGAAGGTATCATTAACTAACTTGTAGTTGCTTCCTGGCGGATGATGCAAGTGAACATAGGAATCACAAACTCTGACCTCGCCGGGCCCTCTTCCAATCACTCCTCTGTGAGGTAGTCCTGCATACTCAAAGCTTCTGATCAAGGCATAGATGACGTATGAACTCATGTGGAAGGACTTGGTAGCTTTTAGTCTCCTCAACTGTACGTCCAAGCAATGGCTAATCATTCTTGCCCAATGTATTGTTCCTTTACCCTGAACTATCACCTGGATGAAGTAGAACATCCATTTTTCAAAGTAAAAAGCTTGAGGTGCACCTGTGACTCGGTTGAGCATTGTAATCAAATCTCTGTACTCCTCCTGGAAATCAATCCTGTGTGGTGTGTTCGGTATCTTGCTCAGGCGAGGACGACTCTTGAGTAACCAGTTCTTGTTGACGATGCTTAGGCAAGCATCTGGATCATCTTCGTACATGGACCTGGCTCCTTCTATGCTCTTGTAGACCATATCTCTGTGCTCTGGAAGATGGAAAGCCTCACTTTTAGCTTCCTCTGAAAGATAAGCTAAAGTGTTTCCTTCCTTGGACACGATCGTTCTGGATTGAGGATCATAATGACGAGCACACTCGATCATCAACTCATGGCACTGTACTGCTAGAGGGAAGCCGGCCGCCTTAATGATGGCACTTTCAATTATTCTCCGGGCGACAGGTGATGGCTTGCCAATGTAAGGGACCTCTCGAAACTTCTTCGTACTGAAGTTGCCCAAGTTGGTATCTCCAATGTTGCTCCACTTAGACACGATCTTGGTCTCCACTTCTTCGGTCTTTTGATCTTCCTTCATGAGAGTTGGACGATTGGTGGATGCTCCCGCCTTCGGGGTCGCCATACCTACACAACATTTCATAATAAGTAACTAGATATTGCAATGCATAACATAGATTAGATTAATTTTAGGAAACTTCATGATAAATCCTTGAGTTATCATTTCCTAAATAACGATTGAGCTATTGAAATTCAAATTTTCAAAATTCAAAATTTGAAGCAATGACGATCAAAATTCAAAATTCAAGGGATCACATCGCCATACCTCACTTTGAGAGCTAACTCTAAAATGCAAAACAAGAAATTCGCCTAGGCAACAATCGATATTTGGTGACTTCAACGTGATCCCTCTCTCAAGCTAGCAACTTCGCCACCTTTGGGATGCCTTTGACGTAGTCTTTGGCAAGTTCGCCTCACTTGAAACTAAGCTCGCACTCCCCTTTGAAGATGATGTTCGCACCTTCCTTGGAATGGAAATTCGCTCCACTTGAATACCAATCACACTTCTCCAAAATCGCATATGAAAGATGATAAAATGATAATGTGAAAATGAAAAAATTTCACCCTCCTTTTATAAGCGCTCACCTCTCATTTACCTCTAGGCCGACTTTGCCAAAATAAAGTAATTAAAATGATTTTTAAATAAATAACAAGGGCCGACTTTTATAAAATAAATCCAAGCGCTCCAATTTTCTATAATAATAAATTAATTAATTGCCTTTATAATTAATTTTTTTCGATTTTTAAATAGGCAAAATTAATTAAATAAATGTTTTGCGCAAATTTTAAATGCTATCAATTAAATATTCCAATTTATCGATTTTTAGCATTTAATAAAAATTCAAAAAATGTTTAGCGCCAAAATTTGGAGGGGGGAAAGATGCAAACCATTATCGCTCTGGTCCCTGACTGAGGGACAGGAGCGAATTACCATTTTAGCCTGGAATCTCGTGCTTTCGACGTTCAAAATATCCATCTTTACGTTGAAATTGGCATTTTTGCTGGAAATTTCAAACTTGGTTAACTTGACTTTGTAAATGAATGCCTCCTGAGGTGATATCGCCCTGGTCCCTTGGCGAGGGACAGGAGCGATCTTGGTGTTTTCTCCTTGATCTTGCTTGTTCAATCACCAATCTTCATCATATGGCAAGTAATGACGTTGTCCTTTCATTCCACGCCTGCTTTATTCGTTTTAAACAAGGCATTTAGATGTTTAGATGGATTTCGCCCTGGTCCCTTGGTGAGGGACAGGAGCGATCTTTATGCTCTTAGCCAAAATTCTTCGTTCTTAACCTCAACTTCTCGTTCATCGCCTTCCAAACGATATCTTTGATCTTGCGTACCTTGGCTTTGACGTGATCTTGAAGGATAATGAGTGATTATGTGAAAATCGCCCTGGTCCTTGCCTGAAGGACAGGAGCGATACAGCTTCTTGGTTCAATTTGATCACCTTTTGACGTTTGATTTTCTCGCATATCATCTTCTCAAGATCACCTTAGACCCTGTGCAACCCTGTACAACCTTGACTTGGCGTGATTTTTGAAAGAATTGGCTAGTATGATGATTATCGCCCTGGTCCCTGACTGAGGGACAGGAGCGATCTTTGGGTATTCTGGGCTCAACCTTGTTTGTATCAACTTGCAATCACTTTCACCATGTAGAATGAGGTCCTTTGATCCCTCTTGGACACTCGAAACTTGATAAACCTTCAAAACTTAGGCCCTCATAGGAATTTCGCTCTGGTCCCTGACTGAGGGACAGGAGCGATCTTGGATATTTGGTGCAATTCTCCCAACATTGGCGACCTTTGATACTTCGTTCTTCGTCAAGACGCTTCAAAACGTCCTTGCCACCTTTCACCTTGACTTGGAGTGGTTTGAACTTGAGTGAAAGACATAATAACAAACATCTCGCCCTGGTCCCTGACTGAGGGACAGGAGCGAATTTGTACAATTTGAGTCTCCTATTGATGTCTTGTAATCTTCAATTTGTATTCAACGGGTTCATTTCATCCTCCTTTCCTGCGTCAAACTCAAAACTTGCTCAATCTTTACCCAAATTTTGCCCTATGAGGAATTTCGCTCTGGTCCCTGGGAGAGGGACGGGAGCTACATTGAATTTCACCCTGGTCCCTAACTGAGGGACAGGAGCGAACTTTGCATTTTTGGTCCGTTTTCCTTCACGAAGGCACTTCAAGTTATATTCAATTGATAAAACATATCTCCTTTGATCTCTTCAAATCGTCAAGTTGTTCAAATCCTGCAAGGACAAGGCAATGTTTGATTTTGAGCTTCGGTCCTTCATTGAGGGACAGGAGCGATTTTTACTCCTGGAGCATTTCCGTGTTCATGAAATTCTTCAAATTATATTCAACGGAAAGATCATGCCTCCCTTTATCACTTCTAATTCGAAATTCGTCTTGATCCTGCAGGCACAGTAAGATTTTTGAAAACGAGCCCCGGTCCTTCACTGAGGGACAGGAGCGATTTTGCTCCTACAGGCCAAAATATCAAGATTTTGGGATTTTAATCACTTCACAAGGCAAAAACAAGTCCTTTCCAATGCCCGGGATCAATTATCAAAATTCACAAAAATTGGTCAAAATTACTCAATCGGACAAAAATCAAAATCTCATCATCAACACTTAGACAAATTCATTCAAAATTCCAATTGAAAATAGACCAACTCACTTAGCCTCTGGCGAATTCACTTTATTCAAAATTGCATCCTGCGAGAGGAAGCTCAAAAAAGCTCTCAAGACTGACTGGACTTTGGCCTGAAAACGACAAAACAGAAACCCTAAGGCTTGACCCTAAATCCAGACAACTGACAAACTACCAAAACCCTAAAAAGCAGAGAAAAAGAACAGGCAACACGAGCAAAAAGAGGGGGTCCCCATTTTAATGGGGCGATGTGTGAAATGGTCACAACAGGCCTAAGATTCAAACATTTTAATTTTTTCTGTTTTAGAAACTCACAAATTTCAATGCTTTTTTGGTTTCTAAAATGACCATCTAGGATTTTTTTTTTAAATATGAAAATGGTGTGCGCCATGAAGGTTTGTGTGGTTTTGAAGGTCTGCATTCGGGCTTGGTGACCTTTGAAAGTTTTGAAGGTCTTCTTTTGGGCTTCGTAAGAGCAGCCCTCAGCATCAGAGTAATCATTCAAGCTTTGTTCTATTACCCTTGCCTTACCAATCATTACTCAGATCACGGAACCAGCACTAATGACTTGTTCCCTTCCCCAAGTAAATTCATGGCGGGCTTTGGGTGGAGTGTGCGTGTGTGTCTATATATACATATAGAAACTCTTATTGATATTGGTATATGAAAGTATGTTTGTGATGATCACAATACAGGGCAGCATGTGAAATATATTAAAAAGCTATAGGGGTATCAATAAGAGTTTCTATATATATATATATATACAGAGAGAGAGAGAGAGAGAGAGAGAGAGAGAAACTTTTATTGATATTAATATATGAAAGTATGTTTCTGACAATCACAATACAGGGCAGCATGTGAAATATATAAAAGCTATAGGGGTATCAATCAAGGGAAACATCTCTAAATAGTTAAAATTACAGTTATGTCTCATCCCTTCCTTTACTACTTATGGAGGCTGCCACCCTCTGCCCTTCCCCTGCTCCTTCCCCTGCCCTCCACAAAAAAATGGATACCATATGCCAAAAAAAAGGATCATATCTAGCTCAATTTTAATGCTTTGCTTATTTGTTTCTGAAACATCTTGCCTTTCTAGATTATAGATAGAATGTCTTGCTTCAAACAAAAATTGACTTATTCAACTTAAAGCTTAATGCATTCAATAAGGCTAGTGTAGTCACTAATATCACCTGTAGCTTTTCTAGTTCCTTCAACATATAAGCAACCTCCAATCCCGTATCATTAGCTAAAGAAGGTATGTCAAAGACATAGTGTCCATGCTTTGACTGGATCCTGTAGAACATTCCACCAATTTTTTTAAATGTAAGAGAATCAGAAATACAGATTGTAGAATAAACTGGAATATGATTTGAGAATCAAGAGAAAATATGATAAGGATTAAGATAGAAGCATGTTACTGCCACTTAAAATGAATAAAGAATTTACCTCTTAAGAAGTGCATCTATCAACATACTTTTCTTTGCTAGTAAATTTGGTGAATTCTGTTCACAAAACCATATTGTTGTGAATCTCAATTTGATGACTTGTCTAGCTTCTACAAATAAAATCTTTCAAAAATTTCAATATACAGAGACCCAAGCATTTCCTAAGAAAAACTGGATGTGTTACCCAAAGCATTTTTTCCTAAATTATAAAAGTTTTCGCTACATTACTCCATGTACAAAACATCTCTATTCCTCTAGTAAACCCACCTTGTGAAAAGACAGAGAACAGGTTGCATTTAGTTGGGGAAGCACGTGCAAATATTGCACCTCTTCAATCTCTAGAAATGATAATATCGTGTCCATAACCTTCATGAAAAGAAACGCATCCAAGACAAAGTAGTGTAGGTTAGAAAGGATAAGTTGTATCTAACAGAAGTAAAAATTATATGAAAGACCAGTTCCCTAGCACAACAAAACTTAGCAATCAGACTGATCTATTCTTTTGTACCACTTTCCACTTCTATAACTAATCTATTTCTAAATGCCAAACAAAGGTAAAGACAAACAATTCTTAAGTTAGGGAAAAAAAAAGCTCTGCCCTATATGTGCAAAAAAGCGAAAATCAAAGTGACAAAATAAAAATAATCACCCTGCACAAAGGTTAAAAAGTTCTAACAAAGCAGAAGCGCGGAGAATGCAGCAAAGGCATATAGCTCCAAGGGGGTATTGTAATTCTGTTGCTCCCCCCCCCCCCGATTTGCAAAAGGTCCAAACAAGACAGCACTAGGAGCAGCCAATAACTTTCAGAAAGATATCAGAATTCCTGATTATCGTCTGCAGTGGGTCTTTGAAAATGGGGCCTGGGTGGATAAATGCAAGAATTCAGCTGGACCAAGCAATCAGCAGCAATTGAACTTTAAAACAAACAGGAATCATACAGATGGAAATGGGGCTGGATATCACCGGACCCTGCCAAGCACCAATTCGGAATGGCAGACGGTCAAATCCAAGAAATCCAAAAAATTGGAAAGACAGAATCAAAGTGCTTAACCACCAGTGTTCAAATATGAGAGGGGATTTTTCCGTCCGGGCAGAAACTTTGGCAGCCCTAGGGCAGAGCCAAAGGCAACAGCTCCTGTCGATGGTATTAATAGGTTCAACACTCTCAATCAGAATCTGGCAAATCGCAATGTGGATAACAAATATATCCTGCTGGCTCGAAGAAATATTAATTTTAAGAATAGCTCAGGATTTAGAGAAAAAACTAGGCCAAACCCTATTGAGCCGAAGAATTTGAATAACAAATATAAGAATGTCGGGAAGGAATTGAATTGGAGGGGTGATGCCAAGGCATTCATCATTCACAACAAAATTATGGATGCCCATTGGAATCAGTGTCAAAAATTTGGGGTATTTACAAAGTGGCAAGGTTCGGGGCAATCTACTTGAAGCATCGTAGAATGGTGGAATCACACATTCCCTAAACAGGTAAGTATCTCTATCCTGCCTAATGATTTTTTGTATATTAACTGTATTAGCGAGGCTTTGAAATCGGAGTTGCTATCTGGCCATCTGATCATTTTCAAGGGTTATAATTTTTTGATCATGGATTGGCATAAGAATTTTAACCCGTTTGTATACAAGTTTAATAGTAAGCCTCGATGGATTAAAATTCCTTATTTACTTGTAGAACTATTGCATTTCGATTCTCTAGCAGAAATTGGTAATGCCCTAGGCTCCTTAATTGGAGTAGAAGAAAATTATTTTAGCTCCACTGACGTTAAGATCTTAGTGGACATTGATATCAATATGAAAACTCCAGAGCCTCTGGAAATACTTACTTCTCAAGAGGTATATCATATCAGGGCAAAAATCCATGATGACTCGATGCCTAACAATGTATTAAGCCATATAGCAACTGAGAAAAATCATTACATTAGTGCAATTCCTTTTGCAGAAAATGGTATTAATTTAACTTTCAATTAGGAGGAAGGAGGATTTAAAATAGAAATTATCAACCCTGTAATAGATGAACATGTAAACAGTAAAGATAAACCCTGTGATAGCAGCCCTGTGAGGCCTCAGCAAAATGTGGCTGAGGTGAACCAAGCAGATGCTCAGATTGTAAGCCTCCCTCAATATAGCCCAGGTAAGGATAAGGTAGAGGTAGCAGTGGGAAACCAAGATGTAGAACAGGAGTCCATCCCTGAAGAAGGAGAGATTAAAGAATCGGAGGAAGAACAAATCCCCACAGAGCTAGAAGTAGTTTACAATTTGATGGGATTTAATCAGCCCTTAGAAGAAGAAAATGAGTCAGATGAGGATGATGGCACTGAAGTTGCCAATGAAAAACAAAGGTTGATTGAAGAAATTTTGAAGTTAGATGCATAGGAGAAGATGGAATTGGAAAATTCAACTCTTAAGATCTCTCTGAAACATGAGGATGAGAATGAAAGAGGTGCCAAGTTGGGTTTCAAGCAAAACTGCCCTAACAAGGAAACCCTAGACTGTGGGAAGGCTGCCAAGAGAAGGGGAAGGAAATTCCTAAATAAGCTTAGGGAACTGGCAGGGGCAGCAGAGAATCAAGCCAAAATCACACCTCTACTACAAGCTAGGAAGGGGAAGGGCCTTCCCCAAGAGCAATGAGAATAACAGCATGGAATATTAAGGGCTTGAATGCCCCTAGCAAACAGAGTCTGTTAAAATGCTAAGGCCTGACCCTAATCCAGACGACTGACACACTAAACCAAAACCCTAAAAAGCAGAGAGAAAGGCGAGCAAAAAAAAGAGCAAAAAGAGGGGGTCCCCAATTTAATGGGGCGATGTGTGAAATGGTCACAACATCTGGCGACACCACTGAGAAATGTTGGAAAACATTTGGGAATCAATCTTTCTTAAAGAAAACTCAGAAAACCTCCCCTAACAAAACCAGGAGTTAAGAAACACTTACAAGAAGAGACCATCAAATTGAGACAAAGCATCAAGTCCACAGTTACCCATGTGTGTGCAAATGCGTTAATTCCCCTCAACAAGACAATCATGGTCTCCAGGTTCCCTTGTGATAAGCTACGTAGTTTATCTGGACTCCAAAAGCATCCTGGATAGAGCCTCGCTGCCAGTCAGACGTCCATAGTCCCAACGAGGTTATCGCCGCAAGCTCACGAACATTGCTCCATTGCCAGCCAGGCATCTATAGCCCCGATGGAGTTACTCGTATATTCCCTTTTAGCCAATTTGATATTTCTTTGCCAGCTCATTTTCTTTCTTTTTTTGATTTTTCTCATTTTTCATTTTCTCATCTTTTCTTTTGATATTGCTTTTCAATTCCGTCAATTCTTTTGGCTCGTGAGTAGTAAAACTCACTAGGGTTTGAGGATTGCGGTGGCGCTGAAGTCAGATTTTAGATTTTTCACCGATCACAGCTTTGCCTGGAAAACACAATGACTCGGAGATTATAAGTGTGAAAAGATATAATAACTAGAGGACAAAATACATGAGTTCAATAAGCTAATCTTGCTTCATTGCAAGTACATCCTGACTCAAAGCTTTACTAAAAGAAACTCGCTTTGTAGTTCCAAAAGACCTCATGATTGTCCAAGTGCAACCAACAATCTAGCGAGAAGTCAAAGCGTTATATAACAAAATCACCCAATTTCAAACGGATACCCCTCAGGACAAAACAACTAACCTAAGACAAAACACCTAAACCAAGAACGAAAACAAAGCGTAAGGCAAACCAAAACGAAAGGAAAGCAAACAAACGAGAAACAACGAAAACAAACTAAACTAGCTATGTACAAGGGAAGGCCTTAGGCATCCTACGACTGGAAATAATGTTTGAGATACCTCCCATTGACAGGCAATGGGATGTCTTCTCCAGTTAAAGTCTTCAACCTAAATGCATTTTCTCCCAAAATCTCTGAAATTTGATAAGGGCCTTTCCAAAGCTTATCAAACTTGTCATGTTCTCCTCTTTTTTCGTGTGCTTTGTCCCAGTACAAGACGAGATCTGAGATCCGGAATGCTTTGACTCTAGCTTGTCGATCGAACCATCTTTTCACCACTCCTTGATGTTTTGCAAAATTTTCCAATGCTTGATCTCTCTTTTCTTCCAGATTCATTAACTGCGTCAATCGGGCTTGAACAGCATCGGTGTCTTCCATGTACTCCTGAATAAATCTCAAAGTCGGGATCCTGAGTTGCATGGGAAAGACTGGATCTTGGCCATAAACCAGAAAATAAGGTGAAATGCCTAATGCGTTTTTGGTTCTGATTCTGTCCGCCCATAAGGCGAATCTCAACTGGGTGTGCCATTCCCTCGGACTTCTTTCTAGCAATTTCTTGATAACGCTGAGTAAGTTTTTGTTAGTTGACTCAGCTAACCCATTACCCTGAGGATAATAGTTTGATGAAAATTTGAGGGTTATTCCATACTCGAAAGCCCAATTTGAAAATCTCAATGATGTGAATGCCGAGCCATTGTCGCAAACCAACGCATAAGGACATCCAAACCTTGTGATAATGTTTTCCTCCAGGAATTTGATCACAGCTTCAGTAGTGCATACTTTGAGAGCTTGTGCCTCCAATCATCTGGTACAATAATCGGTAGCTGTGATGATATACTTGTGTTGTGCCGAAGATGCGGGGTTGATGACACCAATAAAATCCATTCCCCACTTGGCAAATGGTCTAGCTTCAATTACTGGGTTCAATGGCATGGCCGGATTTCTTTCTCTGAAGGCTGCGACTTGGCATGTGTGGCAAGTCCTGATATGATTAAATGTGTCTTTGAAAAGTGTAGGCCAGTAATAACCTGCCCTTAGGATCTGATGAGCTGTTGCGAGGTTGGCTCCATGTCCGGTTCCAAACTTGGAATGAAAATGTTCAATTATTTGTTTGGCCTCATCTTTGCCAACACACCTCAGATATATCCCTTCATGATTTCTGCGATATAGAACAGATCCTTGAAGCATATAATGTTGACACTTTATTCTTAGTGCTCTTTTCTGCGTGGGTGTCATGCGAGCAAGACATCTGTTGTTAAGTAGGTATGTCACAATATCTTTGTACCATTCATCGGGGGTGACATCCTCTAATTCATAAATTTGTTGGACTAATCCTGGCCCATCAATCGCCAATGTCTGCGCCAAAGCTTGTCCCCGAACAAGTTTCATGGGCTGGATTTCAATATCAAATTCTTGGATAATGGCGACCCACTTTCCTCTTCTTTCTCCTAGTTCATTCTGCATGAGAAGAGTCTTGACTGCTGCATCTGGTACTATTGCATAAATTTTGGCCCTTAGGAGGTAATGTCTGAATTTCTTAACGGCCTTTACCAGCGCGTATGCTTGTTTCTCAATATTAGGATACCTGAGTTCTGCATCTTTCAGCGGGGTGCTCATGAATGCAATTGGATTCTCGTCCCTTTCTTCACTTCTCTGGGTGAGAATAGCAGCACAAGTGTAGTTAGAAGCGAAGGAATATAGATAGAAGGGCTTGAGGTAATCAGGACTGATCAAGACTGGCGCTTCTGCAATTGCCGTTTTTATCTCCTCGAATGCCCTTTTGGCCTGTGGTGACCATTCAATCTTTGCATCCTTCTTCAACATCTCATTCAAAGGTCGGACTATTTCAGCAAATCCAATAATGAATTTCCTGACAAAGTTAATCTTGCCGAAAAATGATTTGAGTTCCTTCTTACTAGCTGGCAAATTGATAGTGGATATAGCTTTTACTCTTTCAGGATCGATGGAGATTCCTCTTTCTGAAATGACATGTCCTAAAAGTTTTCCTTCTGTTACCCCAAACATGCATTTCTTCGGGTTGAGAGATACACCATATCTTCTGCATCTTTGGAAGACTCTTCTTAAATCATCCACATGATCCTCTCTTTGCCTGGAGAAAACTGTGATATCATCCATATATATCAAATGCATTTTCCAATTAAGTCCCTGAAAGCGATGTCCATGGCCCTTTGAAATGTGGCCCCGGCATTGATAAGTCCAAAAGGCATTCTCTTGTATGCAAATGTTCCCCACTTGGTGGTAAACGCGGTCTTTAGTCGATCTTCAGGCTCGACTAGAACTTGGTTGTAACCTGAGTATCCATCCAGAAAAGACATCATCTGTGACCCATTGACAATTTGCAACACTTCATCTAGTGATGGTAGCGGATAATTGTCCTTTTCTGAAGCCCGGTTGAGATTTCTGAAATCAACACACAATCTAATCTCTCCATTTTTCTTTCTGACAGGTACCAGGTTGGCGACCCACGTCGAATGTCTTACTGGGAAGATGATCTTGGCTGAGAGCAGCTTCTTAACTTCTTGATATATCAAGGGTTCCAACAAAGGATTAACTGGTCTCTGCCTCTGCCTAAATGGCTTACTTCCTGGCTTCAAAGGGATTGTGTGAGTAATAATTGCAGTGTCATAAGTCTTGAGGTCTTCATAACTCCATGCTATGATATCTGGAAAATCTCTCATGTTTTTCGGGATCCCATTTCTTTCAGCTGCGATGCAAGATTTTCCAATAAACACATTCTTAGTTTGCATGTTGTCGCCTACGTTGATTGTGTCACACATGTTTCCTTCCATGCTATGGTTCTTCATCTCTTTCAATTTGTCAGGATCAAAAATTCTTTCTAATTCTACCATTCCCTTTGGGATAGTGTTTGTCTTTAAATTCAAAACTCCTTCGGCATCAAATTCGGCTTCTCCCACTTCTTCCTCATCAATGATCTGGGTTAGGAAGACATCTGTGTTGGTTAAGAAATCTAATATGTGCTTGTCGTCTTCGAAAACTTGAAAATTGGTGATGTTATCTGGGACCGAAGGGACTGATGTTAACTCAACTGTGAACTTCTTCAATCCTTCCATTGCTAATGGTATCAACGAGCTGGCGGCTTGTGCAAGGGAATTAGCCACTTGATTCTGATGCCTGTATATAGAATTGATATTGAAGGCCTCAAAACTTTCAATGAGGTCCCAGACTCGGTTTCTGTATCTGGTCAATCTTTTGTCATGGCAAACATATTGCTTCCTGATTTGCCTTATAGCTATTTCTGAGTCTCCATACACTTGTAGTATTTTTGCCTTCTTTTTGATAGCTAACAATAACCCATGAATCAAAGATTCATATTCAGCTACGTTGTTGGTGCAAGGAAATTGTAATCTGTGAGCGGCAAGGTAGGTTTCTCCTGTCGGGCTAATTAATTCGTAGCCTGCTCCGGATCCTTGTTTGGACTTAGACCCGTCGAACCTTAATGTCCATATTGCATTTTCTAGATCTTCAGCCTCTTGGTCTCCTTGACTTTCGGTTGATGTGTCGGATAGAGATTCATCTTCTGAAGAGCTTTCCACCTCTGACTCTTGAACTTCTTCTATAATCAACGTCTACGGGGCTCTTTTGTATACTTGTTCTAATGTGGTCTGACATAAAGCACAAGACAGTTCTGAATGGACGGCATTATGTATTCTACACCAATTTGGAAGAAGCAGATCTCGAACTGACGCCAAATTACCAAGTTGCACACTTTGCTGTATGTTTCTATGTACAAACCTTCGGAAATTTTCAAACATTCCATCATCTTCTCGGTCGGATACCTGATCACTTTCGACGACAATTTCTGTAGATTCCATCACTTCTTGCTGATCGTCTTTATCTTGTATGTTTTGTATCATCAGGACCTCGCCTACTTTAGGCTTGTATGTCCCTAAATCCGATTCTAAGAACAGGACTTCATTGTCTTCCCCATACTCGGTTATCATAAGTCTCAATCTAGGAGTGTTGTCGATCTTCATTTGATTCGGGACTCCTCTCCATGGTAGCCACATATGTGCGAAATCAGTTGACACATATCCATTCAATTTTCGTGACCAATCTCTACTCAGGAGCATCCCATATGAATCTGGAATATCTACTACTGATATGTCTATGAAGTTTTGAACCCTCGGGTCCGCGGCTAATTGCATGTGGATGTTGTTCAACTCGCCCATGACTGGAACTTCTGTCTTGTCTAGCTGAGTGACCTTTCTTTTGGTAGGAGCGGGAGTTATACCTAGTCTTTGACAGATAGCCCGGGGCATCACGTTGCTGGAAGCTCCTGAATCATAGAGGCAATTGTGTAATAGTTTCCCAAAAATTCTGACTGACAGCAGGAACGGGGCCGGTTCATCTTTTCCATGGGAAAGGGCTGACGAATCCCCACTGTTTTCTTGATGTTTCACTTCATTGACCTTTGGATTGTTGTCCTTTACTAGACCCTCTTCTTTTGAGTGATCGGTCTTGTTTGGAGATTTTCCTTTCTTGACCACATCCCTTTTAACGGCAATCTCCTTTTCTGGAGGGATCTGACTAGTGGTGAGGCCCTCTTTGATAGTAGATTGAGTTCTCTTAGTTTCGCCTCTCTTGAGTAACATCTTTCCTTCTAACATGTCTTCCTTTTTGGCTGGGAAAGTTATGGTTTGGACCATGCATTCGTCTTGTTCAGATTGCCCTTTGTCATCGGCTTCCTCTTGGGTCACATTGATGGTAGCTTGAGCTTTGTTGGCTGAGTCCTGAACATTTGACCTTACTGTACTAGATTCACTCAAACTGTTGATCACTGCATCTTTGATTTCTGAAACTTTGAGCAACTCATAGAGTGGTAGGCTAACTTTAACTTTCTTGAGTTCTTCTAACACCAACGTGGCTAGTCTTTTCGTATCATTGCCCACGGGGGGTGCAATATTCCTTTGTCTGTATCCTTGTGTAATTTGTGGATATGCTGGATTGTTGCTGGCTTGTGGATCCGGAGGAGTAGAGAAATTGTTCGGAGGGATCGATGTAGTTAGGGGTTCTTGATTTCTCTGATTTCTATGATAAACCCTTTGGTTCACACCTCTCGAAGATTGGTGGAATACCTCTTTTATTCCCTCGACTAGGACACTGTTGTTCAAAGGTGGAAAATAATATTCTAAGTCTTCAACAGGTCCGTTTGCAGATGCAGGTGGGAACTGGGAACCTAGAGGTACCATCGGTCCATTAGTAGATTCTGGTGGAAATCTCCCATTTTGTGCTTGATTATCTTCTTCTTGTGAACATCCGTAACTTTCCACAATCATGGCTTGATCATACCGTGTAGTTGGGACCATTTCATATCCAGTTGTTGGTGGATTTTCAGGTGGATCAGTGCTACGCATTTCTTGCTGGAATATGTCGGCTGCGATTTTGAATTCAGGACACTGCAACTCAGAATGTTGGTTCGTATTGTGGAGTCTACACCAACTGGACAAGGCCGCCTCTGCTAGAAACACTTTACTGACAGAATGATTTTCTTGATTCTGAGAATTTGGTGGGTTATCTAGTGGCGTCACCACATTTCCATTATTGGGGGCCGTATTCCATGGTTTCCTTTGAAAGCCTTGGTTATTATTTCCTTGATAATTATTCCTGAAACCTTGGTTGTTATTTCCTTGGAAATTTTGATTGTTCGCATGTTGGCCGTGATTGGCCCTCTGCATACTTTGGAGTTGATTATTTTGGTTCCTTAGATGGGTTACTTCGGTTGATAGTTTCTTGACTTGCTCAATCAACTCTTTCATTTCATCCTTTTCTTCCTGTGTTCTTGACGAGTTTGTTGCATTTTGCAGGTACACAGGTTGTGCTGGTGGAGCTTGTGAAATTGGAACTCCAGGATGAAGGACCAACTGATTTGTCGGCTGCACACTCGGATATGTTGCTTGTGGAATCGGATTCATAACTGGAGTTTGGTTAGCCAACACCATTCCCACCGTTTGCATTTGATTTGGAGCTGCGATAGGTCCCATGTGTAGTAGTGGCCCTGTAATATTTTGTCCCATGTGCTTGCTAACTTCAATAGCCTTCGCGTATGCTGCGTTTAGATCATTTGGGATAGGATGTGTCCTTACAAACATAGCAGTGAGATGGTCTAAAGCCCCATAGTAGATTTCCCTTGGGTCCGCAATGAGATAAGGATGTCGTAACATCGTGTATGCTCGGTGAAACCTGTTGTTAAAGGAAGTGATTGGTTCATGTTCTCTCCTTCGAACCTCAACAAATTGTCTATACAACTCAGCTGGTGTGGTTGGTATACCAAACTTAGCAATAAATGCATCCTTCATGGCGTCCCAAGTCCTGATTGACCCTATAGGCAAATGGATGAACCAGAAGTACGCTTCTTCTCCCAATGAGTAGGGAAAAAGCCTACATGCTACATCTCCATATTCGATTTGTCTGTTGCGAAGATGATCCTCGAACATCTTGATATGATCCTCTGCTGTACAATTGAAATCGCTGACATTGAATTTTGAACAAAAGTGTTCTGGATTCTTAGGCATATCGTGATAGACCGCAAATTCCAACGGTGATGGATTGTTGATTAGCCAAGTTGCGCCATTAAGTGCATGAGCAGGAGGAGGAGGAGGAGGAGCATGGTGTGCCATCGTACTCTTCGAGGCTTGGAAGTTTGTCGAAGAGCTTGATGAACTAGCCTGGCCTTTTGTCTGAGAAATTGCTTGGATACTTGCTTGAATCGCCTCTTGCACTTGTTCTTGAAGAAACGGAGCTTGTGATGACTCAGGGGATTCCTCCAATCTTAGTTCAAAATCCTTGGGAGTATCTTCTCTTTTGACTCGTTTCGCCTTTGAAGTAAACTGAAGCTCACTTAGATTCTTGATGCCTGGTGTTGACCTTAATAGTCTTTGATGTTTCTCGGGCGAGAAAGAACCAATGCAACCCAGCGTGAAGTCTTGCGAAGATTATTGTAGGTTCCTTTGATTGCGAAGCTCTCTTGCCGCGACTCTTCAGTGTTCTTCAGCCCTATCTTCTTCTTGTTCCAAGATGATTCTCACTCTGTTATACTCAGCTTCACTTCTCCTTACGTTCCACGCTAAGTGATTCAATCCTGAAACAATATCTTCTTGAATGTCGCCTATCTGCAAATTAGGTTGCACTACTTGATTCAACCTTTCATGTGGCAGCACCATCGTGATTCATGATCATGCTTGAAATGTATTCTTCTTTTTTTTGGTAAATTTTCTGGATAGCACTGTTCCTTCGGATTATTTGGTTCAAAAAGGGCCCTCCTTCTAGCGCCAATTCTGTTGACGTGTATTTTGTACACAATCATACACAGAATAAAATACCCAAAGGTACCTTATCCTCTCTTGAATAAAATCTCTAACTGCTGAAGATATCGCAAGAAGGATCAGTTAGGGTGACTTCAATGTTCTTTTAAGTAGGGTCTCTACGTGTGGATAAGCACCAGTGGCCGTTGTGATTGCTGTTTCATCAAGGGGTCTTACGCCAAATCCGAACTGCAGGAACAGGGTCTTCTAATACTAACAAGCTCTCAAAAAAAGATCAAAAGAGTAGGGCTTGCAAGAGATCTAATCTAATCTAACTCTAAGAATGACTTAATGTGGACAAGACTTGGCAAGATTCTACCAACTTCAATATTGCCATAAAGTAACAACTCAATTGAAATTGATGCGATCTTCTAAGGTAACAAATGATTTTTCAATACATCAAGTATCAAGGACACCACCACGAAGGTACATATTCAAGATACGACAACGATTGAAGGTTTAAGCGATTCAAATATCTCCAGTCGACCATGCAAGGCGTTCCTACAATCAGCAAGAAGCTAGTGGTTTGGAAAGCGAATCCTACCAAAGATCAAGTCCAACACTTTGTCCTTCGAATTAACACACTACTTTGATTGAGAATGATTCAAGAAAAATGAACAACCATGAAGATGACCAAGAGAATTGCAACAAAACACCATAACTTCAATATTTTATTGATCTCAAAGCCATCATGAACAACAATTGTTTGAAATTCCTTCTTCAAAGCTCAATCTTGCTACAAAAACAACTTGCTTCTAATCTCTCTAATTTCTCCTTAATCTCTAATTTTTCTAGTTCTAGTTACAAAATGAAAAGAAATGAGGGTATATATAGCATCCTCAATTACAATGAACGGTCCAGATCGAAAGAAGATCAATGGCCAAGATTATGACACCTAAACCCTAATTAGGGTTTATTACAAATAGCCTCCTTTTTACTGAACAATATTAAATGCATAGCCAAATATTAAATTTGGCACAAAAATCTAGGAGACATAGACCAATGACAATTAAGGTGCCACCTCATCTATAACAACCTCTCATCTAGAATCTTATTCCCTTTCCAATGCTCCCTTTTAGCATATGCAATGAATCTAGACACGATTCCTTCGATCTCAGCAATTGGAATCTCGGGAAGATTCTTCATTCGTTCTTCTAAGTGAATGACCTGATCGAAAGCCTTGAGAAGGGCAGCGTCCCATTCAGGTTCAAGCTCCTTGGTCTTCTCAATCAGGAGCATGGTAGCAAACATCTGGTCCCGTTGCTCATCTGTAATAATATTCTCATCTTTACAAAAGATGACCTTGACTCTATCTTCTAATTCTTGCAAATCCACATCTGTCTCAACTTCGATCCTCCTGCCAAGAATAATACGTAGTACCTCAAATACTCTGTCCTGGATCGGGTGGATAACCTCCTCAACATGATTGCATCTAGTACTGATGTCCTCGAAGAGAACTTCCTTCATCTGGAGTAAAGTCGACCACTGAAGTAAACCATGAGGTCCTCCATCCATTATCTTTTCTTGCACTAGGACCTTCCTTGATGTTTGCCTAATTACTTGCAGGACAGGAATGATAACATCCTTAGTATGAGCAAAAGCAGCTACCGTTATCATCAAGTTGTGGATGACCTCAAGAACCTGAATAGCTCGGTGAATGGTCTGCATCATCCTTGTTGCAAATTCAACAGCAACTGCATGGGATTTGTCAATCCATGAGCTCATAAGCTGAACCAAACTCCTGACTCTCTCTGCCTCGCCAACTGATTCGAGGGGAAGTGCCTGCGCAGGAGATACTGCTGGATCCTGACGTCTCAAAGGCTGACTGAGATGGCTAAAGTAGCCTCTCCAAGCACTGACCTCTCGCTCAAGCTTCCTATTCTTTTCCATTTCTTCTCTAAGCTTGTCCTTAAGTGCCTCAAATGAATCAGTGGCATCATCCAATGTCTGTTCGCCTGTGAGTGGGCCAAGCTCAAATGTCTCTACATCATATTCCTCTGGGAGGATCTCACCTTCATACTTGTCCATTGCTGGTGTAGCTATCTGTAATTTCCTGGATCCTGTCTCATCTCTAATCATCTTGGACATCTTAGTGGCTTTCCTCCTTTCTGTCACTTCCTGAGAATTTCCAACAAGGCTCTCTAAATCAATCACATTACCTTCGTCCTCGATCACAATCACCCTTGTTAGTCTCTCCTTTAACCAATCTGGAATGGCCGATCTTGTTTCTCTAACCTGTATCTCATTAGGCAATGTTTCTTCTTTTCTGAGAGGAGATGTTACTTCATTATCTTCCTTATCTTCATATAACTCATTAGCTTGGACAGACCCACTTGGTGACCTTTGAGGTGCCTGCCCTTCTTTATCGTTTTGTACCATTGATTCCATAGACTCCTCCATCTCAAGTGCCCTCTTCTCAGGTCGAGAAGATGTGTCGGATGAACAATCTCGGTTGGCCTCTGGCTTCTTCTTGGAGGATTCTCTTTTCCTCTTCGAGCCTCTTGGAGGGGGATTGCCCTCACTTACACTTCGAAGGTTGCCTTCGCTTGCATTTCTGGGATTAGGATTACCCTCACTTACACTTGCTCCTCCTTCAACTGGTCTCTCTTCCAAAGTGAAAGTCATAGATATGCCTTGCTCTCTTAGCTTCTGATGCTGCACATCAACCCATCTGCGAGTACAAGACAAGACTGGAGCCATCAAAGCATCTAGATCCACAACCTCGGGTTCATTCCAATCTAGCCTCACTGATTTGCTTTCTCGATCATAAGATGATAGGAGATGTCTGCCACTGTCCTGAGGTTGGTCGGCCACTCTGTAAATTTTGCATTTTCTGATGAAGTCTAAAGGTAATCTAGAATGCATCTTTCTTTTAACTTCAAGGTCATCCAAGAGATTCATCACAAAGTCTTCTATCTGAAACTCATGCTTATATTTTCTTCCGACTGTCTCCTCTATATACCCATATGGATCAAAGTTCTCTCTCAGGGCAAAGAATGAAAATGAATATAAAGCTAACTCTTTCTCTACATCATCCATGGCTAAAGCATTAGGACATACCTCAACTGAATTTCCTAATATGATAGGTACAGGAACTCCATTTCCATGTCTGTGTCTGAATGCTTTCACATAAGCGGCCAACTGTCTTGTTACCTCAAGTAACACAATTCTGTCTGTCGGATATCTCGGCAACATATAGGGAGGTGAAGGACATCCATGAACTCTAATATATGTAAACTTCTGAAATTGGATGAACCAAGCACCGTGCCTCTTTACAAGCTCTTGTGCATCCTGAGAGAGCCGATTGTGAATCCCGCCTTGCAATACCCTGGTGATGTTCATCGTGAAGGTATCATTGACTAACTTGTAGTTACTTCTTGGCGGATGATGCAAGTGAACATAGGAATCACAAACTCTGACTTCCCCGGGTCCTCTTCCAATTACCCCTCTGTGAGGTAGTCCTGCATACTCAAAGCTCCTGATCAAGGCATACATGATATATGAACTCATGTGGAAAGACTTGGTAGCCTTCAGTCTTCTTAACTGTACGTCCAAGCAATGGCTAATCATTCTAGCCCAATGGATTCTTCCTTTTCCCTGAACTATCACTTGGATGAAGTAGAACATCCACTTCTCAAAATAGAAGGCTTGAGGAGCTCCTGTGACTCGGTTGAGTAATGTTATCAAATCTCTGTACTCCTCCTGGAAGTCGATCCTATGCAGTGTGTTCGGGATCTTGCTCAGGCGAGGACGACTCTTGAGTAACCAGTTCTTATTGATGATGCTTAGGCAAGTGTCTGGATCATCTTCATACATGGACCTGGCTCCCTCTAAGCTTTTATAAATCATATCTTTATGTTCTGGCAAGTGAAGAGCTTCACTGATAGCTTCCTCTGAAAGATAAGCAAAAGTGTCTCCTTCCTTGGACACGATCGTTCTGGACTGAGGATCATAATGGCGAGCACACTCGATCATCAACTCATGGCACTGGACTGCTAGAGGGAAGCCGGCCGCCTTAATGATGCCACTTTCAATTATCCTCCTGGCGACAGGTGATGGCTTGCCAATATAAGGGACCTCTCGAAACTTCTTCGTACTGAAGTTGCCCAAGTTGGTATCTCCAATGTTGCTCCACTTAGACACGATCTTGGTCTCCAGTTCTTCGTTCTTTTGATCTTCTTTCATAAGAGCTGGACGACTGGTGGATGCTCCCGCCTTCGGGGTCGCCATTGTAACACCTACACAACATTTCATAATAAGAAATAGATTTTGCAATGTATAAACATAAATTAGATTAGAGATTGAATTTAGGAAACTTCATGATAAGTCTTTGAGTTATCATTTCCTAAATACGATTGAGCTTACTGAAATTTCAAAATTTCAAAATTCAAAATTTAGGGCTATGATGATCAAAATTCAAAATTCAAGACAAAGGAAAACTTCGCCATACCTTACTTGAGAACTAACTCTAAAATGCAAAATTAGGAAATTCGCTTAGGCAAAAATGAGGTTTGAAGATTTCGACGTGATCTTCTTCTAGCGAATGCCTCTTCCTTATCAACTTCGCCAACTTGGAGGGTCTTCAACGTCTTGATGGCAAATTCGCTCTACTCCAACCAAACTTCGCACTCCTTTTGATGATGTTCGCACCTTGTATCCTTGATGAAATTCGCACTCCTCTCTAATGATAATTTCGCACTTCCTTGTCTTCTCCAAATCGCATGCAAATGAAGGTTGAATGATGATTTGAAAATGAAATAATTTACCTCCCCTTTATAGGCGCTTGCCCTTTCAATTACCTCCAGGCCGACTTGGTAAAATAAGGTAATTAAAAACAAATTTTAAATAGAATTAAGGGCCGACTTTATAAAATAAAGTAAATAAAACCCAAGCGCCCCAATTTTTATTTAAAATAATAATTAATTCATTTAATGCCTTCGTTTTTAATTAATTGGATTTTTTAAAGGCAACAAATAATTAATAAATGTTCGTGCACAATTTTAAATGCCAATTTTAATTAAATATTTCAATTTTCATCGATCTTAGCATTTAATATAATTTGAAAAATGTCATTAGCGCCAAAATTTGGGAGATGAAAAATACAAACCATATCGCTCTGGTCCCTGGGAGAGGGACAGGAGCGAATTAGCATTTTAGCCTTGATTCTCTCGCCTTTTACGTTCAAAACAACCTTCTCCACGTGGAAACTGGCATCTTCGTTGGGTACCTCGAGCTTGATCGACTCAACTTTGTGGATAAATGTCTCTTAAGGTCAATATCGCCCTGGTCCCTTGGTGGGGGACAGAAGCGAACTTTGTGTTTCTCCTTGATCCTTGTTTCTTCGATCACCAATCTTCATCACGAGGCAAGTAACAACGTTATCCCTTCATAGCACGCATAATTTACTTGTCTTTTACAAGGCACATTTGATGTTTGAATGATTTTCGCCCTGGTCCCTTGGTGAGGGACAAGAGCGATCCTTGTGTTCTAGCCAAAACTCGTCATCTCTTAACCTTAACTTCTCGTTCATGACCTTTCAAATGACATATTCGATCTTGTGTACCCTTGCTTGACATGATCTTTTGGGACGAATGATAGATTTAGTGAATATCGCCCTGGTCCTTGACTGAAGGACAGGAGCGATATTGTCCCCTTGCTCAAGTTGATCACTTTTTTACGTTTGATTTCTCGCATATCACCTTCTCAAGAACACTTTTGCCCTTGTGCAACCTTGTACGTCCTTGCCTTGACGTGATTTTTGAAAGAACTGGCTAGTGTAGTGAATATCGCCCTGGTCCTTGCCTGAAGGACAGGAGCGATTTTTGATGTCTTGGGCTCATCCTTGTTCCTATCAACTCTTAATTGCCTCCACAATGTAAAACAATGTCCTTTGATCCCTTGCGAACATATGAAACGAGATTGACATTCAAAACTTAAGCACTCCTAGAGATTTCGCCCTGGTCCCTGACTGAGGGACAGGAGCGCCTAGGCAAATATGGGCCTCGCTTCGGTGTTTTACAATCTTCAAATTATCTTCAATGGGCTTGTTACACCCTCTTTACTTGCTTCAAACTTAATCTTCACTTGATCTTCGCCCAAATTTTGCCCTATAAGGAAATTCGCTCTGGTCCCTGGGAGAGGGACGGGAGCTATCATCAAATTTCGCCCTGGTCCCTGGCTAAGGGACAGGAGCGATTTTGCTTCTAAGTCTAATTTTCCTTATGATGACATTTCCAAGTTATATTCAACTGACAGGATGTACTTCCTTGGTTCTCCTCAAATCGCGAAATTGTTGAAATCTTGCAAGGACAAGGCAATGTTGGATTTTAAGCTCCGGTCCTTCAGTGAGGGACAGGAGCGATTTTTGCTCTTGGCAAATTTCCATGTTTGCGAAATTCTTCAAATTATATTCAACGGAAAGAACATGCCTCCCTTTATCTCTTCCAATCCAAAAATCGTCTTGATCCTGCGAGGACAGTAAAATTTTGAGAAACAAGCTCCGGTCCTTGACTGAGGGACAGGAGCGATTTTGCTTCCACAGGCCAAAATATCATGATTTTAAGGGTTTAATCACTTGACAAGGTACAATTAAGCCATTTCCAATACTCGGGATCAATTATTAAAATTTTCAAAATTTGGTCAAAATCATTCAATCAGACAAAATTCCATAATCCATCATTTAACACTTAGGCAAAAATTGGACTTTGCATTCAAAATTCCGACTGAAACCAGATAAATTCACTTGACCACCTGACGAATTCACCCTATTCAAAATTGCATCCTACGGGAGGAAGCTCAAAAGGCTCTCAAGATTGACTGGATTCTGGCCTGAAAACACTAAAACGGGAACCCTAAGGCCTGACCCTAATCCAGACGACTGACACACTAAACCAAAACCCTAAAAAGCAGAGAGAAAGGCGAGCAAAAAAAAGAGCAAAAAGAGGGGGTCCCCATTTTAATGGGGCGATGTGTGAAATGGTCACAACAAGGTTCCACAATGTTTTGTTTTATCACTAAATTGAAAAAAGTTAAACAGAAAATATTACAATGGAATAAGGAACATTTCAAAAACATATTTAGCGAAAAGGAAACAATAGAGGCAGATATAGACAAGTTGAATGAAACTATCATTAGAGATGGGATGGATAATGGAAAATTTATTAAAGAAAAAGAATTGCTACACAAGTATGAGGACATTTTAGCCAAAGAAGAGATATTATGGAAACAAAAATCCAAAGAGAATTGGCTAAGTGACGGGGACAAAAACAAAAACAAAAATTCATAACAGCACTAAGAAAAGAAGAAATGTAAATAGAATTCATAGGATCAAAGGTGTTGGGGGTAACTTAATAGAATACCCTAAAGAGATATCAGAGGAATTAGTTATGTATTTCAAAAACATTCTAAACAACTAGGGATACTCAGATCCAGGCTCACAACAACATATGTTAGCAAATATCCCCAAAATCATTTCAGAAGAGGATAATAAGATGTTAACCAGCAAATTCACCTTAGAGGAAATTAGAGTATCGGTGTTTCAACATCACCCTGAGAAGGCCCCAGGACCAAATGGTTTCCCAACGGGGTTTTTCCAACAATTTTGGTCCTTTGTAAGAAAGGAAATGTGGAAGGCAGTAAAAAACATGAGAAATTCTGGCAGAATTCTCAAAGAAATAAACAATACCTTCATTACACTTATCCCCAAAAAAGAGAATGCAAAAGAGATGGATGATTTTCGGCCTATATCACTTTGCAACACAATTTATAAAGTGTTGTCCAGGTCTATAGCTAATAGAATCAAAATGGTCCTTCCTTCTATTATTTATTATTGCTCAAGAAGTAATACATTTAGTTCAAAAGAATTTAGAACCTAGTATGCTAAAAACATTAGATATAAAAAAAGCATATGAGAAGGTGGATTGGAGCTTTCTATGTAAATGTATGGAAGCCTTCGGATTTGCTAAGCAATGTATAAATCTAATCTTCAATTGTATCTCCAGCCCTAAAATTTCTTTATTGGTGAATGGTACTCCCGAGGGATATTTTGATATCTCTAGGGGGTTGAGACAAGGGGCCCTTTATCCCCTTTTCTGTTCATCATAATGGCAGAGGCATTTGATAGGTCAATGAGTAAAGCACATTCATTGGACAAAATTAGAGGAATCAAAGTAACAAAGGGGATAGACAATATTACGCATTAGCAGTTTGCAGATGACACGATGCTCTTTGGAGTTGACAACAAACTTGAGGCAAAAGCATTCAAATCAATATTTACACAAATACTCTAAAGCCTCGGGACAGGTTTTCAATGCAAGAAAGTCAAAAATATTCTTCCTAAATACAAAAGAGATGGGGAAGAAATATGTCACATCTTAGGATACAAGAAAGGTAAATTCCCCTACAAACATCTAGGGCTTCCTTTGGATAAAGGCCGTAGGGTGAACAAACTTTGGGATCCTATCTTGTGTAAGATGGAGCATAAAATGGATTCTTGGAAAGGGAGGTGGTTGTCTAATGCAAGCAAAGCCACTATGCTTAAATCAATACTCTCTGCGAGTCCCATTTATCAATTGTCATGCCTCCCTTTATCACAAGGAGCAAAAGCAAAATTGGGAAAAAAAAATGAGGACATTCTATTGGCAAGGAACGGCAGAGGACAGGAAATTGGCCACTATAAGCTAGGAGAATATATGTAAACCTAGGGATGCAAGTGGGATAGGGCTAAAGAATTTTAGCTGACAGAGTCTGGCTTTAGGGCAAAATTAGTTTGGAATATCTATCAAGAACTTAATAATAAATGGGTCAAGATTTTACATAAGAAATATCTGATAGGCTCTGACCCTAGCAACATTTTCAGAACTCAAAATCCTCCAAACAGTCAAAGAATAAATTCAAGCGATGACATTATTCTCTGCAAATAAAACTGCAAAATTTTATTTCCATTATGCCTACGTGAAGAAAAAAATATAATATTATATAGGCATGGATATACCTAGATTAAAGATTTGGAAATATCATTTGAACCTTAATGTGAAATGGAGATAATAACAATTTGCTATCTTACAAAAAATTAATTAAGTATTAGCTAAATAAGAGTATCCTTATAATTCAATCATCTTTCTTCATCCATATATACATATATTATAAATGTATTTCACACTTCCTTATTCCACATATGTTTCCACACTACTTCACACTCTTATCTCCCACTTTCCCCTCTTTATATAGTCTCTTAATACCTTTTCATGATGCCTTCCCATCACATCCTTTCATGATAATCCTTAATTATCTTATTCCTACAAATTTGTCATTTATTATATAATATTTTACTCTTTTATAGCTTATTTAGGCATACTAGAGGTGTTTTAAGGCTATTTCAAGGGCCTATAATGGATATATGGGTCTAGAAATCACCCAAACGACATATGTGGTGCTTCACAGCCCTCTATATCCTCCTAACAAGGTGATCTTTTTGAAATTGATTGATGCCTCTAATAAAGTAAAAAATGCAAAAACATTGTCTAATGTTGGAGGAAGTTTTTATGGAGATGAGCATAGAGAATGTGGTACAAAGCATAACTAACAATGTCAAAGATGATTCAAATCTTCTAGTCATGTAAGAATTCCTTATCTAAGTCAGCATCCTGCTTAAGGTTTCATTAGAATGTCTAAATCATGTGTGCTACCTATAAAAACACCATGAATTTCACCACGGCTAAATTTCTAGGTCATTCCACAACTTGCAGCATTTTTTCGCTATTGCAGAACACTGACTGCACATGGGCTTGTCTCTTTCCTGATATTTTTATCAGAGCAATTTCTGATTTTGAAAGTCAGATGAATTCCTCTGCTGATTTAATTCTAGTAGATGCAAATTTTTGAGCATGAACATTTACAGTTTGATGAATCCAAGGTCTATGCTTGTGACAATACACTTTTAATGGACCCCACATTTGATAGTACTAGTCACTCATCTCATCATTATTTTTCACAATTAGCAAGAGTAGAAAACAAAACACTTCAAGACCTCCCTCTATTAGAGAGAAAACAATGTCCAGATACACTTCAATTCATAATACAGAAACGATGAAACTTCGGACATCTATCCAAGGAGTTAGATATGACAGATCCACATATTAAGAATTGCCATATTAATATTACAATGATATTTAATTAATCATGGCCATTGCCTTAGCTTTACCAATCTCGGTACTTTCTTACAACTATCCAAGTTATGCATAGTGCATACATCATCATTATTAAAAAAAAAACAATCACGGATTCAGTTGGAACAAATATAAATGGAAGAGTGAAGCTGCCTAAAGACAGGAGAAAACTTAAGCTACATTATACACCTCTTCTTTAAGATCAAAGTTCCTAGATGAAGTTGAAATGTTTAAGGAGCAAACTCGTGATGGTTTCTTCATGTAGGAAAATACTTCGAACAAGAACTTGTCTATTGCATATTCATCTGCGCCATCACTGCCAGTAGGAAAATTGCAAGCAAATCCATTTATTAGTTATTAATTAAAAGGATTGCCAAGATATCTATACACTCAAACTTCAATTTCTAAAGGAACAAAAGGCACACCTGTAGGCAAGACTCCGGATCTTGAAATAAGTGGTGTCTTCCAAAAATAGATGGCAATAAGCTAACCTGCCATCACGACCTGCACGGCCTGTCTCCTGCATCAAAACCATGTACAAATGTCCTTTGAGTCAATTGAATAGTTTTTACCATCAAGGACTGACTTTGAGACAATGCCAACCTGAACATAGTGTTCCAAGCTTCCAGGCAAGCTATAGTGAATAACCTGTATTAAATAAAATCCAAACACTGTCATGAGTCGAGGAAAGCAGCATTTAGGCTGCCGAAAGGAATATTTCACATCAAAAGAAGCTAACAGATAATAACAGTTGAAATTTAATTGTATAAATTACAGTATATTTTATCAATCAATCGCTAGGCTGGATGAAATGTACAGGCCAATTCTAATCATAGAAAGCCTAGTGCATGAGAGATTACATACAGCTTCAACATCACTCTTGTTAAGTCCCATGCCAAATGCTACAGTTGCTACCACCTTCAACAAAAGCAGAAATTAACAGAAAAAAAATTAAAGCCATACTAAGATAACTCATGGAAATGTTACACGACAAAGCAATACCAATCAGAAATCAAGCTTAGAACTTATTGTATTATAAATAAATAAGAACCCTAAACTATTTAAGAATACCTCCTAAATATATCAGTAGGAAATAGTTTTATCAGATTACCACTCGGAGCTTGTTAGAGCAAAACATGTCCTGTGTGCGTTTTCGATCCTTCGCAGTTAAACCACCATGGTAGCTCTGCATGCCAAACAATCACATAAATCTACAGGAACCTGAAATCAACCATGTTAAGCAAAACTTAAAATTGAAATTCTTACCTTTGCATGAATATTATTATCACGAAGAAATTTGCTCACAAAAACTGTATCAGACTGCAAAAACAAATCAAGGGGATTATAAATATTATCTTCAAAATCTTTTTTTGCAAAAAATAATTTAGAGGTTTTCGAAAGCATATTTTTAATTCATATTTAATGGAAAGCAGAGGAAAAAATGAAACTAAAGCAATTAATGCAAATTGATTCCTCCTACATAACAGGGCTCTTCAAAGACTTGTTGACAGAGTCAAGAGAAGGGAGATGAAGGAAAACTAAGCTTTAATTTGCATCCAAGTCAGGAGCAAAAGAAGAGTGAACATCCTCATCAATCACCATAAAATGGCTAATCCAGAGTCTGTGAACATCCTCAAGAGATCTGAGAAGATTTTGGGAAACGACTTGATTGTTTCTATGTTTTATTTATCTGGGTATATACAGTCAATGACAACAATTTTCTGTAAAAACCAGACATACTCTGATCTGAGTGTATATGAATACATGCTTTCAATGTCTGTCATCTCCAACTTGTGATTCAGTGTTTTTTTGAACAAAATAATCAAGGGTTGCGATGTTCATTGATGCACATTTGCTGCACCTGTGTTATTTTCATTGTTAGTCTTGTTTGGGCAAGATTGTAAATTCTTTCGTTTAGAATACTGCTGTCACAGAGCAGATCTTGAGGAAGGATCACACTATTAGCCCTTTGCTGTTCAAATTATTACAAATTGATACTTCGAGATTGACCATTGGAGTATATTGATTGCTATAGATGAATGTGTATGTTATATTGACTCCACCACCCTATATAGGCACTAATCAGTCCACTTTCTCCCATAGCCTCAGAATTGATTGTAAAATGATAAATCTTAAATCAACCATTTTATATTTCTATATTTGTTTAAAATTCTCATATCTGAAACAAATTGAACACAAGGAGCTTGCATGTTTTAAGATCTCATTCACAAATCCTTGTGATAAGCATATGAAAAATCAATCTGCTAGGTACTGAGTTATAGATTTGTTGCATACTTGCACTCAGTGTCATAAAGGGAATCCCACCTAGGTTTTGCAGAGCTTAAAGTGCAAAGGAAAACACAACTGAAAGTGCCTCCTGTTCATTGGCCTAACTTCCACCAGCTTTGAGCATAATCATTAGGTAACTCTTTACGAGTTGTTGGAATAAAAGTCGAGGAACCAACAGGTTGCACAGCATAAATAGGGCACAATGGACACATGTTGATCAGGGCACTAAATCTGTGTAATGATCTTTAAGGAAGCTTGATTGAAGATTAACATTCTATCCTCTAGAAAGGATCAAGTGACTTAGGCTTTATGTTGCAACCTTAAACCATAATGATTTGATGTTATTTTCTTTTTATTTGAATAAGATGGTAGATCGTAACCTTAATGAAGATGGACAGTGGACAAGGTCGTAAACAAAATTGAGGCACTAGTATGGTGGTCATGATGACGATTTTCTAAAAATGCTTCAAATGTTGGATCATGCTATCATAGAGGAAATGAATAGTGGATGCTACTTGGGGAGGTTTCTGGACCTCCAGGTCTTTTGAATTAGCATAAATACTTAATGTGTCTCCTTTTTGTCTTTTTGTAATGGGCAAGCCCCATAGTATTATTGTCTGTCAGCCATTACTACATTTTGAATAGAATTGCTTTTCAGGCGTTAATACTTGCCTCTATTTGAATTTTTATCAAATAACCTTATAGACTGAACCTTGATTGATAGTGGGTAGGATTTTATAGTGTTGTCAAACCCTTTCTTCTCTTGGAATTCCATGAAGTGACATGTAGACTAGGTCTTCAAACCAAGCCAAACAAAGGAAAAGTCTACACCCATTTCTTAAGCAATCCTTGAGATTTATTATATAACACCATTACTTAAATTGAGTGCTTGGACACTAAAATCGGCTTTTTGTATATGAAACATTAAATTTAAGCAATTCATTGAGCTCTAAGTTGGAAAATATTCAAAGGGTTGGCCAACAGCTAATAAAATATTTACTACATTTAAAAAGGAGAATGGAAGGAAATGATATTGGTAATCAGAAATCCACTAGAAATTTCACATTTTAACAAAATAATAATAATCATAACAGACCTGTGGTCAATAGCAATAGCAATGCCAAAATTAAACTGCTAATCTAGTAGCAAGTGCGGACTTCTTTGCATTGGCTTATTAATTAGCATCAAGTCAATAAAAATAAATATACGCAATCAAACCAATTGTACTAAATTTACTAGGGAAATTGAAATCTTTGTGCTAAAGATGAGTATATTGAGGATGTTTCAACAAACTCTAACACATGAAAAACCAGTTCAAGGAATCCATCAACAGTAACAATGTCAAAAATAATAAATATCCCACATGAGGATAAATATTCTTGTTCAACTATCCACAAGAATACCACTCTGCATGTGAATCCTGACATCCTCAACTATACACAGCAACAACTATACTCAACTATCCACAAGTACACACCTCCACCTCTATGGGTCAAGACATACTCAACTATCCATAGATATAAATCACCAAGTTTGTGCATCAAGGCATACTCAACTATCCACAAATATAATACATGAAATTCCCTAGCCCCAACATCTCTAGGCAAGTAGCTAGCTCAAGATGTGGAAATCCTCCAAACTCCTCTTTAATCTTGTTATACTTTATCCATTTGATGTCAGCACAGACTTTCTGATACCACAAGCATGTGAGTCTCTAAAATCTCTATTAGATATAGCATGGATGGCTTTGAGAAACAATGGCTTTGAGAACAACAAACATTCAATGAGATAAAATCATAAACATTATCAAATTTGAAGGTGTCGATTTCCACCAACAATGGACCTTTTACAATGTGACCAAACTATTCTTATAATAGCATATTTTCCATTTACATAACAAATTGACCTTGTCACTCCAATGAAATGCAATTTCAATTTTAACAAAATGCCCTTTCATTATGTCTCCTTTCTCCAAAACATCTGACAAATAAATTCAACTTCCAACTCTATTGTGTTTTGTTTTCTTATCAATCAAAGCAAAGGAATAGATATTTATAATGAAATTTACAAGAGTGAATCACTAACCTCTAACAAGATAGGCGATTTCCCTTATACAACCAAAGCTTCTATGACACCATTTATAATATAATGCAGCACTTAAAAATTTGAAATCAAGAACCTTTATGGATGGCTCACCCTCCTATTATGAATTGCATTTAATTCAGTTTCACATAGAAATCCATACCCTCATTAGGGACCCTTTTTAATTTCCAATGGCATACGCTAAAAGGTCAAAGCAAACAGTTATAAATCAAACTGTCTTTACCAAATTTATTATTGAGAAAGTTGAGTTATCAGCAAGCGCCTAGCATGCTCCTGCATTCATATTTCTGAGCATGGATCCCTTTGCACTACATATTTTATTCCAGCCACTACTTTCAAATTCTATTTAACAAATCTGCTCTTTACTTTTGAGTTATTTCCTCTCTGACTTTGTTTGTTGTAGCCAAGAATCGACAAAATCCACATAACTTCATATTTCTCAGCAAACAATGTCTTTTACCTGCCATTTTTACCCTTAATATTCACCCACACATTAAAAGTTTAAAAACAAATCTCTTTCAAAGAAAATACTAAATCCACATAGCAAGCTTTGCAAAAGACTTAATAAATCATTGAGTGAATGATTAAATGGGTGCAGGAACTAGGGTTTAAAATTTCAATGGATGACCGTAAGCTTAAATCAATGGATGACGAAGTCTTTTCCACTATTCAGTCAAACTCCATGTTTGGCAGCATACAAGAATGGCACTTTTGATTGTTTCCATGCCTATCAATATTTAAAATCTATTGTGTTCCCGTCTAAAATCCCACACTACACTATTATATGCACTTATGACTCTGATTGAAAATGGACAGCAATCTTGACACTTGATCAAAGTTTTATGCTCGACGTGATCGCTTCTTTACAACACTTACACAGTGAGTTATGATATAGCAATAGTAGAAAACAAACCGTACATGATTGTGCTTATAAACCTTCCAATCAACTGCTTTACACCTTGCAATATCTGAAACAAATCATTTTTTGTAGCCTTCAAAAAGCATGCAAGTTCACATTGGATGCCAACCTTTGCACAGCCAGACAACTTTGTTTCAGATCGGCAAACAATCAACCACCAACTTTTTTTTCCTTCATAGCCCATATTCAAAGATGCTCTGATACTACATTGAATTTGGTAGAGCAAATACACACAGATTACACCATGATTACTGAAAGGAAGCTAAGGTGCAGAAAACGCTTCCTAACACTAATCTAGAGGGGGAGATAGTGCAAATTTTCTTTACAAATCTTCTATTAAAAAATCAGAAACACGTTCATAAGAAAATAATAAGCATGCATAAAGATAAACACAATGAACACAAGATATATCGTGGGGAAAACCCTTTCGGGTGAAAAAACCCACCCTCCAAAAGCATAGTACTTTGTATTCTAGCAAACAAACTCTTACAATACAATATCAGCACTTAGCTTCTTCAACAAGAGTCTACAACTAACAACCTGTTGTGAGGTATTCACACATCGCCCCATTGCAAATGGGGACCCCCAATTTTTTCCCGCTTTCTAGGATAGTGTTGAGTCCTCGGTTATTAGCCTTTACATTAGATGGGTATAGGTGATTAAAAAGCTAAGAGTCAGGTGGATAGCCTTGTGTGAAGTGCGAAATGAGTGAGTTTATGAAGTCTAGATGTCATGAGAGTCAAGTATGAGTGAAGAGGGATTGCTAGCTAGAAGGTCACTTCAAGTGCCCCTCTAGAGGAGCGAACTTCATGAGTTCAAGGACGGGAGTGAACTTCATGACTTGAGGCACAGGAGCGAACTTTATGAGTTGGACAAGAGGAGCGAACTTCATGAGTTCAAGGAGAGGAGCGAACTTCATGACTTGAGACACAGGAGCAAACTTCATGAGTTGAAGGACAGAAGCGAACTTTATGAGTTGGACAAGAGGAGCGAACTTCATGAGTTCAAGGACAGGAGCGAACTTCATGACTTGAGGCACAGGAGCAAACTTCATGAGTTGGACAAGAGGAGCGAACTTCATGAGTTCAAGGAGAGGAGCGAACATCATGACTTGAGACACAGGAGCGAACTTCATGAGATTGAAGGAGAGGAGTGAACTTCATGACTTGAGGTGGGTGAGCGAAATTCATGATGGAAGAACAAAGGAGATTTGCCTTGAGTCGATTCAATCTAAAACAAACGTCACTAACCCAATGATATCAGCGAACTTCAAGAATTGATACACATGAGTGAACTTCATGTCTTGGCATACATGAGCGAATTTCATGATGAACTTTATGAACTCCACAAGAAGAGCAAACTTCATGAGTTGGATGACAAGAGTGAACTTCATGAGTGGGAGAAGAGGAGCGAATTTCATGAGTTGAAGAAGAAGAGCGAACTTCATGAGTTGGAGAAGAGGAACAAACTTCATGACTTGAGACACATGAGCAAATTTCACATCCTAAGGATTAATGAACTTCAAAATCTGTTATGGATGAGCGAACTTCAAAAGTTGAGGTAGATGAGCGACTTCAAGAATCAAGACATGAGCGACATCAAATTTCAAGGTAGATGAGCGACTTCAAGAATCAAGACGTATGAGCAAACTTCATAAAGTGGAGTAGATGAGCGAACTTCATGACTAAAGGGAGATGAGCGAATTCAATGTCCAAGCACCTAAGGTTGAATGTTATGAATGAACTTCACAAGTTGACCTACATGAGCGAACTTTATGATTTGAGAAGGATGAGAAAACTTCAAAAATGAAGACACATGAGCAAATTTTACAAATTGAGCTTCAAGAGAAAAATTCAAGTGAGTGAACTCTACTCCATGCGTTCCTAGTTCAAGGCAAAGTTGCAAGATTGGTTACATGACTACTACCTTAAACTGATTTGAAGTTTGAAAAGAGTCATTTTGAGTTAAGCTCGTATAATGAAAGAAAATGAAGGAGAATAAAGTTCAAAGACAAGGACAACTTCATGAACATCAAGGGTGGAGTAAACTTCAAAAGCCCCTTTCTACGAGCGAAAAGCAACTTCAAGTGCCCCTTCATGAAGGCGAATTCTCTTTATTTGCTCTTATTAAACCTGCAAACCACATGAAATCACATAATTACATCAAACTAGGAGATTATATGGAAGGTATATATATCTTGTGTATTTGATACTTGCTTGTTTGTTTTGCAGGAGATGAAAGAAATAAGGAAATCACACAAGAAGCATTCACTTACGCAAAGACATGATCTACAACATCAACAACATGGAGGAAGTCACAAGAGAAGGAATTCCGAAGGAGAGAGACAGTGGTGACATCAAAAGTTCGTTCTAAGGCACATCAATACTTCAAAACTAAGATTTATACCTTGCACTTCCATGATCAAGGCATTTGAGAGGATAGTTTCAAAAGAGTTAATCAAAGTTAGAAGATCATCGTCATCATCGTTGAAGCTAGATAATGTTGAGTATCAAGAAATATTCCTTCATGATGATCTATCAAGCCTACAAGTGCAAGTTGAAGGTGGAATCCTAGTCACCACTCGCCAATCAGAGAAGTTCCACCTCAACATGTCTCGATTCAATGAACCTGACTTGTCCATGAGGGCACAAACTTTGAAGCACCTACCCTTATTATCTATTGGTCATGACAAAGTGTTGTAATTATTTTATTGGTCAAATTGAGTTTGTTGTAACAAAACCCTAATTAGGGTTTTCATTGTAAAATCTTGGCCATTGATGGAGATTTGATCCTGACCGTTTATTGTAATAAGCTCTCCTTATAAAGCTCAAGCTCCTCATTTTTGTAAAGGCTAATAGTGAATAGAACAGAATAATAGATAGCTTAGAAGAATAGCAATTAGAGTAGAAGTTAGATTAGGAGAAGGCAAGGATTGTGCCAAACCCTATTGTAAAGAGCAATTGATTTCATTGAAGTTATGGTGAATTTGATTTGTTACTTCAACAACTTGCATGATCTTTACTTCTCAATTTATTTTCATGTTGATTAGATTGAATGGAAGATATTGTTGAATGCATTTGTGTGGAATCTGTTTTGTCCATACCACTAGCCTCTTGCTGATTGTAAGTGTGCCTTGCATGGTCAACTGGAGTGATATGAGCTTAAATTCAAATTGTTATGTGTTAACTTGAATGGTGAGCAATGTTTGATGGTAATGATTTGAACATCTTTGAAACGTCCTTAGAAGATTGCACTGAGCTTGTGTCAAATTGTTTAGTTTGATGGTGAGACCTGGCTCAGTAAGATTCCATCTAATCATTCACCTATCTTCTTGCATTCTTAGGATTAGAATAGAGCCTCTCAACCCTCCATCTTTTGCCATTTTTTTTTAACTCAAGCTAGTCTAGGATAAAAGCATCACCATATTGCAACATCAGATGATCTAAGTTCCAGCGATTCAAGCATTCGAAAATTCAACGTAAGTCCCCTTGTGATTCCAGCATAATCACATCAACCAACTGTGCTTATCCACAAGCCGTGACCCGACATACCAAAACCTTGGAGTTGTCTGAAGTGATCCTTAAGCCAATCTTCAGCATTTGAGAAGCTTTGTTCAAGAGAGGATAAGATACTTTTGGGTAGTTTATTTTGTGTTTGCATGTGCATAAAAAACACATCAACACAACCCACAATATGGATTAATTCCAACAACAAAACACTTCACCTACAATACACAATATCACTAATACTCTCCAAGGCTACCTTTTATAGAGAAATACAACAACAAAGGAAGCTTCTAGATGAAGCAAGAGGATGGAGTTGTGCAAAGCATTTGGCCCTATTTTTCAGCCACCAAAAAACATGCTAATGACACATGTACACCTCCAAATGACTCCCCATTCAAACCTCCTAAGTTGGGCACCCAAAATTTACTATTTCGAGGTATAACAAATGCTCTTACACATCTTACAGCCATCATAATTTACAACACTTACAGCCGTAAGAGAATCCGTTATAAATGACTAGTATTAGCTTATTCTCTTACAACTCGTCATAACCCAACTTGGGCACTCACCTTCTCCATGCAAAAGATATCTCCTGCCACTTGTCCAATATGTCATAGAATCTGTCATAGGTTGACACTTGTCAAGATCCTCAAAGTGGGATGCCTACCTCCACATGTGCAACATATGTGTCATAGAGTCATCGCCAAGTACGATGCCACCAAGCCTATGGGTCCCACTAGATGACTAGACATTTGTAGGCAAATAATAAATAAATCAATGTTAGGATTTGCAAAGGTTGAGACACCTTAATCCCAACAATTACAGCCAATAAATAAGATGATATATTGATTTCTTTGGGGATTCTCACATTCAATTGGATGATATGCATTGATACACTATGGCTTTTTAAAGCCTTTCATCTTTTTTGTACCCTAACCACCCAAATAACTACCTCCATGCATGAAAGCTCCCAAAAACTAGTTTAAAACTAAATTATAATTTATTGCACTAAGCATAGATGCAAGACTAGCAAAGTACTTGGCGAGTTTTTTTTACTCTCCGAGTTTTTAAGGTAAAAACTCACAAAGAAAACTCGATGAGTTTCTAGCAAAAACTCAGCTGCATTAAAAAAGAGGCCCAAACGCGTCAAAAAATTATCTTGAAAAAAATTTCTTCAAGTCAATCTCATTCTCTTCATCAAAATATATGCATGAAATATGACATTTAAGTATAAGTCACATTTTAATGTCTTTTTCATATTGAAATGTGACTTATACTTAAGTTATATTTCAAGTATATATTGGCAGGATGTTTGAGGGTGGTTTCAGATCTCTAGGAGTTATAATGCAAATTCTAGGTTTTAGAAGATCTTATAAATTTTCAAACTTAGCAAAATTTCAATAATTAGTAGGCTCTTATCAACATTCTCCCGCCCTCTCTTTCTCAATCTCTTTAGCTGCCCTGAATTCTAGACCTATCTCTCTCCCTATCACTCTTCCTCTATGCCCTCTTTCTACCACTCTCTATTTCACTCTCTCCCTCCTCCCCCAAGATCTAGACCTATCTCTCTAACTCTCTCTCTCACCCTCAGAACCCCACAAGGGGGGCTACCCTTAACCTCATTTTGGCAAGGTGGAGGAGCCACAGTGGACTCCTAGGACTAGATCCTCTACTTCTACCTATCCCCTAGTTTTCACTAGAGCTGGGAAGAGGAAGATGTAAAATGTTTTGATGTAGTACTTACTTTAATTTTACAAAAACAATTTGCTATTTTCATTTTGTTTCAAACTATCAGCCATCAACATTCGACATGAGGATGTCATTTTGTACCCAATTTGCATTTAAATCAATCAAATATAAATAGTCTCATCTTGTTTCTTTTATATACTCATTTATTGGCTCATTGGATGCATCTCCCCATTGAATTTTGCAAAAGAAATGTGTTTCTAATTGAATTTAAGCAATTTTTCAAGTTTTCGATTTTTTTGCCGAGTCACATTTTCGAGCCTTGCCGAGTTTTTGTCAAGTCCGATTTTTTAAACTATAGCACTAACCACCAAAATGACTACCTCCATGCATGAATGCAACTCCCAAAAACTAATTTATTATAATTTATTTATACATTACCATATAATATACTAACATGTTAATTTATCATTTACTTATCTAACCTATATACTACAGATGTAATATCTTTTCAACAGTAGGTGACACATTTCATTCATATAAACATAGACTCTTGTCCACAATGAGAAGCACACAAGAAATACTGAGAGGGGATGAATTAGTATCTCCGAACTTTCTAAACTATGAATGCATAAAATCATACAAAGCATAAAGAGAACAACCAACAAGACACAAACACCAAGATTTCTCGTGAAAAACCATTTCGGGTAAAAAACCAGGGCATCAAAAAGCTTTCACTAACATAAAGGCACACCAACCTGTTGACATGGCTAAGGTCGGATAACCAACTCCCTTCGGTCAACACAAAATAGAATATTCTTGTTGAGTGCTCTATCCTCTCTTGAATAAGGAATCCCTAATGTTGTTCTAATAGTTCAATGGGGGCAACCTCAAGGTTCCAATCGTCAGGTCATGACAGCGAGATAGCTCGGTGATTTGATGTGTTTTGCTGGAAACACAAGGGGACTTACGTGGTTAGATAAAATCAGCTTTGGTTTTACAAGTTCCCTAAGACTCTACAGTCTTATCTTCATCAAATTATTCTTTGTCGTGATGTTGTTTATGGCTTCAACTTTTAGATTAAAAAAAGGGAAAAAGGGGGAGATAGAGGAAGAGAGAAACTAACTAATTTATCTAAAACAGCATATTCAAGTGAATAGACGGAAACCTTTGAAAAAACAGATCTAACTTTGACAGCTAACATAGCACAACTATGCAAAATCTGATGCAATCTTCAAGGGAAACTAGATTTTCAAGCTATTAAACATGAATACGGAGCTTTTACATCCATTCATTCAACATTTAATAACCGAACTAAGCATATATATGAGTTCAAACTAACCATGCAGGGGGAATGGCAATCAAGCAGTCCTAAATGGTATGAACTTAAAGACTTCTATCAAATATTAACCTGAATACACTATCTGAAAACAAAATACATATCATAAAATCAAATGGTGAAGGAGACCATGCACTCACATAAAATTATAACAGCTTTAACTTCCATTAATTCTGTATAAATTTTGATAGAGTTTCAACAACAATTCTAGAACTTACAAAAACAAGGGAACTCCAATCCCTTTATATAGGTTTCCAAAATTGGATGAATGGCCCAGATTTAATCATACAAGTGGCCCAGATTCATCCTCTAAGAGGTGGCTGCCCATACCCATTTAATAGGAAAAATATCCCCTTACCAACCACCAACTAACTAATAACTACCTATCATAAAACTGCCCCCCCAAAAAGTGCACCTACACGGAGCTCAAAATTTGCAAAAGCACTTTAGTGGTGGGAAGAAATAACTATTTCTGAAAAAGTGCCTTTATGACCTCAAGGTTGACTCTTTCTCCAAAAAGTCAATTTCTCCATCCAAATGATCTTTCCAGATATCCCGGTTTGTTGTGCGCTCCACCAGAACATATTCTTGAAACTTTTTGCACACAAGAAACAATTCCTTACTAGGAGGAATAGGAGGATTATGCATTTTGAACCGGATGCCCTCTCGATGGTTGTCCACGACTCTCAACTGCCCGAACCATTATACCTAATAAGTCTCAAAACGTAGCACCTCTGCTTGCAACTTGCTGACGAAGTCTATGTCAATCGTGGAGTATGTAATTTTATCAATCTTTAACCTGCCATTCCAGCACGATATCATATCGCTCAACTCCATGTTATCATTTCAATCAATGATCAACGTCTTGAGGACACTCTTGCGGAAACTCTTGACATCAGACAAGGCTTCCTTGCTTTCCTCCTGCATTTTGTTGATGGTACTGGCCATGTCAATCTTTGTGCTAGTAATCGAGTACCATTCTTTAAAAATGTTGATATTATGGGGATCGAGGATTGCTTTCAGCGTGGGGATCGAGGATTGCGTCCAGAATAAGGCTTTCATGATGGGTAGAGCTATACCAATCGTTTCCTGAAATTTGACGTACTCTCTCTCTACCTCCAGCATCTTTACGCGGGTTGACTATAGATCGATTGCCATGTTGACTACATCCTTGATAACTTGCCTTCCTCTTGCCCTGACGCTCTTGATCCACTCTCTAACTAGCTTAGCTGTGTCACATACTCCCTCAAACTCAGCTATAGTTTTCTGCACCAATGCCAATGGAGGAACGTGAGATTCGATAGTATGTTGCAGCGGCCTTAGCAAGTGGTCTATATATCCCTCAGCATGAGCCCGATAAATGATGCGTTCAGCGGTCATCTCATCCAGCTGCCGAAGAATGTTTTGAACAGAGTCCTTGAGCTCTTCTCTCTCCTGATCCTTAATCACTTTCCCAATTGGGATAGATGTGACGCTATAATCAGCCAGGGCGACCTCTTCTACTGGTTTATCCTTAGGCAGGGCAGCAATATGGGTCGTTCGATTCCTTTGCTCGTTCGTGGTGATCCTAGAAATAGTTATAGGCTTCTTCTTTCCTCTGGCCTGGGATTCCCCTATGCGAGAAAATATGTCCTCCAGGTTGATTGGTGGCTTGACAACTGCCTTCCATTGAGCTCGGGCTATTAACCATTCGTGAGGGATGGTTTGTCCTAATGTGACTACCAACGCCCCACCTTGTTCTCTAGACACCTCAGCGGACTCACTGCCTATCCGCGGTTGATCAGATGTAGAAGGTGGATTGGGCGATGTATCTTGTCCTTTACTCATAGTTGAGTTTTCTCCCACCTCACTGAACAACAGTTGAGTAGCTTCTAATGGAGGTTGTTGCTCAATCCCGTGGGGTTCTTCAGTTCTATCTTCCTCCTTTTCTCCTTCAACTGTGGTGTTATCTCTTGTGTCACCTCCTTCTTGCCGAACCTCATGTCTATCTTCTTGTTGTTTCTGCTTCTCACACCCGCTTTCTTGCGTGTGCCCTTGCCTGCTAGTCTCCTCACTTGGCATAATTTCCCCCTCCTCGACCTCATTTTCAGGCCCATCCAAATTGACGATCCACATCTCTGCCTCTTGTTCATTGGGCTGATGCGGATCATCTATCTCTAGTGGCTCATTTGCCTTTGCAGCAACTGGATCATTCTGCAGAGGTGGGGTAGGTAGATGATCAAGCTCAACTACCTCATCGTCTGAGTTGGGGTCTTTAGGTGAAGTGGCGACCTCTGGCCTTCTTATTGGGATCTTTTCCCACACCTGGGCTTCGAGTGATTGACTGGGGTTCCTCTTTGTCCTCTGTGATGTTCGGGTTCCCCTGCTGGCCTTTGCTTTCTTTCTTTTCTTCTCAGGCTTTTCAACTTCTTCTTTCCTTGGTGCACTGGACGCTTCCTCGTCTTCTGAAGACTGGGATTCAAGGCTGCCCATCAAGTTATATGTGGATTGGGTCCCCTCATGGGTTAGCCTCTCTATCTGCTGGCATAGCCAGCTATCTCTATATCTCTTGGGACCTTCCATTATAGCTTCTAAATCTATGATCGGGTCCTGGGCCTAGTTAATGGGTCTGAAAATCTTCCAAGTCCCCTTGAAGATTGCACCGTTCCTACGAGGTTGTGAGTTATTCTAGCCAAGCAGGGATTGGTTATGTTGAATCCGTCTACCCGCATACCAGTCTTGTTAATTTTAGGTTTCCTAAACCCTTTTCCTTTGCTTTTATTTCCCAGTTCGAGAATCAAATGTTGACCAGCTTGTTGCGAAACGTAAGTCCCCTTGTTCTCCTAGCAAAACACATCGACCATTGAGTTATCCTGTAGTCATGATCTGACATTTGGAACCTTGAGGTTGTCCCCTTTGATCGATTAAAAACAGCATTAGGGATTCCTTACACAAGAGAGGATAGGATAGTCAGCAAGAACATTCTATTCCATGTTGGTCGGATAGAGTTGTAGCAATACGCGACTTTAGACACGTCAACAGAACCTTTAATATCTTAGCTTGCATAGCACGAACTATTTTGGCAGGCGTTACAAGGAATAATCTGACAACCATTCAAAGCATCAAAACACAAACCAGAACAATCAAAGAATATCATTTAATATTGACATCGCTCCATTAAGTAACTGCATACTCCTGATTTTCGTAAATAAAAACTTCATGTGGTTACTAGGCTTTTTATTAAATGGCACATTAAATCCTCTTAATAGCTGTCACACAAAAAAAACAGTTAATGATTTTTGACTGCCAACTCCACACATTATGCCGCCCTCCTTTATTTAGCTCTGCTAGCAAACAAAAGAAGGGGTAATGTATCATAAAAAAAAATCTGTTACTCTTCTTAAAAAATCAGATTTTAATAAAATTAGATTCCTCAAAGTCGATTCCATAAGAAGACATCCAATCGATGACATGTCAAGAAAATAGACAAAGTAAGCAGCTTAAGTAGACAAGCAACTAGGTGAACTAGACACACAAGCAGGAGAAGCTAACAGGCAGCTACCTCAAACAGCTCAAGCAACTCAAGCACCTCAAGCACCTCAAACAGACAACTAGGCAACTCAACCAAAAACTTTATTGCTCAGAGTAAACCAATGACATCAATGACAAAATGCTCAACACTTAACAATCCCAGAAATCCATCAGCCTAAAGCACTCTTCTTTTTATTTACTCTCTTACTACATAGCTCCATTTCCTGTTTAAATAAAAATGATTTCCTTAAATACATCCTAAAGCCATACCATGTCCAAGAGCCACCACTTGCATATTACGGTGGAAACTAGAATGTAAAGGTGACTTTCAAGGTCCCAGCCTAACCAACACACCAAATTAGCACCTGAGATGCCTTTGTGTTGACAAGGGAAATTTTTAACTTCACCTTAAATATAATTCAAATTCTCTGCTCTTAACTTTTGACCTTATGGGCAAAATCAAGGTTTAATCAGGCCTTGCCAATCTAACATCTACATATGTCAAGAGTGCTTAAAATTTGTACCACATATTTGAAAGTCAGCTTCTCTCACATATAAGCATGTTGGCTTGACTATAAAGAAAATTCAACCTACTAAGAGACAAAGACCATCAGTAGAAACAAATTCAGTGAATTATAATGTATATAACATGCTCTTGTCTCAGCTGTTGATATTCTAGTTTCTACATAAAGGTTTAACCAACGCATTAAAATTTAAAGATATATACAGAGAAAGTCCATGATTTCTATAAGCATATCACACTAGTTTCCATAAAATAACCAATTTGCAATATTATTAAAATCACACCTGGAATTTGCAATAAATTATAATGCTCTTAGCTTCCGGAAAAGGGGAAGTCTTCATCAGTGAGAGTAGATCCTTCAACCTACAAGATGGCCAAAATTTTATATTTTCTTATATCCTTCAACCTGCAATGTTGTTCTACATAAGAAACAACATAACATCAGTGAAGCTAATAAAACAGCAATTTACTTGTTTTCAGTAAGAGAAACAGAACACTTCAAGTTTTCCCTCATGTAAGATACTTGCACAACATCACTGGCAGCAATCTCAAGAGAATGCAATATAGATTTCAATGTTTTCTTGGTTGCTGTTGCCGTCATGGCAAGAACACATTGTACTGCCAACCTCTTTCTGAGAATGGTTCCAAGCCTGAAATATGAAGGGCGGAAATTATGTGACCTGTAAAAGCAATGAGACGCCCCATGCAACAAGAAAAGTTAATTTCTTCCCACATATAATCAATATAGAATCAACACAAGATAGAGAGCACAATGTGTGGCTGCAATATCTATTTTATAAATCATACAAAATAAACAAACCCGCTGTAGAAAGAGCAAAAAAATTTAGAATAATCTGTTAGGCGAAGAAACTACTCACCATTCAGATAAACAGTGTGCTTCATCAACCACCGCCAAGGAAATCAATGGAATGTTTTCCAATATCGACAAAAAACTCTCATTCAGCAGACGTTCAGGAGAAATAAAAAGCACCTGCAACATTTAACCTTTCAAGCTATCAGAATACTAGTTGACAAGAAATGATGATTATAGTTATTTAGTTTAACAACATGGTGATTGCTAAGGAAAACCAAGCTATGCCGGTTTCTATTTATTTTTACTTTGCATCATCCCCCACTTAATAACCCAAGTAAGTCAAACTTCAAAGGAAAATACTGGCCATGTTGTCAAGCAGCATATTACACTTAAGACACGAGCATGATCCTTTATTAAATTCATATGTTTAAAATGAATCAAGACAGCATGAACCTTTTCGGGTTTATTTTAATGTGCTATAATCTCTTCACTCCATTTGAGCACAAAACGGCTTAGCAGCCATTAGTTCAGATCAACATGTTAATGTTCCATTATTTTTGGGTGAAGAAAAAATGTACAGCATGTGAAACAAACTCTCTGTTCTATTTTCAGGGGAAGCTCTTTTTTAAAAATAAAAATACATATTCACACTATTTACAAAATTTATAATTCCTGTCTTTGCATATTTGAAATAAATTTCATGCAAACTGAAGAAAAAAAGAGTTTATAAGTGCAACCAAGGTAACTTAGTATTCAAATAGACCTGTACGTATTTCTAGATAGAATTAGAATGACGAAATACCAGGAAGATTATCACAAATCATTTTGTAATAACTCTGGTACTATTATTTTAAGTAAGTTATAATTTAAGTTGCTGGTTCTACTTGGAACAGATACCGATTCAGGTATCTCAGTACAGCAATTTTTTTCCTAGGTACAGATACAGCAGATACTGATACAGGTACTACAAGAATAGGACTTGGCTCAAACTCTGTGAATTGAAAATGAAATAAAAATTGAGAATTTTTAAGGATTTAAAGCTTTTACTATGCACTTTTCAATAAATAAAATCTAAAGACATGATTAACTTATCAATTAGAAGCTACTTTGATGACCTACACAGGTATACGTAAATCAAATGAGTACTAAAATGGATTTGAGTTAAAGGGAACAACATTTTGAAACATAAAAATAATTCTCAAGTGTTTTAGGTGTACAAAACTCATGGATTATGACATTCACAGCATCAAAAATAAAAATCACAGTCATGAACTATGGTAGAGAGGAGCTTGTATCACGCAGCCCAATATCACTAGCTCTATGTGGATTCTTGCGCTTGTATCTCAGACAAGTCTGCAAATGCTGTTACAGCCATAGGAGCATGACTTAGGATAGTGATTGAATCAGAAAACCAAAAGTATAAATGTAATTCAATTACTTGGGATTTAATTGTGAAAAGGATTAAAAAAAATGATCCTTTCCCATCCAACATAACCCAAAATGATTTTTATTTGTACTTTTTAAAACTAGCAGTAGGATCTAGAGGTGGCAACCCCCAATAGGGTTGAGGGGCAGTGCATATCATTTTTCGTAGTTTATCAATTTTGACCAAGCTCCAAGAGACCACCAAACCCTTCAATTTTTAGCATATCCTTGTTAAACCTCCAACATCTACCATGAAATTATGAATACAAAAGTTGCTGCAATCATATGCATTGTCAAAAAATGATGAAGATAAACTTTACCTCAATGATAGAATTTTTTAGGTTTTCAATCATGTTTTTTAGGATTGAGAAATGCTTTTTTATTCTTTATAAAATGCAAATTTGACAGTTTATTGGTATTTTTTAAAATTAAAATTCATTTTTTGACACGAGTTCCCCCCAGCGTAGCTGGACACAACCTGATTTCAGCTAGGGCAAAGCCCTAGCCATCCCCTGTGCAGTTGTGCTCCACTCTTGCTTCCATTCAATCCCAAAAAAAGTCCAATTTAAAACAAGTCAGGTAAAATAGGTAATAATGGATACAATTATTCTGATGTGGTTTAAATTCTCAAAATAAATTATTAATTCAAATTCTTCAATTATTAGATCCAATTAATGATTTGGATTAATTGATGTAACTAATTAATGTTTTTGTCATTTTATTTTGAATTGATAACAACCCTTTTCCTTGTGAGTGCCCCACAAAGTCATGACCTGAGGTAAAGTGTCATCAAAGAGAGGAAAGCAGATCAAAAAAGGCAACTTGGTAGAGATGAATTAGCACAAACTCCTTGTCATGAGGCTAATCAATTGCTGTATGGGTATTTACATTGTGCTTTAATGATTAAATATTAGGTGTTCATGTTGTTTTGTTTGATCACATAGAGTTTTGATTGCATAATAGTCTCATTTGTCGATATAGATTGCTTGATTGACCTTTTGACTCATTTGCATTTTGCAAGATTTTGTCAATCTTTAGTGACATTGCTTGGTTGTGGTGTCTTTGGCATCAATGGCTGCATTACATGTAGAATAGAAGAGATTTATATGTACCTTTAATGTCTTGAGCATCACCTAGTAAATGAACAAGGTGGTGAGACCTTTTGGCGTGAATGTGCTTGTATTTTTGATAAAGTAAAATTTGCACAATTCAACATTTTGAAATTGTTGACCTAATATGAAGGTCATCTCTATAGTCCATAGAAGCAAATATCTTTCTCAAAAATATCTTAACAAATCAAATGAGAAAAACATTTTCAATTTCTTGGCATAAGGTCATGAAAAAATTAGTAATCCAAATGCAAAAAAAAACAATAAAGAAAAAGAAAAATAATTGATGTTTTTTGTACTTAAACTACATTGCATGGTCTGGCCCTTGGCAGCAGTCCCAATCCCGGTTTAGTCTGACCACGGTGCAGTGAAGGGTGAGCCAGTTCGGCCTGGGCAAACGCGGATGCCCTGGCTGCCGAAAACATAAAAACAAATTGCAATTTTTAAACATTTTTGAGGTCTAGTTTCACTTTTTGACCAACCTAAACCATAAAAGTTGCCTCCAAAACACTTAAGACACCAAAACAACATCATTTTTGCTCATTTCTTTTGCAAACAAAAATTTCATTCCTACAGGCTGAACATACATTTTTGCTCGTTGCATCAACGTAGAGAGTTGTAGATCGAAGATTGAAGCTTCATCAAGCGTTGCATCGTCATTCCTATGCATTTGCAACCTTCCATTGGCTGTAAGAGAGAAGATTTTTTTTCATTTTTTTCCCTCCATTTTTGTTTTCCTCTATTTTTTTCCGTTCTTTTGAAATTTATTTTTGTTTTGGATTTGTTCATAAAATTTCTTGCCATAGAAACTACAATGGCAACTAGCTCTACCTCCACAAAGGAACAACAAAAATACAAAATAGATCCAAATTTTCCTCTATGGAAATACGCTGATATTACACAACCGCTTCCAAGAGGTGGAGGGTTCCTCTCAAAATGCAGGGGATGTGATGTACAACGTACTAGTTCATATTTTTGGGTGAAAGGCCATTTGTGTGGAATCTCAAGAAGAGGCATCAAAAGTTGCCCTAGAAAAGATAGTATGCCTATACCACAAGAGACAATGTTAAAATATAGTAGGGAGCAAGATGAAGCATATGAGAGAGAAGCACATAGATAATTCAGCCCATTTCAAAAAAATCAAAGGGAATGCAACTCCCATCTAATTCCAGTATTGTGGTAGAAGACCATCCATTTTTTACCACAGCTGAGCCTAAAAGTGAAGAACCCATTGTACACAAAATACAAAAGAGACCTTTGGAAAGTGAATTTCAAAATGAGAGTCAAGACATTACCGACCAAGATGTAGCAAGATGTATATATGTAAATGGGCTAGCTTTCAATGTTGTTCGCTCCCCATATTGGGAAAAGATGTTGAGGAGTGTTAATGAAGCTCTAAGAGGGTATAAGGGCCCAGGTTATGAAAAGGTACGTGGCACCTTGTTGGAAAGAGAGGTCAAAGGGGTTGAAGATGTGTTGAAACCCATAAGGGATTCATGAATTGAGACAAGTGTATCCATTGCTTCGTGTTGTAATGTTTTCACACATCGCCCCATTGCAAATAGGGACCTGTAGTGTCACTATTCATGGATATTGTAGCAGCTGATAGTGTCACGGGTACTGTAGTGTCACTATTCATGGGTACTGTAGCAGCTGATAAAAGCCTGCAATCTGCTCTTTAATGGCTGCCAAGTAGAAGCCACAAGTCTCTAATTGATCAATCTTTAAACCCCTTCAAACTCTTGATAAAATTCTCCAACTTTAAGCACAAATAGAACTCCTGGATGAAGCTCTCCCAAATGCCACAATTCAGTGAATATTTCACCACTTCACAGCAGCTGCAACATTAAAGAGTATCACGTTCTCCAATGGCCTGGAAATTCGAAACCCTTGGCTTCTTCCTCTCCAAAATTCTTCAAGTATCAAAATGCAAAATTCACAATGAGGTTCGAGTTCTTCAAGACAATATATATATTTCCCTCACAAGTTCGATTTCTCCTTTGCTCATTAAATGATATTAAATGATAATAAAATTAGATGCACTTCATCATTTAATAACTACCTTGATTTGAGAGTCTAATTAATTAATTCCAATGGCCCCAACTTATGATACCTCGACCCTCACTTAAGTTATAATATTAAGTTTATATTATAACTTAATAATATAAGCTCAGAACCATTAATGTTTATTTAAACTAAATAGGCATTAATATCTCCATTATTACTCATCATTTTTTAACATCGTCTGAACTGGGAGCTGACATGATGAAGCTGCATACAACCATACCCCTTTACTAAAAATAGCAAGGGTCCATCTCTAACATCTCTGACTTACTATAAATAGTAAGTAATGCATACAGAGTCCAAATGAAGCCAAATGAAAGCCAAACCTACAAAACTCTGACCACTGGAGAAATTGCATCCCTCAAAGGACCCTCTATTCAATCTTATTAGCCTACGAGGGTCAGTAATAGGCTAATCCCATTGAATATCTGATGTCAACAAAAAGGGGACATCAAAAAATCAACTTACCTATGGGGTGTTACATCATAAATAAGGACAAATGTTAGGACAAAGTGGAGACTAATTTATCCCTATGAAGGAAAAATCTCCACTTGACAGAATACCTAGCTACCATGAGCAAAATATACAGACTGATTTTGTCCCTATGGAGGTCGAATCTCCACCAAGGAAGATAGCTTGCAAAGATTGAATGAGAATTTTACAAGGAAATTGTCCCTATGACTATCGATTTTCCATTTGAGGGAAAAATGTGCAAAGGTAAGGAGAAATTTCATTGGGACTAAATTGTTCCTATCACAATCGAATTTCCACTTTATGACTAAATGTGCGAATGTAATAGGACTTTTAGTAGGGACTAAATTTGTCCCTAAAGAGGTCGGATTTCCACTAAAAAAAGTAACTTGCAAGGTTTAAGCAAATTCATTGGGACTAATTCTATCCCTATCAATATAGATTTCCCCCTCAAGGAGAAAACTTGCAAAATTCAAGGAATTTTGTCAAGGAATTTTGTAAGGACAATTTAGTCCCTATCCAGGTCCGATTTCCCTTGAAAAGATGAACGATTTTATAAGGATTATTTTTGTCCCTGTGAGAATCGGGTTTCCACTTTGGTGTTAATAAAAGAAATCATGAGAAGTTTCATAGAGACTATTTAGTACCTATCCCTATCGGTTTCCACCAATGAATGATGAAGTTCAAAATAAAAGTTGTCCCCATGCATTGCAACCTTTCACTAAGGGATGCGAAATCAAATGAGGATCAATGCAAAACAGGGACAAACTTGTCCCAATGAAGATCAATTTTCCACCTATCAAAATTCAAACAAATCTAAACAAACAAATCACACCCTTTGGAAGTTTATCCCCAAGTCCGTTAAGGCAGTGATTTTTACTTGAAATGTTTGCTCTTGAAAAGTCAGGTCAGCTAGAGAGGAGGTGACCTTTCAAAACATCAAGGGCATGTATATATAAATCTAATTCGAATCCCTCATTTAAACATCAAATCAATCCAATATCAATTCGAATTTGGGGAAGGAGTGTTGTCCTCATTTTTGTTTTCAAAAATGATGGACCATTAAATAAAAAAACTTGTCAAAAATGAAAAAATTTACTCTATGGCATGCTTCCCGAGGTAGAATTTTGCCCTACCCCTGGACTGGCTTAAGCCTCATACCATCCTCAAACCACGTTTCGAATTTCATCGCATTCTGGGTTTGTTTGCTATGTTTTTCCTTCAATTTCGGGTTTTTTCTCCCTGACTAGAGGTGGGAAATTTTCCTTATGTTGCAAGTTTTAATATTTTCCTTTGTTTTAGTCTTTGTAGGGAAATTTTAAGTTAATTACAAGTGCACTTTATGAAATTAGAGCGTGTAACTTACTTTTTATTTCCCCTTTGATGTTTTTATAATAGGAACTTTTTGGATATATTACAAGTTAATTTTAAAAATTATAAAGTTAAATGAACTTGTAATTCTTTTATAAAGTTCCTATTTAAGTGATTTTAGTTGTAATAGGGATTTTATTTCCCCATTACAAGTTCTTTTTGAAGTTAAGTTATTAAAACTTGTAAAGGGGATTTTATTTTCCCCTTACAAGTTATTGTGAGTTGTTGATCTCTCTCATAAACCAGATTTGCCTTATGAATGAAAATAAAGGCATTTTAAACTTGTTAAAGGGCTTTTAAAACCCGATTACATGTGATTGAAGGCATTTTTTGAACTTGTTATTCCTTGCTAAGAATCCGACCAAGCATTTTTCCTCTCCTAAACTGATTTTGCCACAAATTCTTCCCAAATTTTGTGGAGAAATTCATGGATCAAGGAGGCGATATGGTTTCATGGCGGAATTTGTGAGTTTGGGAACACGTTGCAAATGATTCGGTAGCCATTTCATGCTGCGTTTTACCTCTTCAAAGACGTCTTTTACATGCCACGATTTAGGGTTTGCTTGCCACGATTTCACTCCATGTTGTGACTTCAAGTGGGAAATTGGAGACATCATTACTCTCCTCAGCAGAATGTTAGGTCTTGAGCATTCTAAAGTTTTTGAGCCTTGGATGTATCAGTATATCATGTTCATAAGGCAGTCCCATCACATCTCATGGGGAGAAATTATTAGTGATGCTTTCTGTGAACAACTTGCAGCAGTCCCTACCACTATGACATTTTACATGAACTCATACTTGGTGTATTTGGCAACGTCACTTAGACATTTCCCTGGTCTTTCTACCAAGGGTGATCGCTCGCTTATACCAGTGTGGGAGTACTATGATCAGCTGCCCTTGAGACCCAGCAGGTTATATTTCAGAAGGGTTCAGGATGCATTCTTTGGTTATTTCATGTGTCAGTTTGAAAAGACTCTAAAGAATAGAAGAATATCTGATGAGGCATGGGAAAGGGTGAATGAGTATGGTTGCTTGTTCCTTCAATTCCCGACTTTCACTTATATGAGAGTTGGATGTTACAATGGGCAGCCATACATGCTCCCTAGATACTCAACTGATAAGATTATTCTTATGGAGTTGGGAAGACAAATCATGGCGGTTCATGCACACCAATCTGTCAAGCATAAGGTTGGAATAGGGATTTCTACAACTAACCCATTGAAGATTGGTCGGTACTCCCTCATCACATCCACCAAAGCCAAAGCTATGGAGACCGAGATGTAGGAGATAAAACTCAAAAGGTTTAAGTCAAGGGCAGATTTTGACTACCAAGGTATGAAGGAGAGAATCAAAAAGTCCTTCATACATGTGCATCGCATAGAAGATATCTAGGTGGATCTCCGTACAAAGAAGATGATTCTACGAGGCCTCTTGGACGTAAGTCTGAGATTCAGATTGACAACAAGGAATGTGCATCATCTTCAGGCACGATGATCAAATTGCGGGTTAGTCGGGCAATGGTGCTTCCTCCTGAGGAGGCGACAGTTCGTGGGAAAGAAAAGTCCTAGATTCACATTCATGTGATTGATCCTGATGATCCAGAGGAAGGACAACAATCAGATGATGCTCCTAAGTCACTGGCTTCGAGATCACCTCATGAGATTCCTCCTCAGTTTCCATGGAGCTGCCTCTATCTCCTCCTGACACAGTAGTGGATGAGTCTCCTCAGAATGTCGTTCCCATTTCAGTAGTTGAGCCACCTCTTGATCATCAACAAGAGAGTTTGTTGGAAATCTTCGAGGATACTCCTGCATGTATTCATTTGTCAGAGATTGATACCTCTACTTCTAGCTTTGAGGAGTTTATGAAACAATCTTCATGCCCTTTGGTTACTGAACAAGCCATGGTTGCCATCCAGACAAATACTTCCCCCAAGGTGATTGCGGTTGTTCCAACAGAAACTACTTCTCCTTTGCTTTCAACTGCTACTGAAGGAGAACTAGTCGTTTTACCTCCATGGTTTAGTTCTTTCACTCCCAAGAGGAAAAAGCAAGAAATTTCTCCTAATGTCTTTGATTATCAGCAACTTAAGCAATCTAGGCCCAAGGTAGCTAAAAGAGCCAAGATGATCTCAAGGGTAACAGTTGACAGCAACAAGATGAAAGTGGCAGAAATTGTTGAGCCCCTTGTAGATAAGCCACACGTGGAAATGCAAGCTACTGATTACAGGGTCACAAGGATAGAATTGGGTAAACAAACGCATGATGCTCAGCAATCTGTAGCTTCACTAGTACAACGGTATGATGAACTTCTAGCGAAGAAAGACAAGCTAGAAGAGGAGAATAGGCAACTTGTTGCAGCTGCTCATAAAATCACAAAACCTGCTAGTGAAGGGAGTAAACCTTCAAGTTCTTCCGGTTCACAAGAATCAATTCGGTGAGTTGAAAGAGTTGCTCAGAAGGTACAAGCGTTGGACTCTTGGGTGCATCAGCTTCATGATCTGTGTGCGCAAGTGTTGAAGGACATATTCCAAATGATGGTTAAGTTGGAGACCATTGAAGAAAAATTGAATCATACCTCCGAGACTTTCAAACAAAACTTGGAAAGGGTTGAAGGTAGCTTGACGGTTTGGCGCAAGATGCCTCAACAACAGTTGAGTGTTCTTCAGGAGCATGACATTATTTCTTCTAGGATCATGTATCTAGAATTTGAAGAGCTCCTAGAGAACAAAGCCCTCATTCTCAAATCCCTCATTGAAGAGATTGATGACGCAATGAGATTGCAAGTTGAAGTATTCCAAGGTGTTGTTTCTCACTGTGAGAAGGCCTCTTGCAATATCATGGGTCAAAATGGGGAGTTGATACCAGAAGAAGAAGTTCTCGCAGATCTATAGATGAAGATTCATAATGAGTGGAGGAGTGAGCAATTTTCAGCTGCCTCAATTCAAGTTTTGATTAAACATCAAATCTTCTTGCAGGAAATCCAGTCTACTTTGGAGAAGAACAACTCTATGCTTCTTCAATGCCATGATACCATTGTGAAGACCATTATTGCTGACAAGAACACCCACGAGCCGAATCCTGTTGAGCTACGAACGATCATCCAGAAGTTCGAAGGATTCATGTCTTCACATGCTGCAACTTAAGTGTTTTTCAACACTTAGTTGCATTTTTCAGAATTGTAATCTCTTAGTTGTAGTTTTTCTTTTGACAGGTTTACTTGTAAAAACATTTTGTAAATTGCAAGTCAAGTCATTACTTGCACTTTTGTAATTACAAGTAGACGAGTAACAAGTAAATTTAGAATAGGACTTGTAACTTTGAATAAGTCATAGTTAGTTATTGAATAAGTCTTGGTGGTTGAGAGAATTTCTCAAGTTAGTTAGGATCCTCCCACCTTTTTCTCAAGACTCCTCTCCTATAAATACTTAAGGGGGTCTATTGTAATCTTTTTCTTTTGGAAAGCAAGCAAAAACTCTGCCAAGTTTGCAGCAAAGAAGACTTTGAGCTTTTATGTGTAAATTGAAGAATTGAAAGGAATAGAAGAAAATTACTCAAGTGTTGAGATTTTGTGCTATATTATTGAGTTTATGTTCAATATTGTCCTTCTTGCAAGTGTTTCTTAAAGGGCTTAATCAAATTTGATTTGCAGACTTTGTGCTGCAAGTATTGGAGATTAATTTAGTTAAAATAGAAGTTCTATTGAGAAAAGTTGTAAGACTTTGTGCTTACACTCGTTCTTGACAAAGATTAGAAGTAGATTTTATAATAGGAAATAGCTGTGAAACTTTGAGCTCACACCAGTTCTTGTTGTCTTGTGTAGAAAGAAATAAGTTATTTCAGACTTTGTGTTGTCATAATTTGTTCTTGACATCATTAAAATAGAAAAGGGTAGATAGGACTTCACATAGTTAAGACTTTGTGCTTGATATTGCTGTCCCGTCCTGAAGGAAGTGATGGAAGTCTTTGAGCTTTCAGGAAACATCATTTCCTTTCTCTCATTTCATTTCAAAAAGTTGTTATTGTTGTTTTATGTTAAATTGCTATCACTTTTCTGTGAAGAGAAAAGGATAGTGGCTTTCTTGAAAAAAAAAGAAAGATTGTTGTTCCATCCTATTTTAGTTTTAGTATTAGATAAATAAGGGGAGTCTTCCCTTAATTAGGAGAGTTTTACTCGCACACTGTGGTTGAAGCCACATTTTTGTATATTTCCCCAAGTATACAAAATTTTCAACCAACAAGGAGTTCACAGTCCAAGGTATAACTATATGTTTTATCAAGAGGATTTCCTTATTTCAAACCCCGAAATCAGGAATACCAAGGTACAAATTAAAATGAGAGATCATTATCCAAAGGAATTTTTAAAGATCTCCAATCAGCATATGGATTTTGTTGTCACAAAGGTGTACCCATCTGATGACCACGTATGCTCATCAACCTTGTGCAACATGGAAACAACCTCCCAGTGTGGGACTTGCAGAAGTGAGGTTGAATCTTTGAAGAAGGTCGGCTTCCTTTCCAATCTGAGTGCAAGTGTTGGACCAACCCAACACTGATAAATCCTAAACTACTGATTTTGAGAGGGAAAAGGGAGAGAGAAGGGATGCTTGAAAGAGGGGAAATAAGGTTTGCACCTAGACTGAAAGTGATCTCCCCTACCTATGACTACACGAAACACAAATAAAACCACCCAAAACATGCAAAAGATTTTATCCTAATTAGCTTCCAAAAATGCAGAGTGAAGGTTGAAATTTGCAGGATAGAAGGAGGAACTGATTCAGTTCATAGATGATATCCACAAGGGATCAACACACTCACCTATACTAAGGAAGCAAATTTAAGATGCATTCAGACAAAAAGGTAAAAACGTTACACAAGTTGAAAGAGCTGAAGGAAGGCAAAACAAGCGAATTCTATTCATGCAAAGGCAAAGCAGATTTTTACAAGTGCAGAGAAAACATAAGTTTTCTACATAAGAAAAGAAAGAAGATCCCTAAATAGGGCTACAAAATTGCCTTTAAAGCTCAGGCATAACTCAGATCGAGTTGGAGTTAGAAACCCTAACCCTGGGCAGGGTTAGGTTTATAAAATATCAGAGTAGAGGAAAATTAGATCGAATGATCTGATGGCGTGTTGAAACAACCTCTGAAGGTTCCTCTTTGACAAAGGCAAAAGGCAACTTCGCGAGGTAAGAAATGACATCAGGGAATAAGGTTCCCCGCTAGCCTGCGAGAGAAAGACGAACAAAAATGGAGCCTGCGAGGAAACATGAGATGACTTTGGTGGGTCCAGCCCGCAACGTAGCTCGTCTGCGGCCGTTGATTTTCACTTAATGGGCAATCGAGTGGCTATGTTTTAATCTTGCATTAGGCCTGATGGATGCTTACATGGAGAGATCTTGTGCATCCATCTTCGTGCGAATCTCTCAGATCGATGGTCAGCATTCAATTCTCTCTGATCCGTTGGCATTTAAACTCTTTTACAGGTGGGTAGTTGTCAACCCGATGGTCGAGGTCCTTTTTTCTGCTTAGTCGATGCTCGGATTTCAACTTGATTTCAATCCAACCACCAGGGATCTCCGCCATTACTCCAGATTGGACTTTGTAGCCCATTTTCAGACGTCGTCGATGCTCATCGTTGCGGATCAGAGACTTTTCTCTCTGCCAGTGTAACTGGCCATGCTTCTTTTGCAGATTTTGCTTTTCCCCATGCTGCAGAGGACTACCTTCAGAGGTTGTTTCAACACGCCATCAAATCATTCGATCTAATTTTCCTCTACTTTGATATTTTGTAAACCTAACCCTGCCCAGGGTTAGGGTTTCTAAATCCAACTCGATTTAAGTTATGCCTAAGCTTTAAAGGCAATTTTATAGCCCTATTCAGGGATCTTCTTTGTTTTCTTCTGCAGAAAACTTATGTTTTCTCTGCACTTGTAAAAATCTACATTGCCTTTGCATGAATAGATTTCGCCTGTTTTGCCTTCATTCTGTTCTTTCAACTTGTGTAATGTTTTTACCTTTTTGCCTGAATGCATTTTCATGTTTCCTTAGTATAGGTGAGTGTGTTGATCCCTTGTGGATATCATCTGTGAACTGAATCAGTTCCTCCTTCTATCTTGCAAATTCCAACCTTCACTCTACATTTTTAGAAGCTAATTAGGATAGAATCTTTTGCATGTTTTGGGTGGTTTTATTTGTGTTTCGTGCAGTCATAGGTAGGGGAGATCACTTTCAGTCTAGGTGCAAACCTTGTTTCCCCTCTTTCAAGCATCCCTTCTCTCCCTTTTCCCTCTCAAAATGAGTAGTTTAGGATTTATCAGTGTTGGGTTGGTCCAACACCTGCACTCAGATTGGAAAGAAAGTCGGCCTTCTCTAGAGATTCAACCTCATTTCTGCAAGTCCCACACTGGGAGGTTGTTTCCATGTTGCACAAGGTTCATGAGCATACGTGGTCATCAGACGGGTACAACTTTTGTGACAACAGATTCATTTCCAAATTTCGCTAAGGACTCAAATTTTATTCTCAAATTAACAGGGATAAAACCAGAACTTCATATGATTGAATTTCCAATTGGAAATAAGGAATTTCAAAGATGCATGATAAATTTTAGAAGACTGAAATCTTTTTGTATCAATATAGGACTTAAGCACAATTATGATTCATGGCATTTTGTTTTGAAGGATTAAATGTCTGGAACAAAGGTGGGGGCTACTATAAAGATCATCAATTTCAAGAGGGAGCATATGGAACATATAACAGAAACGTCATTGCTCAAAGAGAGGACTCAACCATACAAATTGAATTTTGAGGAAAGAAAGATATCTTCACCGCATCCAAGAACAGCTCAAGAATGTGAAGAAATGGATTAAGACAATATTGCTCTACAAGTAGAGATTGCATTGACCTTGGATTTCCTACAACATGTGAGATCGCTCTATGACAAGGAATTTAATAAAATGATAAAGAGAGATTCTACGACATCAAGTCAAGAATTACACCAAGGGAATCCAAGTCCAAGGCAAGGAATCTCAAGATCAAGGAAGCATCCGGATGCACATTGCAACATATTCCACAATTCAAGTACACCAAGGAACGACAAATTTGCGGCATGATGAAAATAAGGATGAGATAGAGACAACACAAGGAGAGAACTAGTTCAAAATTCCCTAACAAAAGGTTGGAAGGAAAAGCATTATAAGGAATTCTAAACATCATGAAGAATGTCCAAAGAAAAGTCAAGATGTCCAAGATCAATGCAAGTTTCAAAGTGAACTGCATCATGAAGAATGAAAATTCCCAAAATTATAAAGTGAAACGTGATCAAGGATGAGAGATAGTTTTAGAAGAGTTAATCAAAGTTAGAAGACTTGATCATGAAGACTTGATCATCCAAAGATGATGCAATTTGAGAATACATCCCAACATCTTCAGCACATTGAGCAACTGGATAAAGTTGAGTATCAAGAGATATTGCTCAATCACAAATACTTTGTGATGATGTAGTTGATGGCGTGTTGGCATTTGGCATAACTGATCCAGATCAGGTGATGCAGTTGAAGTTAGATGACTGCACCGGTAAAGGATAGAAGTCTATTTGTGATGAAGAGATTGAGATTCTATGAATAGATGACATGATCAGTTATTTGTGTTGTCGTTGCTGGCAATTGATGTCAACTGATGTTCCTAATGTTTTTGTTTTGTCATCTAAGTGATTTGGTTTACCGGAAGACAGGATTTACCGGCAGTGAACTAAAGTCTGTGAAATAGGACTTTAACCCGTAAAGCAGAATTGTTTTGAGTGGATCGGTTGATCGGCGATGATTGGTGATTTGCGGTTTGGATAGTAAACTTGTATCATGGAAAGAATTATCTAACTGGAACCGGAACTTGTGATGATTACCGGAAGGCGTGTTTCAAATTTCTGATGAAGTTTTGCTAAGGTTTTAGTAGGGTTTAAAGACCAATGAAGAAATCATCAAACTGGTTATGATTTTTGTTATGACGGTGATTGACAGCGAGTCTACATGAAGTTGGTAACACGGCACAACCCACGTAAAAGATTTAATTGTTGTTTTGGCGCGATTCAAGGAAGATTTTCTTAGGAATCAACGAAACGCTTAGTAGAGTGTTTTGAGGATATATCGGATTTCCGTGATGGGTTATGATCAACCAACAGTTGATATTGCATTGTAATTTGTTGCAATGATCTGTATAGCGATCTATGATGATCTCTTGTGATCTAATTGAAAATTCATGATGTAATTAGGTTTTGTGGCCAACCTAGTTGAGATGGCTATTTATGTTGACACGGTTGATGTTTATTGTGTCACTGGTCTTAGAGAATGTGTTAAGCCATCCAAGTAAAGTGTGAGATCTGCCTGAGAGTTGCAGAATGTTGAGTATAACTGGATCTGATCAAGCAAGCAGAGAAGTGCAAGTAACAGATCATTTTCTTATTGTTGTTCCCTAACAGTTGCAGCAGGTTAAATCCCTTAACCGGGTAGGTCCTAACAGGCCTTAAACATTTAAGTCCCCTAACAGGGCAGCTCTCAAAAGAGTATTAAATCCTCTCATGAGGTTGGTCCTAACAGATCATCAAGCTCCTAACCGAGTTGCAAGGCAAATCCCCTATCTGGGTGACTCCTAACAGGGTCTGCTCTTAACCGGCGTATTGTAAGCTCCTAACAGGGCGTACTTCAAAAGAGTACAAATATTTGTGGGTGCCAACTCCCACCGTGGTTTTTCCCTATTTGGGTTTCCACGTCAAAAACTTATGGTGTTCATGTGTGGAATGTTTTTCATGTGATGTTCTTGTTTATATTCCATTTCATGCATTATTTCTGAGACACCGGTTATGATGTTTTATCAGAAGATTATCAAAGGTTACCGGTACTAATAAGAAGTTGTTTGAGAAAGTATTTGATCTTATTGATAAGGGTAATGAGTTGGTAAATGATCAATTTTATATGATTGCTTTGGTGGTGAAAGTATTGGTAAATGATTTGATTAATGTGTTAAGCAAATCTGATAAAGAGGTTATTAGATCTGATTACAGAAGTTGAGATATTTGTTAAATGGTTTCAGATCTAAGATAAATTTGATTTAGAGTTAAAGTTTGAATTGGTCTTGGTACTGATTCACCCCCCCCTCTCAGTACTAACTGGATCCTCATAGGATTCCCCTCTCAGTACTAACTGGATCCTCATAGGATTAACATGGCATCCTATTCATCAACAACAAATCAAGTTCTTCCGAGTAAGTGCGTCCAGATACGTTGAACCTAATTCATCTAAGAAAGCAGCAAGCGACACATGGCAATTTATCAGCTATTGTTTCACAAACCTAACCTATTTTCTCATTGGTTAGAAATCCAGGACTAAGAGTAGCAAAAAATCCCTTTCCTTTCTAATATAAGGGCAATTCTACCAAGATTGCTCATTGAACTTTTGATACAAGGAAGAATCTCTCAATGCATTGGAATAGACACTCATTCACCTATTTAGCTTGACTAAAGGAGTCACTAAAAAACAACATTTGGTTGAGAAAGCATTCAACGGCATGAAGAGCACAATGCATTTGTCAATCTCATTTTGTATCAATGACCTCCCATATTGATATGTACCTACTTGCATCATGGTCCATTCTCGTCCTAATAGCCTCTTTGGCCCTATCCCTAGCCTCATACAAGTACCCCATTAGGGATTTTTTCCATCAACTAGCTACAAAACTCTAAGTAAAGGCTCAAAAACTCACACAATATTCTCAACCTCTATTCAAAATACTTGCAGCAAAAACATGTTATGCCATGCTCTAATCATCTATATGATTGCAAAGTTAGACTATAACAATATAACCACTCATTTGAAAAATTCATTTTAAATATTTTGGCCTCAAAGAATCTACAATGCTAGAAATTGTGGCAAATCTTCTGACACTTGGTCATAGAAGTTCCTTCCCATCCATGAACATGTGCATCATATGTAAAACCCTTGAATGATTGTAGATAAATCCCATGATGCTTACCTAGCCTTCTGAAATATAAAGTTGATCCATTCAATTTTTCCAATGTCTTCTATGATTAAATCAAGACAATGGGTTGAGTATAGACTCCAAAATAAAGTAGGATGCTTGTCCATCAACAATTTCCCAACATCAACAAAGGCAACAACATCGTCTATATTAAATCGGGCCACATATTGTGGCCCCACCTCAACTACCACCTAATCACATAGAGACTTCTATGTTACTCGGGGACACATCCTCGACCAAAATGGGGCTATCCACATCCCAGAAACATCTTGAGGACGCGAGGACAAAACGAGACAGGGCTTTCACATTTTGACAAAAGGAAAAGTTTGAATATTTGAAATTTTCCATATTTTAAATATAGAAAATAGACTGTCTCTTTGTGTTTGCATGATCTCTTTGTCATTGTGCAAGCCTTACATGAATATTTGAAATTTTCTATATTTTAATAGTCCTCACTTGTCGACCACTAAAAAATGGCTCCCCCTATCCCCGTCATCCCCCCATCCTCACTCTACCTAGTCCTCGAAACATGTGGTAACATAAAATAGAGTGAATAGTGCTTGCACTAATTTCACTCTTTTCAATGCATCTAATGATCTCAAAAACACAATTCCAAGTTTTGATGCAACAAGAAAATTGATGAGTATATAGTTCCTCCCACCGATCCACCCATTTGACATCATCATGCAACCTTTCCTAGTCCACTCCTAATGATTCACAAGAACACAACTCAAATCATATTTACATTTGTCAACATGTTCATCCTCGAGGTCTCACATGAGGGGTCTTTGAACCTAGGGCCTACTACTACAATAGCATCCACCATGGACTACTAATATGGAAGCCTCACAATATAGAACGACATGCTAGAATAGCATCAAAAACAACAAATAACATTTTTGGCTTTCGCACCCACAATCTTCTTCCACCCTATACTCTCCAAAGTTGGTTATGGTTCAAGTGTAGCATGTAGTGCAAAGAAGTTGATATTCCCCCGACTCGTGTTACATCTTTGTGATCCAAAAGACATGTAGACTTGTTCCTCTGATAAATTTTGTTCATGTTGCACTACCTCATCCAAGTGATCAACTCTAGCCTTCTTTGTCTTATTTTCTAAAAGAACTTGCATTGCCTACTTTGCTTGATAGGTGATAACTGGAAGACATTTACAACAACTCTTTGCATCATGGTCTAACTACTTTTCTAATTGCCATTTGAAAAGAAAAACCTCTCCATTATAACTTTTGAGGCAAAAATTTCACTTAAGTTTCTTTATACTAAATTTGGGGGAAAAAACTAACATTTGGCCTTTTTAAATGTCAAAAAAATTCAAATATTTTGTGGTAAGACATTTTATGTTTTACAAAATAGCATTTTAAATTTTTTTATTTTAATTTTATATAATATTGAAATTTAAATATTTTTTGTTTTTATAGAAATTATTAATAAAAACAAACAACAAAATTAAATTAAAAATTTTAAAAATATATATATGTTATAATTCAAAAAATCATTACAAAACTTCTAAAACTAAAAGCTAAAAAAAGGGGGAATGCAAATTTTATTTGTTAACATTGCGAATTTTAAAAAGGCAAATGAGCAATCAAAAATAAAAACAAACAAAGCAGTTTTTTAAAAAACAAAAATGGTTCATTTAAACCATTTCAAACAAGACACGAGTTCTCTCTCACTCTCTTAACTCTAGCCAACATTTGAAAACTAAAAATTTTTAGCAAAAGTCAAAATTTGCAAACAGCCGCAAAAAACCCTTAAAAGAAATTGCAAAAAAAATGAGAGCACAACTGAAATTGAAATGACCGAGCAAGATACATTCAAAAATATGAATGAAATGGCAGAAATTTATCATAGTATGAAATGAAAAATGAATTGTGGCAAAAAACCCCAAAAACAGTTAAAAATTAAGGAAAACAGTACTTGAAACAAAAAATTATGGCTACTAGTTTTTTCCCCAAATATTGCACAATTTTCAACAAAAAATTGGGAATGAGGACGAAATCCAAGATCTCGCGATTTATAACAAGATTTTCCTACTATTTCTTTCTATGTTGTAATCAACCTTCAATTGACTTAAGCCAAGAGGTGATTCTCAAATCTTAGCCCTAATCACAAACCTATGTGTTGATGTGTTTTTTATGCACTATCAAACATAGAATAAAATACCAAGGTATCTTATCGTCTCTTGAACAAAATCTCTCAAATGTTGAAGATTAGCTTAAGGATCACTTGAGAAGACTCCAAGGTTCATGAATGTAGGGTCACTACCTGTGGATAAGCACAGTTGGTTGATGTGATTGTTGTTATCACAAGGGGACTTACGTTTGAATGCCTGAATGCTTGATTTACTAGAACTTAGGTCATCTGATGTTGCGATATAGTGATGTTTTTCGGTCCTAAACTAACTTAAATTTGAACAAAATGGCAAAAGATGAAGGGATGAGAAAGTCTATTCTAAGGCCTAGAATGTAAGAAGATGGATGAATGATTAGACGGAATCCTACTGGGTGAGGTCTCACCATCAAACTGAACAATTTGACACAAGCTCAGTGCAATCTTCTAAGGACATTTCAAAGATGTTCAAATCATTACCCTCAAACATTGCTCACCATTCAAGTTAATGCATAAACAATGGAAGCATAACAATTTGAATTTAAGCTCATATCACTCCAGTTGACCACGCAAGACACACTTACAATCAGTATGAGGCTAGTGGTATGGACTAGGTGGAATCCACATGAATACATTCAACAAATTTCTCCATTCAATCTAATTTATTTATCATCTAACATGAAGATCCAACAAGAAACCATGCACATTGTAAAGAAACAACACACTTCACCATAACTTCAATGAAAATGGAGTTCATTTACAACTTAGGCAACAATTTCTACCTTCTCCTCCTACTCTACTCTAATTGCTATTCTATTATTTATTCTATTCTATTAACTATTAGCTAACTATTACTATTTGTTGACTATTAACTATTAACCTTTACAAATGAAGAGCTTGAGCCTTTTATAGTGCTCTCAATACAATTCAATGGCTCAGATCAAATCTCTATCAACGGCTAAGATTTTACAATGAAAACCCTAACTAGGGTTTGTTACAACAAACTCTCCTTAGCCAATGAGAAAATTACATTCAGTGAGTGCGGACCAATAGATATTAGGGGTAGGTACATCGAAGTTTGTGCCCTCATGTATGAGCTTGATTCATTGAACTTAGACGTGTTGATGTGGACCCTTCGGATTGGTGGAATAGTGACTGGGATGCCACCTCAATCTTGCACATTGTAGACTTGATTTGATTCATCATCATGAAGGGATGTTGAGAGATATCTCTTGATACTCAACATTATCCAGTTTGCTTAAAGTGATGATGATGATGAGAAGCAAACTTTGATTAACTCTTCTGAAACTATCTGCTTCTTTGATCATGTTTGATATATGCTTGGTGATGACCTTGGTTGATCCTCCTTCGTTTTTTGACATACTTGATGAATGATACAATTGGTTGAATGTAGCTCTTCATTATATTGACTTCGATTCTTGGATTCCCGAAGGGAATTCAAGATTGTAAATCATTTTCTCACCATGTAGGTTATACTTCCCTTATGCTCTAGTGCCTTGAGGTAGTTGAGTGATTTCTTCTTTGCAGCCTTTTGATATCTTCATGCTATCATGATGTGGTGAGAGTCTTTAAACACTTTGAGGTTTTCTCTTCCTTGATGTCCTTGTGTTTGCTGATGAAGTTTCTTGAAGAGATCCTCCTTGTATCTTGTCCTTGGTGTTGAAATTTTCTTCTTGAGATCTTTACTCCAATCTTCATCCAACCTGATCCTCTTGATCTCTTTCCTTGCCTCCTGCAAAACAAAGAAATGGGCATCAAACATACATGATATATAGCCTTTACATACTACCATTTTGACTTGATCTCTCATTCTGATTTTATGTGATTTTCTCTAAATCTGATCAAAAAACTGATAATAATCAATGAATTCACTGTGTGGAAGGTAAACTTAATGTCCTAGGGCAAATCTGGGCTGTCTAATGATGAAATCTGTCTTCCTTGATCATCAGGACTGCACCTTCAAAGTCTGATTTCGCCCTCGTGCTGCTGCCACTCACCTCTGTTCTGAAAAAAAAATGATGCAAGGGACAGATTCAAGACAAATTCGCTCCAAACCTTGAGGCAAGATACATGATCTAAGCAACTTCGCATTTGGTCTTGGGCAAGGTCAATTTGTCCTTCAATAAGGCATAAAGATGAATTTCGCTTCTCTTGGAGGGCACTGTACAGTCCTTAGGAGAAATTCGCTCCAATGAGAGAGCACTCTACATTGTTTGACAAAGACTCTTCGTTCAGTTTTTTTACTTGCCTCTACTTCACTCGCTCAAACTTCAAGTCTTTTGATCACTCCATTGCCAAATTAACCTTCAAAGGAGGTCTTAGGAAGAATTTCACTCCAAATTGGAAGCAAGGGCATGGTTTGGAGAAATTCGCTCCATGCCCTTAGCAAGGTACGGGGTCCAAATGAGACATTCGCTCAGACTTTGGGGTGAGGTACATGACCTTGATGTTGCCCCTTAGTTCAATTTGTTCATCCTTCTCTTACCTTATTGATTTTAGCCTCTTTCACATGAAAACATTACCAATTTGACCCTTAAGAGTACCTGTGGAGGAAATTTGCTTGGACTCTTGAGCAAGGGACAGGGTTTTAGCAAATTCACTCCAGCAATTTACATGACCCTATGTAAACACTTCGTTCAATCTCTTTTCTCCTGACTTGATGAACTCTCTCGCTACTTTAGAAACTCTACCCCTTCAATGCGAGGATTAATAGCAAAGACACTAACAACTAAACTAAGCTGACCAACCTAGAAAGCAAAAAGTGGGGGTCCCCATTTGCAATGGGGCGATGTGTGAATACCTCACAACACTATGGACAAGTAGTTATGATTAAGTATTCTTAACAAATGTTTTTGCCTTCCAAGTAGACTTTCTCAACGCAACTATTCCCTCCTACAACATTAGCTTCCCACCCACCCTTGCCCCCCCTTCAGAGGCCAAAATTATGTCATGATGTTACTATTTACATTGAGTCTTGTACAACACATGCCATTATAAAGCAACTAATCCAAAGTAAGGCCTGTGCACAACTCTATTGATTCTTGATAAGTAATATTGTAATATTTAGTTAATAATGGTCAATTAAGTCTTTATAGACTTAAAGAATATTCTTTTATTTAACTTCCCATCCTGTTGCTTTATTACGTGTTGATCTTAGCCTTTACAAATAGATCTTTTGTAACTCTTATTTAAGGAGACTTTCACTTCTTGTTAATTATCAAATATCTTGGTAATCATTCTGTGTTCTATTTTTTGTAATAAATTCTATGGGTTTCATGTCAAATCTACGAATGACCCAGCATAGACACAATTGTGTACACGTTGTGATTGAAAGGTTCTTGAAGATGGCAGTTTTGATGCCCTGTGCACAAACAGATCTATAGAAAACCCTGCCAAGCTCTTATTCATAAATGTGTGGGTCAATTTCGGCTTACCATAGACCATTATGTCAGACAAGTACAACAAGTTTTTAGCATTTCTTGCGTAACACTACGGTCTATGATAAATATAAATTGGCAAAGTTCAAAGTATTATCCACAAATAGATCGACAAATGAAGGTGGTAAATCACACAATCGTGCACATTCTCAAGATGTATCACTCAAAGTATCTCTACTCATAGGGTAAGAACTTGTCCTATGTCTAACATTACTACAATTGAGCTCTTCATATGTCCATAGCACACAGCCCTTTCAAGTCTATCTTGGGTTAACCATGGCATCCCATATGTTGGTATTAGTCTTAGAAATTAGTGTTCACGTTAGTTAGTATAATAATGTGTGTGAAGTGAAAATAAAAGTGAGTTGTAGTAACAATTCACGTAGCTATTCTAGTTGTCATTGTAATTAATTGTTATTGTATAATGAGTTGTTAAAAAACTCATTATATTTAGATAAGTCATTATGGAGTTTCCTATAATGTAGGATCAAAAAATTCCTATAAATATGTATTGAATAAAATGAAGAATATGCATTATTATTCACACATAAAATTATATTGGCTTGTGGCTTTGTCATATTTCTTATATGGTATCTGAGCATATATTCATTATTGGACCTGCACAACAAATTCACACGAAATCCTCATTAGTTTTGGTTGTCTAGTAAGGAGCGAGAAATACGCTTCGGTGTAAAATCGACATCAATCAACCAATGCCTGGATCACTACATTAGGATTAAATTTCATGAATTTGAGAAAAGGTTACATAGAATGCACAGTGATTCCTGTATTTAATATTGAGACTTCAAGATAGAAACACCATTTGATTTCCTTGGAGAATTCTCCGTTGTCTTGTGCAGTACTGGGAGCTTGAATCTGGTGGGATTCAACATGGCCGATTCCTATGTGTGAGTATAAGTGTTGTATTTGTCAATGCTAAAATGGTGAGATATGGAAGAATGAAATACAATGGTGAGAGGATAACACTTGGGGATCTATTTGGCTAATTTTTAGCAATCTCTATCACTTCTTATCTATTTCTATTTTTGTTCCTAAAGCTTCTGCTTCTACACAGAAAAACTTCATTTTTTTGTGTCGATTCTTGCAATACATAAGCTGTGAATGGTTGTGGAATCCCTTGTTGTAATTGTTAGCTGTTCAGGTGAGTCTATGGTGAAATATAGAGGAACACGGTGGATCTAGCAAAGGTCAAAGAAGAGCGCGGTAGACAGGATAATGTGTTTCTTGCAGGGCACATGACCCTCTCAGTGCATATATTCATCTGATATTTTAACAGGCTGATTTCTTTCCATGCATCTTCGAACATTGTCCAGGGGTTGTTCATGATGGACCTTGTTTAGAAAAATTGCATGATATTGTTCTCAGAGCTATTGTGGCAGAACACTTTCTTTTTCTTTTTCCTGAGCATATAAGCCCTTGCTTTGTATTTTAATTCACCACGGAGCAATACTCAATCCCACTTTCATTACCAGCTACTTCCCATTTGCACATAAAGAAGATTTGGTAAATTCGATTGGCCATGGAAGAAGTAGTTTCTTGGTTTTTCTGACTTTGAGTCAAATGGTGACTAAACGATGAATTGAAAACATTATTTCCAGAAGTGATTTGAGGGTGTTCTATTAATGGTGAATAAGTGAAGAAGGTTCAACATCACACAATCAGACATAAAAATCAGAAGTCAGAATACTCAGAGTAGAATATCAGATATATTAAGTCTGTTTAATTGCATCTCTGTTTGTTTTGCAGGTGACTAAGGAAGAGATGAAGGAGTAAACTATAGATGACATTAAGAACATCACAGCATGAAGATGTGAAGCAAGAATTCAAGTACAAGAAGACTTTATCAAAAGAACTTCATCACACAGCTAGAACCAAGTAGTCAAATGGGGCTACATCTCAAGAACAGTCATACAAGCGAGATGACGGACTTCACAGTTTCAGCTAGGCAATTGCAGCAGGGTGGTCAGCATACTGAAGTCAGCATTGTGAAGAGTTAATCACATTCAAGGCTTCATCATATCATCCCTATTATTAGAACTTCAAGTTATCAAGGATCAACATTAAGGGTCAAGAGGGACGCAAACAACATCATGATGAAGAATTTAACAAGGTAATGAACTCTACAACAACAGAAAGAAGTCAAGACATCATAGCATGAAGAATACTCTGACAACGTAAAGAAGTTAAGTCATAGCAAGGGGGATCAATGACAAGATAGAGACTTGAGCATCATAACCTCAAGGGTATAATCACCCCATGGAGATAATTCTAGAACCTCAAGAATTCAAAGCTAAAAAGCTTGATCATGATGATGCCTTCATCGTCATCACACCAAGCTTAGGGGATGTTGAATATCAAGAGATACTGCTCTACATCAAACTTCCCTCTGTTGATCTACCAAGTCTACGAAGCAAATTGAGGTGGCATCCTTGTCATCACCAACCAACCAAAGGACTCCAAGTCAGCATGTCCAAATGCAATGTACCTAACTCATTCAATGGAGGCACAAAATTAAAAAGATGCCTAACCTCATTTTCTATTGGTTCACGTTCAATGTGGAGCGTATGTCAAATCAAATGTAATTTTCTCATTGGCCGAAAAGGAGTTTGTTGTAACAAACCCTAATTAGGGTTTTCATCTTGTATTCTCAGCCATTGATTGTGAATCAATCTGAGCCACTTATTGTAAAGAGCTATCTATATAAGGCTCGTTTTTCTCATTTGTAAAAGGTCAATAATAAAGTAATAGAGAATAGATAATAATGGAAGAATAGACAACAATTACGAATTAGAAGTTAGAATAGGAGAAAGCAAAGATTGTTGCCAAGATCTTGTTGTAAGAGACATATTGTTTTCATTGAAGTTATGGTGAATTCTCTATATTAATTCAACACATTGCATGGTCTCTACTTCTCATTTGCTTTAAAGTTGGTTAGATGAATGGAAGATATCATTGTTGATGAATGGTGTACCTAATGTTCATACTACTTGTAATTTGTTGATTGCAAATTGCAGTGCATAGTCAACTAAACTTGTGTGAAAGCTTAACTTCTATTACTTCATGCTCATTGTTCGTGTGGTTGATGTGCATTGGTGATATGAAAATCATTCATTTATCCTTAGGCACCAGTTTTGTGTAGTTGTTCTTTGATGGCGAAACAAAGCTTGGTTTGGTCACACCTAGTCGACAATTAGTTCCTTCATTCTTAGGATTAGATTAGACTCCTTAAACCCTATCTCTTTTGCCCCTTTATTTCCCAAGCAAGTAGTTAGAATCTAAGTTCCAGCAACATTCAAGCAAAAATTCAAGTATTAATGTAAGTCCCCATTGTGATTCCAGCAAAATCACATCAACCATTGAGCTATCTACACGTCAAGACCTTGTTGTGCATATTGCACCACATCCCCGTCGTTGATAGGGGACCCCCATTTTGTGTCTGGTCTGCCCGCATGAGAGAGAGGAAGTCCCGACTGTGCAGAGTAATTGTTGCTAAGCATCCTTTGTAAGCCGTCAAAATTCGTCGAAGAAAGCCCCCAAATGCCAACGCAAAAGGCAAGAAGAAGTCTCGGGCATTTTGCTCGTTAAATCCGAAATAGACCCTGCCACATCATGCCTTCGAAATGCCGAGGACTTCGCGAAGAGATGATAGGGCGGGAATCTAAAAACTTTGGACATTTTCACCAATTTGCCCGAAGTTTGAAGAAATCTTCAAAGAGAACATCGCGCAAGAAGAGTCTTCAGGCCGAAAAATAGAAAAGACTAAGCTCGCAAAACACCATCTGTAGGCTGAAAACTTAAGCAAGCCAAAGTTCGCATTTTTAACTCTTAGAGTCGAAAAAGGGTGAAGATTCTAAATTCACAAAGTCAAGCTTCAAATGCCGAGATTGAAAAGTTCATATTCGTGCAATGTCTCTCAAAATCCCGAAATTACTAAAGAGAGGGTAAGGCGTTTGAAAACTCTTGCATTTCGGCTTTAGGAGCCGAATTTCGTCCCTTAATCAAGTCGCAATGAAGGGTAAAGAGGGGCAGAGTCTGCATTTCGTCCAAAATACCCGAAGTTGCAAGGCAAGCTAAACCCTAAACTTTGTGCAAGGCAACCAGTAAGCTCGAAAAATCATAGATGAAATGAGGAAACATGAATCGCGGGCATAAAATCGCCCATTTTAGGTGAAATCGGCGAATCAAAAAGGGGCATTCAATAAGACCAAAATCGGCTATTTGGGCCAAAATACCCAAAAATAACCCAAAGGCAAAGTCGCGCGATTTATTTCTTGCAGAGAATCAAAAGGTTAAATCACGCATTTCCTCAAAATCACAATTTTCATCTTGCGGGTTTGGTGAAAATAAATATCTCAAAAACACTAAAATGCCCAAAGTTTGTGAAAGGGGTGTTAAAAACTTAAAGGGAAAATCTCACATTTTAACTCAAATTGCCCAAAATTCCAAAGAACAAGCATTTCACAAATATTTGAATCACGCAAATCACCTCATTAGGCCGAAAAGTCTAAATCGTGCGAAGAGGGGCTCATCTAGCCGAAAATTTAGCTAAGTTCAAGTTCACAAAATTGCCCATTAAGCCAAAAATGAAATCAAAAGGTTAAATTCGCACACTCCCTCATTTAGCCGAAAGTGACGAAGAGTGCAAATTCGCGCAAAACAAGTCAATGAGCCAAAAATGTTAAGAAGAAGCAAACATTGCACAAATTAACTTCATTTAGCCGAAGAGGTATAAAAGTAAAAATCGCACAAAAAGGCTTATTTGACCGAAAAACTTAGCAAAGGGGAATCGTGCATTTCCTTTAAGGTGGCCGATTTTCTTCCATAGCGAAATGAGCAAAAGATCAAAGTTCGGCATTTGTTGGTATTTTGTAAGGGTCATAATGTTCATTCAAAAGGGTTCAAATGCTCGAAAACCACTAAGGCAAAAGGGGAGAGGGCGTTTAAAAATCATGAGTAAAACAAGAAAGTCAAGCCCAAAGTCGCACCTTTTGAGTTAAGGTGGCGAATTTTAACAAGGCCAAGTTAGGCGTTCGAGACTATGTAAAAATCGCACAATCCTTCCAATATAGCTGGTTTCATGTCAAAGGATTAAGCGTTTAAAACTAAGAAGCCTGACATCGTTTAAAAGTTTAATATGATTGTTATATTAATTTATTTAATTTTTCAAAATGATTATTAAAGGTGGAATTCATTGTTTGCAGGATAACATCGAGAAGAGCTAAAGCGAAAACCTGAAACACAAATCCAAGAAGGATCGCGATCAAAGCAAGGAAAGCAAGGCACAAGATCGAAGCGGCGAAGCACAGGGAAGCGCACCACCACTGAATCAAAGTTGAAATCCACCAACGAGATTGAAGACCAAGAACACAGAATGCTACAAAATGTGCATTCTCAGAAGAATACACAGCTGGATTTAATTCCAAAAATTCAGTTTCTGAAAACTAAATTGTTTATTGTAAAAAGACAATTGCTTGTGGGCCCCACCTAATGTATTCAAAGTGAGGGGACACAGGTAAATTATTTCCAACTACCGAATAGACCTGAATTGATGTCAAATAGTGGTTGGGAGGATAACTGAGGATTGAATGGGCATGGGTTAAAGCTGCCAGGCTTCTAGAAGGCAGATCAGGACCCTTGGATGCAGTCAATCCTGAGCCTTGATTCAGAATTGTAAAATCTATAAAAGCTAAGTTGCCGGTACGGGTACGGGTACGGGTACGTGGGTACGGTACGCTGGTACGGCTTTTTTGGGGGGGGCCTGGGTACGTCCGGGTACGTCCGTACAAAAAAATGTAAAAATCATAAATATATACATATATACACTCTAATAAGTAGAAACAAAAATTAAATTTAGAATCCCACATATCATCCATATGCTAAACAAAACTTGGAACTATCATATATGATTCATATTGATATAACTATAAGTCTATAACAAAATTACAAACTTTGAATGTTATGATAGATATCGAATTCATTGTTCACTGGCTCAACCGTTCAACAATAAAATAACACAACTAATAATCAGCAATAGCATCATATGGGTCACTAGGAAGATCAAGATCAACATCATCATTGACATTAGATGATGTAGGTAGAGTACTGGAACCACATGCAGCCTCACTGCCACTTGCACTAGCAGCACATTGGCTATCAGACTCCCCAGAAAGTAAAGATTGTGTGGCAGCTGAAAAATCCAAATCAGTTCGCTCTGGATCTACATCCCAAAACTTTGTGCTCCCATCCTTATACTCATTTTGTTTATGAGTAAGAAGGCGCAAGTTTGAATGCACATAAACGAGCTCTTCTGCCTTACTTGCTGCCAGTCGGTTGCGTTTCACTGAGTGGATAAAGGAGTATGTGCTCCAATTTCGCTCAGATGAAGAGGAACTAGCAACCTATTGAATAATTGACACAAAGTGAGAGGGTGACAATTATAAAATAGTAAAAAATCTAAATTTAGAGAGCAATAAAAATTAAGAAACTTACTTGCGATAAAACTTTGATTGCAAGAGTTTGAAGGTTTGGTGATGTATGGCCATTGAGGTACCACCAAGCATGAGAATCCTTTTTATACTTGTCACGGAGAGCGGAAACACTTTGACCATTGGAGGCTACAAAATCAGCAAACTCACTTGTCATTAAATCCTCCATTTCAGAATCTGGGAAGAGTTTAGTAAGTGCTGTCCTACACCCTTCACTGACTTCTGAATCTCTATATGGTGGTACCCTTGATGGCTTAGCAAGCATTTCATCACTATAAAATTTGGGAGTCAATGCAAATGCAAGAAGATGTAGTGGGGTGGTCATTTTGTTCCACCGCTCAACACAAATTGATTGAACCTCTTTGAAGAAAGTTTCTTCGGGATCTTGCTCTTTTGCATTGATGATGGCTTTCATTTTCTCAATCATCGAGTCAATGCCATCATATACCTCTCCCAAACATGGGTGATCCATGTCAGTATAACGGATCATACTCATGATGGGCTCAGTGAAACTCAAAAGATATTCCACTCGATCCCACCAAATGTCATCTAGGATCATGCGCTTTACATTTGCTGCCCTTTCAGTATTGGATTGCCTCCATAGGGACCAACTTTGACTAATTACCATGCTAGCAAGTGGCTGTCGCACCTTCACAAGTCGCCTCAAGACGATTGTGTTGGATGCAAATCGGGTCTCGGCAACCTATTCAAAAATTAAAAATAAAAATTAGAATACAAAGAAGACATGATAAAAAAATAAAAATTAAGTAACCATCAAAGTGAAATGTAGATTTTAAAAATTGAAGTGTTTCAATTACCTTTAGCAACTCCAACTGTGAAAATGATCTGAAAATGGCCTGTGACATGTTATGGTTTGTGATGAACATTTGGATCTCTTCAGCCTCAACATAAATTTGTTTGATCCAATCTATTTTCCTGCCTATCTTTTGTAGCATGAGGTTGAGAGAGTGGACAGCACAAGGTGTCCAAAATATGTGTTCAAACCGTGTCTCAATCAACATACCTGCAGCTCTACAATTCTTTGCATTGTCCGTTATTACTTGGACAACATTTTGAGGTCCCACATCCTGAATGCATTGTATAAGGATGTTAGCAATAAATTGTGCATCCTTCACCTGTCCCTCACAATCCACAGCTTTCAGAAACATTGCCCCTTTAGGGCACACTGCAATTACATTAATTAATGGCCGATTTTTGGTATCCTTCCATCCATCTGAAATGATGGACACCCCTGTTTGTTTCCATGAATTTCTAATGGGAGCCAATGCATTGTCTATGTTTTTTACCTCCTTTGCTAGTAAGGTGCTACGCACCTTCTCATAACCTGGCCCTGTGTACCCTTGTGGAGCCTCATTTACCTTTTTCAACATATCCTGCCAATATGGTGATCGTACCACATTAAATGACAAACCGTTTGCATATAGACATCTTCCAACGGATTGATCTGCAATCTCTCTAGCATCATTCTTAAATGCTCTCTCTAATGGTCCCTTGCTTCTCTTCACAATAACAGGGTCTTCACTAATTGGGTCCAAGAATGGGTGGCTCTCTACCACGATATCAGGAAAATCGCTATAAGATGGAGAAGTAGGGGGCCTCTTTGATTTACTTCCTCTTCCTGTCAACAAAGGATGGTTTGAGGCACGACCAACTCTTGCATCTGCTTCCTCTTGCTCTCTAATATATCCTGCTATTTCTTGAGGTGACATCCCATTTCCATTCTTTCCTAGACATGGTTTGATTCCTTGTTGGGGAATGGCACAAAAATGGGCTTTGACACGACTGTAGGAGCTAGTTTTTTTCGTACTACAGAAGTTGCATATCCATAAAAATGTTCCACCACCTTTTACTTGGTCTATTATTTTGACATATTTCCATAAAGGTGAATTTGGGTCAGTTTTGAAAGTCCATTGAGGAGTAGAGCTACTAGTCGTTGCCATTATGATTTCTACAACAAATTAAAAAAAAAAATATTAATATTTAATATTATATATTTAACATTTAGCAAAATAGTTTTATAATTTATTATTATAGTTTGAACTTTGTTTATTTTAAATCACTTAATAGTTTGTTAAATTAAAAGTTAAAAAAACAAACCTAATATAAATTAAAAATTACAATTTTCGATTTTTAATTTTAAATAATAAAAGTTATAAAACTATTTTAATAGGTTCATAATTTATTAATTATTATTATTTTAAATATGAATAATTCATATTTAAAATAATAATAATTAATAAATTATTAACCATTAAAATAGTTTTATAGTTTTTAGTCTTTTATTATTTAATATTAAAAATCGAAAATTGTAATTTTTAATTTATATTAGGTTTTTTTTTTAACTTTTAATTTAACAAACTATTAATTGATTTAAAATTAATAAATTCAAACTATAATAAAAATAAAAAATTTAACAAACTATTATAAAAATTTCGAAATTAACAACCTACCTGCAAGCTCGAAATGGCGCCTCCCGTCTTGGCTCCTTCGCGCGTCCTCTGCCGTGGCTCCTTCGCGCGTCCTCTGCCGTGGCTCCTCCTGTGCAACCCGCAACCCGTGGCGGCCTCCTCCTGTGCAACCCGCAACCCGTGGCGGCCTCCTCCTCCTGTGCAACCCGCAACCCGTGGCGGCCTCCTTCTGTGCAACCCGTGGCGGCGGCCTCCTCCTTCTGTGCAACCCGTGGCGGCCTCCTATGTTTTCGTGGCTCCCGTGCCCTCCTCCTGCGCTTTCGTGGGATGTTTCTTCTTTTTTTTTTAACTTTCGGGTTTAAAACGATGTGAAAAAACCTTCGACATTTTTGCACGTGCAGATTCGGCAAAAAAACCCTACGGAATCGCCACGTTTACATCGGATGCGTCGGGGTTCGTGTCTAAAAACGCGGATACGTTTCAGGTTAAAAAAAACAGTACCCTGTTCGAATCCACAGGGATTCCATGGCGAATCCGAATCCGGTACGTATCGTATCCGGATTTGGGAGCAAACTAGGAAGTACCGGTAACTTAGTATAAAAGGCAAGATGCCTCTCATTGTAAAGGGTTAGATTCTAGTTAGATTTTTAGGGTTAGATTGTTAGATTCTGGTTAGATTTTTAGAGTTAGACAGTTAGATGGTTAGAGTTTTTGTATAAGGTTAGATTTTAGTAATAAAGTAGAACTACTGCAAAAATTGTTGTAATAGCAGCTGAAATCAATATATGGACATTGATTTGGTGTTTATCATCTTGGTTTGATTATGTTTGCATGGTTTCCTTTAGCAGGTTTAGATAGATCCTTTTGGTGTGTAGGTATTTGATGGATTCAGGTTCATACCATTGGGGATATGTTGATTGTGTATCCTTGTGTATGGTTAGCCTGAGCCTTTAAAATTGTGTTTAGTTCAATTGCAGGTGTCTGTCTGAGCTGCGCCAAAATTGGGTTTTTGGGTATGCACCTGCAGTCTGAAAATCTTCTAAGTCCCCTTGAAGATTGCATCGTTCTTGTGAGATTGTGAGTTATTCTGGCCAAGCAGGGATTGGTTATGTTGAATCCATCTACCCGCACACCAGTCGTGTTAATTTTAGGTCTCCTAAACCCTTCTCCTTTTCTTTTATTTCCCAGCTTGATAAATGCAGCATCATCAGATGCAGATCAGCTTGTTGCAAACGTAAGGCCCCTTGTCCTCCCAGCAAAACACATCAAACAACTGAGCTATCCCACAGTCAAGAACTGACATTTGGAACCTTGAGTTTGTCCCCTTTGATCAATTAAAACAGCATTATGGATCTCCTTATTTCAAGAGAGGATAGGATACTCAACAAGTAAATTCTATTCTGCGTTGGCCGGATAAAGTTGTAGTGATATGATTTTAGCCATGTCAACAGACCTGACAATAGAAACCTTGGAGTCATCTCAGTTGATCATATAATTCAGCATCCAAGAAGATTTTGATCAAGAGAGGATAGAATACCTTTCGTATTTTATTCTATGTTAGAGGTGTCTAAAAAACACATCAATAGGTTGGTACATCATCCTCCCCACCTTTACTTGTCCTCATGAACTAAAAGCCATTTTGCTTTCCTTATCATTTGTCCAACCTTTTGTTGCACTTGCAAACAAACAATCAAAAAATAGAAATCAAGATAAGGGAGTCAAAATTTCCCATCGGTGCTTCTTCTTTCTCTGCATTATGTCATTAAGGCATGCTTTGTAATTCTCCTTTGTAGCTTGTATCTTCTCCATGGTTTATTGTTCTATCACAAACTATCAAGAGACCATTTTTCTCTTCATCTATTTTTATTGTCATATCAACTTCTGGCATGCTCAAAATATCATGCCCTTCACATTCATTCTTCAATATATCATCCTCTTTTATGACGACTTCTTCACCATCATCAAATATGGTAACTCCAGATCTCCATCTCTATTGTTGCCTCATCTCTAAAGTGAAGTGTTTCCACAACCGCAACATCTTGGGCCAGCTTACGTAATGTCCCCAACTCAAGCAATGAGACTTAACTATGTCCTTTCCTTTGATTACCCAAGAGGAAGAGGACTTAGAGCATCATTGGTTAAGTGTTAGACTCTTTGGCTTGTTCTATTCTATTCTTAAGTTGTAGGCACATCTTTTTAGGCAACTTAAATGATTTTAAGTTGTGGGCACGTCTTGTTAAGCAACTTAAGTGACTCTTAGCCTAAAGACTTAAAATTTCCCCCCTTTGAGTTTAATGACTTAAGAGACATGTACTTAAGTGATTTTTATTAAACATGTGCCAAAAAGTCGGGGGGAATTGGAAAATAAGGAGCATATTGGGTCATTTGTGAGGGTTTTATTAGGAGCACTGGATTGGGCTTGCACTGGATCTATGGTTGAGATCAAGTCATTCTTTTGCAAGTCATTATATAACATAAAAGGGTTCCCTTGGAGCTCATTATATGATCAGACTTTTCTCTATTTCTGCTGCAATCTTGTGGCTTGAGGCTCAAAACCCTTGAGCATCCCTAGTTTCAGAGAGACATACGGGCTCCCCCCAGTCAGTAGAGTATGTTTCGGTGAAAAGACTTTGGTCTGTGATGCCCTAGCACATCATTTTCCGAGCTGCCTACCCTTATCAGGTTTTGGAAACCATTTTGGAGTGACTCAGGAATAAGAATCAAATTTGGACAACCTACAGCAATATTTATGCATGTTCTTGACCATAATTGAAGCTAACATCAGCAAGGACAAGTGTGTCATCTTGGTAAGACCCAGTGCTAATTTTCTGAGGGTTTTGGCAGGGCAGCTAGGGTTTTGAAGGCATTTTCTGGGGTATTTGAGCATTAACCTGTGCAATGCTGATTAATTTCATCTCAGAAAAAAAATGTAAGCTGTTTCTGAGATATCTGGGCAGTTCAAGAGTGTTCACTGTAACATTTGACATTCAGAAATATTCAGAAATTTATATAAATTCTAAAAATAATCAGAAAAATATTCTGAGCATAGATCTGAGTTTGTTGAAGGATTTTCTATTTGCAAATAAAATTTCAGAATTTTTTGTTGCATATTTGTGGTAATTTTTTTGCTTTACCATTACCTCTATTTGGGGATACTACACTCTTATGATAGGTTGCATTCCTATTTATTTCAATCTTCAACTCTTCTCCTCTTCATTGCAATCCTCGAACTCTTCTTCCCACCCATTATAATCGTCAATATTTTTCCTTCTTCAGGGTAACATAACTCAACATATTTATTCCAATCATTTTCTTCATCTTCATTCCATTCATTTATCCCCTCTATCTCTCTCACTCTCTGCAAATCACACTAAAAAGTCATCCATCCCCTAGTAAATCTGCTGACTCCTCAAGGGATTTAATATTTCCTTGTTCTAGAAGTTCTATCCCTTGATAATCCTAAACTCTATGGCATTCCTCTCTAAAAATAGCTGTTGCTCACAAGGTGAGTATTTATTCCCACTAATCTTTTTAACCTTGTCACACTCCTTGAATGGCTTTGCTTTAATTTCCTTTTCTTTGTTTTCCCATTATTACTTGCCTCATACTACTACAACATCCACCATAATTCCTCCAACTCAAACCCCAATTTTCACAACTTCATTTGATTGTCTGTCTTTTGTTTGCTTATGCCTCTTCCTCCGTCGAATTTCTTCTTCCAACTTGGTTATCCTCTTTTTCACATCATAAAACAACTCCACCTCCATATCCACGGCCATACCCACAGCTCTCCTCTGAGATATTTAGAACTCTCCTTACAAATTCTGTACTCCTAGCATCTTTGGATGCTCTGATACCATTTTGATGCAAATAAAACTATGTTCCTGTAGTTTAATACACATGTCAGGATCCTCTGGTCCTGCAGCTCATATTTCAAATTAGACAATAGGATAAAAAGAGCAGAACAAAGGCTTTATTACTTATTTTCTCAGAATAAACTGATTACATACAATCTCACAGCCATCTGATAACTACGAATTCTCTCTGCAAAGGATGCATAGAAATACACAGACACACATATGGATATTTAAGTGTGCAGTTCAGGATATTAGAACTCAAAAACCAGTAAAACATTTCCAGTCCAGAGTACTTATTCAACAGAAAAGGAAATACCAACCAAGCACCAAAAATTCCCCCGCCTATCACCCAGCAACGCACCACTAAAAACAAATTGAAGACCTTAAAAAAGGAGAAGCACTAAAGAACATTATGCCAGTTAACCTGCAACAGTTACAAACTAAATCCCAAAAAAAGACAAAAGTAATAGACAACTAGTGGAGCCCATGTCACAAATGGGTAGCTACATCACATTAGGATGTTTGACAGCTCGAATCCATGTCATATTTGTTAATTAGGTGTCCTCTACAAATTATTGTGTTTTAGAAGCCTATACTTCTACAAGCTCCAACACTTTTCTGTGATTATAAAAGAATCCTCGGGATGGGGAAGAACCCAGTTTATCCGTGCATTTTGGTATTCATCGCCATTGTATCCCATGGTTGATAAAGAGGGCATTTGCCTTTATTACTGTCTTATAGAGGAGTAAACTGTTGACATAATTACTAAACCCCTGGGCAGAAATAAATTTGTCAAATTTCGAGTTAAACATGGGATTACATCTGATTTAGTTATTAAGGGCAATATTAGATAACTTTGGATAATTAGGCCAACTAATAGCTTAATGATTTGCCTAAGTAGGTGCATTGTTACGCATGTCATTAGTTGTCCTGCTGTGCATTTTTTATAGATCTGCCTGTTTATTTATAGAGGTATCATGCAATGTAATACAATGCTTGTGCATTCATGATTACATGGGCCACAACTATTTTATCATCCCCTGAATTACCAATTTGATTTGGATCATCAACCTTGATCAATTGTCATGCAATATGATAAATTAGACATTAAAATGTAACTGGATAGTTGATTCCTCCTATTGAAAGCATAGCAAGATACAAGGGATTGAACACCAAAATGTGTTATATTTGAAAATGAGAAGCAAAGAGCTCATCAAAACATATATAGCATATTTGAAAAGTACCGAAACAGTTCCATGTCCAACAAACACTAGCTTTCAGAATTTGTTTAACGCTGAAAACAGCTATGCATATACAAGTTACATAATAGAAAAATAGAAAAGGAATAATTTTATCAGCCTGTAAACATGAGATATTGATTTCTCCCTTTTATCTGCACGGCTATTAATAAACATTTGCCTACTAAAACAAGTTTCCGGTTTCCCTGATTACCTTTATGGCACCAGTGTGAAGTTGATCCAATGTTTGTACCATCTCTTTGCCTGACTGTCAAAGTACAGAATCCTTATGAGAAAGAAAGGGAGGAACTATAACTGTCCACAATTGATCAAACTTGATCAGGACTGGAAAAGTGAAGCAAGATACAGTAGCAAGTGGGAGTGTATCGAAAATCTTCCTTCAAGTTTTCCGTTGATATGAGATTTCAAAATTGAAACTTTTTTTTAAATTTATAAGAACATATTGTAAAGTTTGTAGTTGAAAATCCACTAGAAATGAAGACGCAACTTATTTTGGTTTCATTACCTGACTGCTGGTGAGAAGAGATCCTGAGATCATTGCAGGAAGTTGCTTTAACTGGTCCACCATCAAGGCCACCAAAGGACTTATGACGAGAGTAACCCCAGGCAAAACCAAAGCTGGCAACTGCATAAGAAAGTAACTTCTAAGGAATAGAACCAGAATGCTATACTCGTAATTCAAATTTCTAATTTGAAGAAAGATAAGTGTGGCAGAAAGTCAAATGCAATGACCTGATAGCATAAAGACTTTCCAGATCCGGTTGGTGAGACCAGCATGGTAGACTGCTTTGCTATTATTCTCTTGACAGTTTCCAACTGTCCAGTGCGGAAAGAATCGAATCCATGTGAAATTTTCAATAGCTTGAGAAGATTTTGATGTGATGGTTCTCTGAGTGCATTTTCTGTAGCATCTTTCAATAATGATTGATCATAAGAATTTTGCCCTTTTGTCTGATTGCTGTTAAATTCCTCGGATGCATTCCCTGAGTAATCAGTTTTGTCATTTGATTGACATCCCCGCCTTTGCACTGACTGATTTACCAATTCCTTCTTACTGTTTCCATTTTCATCCACATCTATTAACTCAGAATCTTCTATTTCATGTAACAGGTTATTTCCTTCATCTTTATCGTCTATTTTAATCCTTTTCCTCCGATGGAAAGTTCGACCACTTGAAGTTGAGACGGCCTTCCTCTTAGATCCTTTGTTGACAAATTTGCGCAGCCTGGAGCCCTTTCCATTTAGGTTGAGCTTGACAAAGTTACCTCCCTGTGACTTTTTCTTTGATGAATAAATAGATTTGTTAATTGTGCCTATTGTTGAGGCCATGATCATGTTCTGGTGTATTCTGGTAGCTTTCCTTGAGAATTTGGGGTTTGACCAAGAATTTGATTCCTTCGACAAATCGTCTTTGTGTTTACTTTGTTTTGGCCTTGATAAAGTTTTGCCAGACAAAACTGATTCTCCTAAATTTTGATCTTCTGCATTCTTTTTCTGAGGCGCTGACAAATCAGGTGTGTCTCCTGCCGTGCAAAAACCTCTACTAGCCAGAGATATTGCACAAGGTTTTTCTTGCTCTCTTTGTTTACTGCCATTGGTTGCGAATGTATGAAAACTATATGCATTTTCATTGACATTATCAAAATCTTCTGCAGGCGAAGTAGATAATGAATCAGGAAATACCATTTTCTGGTGCTTGATGTTATCTGGTCTTGTGCTGCCTTCCCCACTGCCTTCACAAAAGTCAGGGTTGTTATCACCAATCTCTTCTGTGTGGCTACCTTCACTCATACTCAAAGATGCATGAGCTTTGGAAAATGAGGTGTGCAAAAGAGGTTCCTCTTGTGAGTCTTGACAGGAATCCAGCATCCTCCTTAACATACTTTTGCATGCTGGATTAACCATACTCGAAGGTATGCAACTAGAAAAAAAGCCCGGGGGAACTGTTTCCAAGTCATTGGTGTTGAATACGCCTTCCTCCGCATGCCTTCCAGGCCGTTGAAGCTTCACTGAAAAGCCTAGCTCTGAAATTTTTGAAGAGTATACAAGTGCATCTCCATCATTAACTCTGTCAGACAATTTAATCCCATCTGTCACATGCTTTTTTGAATGCTTCTCTTGATTTCTCAACGTCACCTTCTTGGACCCTTTTCTGAGGATTTGCAAATTACGGGACCTTTCGCCCAAAAAAATGGCATCATTTTCTAACCTGCCAGCTACTGCATTGCTCTTTGTTATTTTAGGCAACGCCTTGGCTAAACTATCCGAAAGCATTTTTTTACTTTTACAAGAAGTTAGAGCCGAAGGCATACCAAGTCGCTCCCTAGGTGGAGTAGCAGATATGTGACTATCATCAGATGCATCACTCTCAGATCCTCCTTTGTAAACTTCGCATTCCCTCAATTTCATTTCTCCCCGGCCAAGAGTTTCACTGTCATGAGAGGCAGCCCTTGTCTGTTGCATTCTTACCATCTTCCAGTGAAAGCAGATTTGTGCAGAATCTGTGCCAACCGTGTCAAGCGCATAAGCAGAATCCAATTTACTTCTAAAGAAAAATCAAAATTCAGAAGACTATTTAAAAGAAAAACTGTCAATTATAACGGACAACTCTCATCAAATAAAAAAAGAAAGAATCGCCAATTTTTTTCCTGCTTCTCACTCGCCCCTCACCATGCTCGCCCTGTCAACCACATTCCCGCCAAAATGTGAGACTGAAAACGGGGAAAAGTTGAAAAAAAAAAATTGGGCATATTAGCGGAGAGGCCACTTCGTTGAGCGTATCAAAGATTTGTCCTAGCAATTGTGAACTGTTTTGTAGACATAGTTAGTGAAAGAAAGTTCTATGTTAAAAAAATTCATAAAAACTAAATAAATTAGTCTATATGTCTTCACTTTAATCTATATTTTAATTTTTTTTATATAGTATAGACAAAGAAAAAAAAATTCATATACTGCCACATACATTATATAGATTAAAATGAAGATATATAGGTTAGTGGGATTTGGAATTTGAATATAGAAAAGGAAAAAAATTAAGATTAATTTCATTTATTTATATTTAGACCATGTGAATTAATGATTATCATAATATTAATTTAATGAATTTTTATATAACCAATTTTTAGTTATACTATATGATGTTTAATTTGTATTTATTGATAGTCATTTATAATTATATATGTTTATAATGTGATAATAACTTTATGGTTATAGTTTATCCCACAGTTACATAAATAAGAATATGTAATTAAAGTTAATATATTTAATGTCTAATTATTTTTCAAAGTAAACATATATGATATAACTGAATAATGTGAATTTGTAACAAAAGTAAATGGTTAAGAGAGGTAGCTTAAATTTCTTTTTGAAATTGTTATTACAAAATTAACAATGTCAGGTAATTTTAGTAAAACATACTTCAATTTTGAAATGAATTCGAAAACAAAAGAAAATTACATTAACATCAACATTTGAATAGTTGAATTTTAGAGTTCAATTTTTTATAATAAATCAGAGAAACAAGTGTCAATATTATTTGATAGTATGAAGAATTAAAAATGTACATTTTCATTTGCAAAAAGAAATGTTGATGTTGTAGAATTATAATTGGTCTCTCCATGTCTTCACATTTATATTACGAACCTATGAAAAGAAAGCAAATTTACATTAAGATTGATGTTTGGATGGTTGAATTTTAGGATTAAAATCTGTGGTAATAAGTCATAGAGAAAGGTGTTAATGTTATTTGATAGTATAAAGAATTGGAAATATACATTGTCATTAGGAGGAAGGAATTTCAATACTATACTAATATTTAAATAAATGGAAAATAGATGTATTTTGTAAAAGGAAAACTTACATAAAGTATTCTCGATGCATTGAAGTCTGTCTTCTTCTCTTTTTCTGCTCAAAACTTATTTGTTTTTCTTTAATTTCTCGTATCTATCATATGTGAATGGTTGCATGATCCATAGTCCTTGTAAGCATTTTACACGAGAGATTGCCACAAACGTTAGAATTGTTCTTTATGTTGGTCTTATATCAATAGTAGCCTTTTGAAGAGTAAATCCTTGAGATTTGTGTATCTTTAGTGCCCAAGCCAACCGTAATGGTATTTGCAAAGAACCATCTCTTTAAATTGTTGGAATTAGAATTGTAGATGGATGATGATCATTGAATGGTAGTCCAAATTAATTGTCAAATTCAACTAATACGTATGTTAGTGGTTTAGGTGGTGCACTTTTAGGTTTATATACAATTTTTTTAATATTTCCTAAAGCGCCATTTACAAGTCCTACTTTTATCCATAGATTTGATGTCAACATTACTCTGGCATTTTTAGATAATAATAATTATATGTCGAGTTCATCATGTGTTGCACTTTCATTGCCAATAAGAGTTTCAATTCTTGTTGCAATGTTGCGTGTGACTGGATCTTGTAATGATTGTAATTTATTTATGTTATGTATGCATGAACATTGTCATTCGTTAAAAATAAATGAACGCAATTATCAAATTCTTGGTTGCTTGTTGCATCAATTGTTACACCCCATTGTGATATTACTATTTATTGTTACGTGGTTTGGTTAAAATACTTTAGCACGAGATTATGCTTTGAATATATTTATCTTGATTGAAAATTTGATGAATGAATATGGAATCAATGTGATATTTTGAATATTTAAAGATGAAATATACATATACATATGTATGTGAGTGTACATACATGTGTGTGTGTGTGTATGTATATGTATGTATATTTTTTTTTATGTGTGTGTGTACGTACATACATACATGTGTGTGTGTGTACATACATACATACATGTGTGTGTGTGTGTGTATACATATACATATACATACATACATATACATACATACATATATGTATACATACATACATATTGTAGACGTCTAAAAATGGTCAATGCTTGCGGAATCATACTTTAACATTGGCGCATTGTCTTATTTTAGGTTTTTTGCGTCGCATTAACATTTCTTCTATGTTGTGCACTTGGTCTTTATCATTTGCAAGCATCGAGTCTCTCTTCTGCATCCTTCATCTGTCTCACTCTCGAATTTGGTCTTGTCGACAACAATCTTCAGTCATGACTTTGGTCAATCTTATCCTGTCGCATCAATGTGCGTGCTCATTTGTTATCATTTTGGACATCGTCAATCCTAATTAGGGTTTTGTCCTCTTATCAATCTTGTCGTTTTGTGATCGATTTGTCATCAATCGTTGTCCTCTTATCAATCTTGTCGTTTTGCGATCAATTTGTCATTGATCATTGTCATTTTCAATCTTGTCGACTTACGATCGATTTGTCATCGATCGTTGTTATTTTCAATCTTGTCATTTTGCGATCGATTTGTCATCAATCGTTGTCTTTCTCAATCATGTCAATTTGGATCAATTAGTCATTGTTCCTTGTCAATTGGCGCACTTATCAATCAAATCATTTATCAATTCAAAATCATGATCGAATCGACATCAAATCAATCTTACATCAAGACCTAATTGTTGTCCTTGCATTTCTAATTTATCTTCTAGGGTTTCATGATTTATTCATTTAACCTTGTTTGTCATTTTCTCTCCATTTTCTCTTTAGGATAAATGATTTATTTATTTATCCTAAGTCTTCTTGTCACAATTAAATGTTTATTTAATTGGCTAATTAATTCCTCCTATTTTTGTGAATTAATTAATAAATGAGAAATTATTAATTAATTTACCTAATTTCCTAATTTTCATCAATTTCTAATTCCTAATTTCCTAATTTCTATTTCATCTATTTTTCAATTCTCTCCTATTTTTCTCCTAATTTCATGGGAATGACATTTCAAGTTGTCATAATTTGTCATAATTGACAATCAATCAATTTTGACATAGAAATTTGTCATAATTTTGTCAAAATTATCAATCAATCAATCTTGCATAGAAAGTGCAAATTTGTCATAATTTGTCATGTTTGTCATTTTTGATTTGAAGTTTCCATTCGAATCTCTTCATGCTAATTTGATCTTTTCTCCAATTTGTCTATAAATTGGATGAATTTCTTCAATCAAGGTCCCTTGATCCCTGGTCGAATCAATCACGCTTCGAGTATTCTTGCACTACCATCTTATCTACTTGCTTTCACACCATGCTTATGCACTAGTAGGTGAGATCCACAAACAAAAGCTATTTGAAGAAGAAAGAAGGACAATGGAGCCACATGAAGGAGACATTCAAGTTTGCAATGGTTTGCATTTGAATTGATGTCTTGTTTTCATGTCTTTATTGAGTGTTTCTAGGATTGTTATCATTGCATTTGAGCTTTTGTGATTGAGCTAGACTAATTTATATTGCTTTGATGATTTCCACATTTCCTATCTACATTAATTGGTGAACCCGACGTGAACTAACCCCCTAACCATTCTTTTGAGTGCTTTTGAGATGATTTGCAGGTCAAAAACCCAAGAAATGGGGTAATGCAGGGCTTTCTGAGAACTTTTGCGCTTGTGTAGGAGCAATCTGCGCCTGTGTCAAGCATTCTGAGCCTATGTCAAAGACTTTTGCGCCTATGTCAAAGGGATCTGCACCTGTGTTGCATCATTATGCGCCTGTGTGAGACATTCTGCGCCTATGTAAGGCCAGAAACGGAGGTAAAAAGCAGTGTTTCTTACTTGCAAATTGTTTTGTTTTGCATTATGTTTCTGCTTTTTGGTTTTTTGGTACTGATTCTTTGTGCAGCACCCTGGCATTACGCATGGCAAAGACAAAGATGAAACTACTAACGAATTTTATGCAGGTTCGCTAGTCAAAGATCAAACATATCAAACTTCTAACTTGGTGGTTTTGCAGGTTGCCTTGGACTACAACTAAACTTTGTGTTTGTAATTAATATTTAAGCACCTAGTATGATTTCTAAATAGGATGGAATGAACGTGTGTTTGCTTTGATTGTCGAGTTTGACATTGGAGTAGGAGAGTATGCTCTCATCCTTCTTAGGGTGATCAAAAATCCAGATCTTCGATACCATTCTCATGGCTCAAATTGTTTGTTACCTTTAGAGGGCCTGCCTTCCCGACCATTTTCTTTCTTTTGCAAGCAAGTGACAATCGTGAGAAGGGAATGACCCAAAGTGAGCATGGCTAGAATACCTTGGCATTCTAACTCGCTATAAATAAATACCTGATGGGCGAAAGCTTTGAAGGAAGGGTTACGTGGGAATTGTAGTTACTTGGGAAGTGATGACCCTTGGACTCTTTCTCATATCAGCATCTAAGTAGGGCCTCACGATCTAAATCGTGCTTGCGCGACTACATTTGTTTGGTATCTTGGTGGGCCTGTGTCTCAATCACGCTTGTGTGACACCAAGGAGTAACGCTTAACAGAAATCCTTACTAAACACCTTGTATTTAGAGGCCAAAAATCCTTCTAGTTGCTTGAGAAGGACAAGTTCGGATACTTGGAAGAGATACTAAGTTCGCCATGGGGAGATTTCCATGGGGACTGATGCTTGGCTGCCCTGAGAAGTGAGTGTCGTGGAGGGGAGCCCGTGGGGTCAAGCATCTATGTATTCTCCTTGAATCTCATAACAAGTCTACCTCTCAAGTACCTACTGCCCTTGCCATCCATAAGAAATGTGTGAATGAGCATGATTGTCTTGAGTCTAAATTAAAATATCTTGTCTTCTTTACTTGTCAAAAGTTGATTTGTGTCTCATTTCAAAAACAAGACAAATTGATTCAAAACAAGGTTAAACCCAAGAGTATTTCATTCAACAAAGTTCAAAACACCTTCAAACATGGTTGTCAAACATTGTTCAAAATCTTGTCTCAACATTCATGTCACTTAGATTTAGGTTCATCCTAAGTTTGCATTTTTGCAAGTTCATTGTCAATTACCAAAGTTAAGTTTCACCTAGGTCATACTCCTTTGCATATCAATAAGGGTCCTCCATTTGCATGTGTCCTCTTGCATTAGAGTAATACCATTTCATAATTCAACCTTAGGTTTTCCCTTAGGTTGACATTGTCATACATTTGCATTTGCATACCCTAGGTTTCTTCATTAAGCTTAGGTCATTATCATATCATATTAGGGTCACTTGCATAGTAATTGTCCCTTAGCATATAGTCTCAAAAACTAGGTTTTGTCATACTTGAGTAATACAAATCTTTGATAAACCCTAAGTTATTGTTAGGAAGTCTAGACCTTATCAAACTTTTGTCTTTTTGTCATCAATGTCATTTGGTCAAACCTAGCTTAGTATCCAAGCATACAGGGGAGACATTGTCATTTTGTCCTTTTGTCACTTGGTCCTTTTGTCCTTTGAGGTCTAGACTTCATTTGAATTTCCTAAGGGTCTCATTTTTAGAATTGCATTCATGAGTTTGTCAAAATCCTGAAAAACAACAAAAACATTAAGTTGCATTGTCATCCTTTTAGGTTGCATTTGTCAATCCCATTAGTTCCATTTGCATAGTGACATGTCTATTGAAACAAGGTTCCAAGCACCAATGATGCAACAAAGTTTGACGTATCAACCGATAATGCAATCTAATTTTAATCCAAGGCAATCACAATTATATCCAACCCAACAACAAGGCAATATCGATCAAACTTTTTATGATGAAACAAGTCTCCAAATACAAAAACTAGAGGAGAAGCTAGCTCAAGAAAATGAGATTTTGGAACAAAGAGTGAAAAACATTGAGAAGAATAGATCACAAATGTCCAAAATGTTTCAAAAATTTCCAGGTCAAAATCCAAAAATTGAGCCAATTGATGTAAGATCTCTTCTTGAACGATCAGACATACCAACTCTCCTCTCCCAAATAGAGATGATGAAACAATTACAAGAAAAGAGACAACATCAATTTCAACATTATGTGCCTCCACAGCAAGAACAAGAAGGTGTTTACTATCAATCAAATTTTCAACCAATACAACCAATGGTTCAACCAATTGTTCAACATATACAACCAATGGTCCAATTTCAACAATATGTCCAACCAACTATACAATGTCCACAAATGGTTCAACCAATGGTGGAATATCAATGTCAACAACCACAACCAAACATTCAAAAACAAAGGTTGCAACACACACCAAGCCAAATTTTGAACATGTCAAACCAATTTGATCAACATCTAGTTCGAAATCAAAACATGACATCAAACCAAGACCAAATTCTTTCCAAACAAGTTCAAATTCTAGATACAACCATGTCAAAACCTCGAAAGAAAGGTGGCTTTATTGCAATGATCTTAAGGAAACTACCAAGTGAGTTCTTTGAGGAAGATCAAGATAATACACTTATGTCTAGCAATGCCTCATCCCCCCACAAACAAATTGACTCTCCAGTGGCATCTATCCCTACACCTTTAGAAGTTTCACAAGAACCTTCTATATTGTCCTCATCAAACAATACACTCAAGGATGCAATTATCCAAGTGCTATCCATAATTGATTGCCACAATAATCCAATTCATGATGCACATCCTTGTCATGTTTCAGAAATACAAGGCCCAATGTCACCATACACTTTATTGCCATTACCTGTTTTAGAGGACCCCATTCGAAGTCCCTCTTCCTCATGTTCAAGCATTGATTCCTTGTCAGAATCCCCCATGCATATTCAAATTCCAACCCCATGTTAAGAGGATAATTTAGAGCATGAAGAAACGTGTCTTGAAATAGATGAAGATCAAGATCCTGAAACCTTATCATCCCATCCAATTGTTGAACGTGTCTTGAAATAGATGAAGATCAAGATCCTGAAACCTTATCATCCCATCCAATTGTTGACCAAGACCCCATATTCCCAGACACTCACGATGATTCCCCTATTCTTGTCCATCCTATCCAAAGTCCTATTGACACTCCATTCCCCGAGCAAGATCAAGATATCCCTGTCCATCCAATCCCAAACGATCCCCTTCCATTTCATGAAAAAAATGTCCTTTCAAATCCCATTTACATTCCAGATATCCCTTCCATCCTTTCCAATGATTCCATTGAAAGTCAAGAGAAAAGCACCTTTAAAGAGGATTCCAATGATCTTCCTCCTTGTCAAGATCAAATTATTCCTTTAAATCCTCCACAAGATCCTTTTGTTCCTCCATCCCCTTGTCGTAATGCTCCATATACACTCCAAGATCACATTTCTTTTGATGATCCCATTATTCCCCCCATTCTATCTCATGAAGAGCCTGTCATTGATCCATATCCACTACACAATCCTAGTCCCCTTCATGATCCTAATCCCCCTCATGATTCTAACGTGTTAGTGCAAGATGTTCATGAACCCTCGACATGCATAATGGGTTCTTCCACTTTGGTGCAATCTTATCCACTTCAAGATCTCATTATTTCTCTCATATCATATCCACCTCATAATGGACTCGCGTCTTCTTCCCAAAGAAAAGAGTATCCTACAAGTCAAGATATTCATAAAGGCAAAGGAGTAGATCTCCATATCAAAGAAGATCTTAAGGCTCATGTCTACACAACTCACTCTCAAGACGTTGGTATCCCTCCATCAAAATCAAAACATACACCTTCCCCATCATCCCTTCCATCCATCTTAGGTCCTTATATCCCTTCGTCCTCTATGCAAGGTCAGCAAAGGCACACATCCTTGAGTAAATTTCATCAATCCAAAAGAACTCCACTTCATTCCTATCCATCCATGCATTCCTTTCCTCCTCCAAGCAATTTGGATGCCAAGTATAAAAGTCATAAGTCTAGCAATCCACATGTATTCAAGGATCAACATGTCCAATATAATCGACATGTCAAAACAAAGAACAATTTGATCTATAAAGAAAAGGAAAAATCCAAAAGGCCACAAAGGCCCACTGAGAAAAATAAAGCAAAGTCAAAATATATATGGGTTCCTAAATCCCTTGTGCAAGCAATGCACTCCAAGGAACCACAAAAGCATGAAAAATCAAAAACCATGTGGATCCCTAAGCGGCTCCTTGAAGCACAAAAGCCTAAAGAAACATCAAAATTGGCATCTACAATTGCTATTCCTCCATCCAAACATTCCAAGTCTATTCCTCCATCACCTTCTTTATCCATTTTGGGCCCTTATGTCCCAAAATCCATAGCCTTTCCTTCGTCAAAATCTCAATATCCAAAATACGTCTTTCCTCCATCAGTCCATCACCCCTCAAGGTGTGTGCCAATGTCGATCTTGCCTTCATTTCCATCCACTGAAGCCCAAATTCTTCCAATACCCTACCTATTATCCAATGCATATTTTCCATCCTTCCATCCCTTTGATCCAATCCTTTGCATAAATCCTTGCCTTAATTTCATCTCTTTTCCATGTCCTTATCCTACCAACGTCTTTAAGCATACTTTTAAAGGTCATGGTCCATTTTTTTTTCAAGGCTACTATCCAAACAAAAAGATGCTTGAGTCCTTCTTCCATCCCCTATCATGTGTCTATCTTCTATTGAAAAAGTCAAAATACAAAAAAAAAGTGAAAAAAAAAAGACAAAAGAAAAAAATAAAGAAAAATAATTTGTCCACTGGTGAAAACCTGGCAAACAGGCGCCTTGGGCAAGTACTATGATGAAAACCTAGCAAACAGGTGTCATGTGTAATCTATGAACTTCTTGCACACCACACTTGGGGGCAGGTTTCCTCCTTCATATCCTATTGCCCTTCATTGTCCTATCATACCATGTCATTACCCTTCATATCCTATTGTCCCTCATGTTCAGTTTCCCTTTCCACCTTTGATCTTGACAAGGCTGACGATCTTCATGAGCATCATGCATCTTGTTTGCAGCTTTCAGTCTATCATAGCTTTTGGTCATTTATCCATTTGCTTATTATAACCTTTCATCCATATTCCCTAGCTTATTGCAACTTTCTGCCACTATCCCTTAGCCTACCCCGACCTTCAGTCCATGTCCCTTATCCATTCTTGGTCTTGCTTATCCTATCCATATCTTATCACTATCCATACACTCTTTCTGTCCCTTGATCTTGACCTGACATAAGGACGCAAAATTTAAACATGGTTTCAAAAACCTCTTGACGTGTCCCTCATGCCTTGTCACTGCTTTACATTGTCATATCCAGTCTCTTGTCCCATCACGCAATAGCCCTTGAAAATTGCATCTGTATTGTCTCCATGATAAAAGGCCTTTGTCTTCCCTCTATCCACCAACATTTCAGAAAGCCTATTTATTCACCTGTCATATTCCTTGCCTTGCTAGACACCAGGGGCAAAAATCATAAAAAATTGAAAAATGTCTTGAAATAATCCAAAAAAAAATTGAAAAATGTCCTGAAATAATCCAAAAAAATTGAAAAATGTCCTGAAAAAAATCATAAAAATAAAAATAAAAATCCAAAAACATCAAATAATGTCCTGAAAAATCCCTAAACAGTCAAATAAAGTCCTGAAAAAAATGAACACAATTTTTTTTTTTCAAAACATTAAAATCCAAAAACAAGCATTTTGCAATAAAATATCCCCTTTGTGCATAGACAGATCATTGAGCATACCTCCAATGACAACCAATCAAATATTGTGCTTTAATGAGATCATGCATTAACAAATGAACCTTTTCAATCAAACCAGACATTCAAACTGATCACAATTGTCATATCAATTGAACGTTACCACCAATATCATTTGTCCTTGTCATTGCTATCATGGGTCTTATACAGGGTGTGGTATACTCGAAACCAGACTGTGTACTGTCTTAGACGGGGTACCGCATGTCCTGAAACCAGACAGCATGATCATCCTATCAGCACTTTCAACTTTTGACAATGAAGATCAAGATGTTTGTTTGACTTGTTGAAATTAGCGAATCTTATCATTTACTGATTTCTCTTCGATCATGTTCCTATGTTGCTCGATGATGTCACTGAGTGATTTAGAGCGACTGGGATGGTTCATGGTCCCCTTCTTTTTTTGTTGTGATTGTTGTTTGTCTGTGATGTGTCTGTCTTTTGCAAAAAGGGTTGCATTTCAGCTCTGGCCTTCAATGCCATGATGCTACACATCCATTTTGCTACATTAAATAAAGGTTCTCACCTACAAAGTGCATTAGTGAAAGCAAGTTTTCTTCATCTCTAACTGTCCTCTGTCTCATTTCTTCTTACTAACATTTCTTCCGTCAGTTTGGGCAGTCAGTTCAGTCTAGTTCTCCAATCTCCACACAAAAACACATATGTTGCATCCTGCATCCATTTGGTTAGTACATTTGCATTACATCACGCATTACATCAAGCATTTTATCCATTTCGCATTATAAATGCATCAAAAACACATAAAAAAAAATATCCATACATGTTCCACAATGGTACATCAACAGTGCATAAGTCATCCATACAGGGAAAATAACTATAAGTCATAACATATTGCATCCTATCATATCAATGCATATCATATCCTATATCACAATAATATTGGAGTACAAAATTGGACTGTCTGTCCTAAGTATGGCCCGCAGGCTAACTACATAATGTCAAACTACATCTGTCTCTGTCCTAAGGAGCACGTGCCTCTGTCACTGGGTGCTCCCCCTGTCCTCCTCATCCCTACCATGTCTCACGGATGATGTCCCTCCTGGTCCTTACTGTGGTGGTCTCATAGGTCCACTCACCCCCATGCTGCTCACTGACCTCCGAGAGCGTGCCCTGCTCTCTGTCCTCGATCGTGCCCGATATGATGCTGCTCTCTGCTCTGGTGGAACTGCACTCTCATATAGTGTCCTCCAATGGCGTATCTCCTCTCTGGTCTCTACCAACATCTGTGCCATCTCACGTGCACTAGCATCCCTAATCGACCCAATGTACTCAGTGACTCTCTGTTCTTCTCGCTGTGCCTGAGCTATTGCTGTATCTCGAGCCGCTGTAAGTCTAGCTATCTTTGCTCTAAATTGATCCTACTCTGTCCTCAAGATAGCATTCTGTCTCTCTAATGTCGCAATATGATCATGCTGACTTGCTATGGTAGCCCTGCACATCTCCATCTCCTCTATGCTAGCTATCTTTGGCTCTATGGGTATATCCTGCAATGACTCCTGATCGGCTGAATCTGGCTCATAATCGTCATCCTCATCATCTTCGTCCTCGTCATCCCCCTCATCCTCATCACCGCCCTCACCCTCCTTGTCCTCATCTCTGTCCTCATTCTCTCCAGCGAGTGGGAAGTCCTCTTGTCTCCTCGGTACTGGAATATCAGGATCAGTCAATGGCACTGGCCGTCGTCGTGCAAACCATCGCTCATACTCCTCTGTCATCCTGGCATCCACCACATCAGATCTCCAATCCCACTATCTCCGTTGTAGCTGTGTGAAGTCAACATATGCTATGTGTGGCTGAATCATCCTCCCCCACTGACTCGTCTCTTTGCGAGACCGAGCAAAGTGTGCAGTCCCCCTAGGTACATCTTGCCTCTCTCCAAACTGTCGTCTGACTCTCTCTGGCAGGTACATCTCAATCACTCTCTGGCGATTCACTGGTCGCCCAATCAGGTACCTCTCTTATCTACAATACAATATCTCATCACTATCATTTGACCATCCAGGGCAATCAAGATATGGCCTCCATGTGAACTCTCTCAATCTGTCTAGCTCGTGTCGCCAATATAATATGTATCCGAACGGACCCTGTCTCAATGCTCCCCCATAGCAGTATACATATGGTCGGTGTGGTAATACCTGTCTCTCTACAATCGGTCGACATATGGCTATGTGCTCAAATGCCCATACCTATAACAGGGTGACCCCACAGCTCAAAAGTCTGCACTCCCTGATATGCTATCTGATGCAACTGAAAATATAGCAAAGCAAGTACACAGGGTCCCCATGCGTACACCGTCCCCTCTGTCGCCATCCGCTCTAGCACTCTTCCCCATCTAATAGGGAATCCATGTCCTCGTCTGTCCCCTGCTAGTAGGCATGCTATCACCACTGCTATCACCACATATCGTTGATCATACTCTGATGCCATGGTCTCCCAGCCGATCTCCCTCTCGATGATATCCAGATCATCTGCGTCGCACTCAAATAATCTGCACAACGCATCTCTCCCTGTCACTGGGTCATACTCTATCATCTCCCCATGAATCAGAATGCGGAGGATACGCCATACATCCTCTAGTGTCACCGTCGCCTCTCCAGTCGCTAGATGGAATGAGGAGGTCTCTGAATGCCATCGCTCTGCCAATGCGGTAAGCAGTCCTGTGTTTACCCTAATCTCGGGCATGAATGTGATATAATATATTCCAATTCCTTCTAATGTATCTCTATCCGTGCTCCTGAGTCTATGTCGTAACATGAAGTAGTCAGGTCGGTTCTCCCGCGTGATCAATGGATACTGTCGACTCTGCATCACAATTGGGGCACACTTTGTCAGTTTTAGGGTTTGCTACTACGAGATCCATTTCCTTATTTCATGTCCAAATCAGGGTGTTTCTAATCTCTTTTGACCTATCCTATCCTTATCCCCCCTTTTCAGATCATTCACATGCTATTTTGGACCAAAATAGGGTTCCCAATGCACAATTGCGCCTGTGTGATAAGTCCTGCGCCTGTGTTGCATTGAACTGCGCTTGTGTACCCTACACAAGCGCAGAATACACTACACAAGTGCAGAATGCGCTCACACAGGCGCAGAAGTCAGTTTCTGCATTCTCTGTGGGCCCCGCAATGTCCTGCAAGCAAGTCAAATTCATGAAATTGACAATATGGGTTTTTGAGATACATACCGCTGCTCTCGCATCGTCCGGTCGTCTGTATATGCGTACACATTCTCCGAGGTGATCTACCATTGGAATGTTCGCCATCTCTCTACAAGTGTCCTTTTCCAAAGCAACAAATTCTCCTCTTTGGCTAGTGCAAATGAGCAATTTTCACTCTCTTTGTCTCATTTATAGATCTTTGTCAGTGCATAGATGGACGTGCACTCTCTCCATCTTATGCTGGTCACGGTCTTTTGCACCATCATTTGCTTGTCCTTCATGCATCCGATCTTCGATTGTCAGTCTGTTTGCTCCTATCATTTTCTATCATTATTATCGATCAATTGGCCTCTTTTCTGCATGTTTCCGGCCAATTCCTCGAGGGGGCATGCATATGTCATTGTCAGTATCTGGGGCATTTTCAGTATTGTTCTTTGAAACAACACTTAAAATTGCATTGTCTCAAAGAGGGGCAAAATGTAGACGTCTAAAAATGGTCAATGCTTGCGGAATCATACTTTAACATTGGCGCATTGCCTTATTTTAGGTTTTTGCGTCGCATTAACATTTCTTCTATGTTGCGCACTTGGTCTTTATCATTTGCAAGCATCGAGTCTCTCTTCTGCATCCTTCATCTGTCTCGCTCTCGAATTTGGTCTTGTAGACAACAATCTTCAGTCATGATTTTGGTCAATCTTATCCTATCGCATCAATGTGCGTGCTCATTTGTTATCATTTTGGACATCGTCAATCCTAATTAGGGTTTTGTCCTCTTATCAATCTTGTCATTTTGCGATCAATTTATCATCAATTGTTGTCCTCTTATCAATCTTGTCGTTTTGCAATCGATTTGTCATTGATCGTTGTCATTTTCAATCTTGTCGACTTACGATCGATTTGTCATCGATCGTTGTTATTTTCAATCTTGTCATTTTGCGATCGATTTGTTATCGATCGTTGTCTTTCTCAATCATGTCAATTTGGATCAATTAGTCATTGTTCCTCGTCAATTGGCGCACTTATCAATCAAATCATTTATCAATTCAAAATCATGATCGAATCGACGTCAAATCAATCTTACATCAAGACCTAATTGTTGTCCTTGCATTTCTAATTTATCTTCTAGGGTTTCATGATTTATTCATTTAACCTTGTTTGTCATTTTCTCTCCATTTTCTCTTTAGGATAAATGATTTATTTATTTATCCTAAGTCTTCTTGTCACAATTAAATGTTTATTTAATTGGCTAATTAATTCCTCCTATTTTTGTGAATTAATTAATACATGAGAAATTATTAATTAATTTACCTAATTTCCTAATTTTCATCAATTTCTAATTCCTAATTTCCTAATTTCTATTTCATCTATTTTTCAATTCTCTCCTATTTTTCTCCTAATTTCATGGGAATGACATTTCAAGTTGTCATAATTTGTCATAATTGACAATCAATCAATTTTGACATAGAAATTTGTCATAATTTTGTCAAAATTATCAATCAATCAATCTTGGATAGAAAGTGCAAATTTGTCATAATTTGTCATGTTTGTCATTTTTTATTTGAAGTTTCCATTCGAAGCTCTTCATGCTAATTTGATCTTTTCTCCAATTTGTCTATAAATTGGATGAATTTCTTCAATCAAGGTCCCCTAATCCCTGGTCGAATCAATCACGCTTCGAGTATTCTTGCGCTATCATCTTATCTACTTGCTTTCACACCATGCTTATGCACTAGTAGGTGAGATCCACAAACAAAAGCTATTTGAAGAAGAAAGAAGGACAATGGAGCCACATGAAGGAGACATTCAAGTTTGCAATGGTTTGCGTTTGAATTGATGTCTTGTTTTCATGTCTTTATTGAGTGTTTTTAGGATTGTTATCATTGCATTTGAGCTTTTGTGATTGAGCTAGACTAATTTATATTGCTTTGATGATTTCCACATTTCCTATCTACACATATACATATACATACATATATGTATATATACATACATATATATATACATATATGTGTGTGTGTGTGTGTATGTATATGTACACACACACACACACATGTATGTATGTGTGTATATGTGTATATATGTATGTACACACACACACACACACACACACACACATATATATATATATGTATATCACATATATATGTGTGTGTGTGTGTGTGTGTGTGTGTACTACACACATACATATATGTATGTGTGTATATATGTATGTATGTATGTATGTATATATGTATATATGTATATGTGTGTGTGTGTAATATATATATATATATATATATATATATTTGTGTGTGTGTGTGTGTGTGTGTGTGTGATATATATATATGTGTGTGTGTGTGTGTGTGTGTGTGTGTACATACATACATATACATACATATATATATATACACACACACACACACACATATATATATATATGTATGTGTGTATATATATGTATAAATGTATGTATATGTGTGTGTATGTATGTATATGTATATACATATACATGTACATATATACACGTACACACACATATATGTATATACATATGTATATGTATGTGAATATATGTATGTGTATGTATATGTATATGTATATGTATGTACATATGTATGTGTATGTATATGTATATACATATACATATATATGTATGTATGTATATATATCTATACTGTCATAACCCTATTTTTGGACCTTGATATGACTTATTATTATTATTATTATTGTTGTTGTTGTTGTTATTATTGTTATCACTACTACTTATTATTATTGTTTTGAATTTCATGATTAATGTTAGTAAATGATAAATAGAATGGGGTTGAAGCTATTTTAAATAAAAATAATAATTAAATAGTGGTGACACACTCTTGAAGTCGTAAATCTATTTGGAAATTTATATTTTTCTTGATGGAAATTGAATAAGGGTGGAATTATTTTAAAGAATTAATAAGTGGTGATTCACTCATAAGGAAATAAATTTGAAAACTGTTTATTTATTCAACATATTAATCAAACACATTTCGTAGGAGAAAATGAGAAGATTCTAGAAGCAAATTTCGAATTCAAATTTTTAATGCATGGTCAAATGTAACCGCCACTATGACAAGTTGTAAGGAATATATCTTTTATGAAATAATTTCAAATTCAAATTTAATATGCATATTGTGAGAGTTGAGAAATGCAACACCACAGGAGCCTAAAGATCTCTGCAAGCATAATAACATGTTACAAGGAGAAGCAAGGAAGCAAATAACAAAAAAGCAATACACAGAAAATATGCTCAAAAGGATGAGAGCTCAATATTCACAAAATGTGTAATGTGATAATGGAATAATACAAAGGAAAAGAATCCAACCTCTAATAGGTCAAGAAACCCTAAAAAGGAAAACCTAGGCTTGCACATAATAATTAATAAAAGAATTAATTATTATGCACCTAAAGTTAGCTTAAGTGTAAAAGAGATAAAAAGGGAACTTAAAGAATTAAACAAATATTGTTTATTTAATCAAGTAAAGACCCGATTACTAATAACTATCTTACTTTAAAAGTTATCTTGCTAATAACTAATAACTATCTTATTTTAAAAGAAGTTTCTTTTATTCTTCTTATTATTTATTTAGGAAAGATAAGGGGAGAATAATATTTCTATGAATAAAAAAAAATCATTTTCATAAGTAGTTTAAAAGTAATTTGATTTCTTTTTACATATATGTATAATTTTTTTTTAAGAAGAAATAAATATAAAGGAAAGTAAATGATGTTATTTTCTTTTATATACATTAAAAAAAAAAGTCATATAAATTAGATATTAAGATATATATTATTATGTTCTACAAAAAAATTAATTGTAGGAAAAATAAATAAATTAATTTGATATATATGGTGGCTTAAAGAATAGAGACTAAATTTCTATCGTAGTATTTCATAAGTAATACATAATAGTATCAATTATTTTTGTGAGAACTAAAGTTGCTAATCATGATGGTAACTATGAGAATTTATTTAATAATAAAATAAAATAAATTTTAAACCTAGATTTTCTATACTTGTGTAATCTCTATTAAGATGGCATCAATTGCTTAACATAGCAAAAAGGAAAATTTGAAGACCCTTTCACCTCATACTCAAAAGTTAATATACTTGCAATACACATATGCATCATACCCACTCTTGAGTTCCAAACCAAATGTTCTAGATGTGATATTAATTATGGTATGGCCAAACTAGGCAGTTTAGACTTGGAGTCAAGGTGTCTCGCCTAGACCAAACTTAATTATACCAAAGTATGTATCTATGGAAATGATGTGCAAATCACTCAATGAGTATTGACATCACACCTTGCCCATGTGCAATGCATTATGTATCTAATTTCATATTTAATCAAGAAAAAAGGGGGTGAGTTGTGTCATGTCCCATTAGTTAAAGAATTAGTTGGTTTATCATATTGCAAAGAGTTTGACTTAGCCCAAGAGTATTTAGGAGTGGATTGACTAGAACCATTTGTTGAGAACCTCACTATCAATTTCTTTGGTTAACTAGCAAGTATTTAGACTCTCTTCTAGTATATTTTTTTGATCGGTAACAGGTTTAATATTTATATTGCTTGAAAGGAAAAATACATGTCTTCAGCTGCTCTGCAGCATTCCACTATCTAAAGACTATATGGGGTCTCTCCCCTACAAAATCAAAATGAAACCCGAGACATAAACCACACCAGCTATGCCTACCACTAAGGTTACATTCCTTACAACAGGGAAAAACCACCCAAAAAACCGACTACCTACTCAGGAAACCAACCTATTAGAACCAGCCAAGGGCCTCCTCCCTGGAGAAGTTGGGGATGGCACAACTGGACCCTGCATTGGGTTGCGCCATCCCAACACTTATCATGGTTCTCGGTCATCCTCCTCGCAACTCACTGCGTTCCACGATCTTCGCACTCTTCCGCGAGGTTTGGTGACGCACCAACGACTGCCCATCTTCACCAATTGGAGCCTGCAGCTTCATAGGGGTCTGCTTGCCATGCAGTTTCACTCGCTCCGTTGGTCCCATCTTATGCACAAAGTACAACAGTTCCCGCCACTCTTTCCTTGCATCCTCTAACTAGGTTTCAACCGGGCAAGAGGCTGGCCACACCACCAGAGGTTGCACTGCATCATTCCGCCCGTCTAAGCGCCTCCACGACCCTTGCTCCATTATCAAACCCACACCAATCTCTGCACGTTCCACCACTTCCTCCAGGCCACCCGACCATTTTGGTCTCAGCACTAGAGATGCCACCCGTGACACCTCCTCCCTTGAACTTCCCACCATCAATGCCAGAGCCACAAACAAGGACAATACATCCAAATTAGTTCGCAGGCAACAGTTAGTGTCCAGGAATTCATCCCCAAACATCAAGCGAACAACCCTCCAAAATTCTTCCTCATCCACCCTAAAAACATTCTTCAGATGGTGGCTTGAAATAGAGCCTCAAAAGGCAGGCATTTGGCCAAGTGTGAGCAGCGAAAAAATTTGCTTCCATCGTTCCCTTGCCACACAGCCAGAACACAACGCTCGCAAGAGAAAATGCAATCCTCTGCGCAGTGCCAAAAAGAAAATGAGGACCACAATGACACAACCCGCTGCCACCCCATCCATTTATTTCATCGCACACACCACCTTACACCACACATCGCCAGCAATCCAAAGTTCCATTCACTATCATCATTGCACCTACGCCGCCATTTCGCAACTTGCTGCTTTTGTGGTGAACCAAACCACGTGAGCCATCCCCACCCCTCAACATGCATATCTAAAATGGTTCACACATAGCTCATCACAACTTATTGGGTTCCCCTTTCATACTCAAAGCACCTTCATACAAATTCTAAGGGATCCAAATCCCTTAAGTCTTCAAATAAATTAAAATGTTTAGCCAAGGAACCATTTGCACCTACGTTCGAGAGCACATCAGCTTCAACATTCGCTTCCCTTAGAACATGCAATACTTTAAAATCCTCAAACCCATTCAGGAGGTTATTTATTCTTCTGATATGTTTATCCAGGTGCCAAGCCTCCATCCTACCCCTGGCGATGACATTCACCACTAGCTGAGAGTCCCCTTCAAGGTGTAGTTTTTTCACCTCCAATTTTTTCGCCATAAGAATTGCTTCAACTGCCGCCTGACACTCAGCTTCATTGTTAGTGCCATCCACCAATATCTTTGCTCCAAGTGCTAAAATACTGCCTTTCTCATCTTGAGCTATGACCCCTGCACCGGAGATCCCGGGATTCCCCCTGGATGCCCCGTCAAAGTTGATCTTGATCCATCCCCTATCTTGCGGCATCCACACATGACTTTTATCACCAACCCTAGGAGGATAAGCCCTCAAAATCCCATTAGCAGATGAGACTCTCTTCTAGTATTATCCCCAAACAATTAATAGTTAAAAAAATAATGTGGTTATTTCTAAGCTTATTCAACAATATGTGTTAAATTCATTTAAAAAAAAAATCTTGTTGTTTGATAATAATTTTTTTTTTCAAAAAATTTAATATCTTTCATGTATTAAGTATCTTATTTAATAGTGTAATAGTTTTAGTAATTCAAATCATTTTATAAGTTGTTCCTACAAGTATCATAGCTTTCAAGAAATTGACAATTTTTTTAAAGATTTGGAATTTTATTATTATCATACTTTTCCTTCAAGAAAAAAAAAATTCTACCCAAAGTAGTGGATTTGTTTATTTTCATTCTTGTCAAAAGTCCTTTTTAATTATGTAAAATTTACATCTTAGTTTCCAATTTTCAAGCAACAATTTCTTTTCATGTAATAGTTTCATAATTGTTAAGTGTAATGTTTGTTTAGTCTTGTCAACTTGTAGTCCATTTCCTAGTTAGACAACTAAAACAAGAGGAGTTGAAACCCAAAACCTTAGCAACGTTTGGTATCTATGGTGCCTCTGGGTCACGCTTACGGGTAATGACATCGTGTTGAACTACTGCACTTAATGCCTAATAAAGCTGCAACAACAACGTCTGTGGCATCGTCCCTATAAACTGTCAGGGAGAAATAAGGGTCATTTGGAAGTTAAAATCCAAGGGATGGGTAAACCCCCTTGGATCGATAATCTAAAAAATTTAATTTTTAAAATGAATTTACATTCACTCAGTTAAACCTTATAAAAACCCATTAGGGTTTGGTTGCGAGTGATGTTTGGAATTTATTTATCTTGACATTTTTTAGCGAATGATAATGGGTCAAGGGAGATGCATTTAATAGGAAATAAGACTTAGATATTTTAGGCCACAAGCAGAAGGCCACCTTGAGCCTTTTTGCTATAGAGCTACCATCGTGGGTAGCAACCGCAGAGAAATGGTCTGGGACATTTACCCTAGAAAGGGTTGCGTACCCACCAAATAGTTTACATTAAACCATTGTTAGAAACCATAACTATATACTTTACGCCTTGATCCCGTGTCGAAACGGGTATGTAGGCAGTCTAGGGACAGAGTTGTCCCTTGTACTCAGGTGTTCGGGGATGGGGATTAGGATTTGGTTATGGGTGAGTAGTTGGTTCTTGAAGCTCCTTGGTGTTTTAACCAAATGGTGCAAATACTAATTGAAAGGTTAAAATTAATTCAATGCATACTCAGAAGGAATCCTGTATGGATTTGCTTGACTTCCCGAGGCTTTAGGCCGAATTCCGAGGCAAAAATCAAGCTTGTTTATGTAATTATTTTTATACTCCTAAGGACAATGACCTCAGTGCACTCCTAGTAGGGGAGTGTAGTCTTTAGAGAGTGGCTCAGGACCTAGATGGTCTTGATGAGTCTAAAGTCTCTGGCCAGAGCATATCCTATTCTTGTGAATAGATGCCTACCCCGTTTGGGTATATGCCTATCCCGGATTGGATAGATGAAACCTCATGTCACATATGGACAGATGCCTAACCCGTATGGTTAGATGCCTAATCCATATGGTTAGATGCCTAGTCTTGTATGGATAGATGCCTAACCCATATGGTTATATGCTTAACCCATATGGTTAGATGCCCATCCTGGTTGGATGGATGCCTATCTTGTTTGGATAGATGTACCTGAGTATGTAATTGAATCAAACATAATTAAGAATAAGTAAGAATAAGAAATCAATATTTATATATATATATAAAAAAAATTAGTTAAAATTTTAGGTTAAGTTAAGTGGGTTATTACACACACACACACACACACACACACACACACACACACACACACACACACACACACACACACACACACACACACACACACACACACACATATATATTAGTAAAAATATACTTCAATTTCGAAATGAATTTTCTATTACCATAGGAGACGACATGTAGCTTACAAAGTATATCAATTAGTGAACTATTAGTTTTATAAATTGTGAATATGCACAATTTTCTATTGCAAAGCATCAATCTATATATCATACATTGTCAAGTTGTATTTGGTCAATATTGAAGTAACTATGGTTTGTTGAAACATATATGCATATTGATTGAGTGAATATTAAAGTACACAAATAGAGTTCCCAAGGGTAGTTCGATCGAACACCCCATGTTCAATGTAACACGCTTAACATTTTTTTTTCCCATATGCATTTTGGTACTCGTGAATGTAATAGGTGTCTCCATGTCTTCACATTTATGTAAGGACTTGTGAAAACAAAAGAAAATTACATTAACATTAACATTTGAATGGTTGAATTTTAGAGTTCAATTTTTTATAATAAATCAAAGAAACAAGTGTCAATGTTATTTGATACTACGAAGAATTAAAAATGTACATTTTCATTTGCAGAAAGAAATGTTGATGTCATAGAATTGTGATTGGTCTCTCAGTGACTTCACATTTATATTACAAACCTATGAGAAGAAAGAAAATTTACACTAAGATTGACGTTTGGATGGTTGAATTTTAGGATTAAAATTTGTGGTAATAAGTCATAGAGTAAAGTGTTAATGTTATTTGATAGCATAAAGAATTGGAAATATACATTGTCATTAGGAGGAAGGAATTTCAATGCTATACTAATATTTAAATAAATGGAAAATAGATGTATTTTGTAAAAGGAAAACTTATATTAAGTATTCTTGATGCATTGAAGCCTGTCTTCTTCTCTTTTTCTGCTCAAAACTTTGTGTATCATTAGTGCCCAAGCCAATCGTAATGGTATTTGCGAAGAAACATCTCTTTAAATTGTTGGAATTGGAATTGTAGATGGATGATGATTATTGAATGGTAGTCCAAAGTGATAGGGTTTACCTAGCTTGCTCACACTTCACCTAGTTGGTGTTCCTCAATTCCACCAACCTCACCAGGTCTAGCTATGCTTCAAGACCTCCAAGTCCTTCCCAATCTTTGGTATGAATTTATCTTTGCCAATCTTAAGGTGTTTTCAACAAGTTTTTTGACTAGGAACCCTACCACTTCAACGTGTTTCCCATATCCTCAATCTTGCAATATTGACTACAACTTGTCAACTTCTCATTTTTCACCCCCATACTGTTATAAGACAATGAAGAGGTGTGGAGGTGGTATTTGCCATGGAATGAGTTCAATTAGGTCCACTTGAGGTTTTGCAATCTCTATCTTCCTTACCGATTTCATAAAATTGCCTAGAAATAGGGCTACAAGGATGAGCCCCAATTAGGCCTCCTAAATCTGGTTTTTAAGGGTTTTGAGGGAATTTGTCCAAAAGACCCTGAAACAAGTTTTATTTTTCTTCAATCACTCACCAATCCTCAAGATATTTTGTTGGTTTTAGACTCCCAACTTGTCGTACAGTGCCCTAACCCAAAAATGAGGGTTTGCTAGGGTTTCTAGGCCTTAACTGACCGTGATTGTTCAACAAAGGAATAAGGTTATGAAATGAGGTTGTCAAAGCTTCCCCTCTCAACTAGAACTCTAAATGGACCTTTCATTCAATTCCAAATGCTAAAGTTTGGGTTTTGAAGTCACCCCTGCAACATACAATCAATTTACACCTTGTTTCCTCTAGCCGGGTTGCTCCTGGACTCGCCTAGAACAAGGTGGCAACTATGATGAAATTCACTTCCAGAACTCCTCCCTACATATTAAAATTTTACATAGGGTTTCCTTCCATGTCCCAATAGGCCATGATGGTAGCATGGAGGGATTTTATGGGGCAACCAGTTTTACATAAATTGCTATTTACAAGCCAAAACTGGCTATTTGAAAACAAAACAATAAAAGTACAAACAAAAACTATCTAAAAAGAATGAAATGGACCAAATGACACTAGAACACACCAAAGAACAACTTTCCAAAGTTGGATCAATGGATTCAATCCATTTGTGTTCACTTTTATGCAAAATAAGATAAAAACAGTGATGACAGTCCGAAAATGAGTGGTTTCAGACTGCCATTCATAAAAATCAAACCTCCAACCTTGGTAACTGTGAAAGAGGAGGTTTAAATAGTCTTCCCCATGTGTGGAGGCATCCTAGGTCAATGTGCTAACCCTAACTCCACCGCTAAGCTCTTTTAGGTCCAAAGTTGTCATGACAACTTTTACAATTTTCCATATTTTGCTTTGCCAACTTAGGTAACCTATTACAAGTCATTATTCATGTCTTTTTCAACATTCCTAAGACTATTCTAAACCTCTCTATTCTCTCGCCCCTTTATGCCTCTTTTGACCAACAAGAAGGCAATTTTAACTACTCAAACTACCTCCTACTCACAAAGTGTAAACCTAGAAAGAAAGCTAACTCAACTAGGCCTACACTTGACTCAAACCAAATATTACACACACACCTTGGACCCTCCTAGAGTCCTTGTTAGAAACCTGACTTGGCTAAGGTCAGTACAAGCCAAAATTGTAGAAGGACTATGAGCCTAAGTCCTAGGTGCTCCTGCACCATTCTCCCAAACAAAAGAAAATTAAGTCACCTCTTTGGGGATCAGATTCTGATCAATGCCTAACCTCTTGAACTCCGTCTCAAGCACCCATGTAGCCTCAGCATCATCCATACCATGTCACTTGATCAAGTGCTCCCAATAAATTTGGTGTCTTGTCTTCTTAGCGATCGTTGAACTCAATACCTTTTCAACCTTTGGACTTGGTTTTGCTGGTACTTGAAGGTTATTTACATCATCTAATACCTCTGAGTGACTGCAATCTGAACCTGGAATCGGCCCTTTGTAAGCAACTAAGTCTGCTATATTGAAAACCGGTGACAACCCTATTTCACTTGGTAGGTCTACCTTGTATGCATTTTCTCCATACTTGGCTAGGAAGGCACATGGACCCAACCTTCTCATCTGCAACTTATTAGGTACTCCTTGTTGTAGCCTTGCCTTGTTAAGGTGCACCATGACAAGATCACCTACTTGGAATTGTAGGTTCTTCCTTCTCTCATCAACCTTTTGTTTGATCTTACTTGTGTTCTCCATCAATGCTTGCTTGACTGATTCATATACATCTTTCATTGACTGAGAAAAATATTTAGTATATCCACTCCTTGTTGCTACATTTCCTAAGTCCCTTAGCTCTATTATACCCCTTGGGTGAAGACCATAGACCACCTCAAAAGGACTCTTGCCTATGGTTCTATTTATTGCGTCATTTTAAGCATATTCAACTTGTGATAACACTTGTTCCCATGTCTGACCATACTCCTTGGTGAGGCACCTCAATAGGTTTCCTAAGCTTCTATTAACCACTTCGGTCTGCCCATCTGTTTGTGGATGGTAGGCTGATCCAAAAGATAGGTTGGTGCCAATTTTTTGCCAAAGTGTCTTCCAAAAATGACTCATGAACTTTGAGTCCCTGTCTAAAACAATGATCATGGGTAAACCATGTATCCTTATCACTTCCTTGAAGAAAAAATGAGCTATATGACATGCATCATGAGTGGTCTTACAAGGTACAAAGTGGGTCATCTTACTAAACCTGTCCACTATGACATAAATGTTGTCAAATCTCTACTTTGTCCTTGGCAAACCCACTACAAAATCCATACTAATGCACTCCCAAGGTCTATTTGGTATGGGAAGAGGTTGGTATAAACCAACATTAGAAGAAGTCGCCTTGGCCTTTTGACAAACAATACAAGTTTCCACATACTTCCTAACATATTGATTCATCCTAGGTCAATAGTAATACCTTTGAACTAACTCTTGAGTCTTGTTGACTCCAAAATGACCACTAAGACTACCATTATGCTTCTCTTGTATGATATTTTCTCTTATTGACCCTCTAGGCACACAAAGTTGCCCTCCTCTAAACAACAATCCATCTTGCAAGGTAAAATCAGAATACTCACCATGAAAATGATTTTGATACTCTTTGCATACCTTGTAGGAATTTGAGAAGTCTTCGTCTTCTGGGTATAGGTCTCTAAAACTGTCAACACCTATGCCTCTTAACTGAATTTCTTGGACTTTCAAGAGTCTCCTGCTCAATGCATCAGCAACCCTATTTAGTTGACCTTTTTTGTGCTTGATTGTGAATGTGTAGGCTTGCATATACTCTACCCACTTCATGTGTTTGTGACTGAGTTTGTCTTGTGAGTTTAGAAAGCTTAAAGCTTGATTGTCTGTGTAGACTACAAATTCCTTAGGAAGGAGATAGTGTCTCCACTTCCTCAAAGCCTGCACTAATGCATATAACTCCAAATCATATGAGGAGTATTTCCTCTTAGCATCACTTAGCTTCTCACTATGGAAAGCTACTCGTATTTCTTCTTGACTTAGGACAACACCTACTGCAACATTGCTTGCATCACATTCCACTGTGAAGAGTTTCTCAAAACTAGGTAACACGAACACCAGTTGAGTGGCTATCCTTTCTTTCAAGGTTTCAAAACCTTTATTTTCTTGTTCATTCCATGAAAACTTTGCCTTCATTCCACCTCTAATAGTGTCCAACATTGGTCCACATATAGCACTGAATTGCCTAATGAATTTCTTGTAATACTGATCTAGTCCATGGAAGCTTCTCACCTCCATTGCTGACTTAGGAGTAGGCCAATTTACTATGGCTTCAACCTTGCTAGGATCCATCTTGAGATTCCCATGTGACAACACAAAACCAAGGTAAACCAACTCCTGCTTAACAAATTGACACTTGTCCAAGTTCATGGTTAACTTCTCTTCATACAATCTTTGTAGCACAATTTGCAAATGATTAACATGATTTGCCCTATCCTTAATGAAAATGAGAGTATCATCTAAATATACCACCACAAATTTACCTATGAAGTCCTTCATCACCTCATTCATGAGCCTCATGAAGGTGCTTGGAGCATTAGATAAGCCAAATGGCATTACAAGCCATTCATAAAGACCCTCTGTTGTCTTGAATGTTGTTTTCCATTCATCACCCTCCTTAATCCTAATTTAGTGGTATCCACTTTTAAGGTCAATCTTGGTAAAGTATTTGGCTTCCCCCAATCAATCCATTAGGTCTTCTATTCTAGGAATTGGAAACTTATATCTAATAGTGATCTTATTTATAGCCCTAGAGTCAGTGCATAATCTCCAAGTACCACCTTTCTTTGGGGCTAAAATGGTAGGTACAACACAAGGGCTAATGCTTTTCCTAATTAGGCCTTGGTCTAAAAGCTCTTGGATTTGTTTAGAAATTTCTACTTTTTGTTGGGGAGTCATTTTGTAAGCTACCTTGTTAGGTAAGTATGCCCCAGGTATGAAGTCAATTTGATGGCTTTTGGCTCTTTTAGGAGGTAAGGTGGCTGGTTGTCCATCACTCACCATCCCTTTGAATTGTTTCAATAGGTCTTGAACCTCTATTGGAAAATATAGCTTCTCTTTCTTGTCTTCCTCTTTAGGTTTCATCACTAATGCAAACCATATTCCTTCACCTTCCTCAAGTGTCTTCAAGAACTGTTTTTCAATCACCAAAACGACATTAGGACCTGCTGCTCTCTTTTCACCTTCCTCAAGGATAGATTGGATCTTGAATGTGATTCCATCTTTCTTGAATGAATATGCATTCTTGGCTCCATCATGAATAACTTGTCTATCAAATTGCCATGGTCTTCCTAATAGAAGATGGCATGCATCCATGGGTAAGACATTGCATAACACTTTGTCCTTATACCTCCCAATGGTGAAATCCACCCATGCTTTCTCATTGACTAGGACATGTTGGCCTTTTTTCAACCAAGTGACCCTATATGGGTTGTTGTGAGGTATCCTTTGTAATTTAAGCTTACTCACTGCCTCTTCTGACACAATGTTGTCTGTTGACTCTGAGTCAATGATCACTTTGCAAACCTTGTCCATAATCTTGCATTTGATCCTAAATAATGACTTCCTTTGGCTAGGCTCTTCTCTGACAGGTTCTTTTATCAAAGTTCTTCTTATCATCAGGTTGTCACCTACCTCTGATTCTAAGGCAACCTCTGAAGTCTTGTTGCTTGAAGTCTCTTCTTGAAGATAGTTCACTCTCCTTTCACTACTCTGTGATGATGACCCCTTCTCTGGACACCTATATGCTGGATGACCAAGTTGATTGCAATGGTAACACTTCATTGAGGCAAAATATGAGGAACCTCTACCTTGTCCACTATACCTTCCTCTAAAACCACTGTTTGACCCCCTTTCTCTATTGAATCCTCCTTTACTAGTGCCACCTTCTTGCTTCTCAGTGAGTTTAGACTCACCTTGTGTTCTTTGCTATGAGTTTCTTCCTGCAAAGCCTCCCCTATGGCCTCTATTTTCTTTTCCTCTACCTCTGCCCCTGTTACTACTTGAATCATGTTTTCTTTTCAATTTTTTTCCACTTTAAGGGCAAGTTGATAGCTTTGATGAACTGTCTTTGGGCTCATTAGACTAATTTCCTCTTGGATGTTCCACATTAGTCCATTTAGGTACCTAGCTACCTTAAGGATTTCTTCTTCCACTGCATGAGATCTAAGACTAAGTTTGTGAAACTCCTCTGTATAACCACTTACATCAAGGTCTTTTTGTCTTAGGTTTTGTCTTTTCTTTTGGATCTGCACTTCATAGTCATCAGGGAGATAGGCTTCTTTGATTTTGACTAACATCCCTTTCCAAAAAGAGATGGATGTTTTACCCACTTTCTTCTTCTCATCCTGCACTAATTTCCACCATGTCACAGCATCTCCCCTCATCCTAGACTTGGCCACTTTGACTCTTTGAGCTTTAGTTATGCCTTCACATTCAAAATGGTTCTCCATAACCTCTATCCATTCTAGAACCACTTCTACTTCCATCTTACCAGTGAACAATGGCAATCCCTCTAGTGATTTACCACTTAAGGCTTTCAATGCCTTTAGGAAAGGTTCTTGTTCCAAAACAGGATCAGGTTTAGGTGCTCTATCTACTTCTGACACCTCTTTACCCTTCCCTTTTTCTCCTTCAACCTTTACCAACACTTCATCTGCCTTGGTTTCAATTTCACCAAGCTTACCTTCCAATTCTGCCAATTTTTCCTTCAGGAGCCTATTCTCTTCCTCTTGATCATCCACTTTCTTTACCAACTCTGCATTGGTAACCATGGTGTTGTCTCCTACAGATTCCATTGAGGACATCTACTCTCCCAGCCTAAATCTTATAGGCTTTGATACCAATTTGATAGGGTTTACCTAGCTTGCTCACACCTCACCTAGTTGGTGTTGCTTAATTCCACCAACCTCACCAGGTATAGCTATCCTTCAAGACCTCCAAGTCCTTCCCAATATTTTCTAGGAATTTCTCTTTTCCAATCTTAAGGTCTTTGCAATAAGTGTTTTGACTAGGAACCCTACCAATTCAATGTGTTTCCCATATGCTCAATCTTCCAATATTGACTACAACTTGTCAACTTCTCATTTTTCACCCCCATACTGTTATAAGACATTGAAGAGGTGTGAAGGTGGTATTTACCATGGAATGAGTTCAATTAGGTCCACTTGAGGTTTTTCAATCTCTATCTTCCTTACCGATTTCATAAAATTGCCTACAAATAGGGCTACAAGGACGAGCCCCAAATAGGCCTCCTAAATCTGGTTTTTAAGGGTTTTAAGGGAATCGGTCCAAAAGACCCTACAACAAGTTTTATTTTTCTTCAATCACTTGCCCATCCTCAAGAGATTTTGTTGGTTTTAGACTCCCAACTTGTCGTACAGTGCCCCAACCCAAAAATGAGGGTTTGCTAGGGTTTCTAGGCCTTAACCGACTATGACTGTTCAAATAAGGAATAAGGTTATGAAATGAGGTTGTCAAAGCTTCCCCTCTCAACTGGAACTCTAAATGGACCTGTTCTTCAATTCCAAATGCTAAAGTTTGGGTTTTGAAGTCACCCCTGCAACATACAATCAATTTACACCCTGTTTCCTCTAGTCGGGTTACTCCTGGACTCACCTAGAACAAGGTGGAAACTATGATGAAATTCACTTCCAAAAATCCTCCCTACATATTTAAACTATAAACAGGGTTGTCTTCCATGTCCTAGTAGGCCATGATGGTAGCACAGAGGGATTTTATGGGGTAACCATTTTTACACAAACTGCTATTTAGAAGCCAAAACTGGCTGTTTGAAAACAAAACAATAAAAGTACTAACAAACACTACCTACAAAGCATGAAATGGACCAAATCACACTGGAACACACCAAAGAACAACTGTCCAAAGTTGGATCAATGGATTCAATCCATTTGTGTTCACTTTTATGCAAAATAAGACAAAAATAGTGACGTCAGTCCGAAACTGAGTGGTTTTAGATTGTCATTCATAAAAATCAAACTTCCAACCTTGGTAACCATGCAAGAGGAGGTTTAAATAGTCTTCCCCATGTGTGGAGGCATCCTAGGTCAATGTGCTAACCCTAACTCCACCGCTAAGCTCTTTTAGGACCAAAGTTGTCATGACAACTTTTACAATTTTCCATATTTTGCTTTGCCAACTTAGGTAACCTATTACAAGTCATTATTCATGTATTTTTCAACATTCCTAAGACTATTCTAAAGCTCTCTAATGCTCTCACCAAGTTATGCCTCTTTTGACCAACGAGAAGGCAATTTTAACTACTCAAACTACTTCCTACTCACAAAGTGTAAACCTAGAAAGAAAGCTAACTCAACTACGCCTACACTTGACTCAAACCAAACATTACACACACACCTTGGACCCTCCTGGAGTCCTTATTAGAAACCTAACTTGGCTAAGTTCAGTACAAGATAAAATTGTAGAAGGACTATGAGCCTATGTCCTAGGTGCTCTTGCACCACAAAGTTATTGTCAAATTCAACTAATGCATATGTTAGTGGTTGAGGTGGTACACTTTCGGGTTTATATATACATTTTAAAAAATATTTCCTAGAGCTCCATTTACAAGTTCTACTTCTATCTATAGATTTGATGTCAACATTACTCTGGTATTTTTAGATAATAATAATTCTATGTCGAGTTCATCATGTGCTCCACTTTCATTGCCAATAAGAGTTTCAATTCTTGTTGCAATGTTGTGTGCGACTGGATCTTGTAATGATTGTAATTTCTTTATATTATGTCTGCATGAACATTGTCATTTATTAAAAATAAATGAATGCAATTATCAAATTCTTGGTTGCTTGTTGCATCAATTGTTACACCCCATTGTGATATTACTATTTATTGTTACTTGGTTTGGTTCAAATACTTTAGCACATGATTATGCTTTGAATATATTTATCTTGATTGGAAATTTGATGAATGAATATGGAATCAATGTGATATTTTGAATATTTAAAAATGAAACACACACACACACAAACACATATATATGTGTGTATGTGTGTATATGTATGTATATGTATATGTATATACATGTATGTATGTATATATGTATATACATGTATGTATGTATGTATATGTATGTATATATGTATATGTATGTATATATATACACACATACATATGCAGATACACATACACATACATGTATATGCATATGTATATGTATAATTGCCCTACTCTCTCTTCTTTAATCCGATCAGCATATACAAATATACATGTATATATACATATAAACATGTATATATACATATGTATATGTATATACATTTATATACATGTATGTATGTATATATGTATATGTATGTCTGTGTATGTATATGTATATATATACATATACTTATACATACATATACAATATACATATACATATACATATATATACATTTACATATACATATACACATATACATATACATATACATATGCACATACATATATATGTGTGTATATATATATATATGTATATATATACATGCATATGTATAATATGTGTATATATATACATATAAATGTATATATATGTGTGTATATATACATGTATGTGTATATGTATATATATATATATACATGTATATATGTATATGTACACACACACACACATATATATATGTATGTATGTATATGTATATGTATATATACATACATATATAAATGCATATGTACACACACACACACACATATATATATGTATGTATGTATATGTATATGTATATGTATATATACATACATATATAAATGTATATGTACACACGCATGTATATATTTATGTCTATATATGTATAGATATATGTATATGTATATATACATATATGCATATATACATATGTTGGCATTATGTGAACTGGCGTGAAGACATAATGATATTGTATGTTGTCATTGATGTCAATATGAGACATGGTGTGAACTGGCACATGTGATAGGTGAAAAGAGAGAGGAACCGACATATGTATGAACCGGTTTATATGCCAAAGTGAAGCGGCATATTTTTTCAAGGTGAATCGGCATGTAGTTATGGGAACCGACACATGGAAGCATTGTATGACTACCAGTTGGTAGGTAGCTTCCACTTCAGGAATTTTGGTTGGAGTACCTCAAGTCTGTGTGACTCAATCGGTGATCTTCATGTGATGAGTCAACAGTATAACGGAGAATAGATCATGTTGCCACGTAAGCCCTGTGCGCGTGAAGGATCTTGCATGAAGAAGACTATTCCTATCTACCTCAGGAATGAGTGAAGTCTGTCAAATGGTGATAACGCGTGATGGGTTATCAACTGCCATGAAATTGATGGATAATGGACGATGGAGAATGTCTTGAGATCGATTCAAGATTTTTGCATTTAATGCAGTATGATTCAACGCTCGGGATCTAACCGCTTGAATTGCTTAACCTAACAGGTTTAGGGTTTAGGGTTTTTGCTACCGACCTATATGTTTCCTATAAGGTCGATGTTGTGTTTCTTTCTAAGGTTGTTGGCAAAAGTTGTGTGTGTGTATCCTAGGGAAGTGATACGTGATTCTTGCCAGACCAAAGGAGAGAAGAGATACCTTCAAAGTGAATGTGCAGAAGGTGAAGAGGAGCCAAAATGGATCTGCATTAGCATTGAGTGTTGTTACCAGATCATTGTAATACGTATTGATCTCTAACCACTTCAATAGTTGTAAAATCCCCTAACAGGGTAGCCTTATCTGGCTTGTTGCAAAATCCCCTAACAGGCTTGATTCAAATCCCTTAACCGGGTAACTCGAGGTTAATGAGTTCTGAGAAGCTATAGAGCTTAGGAGATCCTTTAGCTATTGAGTTCTTGAAATCCTCTAACAAGGTGACCCTACCAGGTTTAACCCTTAACAGGGTATTATTGCTATCCCTTAACTGGGTGATCCCTAACAGGATCGGTTCCTAGCAGAACCTATTGTAATGTCTTTAATCGGACAAGGCTCCTAACAGAGCGGACTTCAAAAGAGTTCAAAAGCAACTTGTGGGTATTCATCCCCACCATGGTTTTTCCTAGTTGGGTTTCCACGTGAAAAATATGTGTGTTATGTGTGATGCTTTTATCTTGTAATGCTTTGTTTTACCTATTAAGCATATGAAGGTTCTATGTTTTAGGACTGTCAATAAAACATATTGAACTCACTGTTGTGAAGATCTTATGATTGAGTTTACCTATTTATGCATGAGAGTATAATGATACTGTAGTATTGAGCTGAGAGGAAAGCTTATTGAGTGACCGATTCATGACTGATTGAGCTGTACTGGATGTTACCGGTTGCACTCTGTTTTACTAGTATCCCTGTTTGTCAGTCATTGGAGTGTTTGTTGTCAAACTGGTTTTGGACTGTATTTGTGTTTGTACTGATTCACCCCCCCTCTCAGTACTGGTTTGGTACTAGTGGTTCATCATTGAGTTATCAATTGGTATCAGAGCGCCTCCAGGTCCTCTGTGTTGCAAGCTTAACCGCTTGAGGGAAAGATCCTAGTCAAATGATGAAGAGGGAAGGTCCAAAGTTTAATAGGGAAAACTTCGGAATATGGAAAGACAGGATGAAGATATTCATCAAAAGCATGGGTGTTCAACACTGGAGTTATGTTGAAAATGTATATGTTGTTCCTATCGGTACTCTCACCGATGACCAAAAGAGAGAGATACAAGAAAATGGGCAAGTTATGGAAGCCCTCATTAGTAGTTTATCTGACATTGAATTTATTGATGTTTAGGACAAGGTAAATCCCAAAAAGGTATGGGATGCTCTTGAAAATATCTATGGTGGTGATGAGCATGTAAAACAGGCTAAGGAAGAAAGCCTGAGAGGGAAGTTTGAAGACATGCGGATGGTTGAAGGAGAGACCATTCAGCCGTATGGAATAAGAATCAAAACGGTTGTCGGAGAAATTAAAAGTGCAGGTGGCAAAATAGAAGATTCCACTATGGTAAGTAAAGTCCTGAGATCCCTATTGCCGGTCTATGTAATAAGGGTCGATGTTATTCAGGAGCTGAGATCAATAGACAAGTCTAAGGTGTCCTTGGACTCTATCATAGCCAAGTTGATAGCCTATGAGCTAAATAGTTTTGATGGCAGTGTTCAAAAGATAGAATCAGCATTTAGAGCCTTTGTTATACCATCCAGAAAAGGAAAAGAGGCTAGCACTACTGGGGAACCTAACATGAACAAAGAAATGAATGATGAAGAGTTTCTGATGGAATTTGAAGCTCTTCTTGCCAGGAAATTTTCAAAAGTAATCGGTAAATACAAAGGTAAGCTGCCTTTGAAATGCTTTTCCTGTAACCGGATAGGACATATTGCTATGAACTGTCCTAATAGCGACAATAAGGATAAACCGGAAAGGTTCAAGAAATTCAGAGGAGGAAACCGGAGAAACTATTTTGTGGCAGTTGATGAAGGTGTCACAGATGAGGAATCCGAAGATGAAGAGAATGAAGACATTGTGTTTGTTGCTATAAAGGAAGATGTGGCAGACAAGAAGGCTCTTATCTCTCGGTTTGATAATTCCAATGAGTGGATAATTGATAGTGGTTGTTCTCACCATATGACCGGTGACCGGAGCAAGTTTCTATCCTTAGAGGAGTATGATGGTGGTGTGGTTCACTTTGGCAATGATGCACCATGCATGGTCAAAGGCAGAGGGTCCATCTCTTTGAATGGAAAGAGTAGTGCTGACAATGTGTACTGGGTTGATGGTCTTAGACACAACCTTCTAAGTGTTGCCCAGCTAAATGACAGTGGCCTCACTCTACAATTCAAGAATGGAGTTTGCAGAATCAAAGGAAAAGATGGTAAATTGGTGGCCACCGGCATGCAGACTAAAGGTAACCTATTTCATCTGAATGCAAATATAAGTACATGTCTTATGGCTAAGCTTGATGATAGCCGGATATGGCATAGGAGACTCTGCCATGTGAACTTTGATAACATTGTGAAGGCTAGTAAGATCAAGGCAGTTAGAGGGTTGCCTGTGCTGAGCAAACCGGATAATACCTTATGCAGAGAGTGTCAATTGGGGAAAATGTCTTCCTCAACCTTTAAAGGTAAATCTTTCACTACTGACAACTTGCTTGATCTTGTGCATACTGATCTATGTGGTCCCATGAAAACTAGAAGTGTGCAGGGTGATAGGCACTTCACGATTCTCACTGATGACTGCTTAAGAATGATGTGGGTCACATTCTTGAAAGACAAGTCTGAAGCCTTTGTGAAATTCAAATCTTTTAGAGCATTAGTGGAGAAGGAAAGTGGCAAAAGGATCAAGTGTCTCAGAACTGATCAAGGAGGGGAATTCACTTCTAGTGAATTCAACAAGTATTGTGAAGAATTTGGCATCAAGAGACAACTGTCTGCCCCCTGGACTCCATAGCAGAATGGCCTAGCAGAGAGGAATAACTGAACTATGGTTGAAGTAGCTAGAACCATGTTGATTCAAGGAAAGGTAGCTCACACCTTTTGGAGAGAAGTGGTGAGCACTGCAGTCTACACTATGAACCGGGTACTCATCAAAAAGGGTAAGGACAAAACTCCTTATGAGTATTGGACCGATAAGACACCTGTGGTTAGCTACTTTAAGGTATTTGCTAGCAAATGTTACATCAAGAGGAGTGAACATCAAGGCAACTTTGAAGCTAAATGCGATGAGGGAATATTTCTAGGATATTCCACCAAGAGTATAGATTTCAAGTGCTACAACAATAGGACTCAGAGAATCATGGAAAGCATCAATGTAAGAATTGATAAATCCTCTGAGAAGACTGAGGAAACCGACAGTGAGCAAGCTGTAAATGAACCGGTTGCAACCTTCTGGGAACTAGTTGTCAGTCAATCGAGTACCAGTAATAGTGTTCCTGAACCGGTGAATGCTGATACTGATGAAGACGAGGATGAAGAGGAAAAGCAAGAAGAACCTATCAAGACCATTCCTCAGTATGTCAAGTTGAATCATGATCCTAAGCAGATCATAGGTGATAAAGATGCAGGAATCCTTACAAGAAGAAAGATCAGAGAAAAATCATGTATGATCTTTGAATTTGAGCCTAAATCATTCAAAGAGGCTCATAAAGATGAAGACTGGACCAAGGCAATGGAAGAGGAACTTGATCAGATAGAGAAAAATGGTACATGGTCCTTGGTACCCAGACCGGAGCATAAAAATTTCATTGGCACCAAATGGGTGTTTAGAAACAAGTTGAATGAGGATGGCACAGTGATTAGGAATAAAGCCAGATTGGTGTGCAAAGGATATGCTCAAGAAGAAGAAGAAGATTATGGAGAAACCTTTGCTCCTGTAGCTAGATTGGAAGGAGTTTGTATGCTTCTTTGCATATGCAGCTTTTAAGAGGTTCAAGGTATATCAAATGGATGTAAAATCTGCATTCCTAAATGGTGTACTTGAGGAGGAGGTGTATATTGAGCAACCAGATGGGTTTGCCCTATCTGAAGATAGTGACATGGTATGTAGGCTACATAAAGCATTGTATGGTCTAAAGCAAGCACTTAGGGCATGGTATGAGCGCCTACATTCCCATCTTGTGAAGATTGGATTTGAGAGAACAAGTGAAGATAACAATATCTACTTGAAGTCTGAAGGAGATCAGATCCTGATCTGTGAAGTTTTTGTTGATGACATCATATTTAGAGGAGATGACAAGATGAGTCATGAGTTTGCTGATGAGATGAAGAAAGAGTTTGAGATGTCACTCATAGGGGAGATTAAGTTCTTCATTGGACTACAGATCCAGCAGATGGAATCTTTATCACTCAGTCCAAATATGTCAAAGAGGTACTGAAGACTTTTGGCATGGAAGATAGCGAACCGATTGGTACATCGATGGTGACTGGTTGCAAATTGACAAAAGAGGATGATTCCATACTGGTTGATGAGAAGGAATAGCGATCAATGATTGGTAAGTTGCATTATGTAGTGCATAGCAGACCGGATATTGCAGATGCAGTTGGCATTACTGCAAGGTTCTAGAAGAGTCCAAGAGAATCTCACTTGATTGCAGTCAAGCGGATTCTTAGGTATCTGAAGGGAACAGTTGGCTATGGATTGTGGTACCCATACATCAATGATTTCAATCTGAAAGTGTTCACAGATACTGATTGGGAAGGTAATGTGGATGATTGGAAAAGCACTACCAGTGGTGCCTTCTTTCTTGGTGGTAGACTAGTCTCATGGATGAGTAAAAAGTAGAGTTGTATCTCTTAGTCTACAGTGGAAGCGAAGTATGTTGCAGCTTTCATGAACTGCACTCAGACAATCTGGATGAAGCATGTTTTAAATGGCTTCAAAATCCCTGTATCTAAATCGGTAAGGATATTCTGTGATAACACAAGTGCTATCAACATTTCAAAGAATCCGGTTTTACATTCTAGAACCAATCATTTTGAGCTTAAGTATCATTTCTTGAGGGAAAAGGTTTAGAATAAAGAGATTGCACTGGAGCATGTGTCCAGTAAGGAGCAGTTAGCAGACATATTCACCAAGCCTCTCCCAAAGACAACATTTATGCATTTGAGAGGTGAATTAGGGGTATTGCCCCTTTAGGAGGTGAACTAAAAGTAATTGTTCCACATCAGTCAGGTACTAGAAAGACAAATTTTTGGTTGATTGATGTGTTGAAGGATGCTACTCCTCAGGGGGAGCAGCATGATGGAACAGAGATGCTTGTACCTCCACTTTGGCATTGTTGTCAAAGGGGGAGAAGGAGTGAAGCAAAAAGATATCTGCAGCAAATGGGAGAAGATGTGAAGCGGAGAAGATATCTTTGTATATTGCCATCAATGCCAAAGGGGGAGATTGTTGGCGTTATGTGAACCGACATGAAGACATAATGATATTGTATGTTGTCATTGATGTCAATATGAGACATGGTGTGAACCAGCACATGTGATAGGTGAAAAGAGAGAGGAACCGACATATGTATGAACCAGTTTATATGCCAAAGTGAAGCGACATATTTGTTCAAGGTGAACCGGCATGTAGTTATGGGAACCGACACATGGAAGCATTGTATGACTATCGGTTGGTAGGTAGCTTCCACTTCAGTATTTCTGGTTGGAGTACCTCAAGTCTGTGTGACTCAATCAGTGATCTTCGTGTGATGAGTCAACAGTATAACGAAGAACAAATCGTGTTGCCACGTAAGCCCTGTGCGCGTGAAGGATCTTGCATGAAGAAGACTATTCCTATCTACCTCGGGAATGAGCGTAGTCTTTCAAACTGTGATAACGCGTGATGGGTTATCAACCGCCATGAAATCGGTGGATAATGGACGATGGAGAATGTCTTGAGATTGATTCAATATTTTTTCATTTAATGCAGTATGATTCAACGGTCAGGATCAAACCGCTTGAATTGCTTAACCTAACAGGTTTAGGGTTTAGGGTTTTTGCTATCGACCTGTATGTTTCTTATAAGGTCGATGTTGTGTTTCTTTCTAAGGTTGTTGGCAAAAGTTGTGTGTGTGTATCCTAGGGAAGTGATACGTGATTCTTGCCAGACCAAAGGAGAGAAGAGATACCTGCAAAGTGAAGGTGCAGAAGGTGAAGAGGAGCCAAAATAGATCTGCATTAGCATTGAGTGTTGTTACCAGATCATTGTAATACCTGTTGATCTCTAACCACTTCAATAGTTGTAAAATCCCCTAACAGGGTAGCCTTAACTGGCTTGTTGCAAGATCCCCTAACAGGGTGGTCCTTACAGGCTTGATTCAAATCCCTTAACCGGGTAACTCGAGGTTAATGAGTTCTAAGAAGCTATAGAGCTTAGGAGATCCTTTAGCTATTGAGTTCTTGAAATCCTCTAACAAGGTGACCCTACCAGGTTTAACCCTTAACCGGGTATTATTGCTATCCCTTAATCGGGTGATCCCTAACAGGATCGGTTCCTAGCAGAACCTATTGTAATGTCTTTAACTGGACAAGGCTCCTAACAGAGTGGACTTCAAAAGAGTTCAAAAGCAACTTGTGGGTATTCATCCCCACCGTGGTTTTTCCTAGTTGGGTTTCCACGTGAAAAATATGTGTGTTATGTGTGATGCTTTTATCTTGTAATGCTTTGTTTTACCTGTTCAGCATATGAAGGTTCTATGTTTTATGTCTGTCAATAAAACATATTGAACTCACTGTTGTGAAGATCTGATGATTAAGTTTATCTGTTTATGCATGAGAGTATAATGATACTATAATATTGAGCTAAGAGGAAAGCTTATTGAGTGACCGGTTCATGACTGATTGAGCTGCACTAGATGTTACCGGCTGCACTCTGTTTTACCAGTATCCCTGTTTGTCAGTCATTGGAGTGTTTGTTGTCAAACCAGTTTTGGACTGTATTTGTGTTTGTACTGTTTCACCCCCCCCTCTCAGTACCGGTTTGGTACTAGTGGTTCATCATTGAGTTATCAACATATACATACATATGTATATGTATATGTATATACATATACATATGTGTGTGTACATATACATATATATACATGCATATGTATACATATATGCATATATATGTGTATATATATATAAAAACATATGTATGTATATGTATATATGTATATATACACATATGTATGTATATATATCTATACATACATATATATACATGTATATATATCTATTTATATATACATGTATGTATATATTCATGTGTGTGTATATATATATACATTTATATATAAATATATAATATATATATGTATATGTATATATATGTGTATGTATATGTACATATATACACATATACATATATATATATACATGCATATATATACATGCATATGTATACATATATATGTGTATATATATAAACATATGTATGTATAGATATGTATATGTATATATGTGTATATACACATATGTATGTATATATATCTATACATACATATATATACATGTATATATATATCTATATATATACATGTATGTATATATTTATGTATATATATATATCTATATATATATATGTATATATATTTATATATAAATATATAATATATATATGTATATGTATATGTACATATATACACATATATATGTGTATGTATATGTACATATATACACATACATATATATGTATATGTATATATATGTATATATGTATATACATTTATATATAAATATTAACATATATATACAAACATATATATATACATATATATACACATCTATATACGTATATGTACATATATATATGTGTGTGTGTGTGTCTATGTATATATACATATATGTACATGTATATGTATATGTATGTGTATATATATGTGTGTATATACATATACATATACATACACACACACATATATACACACATACATATACATACATACATACATACATGTATATACACATACACATACATATATACATATATGTATAATTATACATATACATATGCATATACATATGCACATACATATATATGTGTACATATACATATACATATGTACATATATACATATATATATGTATATACATATGTGTGTATGTATATGTGTGTGTGTGTACTTGTATATATATACATATATATGTATATGTGTGTGTGTATATATATATATATACACACACATATATTTATATTTATATATGTATGTATATGTATATATACATGTATACATGTCTATGTATACATATACATATACATATATGTGTGTACATATACATATATATATATATATACATGTATATGTATATGATGTATATATATGTATATACATTTATATATATATGTATATGTATATGTATATATATACACACACACATATATATGAATATATATGTATATATATACACACATATACATAAATATATACACATATATGTATATACATGTATATCTGTATATGTATATGTGTATATATATACACACATATACATATATATATATATATACATACATATGTTGGCATTTCAGTAGAAAGAAAGATTGTTAGCATTTCAATAAGGATATTGAGAAGGTTGTTGAAGATTATTGATATAACTGAAAAAGGATGACAACTATCTTTATAACATTATTTTGTCATTGATGTCAAGAAATTGATTTCCTGATTTAGTATGATGTTGTCATATCTTGAGAAGATTGATTTGAAGAGAATTAAGATGTCGGTAAAAGACACAGAAAGAATGTGATGAATAAGGGGAGAAATAAGATATTCAATGGGCAATTGTTACCGAGTTAGACAATGATGAGATCATGATGTTTAGATTGTTTTGATGTCCTACGTATGTTGTTGATTGTAAGGTTAATACTATACTATGTCACCGAGCAAAAAACCTAGTCGGTAAACCCTAAGGAACCTAGTCGGTAAACCCTAAGGTTATCGATATCGGTTAATGAAGGCGGAATGCTTACCGAGTAAAGTTTAGTATTTACCGAGTTGCAACCGAGTTATGACAGATTGCATTGGATGGATAAAAGCATTATTTAATGAAGGACAATGATTAGTTGGAGATGTATAAATGATTGGTATGTCGTGCATGAAGTTTGTTAAGGATCTATGGCAAAGGAAAATCAGCAGGAAGATCTATAGTGCAGATTGAACCGCAATAACTTGGTGCAAGTTCCAAGAAAGGAATGCAAGTCCCTAGGCAAGGTAAAATGTTTTTAGATCAAAGGATACATTGAACCTGGTCAAGTTTGAAGATCTGATGGCTAGGATTGATCATGGGAATGTGATCAAGGAGATTAAGCGGTTAGCAATTGTTTATATATAAGGAATTGTTGATAAACAATGTATGCGGGCAAGTGTAAGCACATGGATGCTACATAGTGATTACCGAGCACAGAAGCTTGAAGACCTGTTTGAATAACAGAGTAAGGAGCCTAGTAGAGGGACAAGATAAGTCCTATGACAAGATTGTTTTGAGCAAATAAGAATCTGCTTTAACATTTTAGATGTGAAGTTGCAGATATATTTTTATTACTGTTATTTTGTAAGTGACAGAAAATCTCTTAACTGAGTGGACTTAACAGTCTTATTTGTAAACCCTCTAGCAAGGTGACATTCTAAATGAGTGTTTGAAATCCTTTGACAAGGTCACTTCTAACAAAGTGAAGATCCTAACAGATCTGAGGGAAATCCCTTAACCGGGTCACATCTAGCAATGTGTTTGTAATCTTTAACATGATTTGCTTTTAACCGAGCATACTCTAGAAGAGTATATTTCTTAGTGGATCTGAAATCCCATAGTGGTTTTTCCCTATTTTGGGTTTCCATGTTAAATCTGGTGTTATGTGTGTTATGATGATTATGTGTTTATGAGTTAGCATGTTTAGCAGTTTTTGGTTATATTGCTGAAGTATAAATTATCGAGATTGAATCTGTTGATTTTATGGAAGATTAAGTTTGTATGATTCACCCCCCCTCTCATCTTGTTAGCTATTGGCATCAGAACTTTACAACATATGTATATATACATTTAACATATGTATGTATAGATATGTATATGTGTATATATATATACATATCTATACACACATATATATATATACATATCTATACATACATATATATATATATATATATATATATATCTACATATATCTACATATATATATATATACATATATATATATCTACATATATCTACATATATATATATATACACATATATATATATATATACATATATACATATCTACATATATACATATCTATATATACATATCTATATATACATATCTATATATATATCTATATACATATCTATATATATCTATATACATATATATATCTATATATATATATACATATCTATATATATATATCTATATATATATATATACATATATATATATATACATATCTATATATATACATATCTATATCTATATATATATATATATATATACATATATATATACATGTGTACACACACATATATAATATATATACATTATATAAATGTATATACATATATATTCATCATATATATATGTATATGTGTATATAAATATATATAGATATATACGTACATATATATACATATGTATATACACACACACATATATGTATGTATATATACATATGCATACATGTACACATACATACATGTATACACATATATGTATATATGTGTACACACACATGTGTGTGTGTGTATATGTATATGTATGTGTATATATATGTGCGTATATGTATATGTAGATATGTATACATACACACATACACACACAAATATATGTGTGTGTGTGTATATATATATGTGGATGTATGTATGTATGTATGTATGTATGTATATGTATGCATGTATGTATAAATGTATATATGTATATGTATATGTATATGTTTTAATATAACAGTTGACTATTGTTCTGATGTGCTAAGTTGGATGTAGGAAATGAACAAGCCTCCATAAGGGAGGAAGAGTATCACTTAGGAGAAGAACTTGATTCGGCAATATTATATATGTGCTTTATTGAGCTATCACATACTCACATCTTAATTGGTCGAGTTGAGTTGAATTAGTGGGTATAGTGGTAAGTTACCTTATGTCAAGTTAGTAATATTTCGTAATGTTTTGGTTTGAATATCCTTGTTTGGAATGTTGGATTGAATCTCTGTTATGGGTTTAAATATTTAGACTTTCATATCTAATTAAATATTAATCGATGAATATATATATATGTTAGACATAATGCACCACTGAGAGGGGGGTGAATCAGTGGTTCTCAAACTTTTCCCTTTCACTATCCTTATGAAAGTATACCTATTAACAGATCTAGTTGAATGCAGACTTATTGATTAATGAGGAGACAAAAAACAAATGCATTCACACAAAGGGACATCACATAACACCAATATGTATGAGGAAAACTCAAGATGAGAAAAACCTCGGTGAGCAATGCTGCTGGAGACTATTGCTCCAATCCAGCCTCATAATGAATCTCTGCTACAATGTTTAGGGCACCAACCCAAGGAGCACCAACCCAAGGAGCACCAACCCCTAATAGATTTATGGGCTACAACCCAAAGGAGCTACAACCTCTGCTAGTTTATGGGCACCAACCCAAATGAGCTACAACCCCTTCACCGAGCTACAACTCAGTGATCACAATGATAACTTCAAATAAAAAATTAGTCATATTATTACAAGTGAATCTTGTAACCATTCTATATACCTCACTATGTCGATGAGACACCTTCTTTGTTGCACCGGTTCACTCTCCTGTTGCTCTCATCTGCTGCTGTAATGTCGGTAAACTCTACTTGTTCACCTCTACTCTTCTTTTGCTTTACTGGATCTCCTCCTCATTGCTCTACTCTTCAGTCCTCTCAGCTGTCTTCCTGCCAGTACACGCACCTACCGGTTATCTCCTCAGATGCACTCTAGCTGCTATACCGGTTGCTCAAACCATACTGGTTCACTTACTGTTAAACCTTATCACTGGTTTAACCTTTACTCTCTCAATCATAGTTATCTTATGTTATTTTTCCACTTAGACTGATCTGTAATACTCAATCACTTCACAACAACTCTATCCTCTTCCATTCAGCAGTAACCTTCAATGATTTTGGCTTATTTATAACCTGGTTTTCTCGCCAAAAGACAATTCAAAAACATGGGCAGTTAGGGTTTCATCATCAACCTCAAGGAAAACCAAATCCAATCAAATCTTATCCAATCTAATCGCCCAAACAGTTGTTTTCTCATCACCGCCATTGTCATGCCTTCTTGATCACGCCTTCTATCTTTGGCAATCTGATTTTTACCCTATCAACTAATTTCTTGGTCAATCACCAAGATTGGTCTTACGGTTTCCTTCATCTGCCTCGATCTCCTCAATCACTCTGAGTTTGCTCTTTGTTGTCCTCTAGACCTCCAGACCTCGAGCCTCAAACCTCTACAATGGTTCTGCAACACATCCCATGATTTACAGGATCTACCATTAATATCGACCAACTCTGCAACTACCTCATCGGTGCACACTCCATCTACCGCTGCATGCAAGTTTGCCACCTTGACTTCCACGTGGCATCCATGTCGACCAACTGTCAGCTTGGATCGGTGTGTCGACTCATATAGGATCACCAAGCAAACACTCAATCAGTTCTTCTTTTCTACCGATTTACAAACCCTACCGATATCTCACACTTTACCGGTTATCCTTAATGTCTGCCCTATGCTGAATTGCCAATCGAATACCTAAACTGATCGCTAGACATGTCTATCCATAGCATGCTCATTCTCATCAGGTGGGAGTTTTATGCATATGCACCTTGTCTATATTACCAGTGGACATACATACTGGTAAACACTCTTGATCATACTATGTCATCAACCTTCACCAGACTCCATCTTCAATTCGACCATTCTCCTCTGACTGCATCTACTCAACCTTGCCTTCTCCCTGATCAGCTCAGACCATATCTCAACCAATTTGTTAAAGAGACAAACCCAACATACTTCAACTGCACTGGCATCCCAACATGCGTTCTCTTTCGGTCTAGTGCATAACCTCGATTTCATGCACTTGAGGCATTCCTTTGTTTCACCGATAGATTTAGTGTGATCCTTCCAACACTTGCCTTTACCTCTTCTTCCTTATCTCAAAGAACTATAATGCACATTATGCATAATAGGAGATAAGCTCCACTTACTGGTGGAGTGATACCTTGTCATCTGCATCCTGCAATGCACTCATGTGACTTCCCTGTTTGGGCAACACATATTCAAATAGGAACATGTGATCAGGTGGGGGTACATTCACTGTCAGTCATCACTTCACATGGTGACTACATCTTAATCCGATGGGAGTTATGTTGTTCTGTAAAGTCACAACATACCAGTGACTTGTTCATTCTTCTCCTCTGGTGTTGATGTGATTTAGGTAAAATTATCTCTTCATCACAAACAACAACTCAAGCACCTTGCCCATCCTTCTTGTACACTAGTCATGAGCTTGCCAGTTGGCAACTACACACTTTCAATACAACACTTATTAGTTGACATCCTTTTCTTACCAGTGATACACTGTTCGGTAACCTTTCCCTTTCATCCACACAAGTCAGGCACTAACTTGTGTATCGGTGACTCCAGTGATCATTCCTTTGAATGACATTCTCTTCCTTACCTTACTGGTGTTCTGCAACACAAGGTGATATCAAAGATATCCCATTTTGTACTCCTTCATGACAGTGTTGCACATACATCTCTCATACCGGTAGTCATCCCATACCGGTTGACAACAATGACAACACAATGCCAATAATCTCCCCTTTGGCATTGATGTCAACTCATGTAGTATCCGACATACTACATAATCTCTCACCCCTTTTGTATGATCCAATGGATTCTCACTCATGTAGTATGCGGTGTACTACAAAATCTTTCTCCCCCTTTGACAACAATGGCAAAGGGCACTGTCAGGATATCATTCCTCTTTGTATTTACCAATCACTGACAGAATTATTTCTCCCCCTTTATCTTCATTGGATGCATCTCTTGCTTTTATACAACTTGTTACATTTTCTCTAGTCACAACACTTGAGATGGAGGCCTCAACCATCAACTGACACCAATTGAGCATGCAAATCTAATGCTATTTGTTAAAATACTCAATTGTAAAAGGATGTGTTAGTAAATACTTCTCACTTGCCGGTCAAACTGCATCACCTCCTGTTTGATCCCAAATTTCTTTAGAATCAAATGTGATTGTACTATGAATACAACTAACCAAATGACAAGTAGATACCCATAAGCATGAAATTCTCCTGGGTATTCCTATTGCAATTTCCATCATCTACAGTTTGGGTAGTCAGTATCTTTACAAGTTCAAGCATGTCGGCTCAACATCATAAGCACTTGAACTCTCCCTAAGTCATACATCTCAGGTCCTCATCTTCGGTCAGGTCTAATACTGGGACTCCAATTATTTCCATATACCGGTTGAACTATGCATATGTGATCATCTAACTATCTTTAGCTCCATCATATCCACTACAACCTATGACATGACCCTGAATCCACACAATGTCATACAATGACATCACCATGCCATAATTAAACCGGTTAGCCCAAAAATATGCATTCCTGCATGATAAAAAGTCGGGCCATTATATGTCTTTTAGGTCTTTTCCAATACCACCTGAGACATAAACTCCACATTCCATGCTATCGGGGCTATTGCAATGATCTCCAACCTCATTGTCTTATATAACCTATAAGTAACTGTTAACATTCATGCCGGTGACATCCTTCATATACCAGTTTTCTGTACCGGTCCACTATCACTACCAGAGCACCTTCTTGTGGCTCCTGACATTTTGTGTCACCTTGTATCTGATTCCAATTGTTATCTTGTCATACATTGACACAACAACAATGATCCAACTCTGATTAGTAGGTGTGTAGCCTAGACAACCACTACACACATTTATCTTCTCATTTTCTTCCTTTATATCGGCAACAACTTGTTCTTTCATGTGTCCTCTTCCATTGAGGGGATAAATGATAAATTCATTGTATTACTCCCCCTAATATCCTGCATCTCCTTTAGGCCTTAGGAGATATTACATGTGCATTGAATGCACAGTGCCGGTCCGTGGTCTTATTCTTCCATACCTGCTTGGTCTCAATCTTCTTCCCATTTTCAGGTTTGGGAGCAGTTCTTTCCTTCTTCTGCTAATGGGTCCTTCCATTTCCTGATTTTTCCACACAGCTAGAAGTAGTGCTATAGTAGCACACAACATCCATCCCAACTTCATGATTTGGGAATCTCTTAACATACTGGTTTGATCGTCTGCTTTTGGTCATGTTGTTGTGACTAACAACAGAAACCGATGGAACTCTTGCTCCTGCAGGGATGCTCCTCCTTTGGTTCCATGCAGGTCTCTGACTTCCATACGCTCTATATCCACCTTTTTATAGAGCAAAGTTTCTATACCGACCTCCATGTGACTGCAAGTTCCTCTTCCCGCATTCAAACTTTCTATGGCCAAATCCATTACAGTTATAACATACAATATTTACATTATTAGGAACAACAAATGGATTCTTTCTACCATAACCGAGAGAGATAATATGCATGTATCTACTCCTGGATAAATTTTGCTCATATGCATGATGTCTATGAGATCCTATATTGTTCTTTCTAGATCTCTGTCTACATTCTTTTGCCCTATGGCCATAGCCATTAAATGCAAAGCAATAACCAGTAAATGATGGCCTATGATTTACAAATTTATTTTGCCATGCATGAGGAGATCTTACCGGTCTAGCATCTCCATTTCTCCTTCTTTGAAGATGGGTCCTTAATTTTCCATTTTGTGCAGCTCTTCCGTATGATCTCTTCTTCTCCCACACTTGCTTTGTCCTATGGGCGGTAGCATTCCATTGTCCTCTGTCGGTAGGAGGTCTTCTTTGTTGTCTTCTCATGTTCTTGCTTCCAGTGAAGTTGTCTTCTCCCATCTTCTCTTTACCTTTGGGATCTGCATTGTTCCTCCTTCTTGCAACACCGGTCTTCATTGTTGCCTATAAGTCTTCACCGGTTGTGGTTAGGTCAACCTTCTTCCAGGGAGCATTTTATATTGTGAAGGTCTGTCCTTGTTTCCTCCATTTGAGGAGACAAAAAAAAATGTCGTTGTGGGGGACATTCTTGCTAGTGGAGCATTCACCAACACCACTTCCTAAATATTCAGTGTCCTTGGCATTCTTTTGCTTCTTCAACATTTTGTCCAAGGCATCACTGCTGCCGTCAAACCGGATTCTTACCTTGAGCTCATCCTGACACTTATCAAGGTCATTTTGGAGAATCTCCATTTCTCCAAGCAGCTGTTGATATTCTTAATTTTTTATTTCTAGCCTAGATGCTCGATCTTCACACCGACACTCCTTGGTGCCTTCTTCCTGAGACTTCAACTCTGAGATGCATTTCTCAGATTCTTCAAGACATTTAGACAACTGATTCTGCTCCACTATAGCAACATTCTTGAATAGCTTGTATTCCTTTCTTACTTTACTGAGTTCTTCAAGTGCATTTACAAGCTCTCCTTCAAGATCAACTTCAGCTTCATCTTCTTCTTCACCTTCACTAACAAATAGATCTTGCTGGCTAGATCTATCTACCTTATCTCCTTCTTCTTCATCTTCTTCATTATCAGTACCAAACACATCATATCGGTGGGATCCATCTACATTATCCCCTTTTGATGTGTGATACTCAATATCTATCTCATGGGCCATGAATAGATGAGTATCCTCATCACCATTTCTAATGCAACAATCTGATCTACCTCTGTCATTCGTGCAGGTGTCTACAACATTATTCTTCTCACTTCCACAAACTGATCCAGTGGTGCAGGGTTCATTTCCATAGAGCTTCTTTAGTCTATCCCATAGACTCTTTGCCGATATGCACTTATCCACCTATAAGGGAAAATCATCGGTGAGCCCACTGAATATGGCCTTCATGGCTTCTTCATTACACATGTATCTTATTTCTTCTTCAGAGCCGGTGGGAGGACAAACTGGTGCAGGAGCACCTAGTTGAGTAAAACTCTCATTTTTGAGTATTTAATGCTTTCATATTTGTAATATCTTGTGTTAGGTTGTTAATATTGTTTTAGGTTGTTTTGTGTCATGTTTAGTGGTTTTGATCTCATTTTGAGCTCAAGAGATCAAGTTTTGCCTTTCAAGCTTTGAGTTGACAATTTTTGGCAAAAATGTGCAAAATTGCCAAAAAGGTCTTCTAATGCTTTCCAAAGCATTGAAACATGTTTGATAAGTGTTTTTAGGCATATCAAAGTTGTTGAGACAAGTTGACAAGGTTAGATTGTCAAAAATGCCTCATTGAGCAAGAAAAGTTGTCATTTTTGGGTTTTTCTTGCAAAATGAAGTCATGGAAGCCTCATGTCCATACTAAGGCTTGATAACCAACTAGAGAAACTATAAAAGGCCCCCCTTTTCCTTGGGAAGGGTTGGTGATTGTATGAGCAAGAGCTTTTTAATGAAATCATGAAATTTTGGCTTTTATGACTGGTTTTTCCTTCCTTTATGAAACAATCCATACTGTAGCTCCATAGTCCGTACATAATAGTTTTATAATACTCTTTAGTTGATTTTTGTATTGGTTTCTCTTGTAAATTGGATTGTACAAAATTATTTGCAAACTGTGTGCTCGCTACCCTGTCAAGGGTTTGAAGTTCTAAAATGTCACCACTTGACTAATCCAAGTCTAGGATCCCACATAATGGATTCAGTCAAGTTGGCATTCATGTATATACTATACATATGCTCTATTTTGTGCCAAAAGTGTGGTTGGAGGAAGGACTTGAGTGAATACTAGGCAAGTATTGGTTATTTGGCTAGTAGCATGAACAAAAACTCAAGATTTGCATCCAAAAGTAATTTGGAGTGAACAAATGAATGAGGTAGAGGTCTGGACATATGGCCAAGGATGTTAAACACCAGCTTGGTGTGTCAGAGTAGCTTGTTCCATTTAATCATTCTCTTTTTGTAAGCAAAACAGTGAGTTCACTGTTTTTGGAAATTGTGTTTGTAAAAATGCTCAAGGAATGCTTCAAAGCATAATCCAAGCCTTATAACCATGAAGGCTATGTAATAGGGAACTTATTTAGTATCTTGCAGACCTCTCTGAGGTATATTTCCCCTTCAAACTTATCATTGTGCAGGTCCAAAAGTGTAACAGCTGTTGACTGGTAAAAGGGCAGCAAATTAACAGTGACAGTGGCAATTTTACCATTTTCTCACTTGTTTGCCAAGTGTTTGGCATTATGTTTACATGGAAGTAAAAGGGGAAGGCTCTATTTGATGTGGCAAAAGTTCTAAGTCAGTTTGGAGACTTGATGAGTGGAGTTGGAAAGACTTCTCAATGTTCTTTGCTCTAAACCCTACCAAACCCTCCAAAGGTGCCTTAAAAGTTGGACAATCCTCATTTTGCCATAACAGTGGCCTAAACCATGAAAATCAGTTAGAAAATACCTCTAAACCATAATCAAAACCAAGTTTGTTGAAGGAGAAGCCCATCATTGTGCAAGGTGAACAAAAAAGTGGCAATTACCCCTCCACGGGCTAGTAGCCCTTTGACTACATAACACACAAATTTCATGAACCCAATTGCAAGGAGGACTTGGGGACCCTTGGAACTGTGTAAGAACAACCTAGAACAATGAAACTGATGGCATATAGGTCCTTGGATAGTGTGAAGCCCCTTTTGAGATTTTGACCCTTGGTTGGTGAGTTGAGTAAGCCAAGGCTATGGGCCTTAAACTAAATTGTGAGCATCAAACCTTGAATAAAACCTTGCTGCTCCTACATGTCCATGTAGAAGACTCCTAATGCACTCTGAAATAGAGGGTTGAATACCCAAAGAATAGAGGTTGAGAATGTGTAGATGGGTGGAGTGAGCAATTTGAGTAGATTTGAGTATGGGTGTGAGCCATCACCAAAAAGGGAGTTTGTTAGGGAAGTGATACATGAAGCGCTTGGCACTATAACCACAAGAATGATTTTGTAAACACATACAACAGCCTCAAACAATTTTTTGGGTAATAAATTGAACCTCTTGACCAAAATTGGCCTTTTGAGCACTTACCTAGCAATCTCCCTATCACAAACATTCCTAGGGAGACCATTAACAACCGACATCCATACATCAAATCCTAGAGAGGACAAGTAAACTTCCATTCTACAACTCCAAATAGAATAGTTTGATCCATAAAAAATTGGAGCAGGGATTGACACTAAACAAACCATTATGTCCTTAAGCCAAAATCTACCCAAGCGAGAAATTTTTTGATAAACAAGGTACCTAGGATCTGATACCAATTGTTTGACACAGTGCACCACTGAGAGGGGGGTGAATCAGTGGTTCTCAAAATTTTCCCTTTCACTATCCCTATAAAAGTATACCGATTAACAGATCTAGCTAAATGCAGAATTACTAGTTAGCGAGGAGACAAAACACAAATGCATTCACACAAAGGGAAATCACATAATACCAATATGTACGAGGAAAACTCAAGATGGGAAAAACCTCGGTGAGAAATGTTGTTGGAGACTACTGCTCCAATCCAGCCTCACAATGAATCTCTGTTACAATGTTTAGGGCACCAACCCAAGGAGCACCGACCCCTGATTTATGGCACCAACCCAAGGAGCACCAACCCCTAACAAATTTATGGGCTACAACCCAAAGGAGATACAACCCCTACTAGTTTATGGGCACCAACCCAAAGGAGCTACAACCCCTTCACCAAGCTACAACTCAGTGATCACAATGATAACTTCAAATACAAAATTAGTCATACTGTTACAAGTAAATCTTGTAACCATTCTATATACCTCACTCTGTCAATGAGACACCTTCTCTGTTGCACCGGTTCACTCTCATGTTGCTCTCATCTGCTGCTGCAATATCGGTAAATTCTACTGGTTCACCTCTACTCATCTTTTGCTCTGCTAGATCTCCTCCTTATTGCTCCGCTCTTCAGTCCTCTCAACCGTCTTCCTGTCGGTATAAGAACCACACAGTTATCTCCTCAGATGCACTCTAGCTGCTATACCGGTTGCTCAAACCATATCGGTTCACTCACTATTAAACCTTATCACCAGTTTAACCTTCACTCTCTCAGTCACAATTATCTTATGCTATTTTTCCACTTAGACTGATTTGCAACACACAATCACTTCGCAACAACTCTATACTCTTTCATTCAACAATAACCTTCAATGATTTTGGCTTCCTTATTTATAACCTGGTTTCTTGCCAAAAGACAATTCAAAAACGTGGGTGGTTAGGGTTTCCTCATCAACCTCAAGGCAAACGAAATCCAATCAAATCTTATCTGATCTGATCACCCCGACAACTGTTTTCTCATCACCGCCATTGTCATGCCTTCTTGATCATGCCTTCTATCTTTGGCAATTTGATTTTTACCCCGTCAGCTGATTTATTGGTCAATCACTAAGATTGGTCTTACGGTTTCCTTCATCTACCTCGATCTCCTTGATCACTCTGAGCTAGCTCTCTGTTGTCCTCTAGACCTCGAGATGCAAACCTTTGCAATGGTTCTGCAACACATCCCATTATTTATGGGATCTACCATTAATGTCGATGAACTCTGCAACTACCTCGTCGGGGCACACTCCATCTACCATTGCATGCAAGTTTGCCACCTTGACTTCGATGTGGCATCCATGTCGACTAACTACTAGCTTGGATCAGTGTGTTGGTTCAAATAGGATCACCGACCAAACACTTATCCGGTTCTTCTTTTTTGCTGGTTTACAAACCCTGCCGGTATCTCACACTTTACCGGTTATCCTTCATGTCTTCCCTATGCTGAATTGCTGGTGGAATACCTAAACTAGTCGCCAGACATGTCTATCCATAACATTCTCATTCTCATCAAGTGGGAGTCTTCTGCATCTGCACCTTGTTTGTATTACCGATGGACATACATATCGGTAAATGCTCTTGATGATACTATGTCATGAACCTTCACCAGACTCCATCTTCAATCCGACCATTCTCCTCTAACTGCATCTACTCAGCCTTTCCTTCTCCCTGATCAGCTCGAACCATATCTCAACTAGTTTGTCAAAGAGACAAACCTAATATACTTCAACTGCACTAGCATCCCCACATGTGTTCTCTTTCGATCCAGTGGATAACCCTGATTTCATGCACTTGAGGCATTCCTTTGTTTCATCAGTAGATCTGGTGTGAGACTTCAAATACTTGCCTTTACCTCTTCTTCCTTATCTCACAGAACTATAATGCACATTATGCATAATAGGAGATAAGCTCCACTTACCGGTGGAGTGATACTTTGTCATCTGCATCCTGCAATGCACTCATGTGACTTCCTTGTTTGTGAAACACATATTCAAACAAGCACATGTGATCAGTTGGGGGTACATTCACTGTCAGTCATCACTTCACATGGTGACTGCATCTTCATCCGGTGGGAGTTGTTCTTTTCTTCAAAATCATAGCATATCGGTGACCTGTTCATTCTTCTCCTTCGATGTTGATGTGATTTAGGTAACATTCTACCTCTTCATCACAAACAATAGCTCAAGCACCTTGCCCATCCTTCTTGTATACTGGTCATGAGCTTGCCAATTGGCAACTACACACTGTCAACACAACACTTATCAGTTGACATCCTTTCCTTACGAGAGATACACTTTACCGATAACCTTTCCCTTTCATCCACACACTTCAGGCACTAACTTGTGTACCGGTGACTCCAATGATCATTCCTCTGAATGACATTCTCTTCCTTACCTTACCGGTGTTCTGCAACACAAGGTGATATCAAAGATATCTCATTTTGTGCTCCTTCATGACAATGTTGCACATACATCTCTCATACTGGTAGTCATCCCATACCGGTTAACATCGATGACAACACAATGCCAATAATATATATATATATATATATATATATATATATATATATATTGGCGGATCTACCAAAGTTCACTGATGAAAATATTGCGAATCTGCACCCCTATTTGGACATTAATGTTGCAGATATTATTGATAATGACATTCAGAGTTTGGAGAAAATGACTATTATTATGCGTATTGTTGGTTCGCATCGATCAAGGGCTGAAATCCGCACTTGGATAGGGAAAAACTGGGACAATGGGAAAGTGGAAATATACTTCCTTCCAAAGCAATTTTTCGTGGTGGAGTTCAATTGATCCACAAAAAGAGATGTAATCTTGGCGCATAATCTCTAGACTTTCAATGAGCAGGCAATTTATGTTCAAAAGTGGTGTGCAGGATTTAACCCTACACATTTTGATCCTTACGAATTGCCTATTTGAATTCGTCTTTACAACTTACCCTTCAAGTTCTTGTTTGAAGAGGTTCTTCATATAATTGGCAACTGTTTGGGACACACTCTGGAGAGGAATATGGGAGATGGTGCTTTCGCTTGCTCTGCATGAATTAGGATTCTCGCAATCAACCAGATCCCAAAAGAAATCTGGCCATCTTCTTCCTTTGGCCATTGGAATCAAGGTTTGGAAGTGGAAAAGGTGCGATTTTTTTTATCTGAGATGTCAAAGTTGGAGACATTTTGCAATTTCAAGCCTCATTCCATTGGCTCAATGGTGGACCCCAAAGAAATCTCCTACCATTAACAAGGTCTCAAATCCTCTTGATATGATTGTTCCTTCCTCTAATGTGCCCAAGTTGATTGGTATGGAGAATTCGGTCAACGAGTCTGAACCCTTGGCTTTGGTCCCATTTTCTAATGGCCTCGATGACGAGCCTGCATCCCCAAAGAATGAACTGTACCATGGTCTAGGAGAAGATGAGTTGGACATTGTCGACCCAAGGGCGATCTTGCAATTAATGACCAAGCATTTGAAAACATAAATGACTCGAAAGTGCACTGGAAGAAAAATAACAAGCAAAAATGGGAAGAGGATGCACAAGTGAGAGAGAAAACCTCAATCAAAACCTATCTGACTCAATCCAAGGGAGTTGTGTCCTCCCTTGGAGGGCAATGAAGATCGTAACATGGAACGTTAGGGGCTTAAACGCCACTAACAAAAAATGCATGTTTAGATTCCAACTGGATAACCTGCCATGCGACATACTTATTCTTCAAGAAACAAAATTATCAAGACACGAATGCAATGTCCTTGTGAAGTTCTACAAAGGTTGGGAAGGTGTTTTTAGAGAAGCAATTGGTGCCTCTAGGGGTCTCGACATCCTCTAGAAAGGCAACCAAGTAAATATTGAAAACGCGCAAGGCAATCATAGCTAGATGTATGGCTGAATTACAAGTAAGTACTCAAATTTAAATTTTGACCTCTTTAATATCTACGATCCTACCAGAACCGAGGATAAAAGAGCTCTATGGGCAACTATTTTGGCTTTACTTCAAAAAGGCAATGTGAAATATGTGGCGGTCGAAGACTTTAATGCGATCCTATCCAATGTAGATAAATTTGGTGGACTCTCCCATATCAATCAAATTCAGATTGATTTAATTCCTTTGTGCAAGACAACAACCTTGTTCAGATTGAACCTTCAAACGAAAAAAAATCACGTGGAACAATTGAAGGGCAAGGTTCACTAATATTTCAAAAACATTGGATTGTTTCTTCATATCATGCAATTGGGTATCTGTGTTCCCTATGCCATTCACAAGAATTCGCTTGATTCCCATATTCGATCACTTTCTGATGGAATTATGCAATGAGGAAACCTCGACGCCCCAAAAAAATCAATTTCATTTTAAGAAGATGTGGTTGTGTTGTGTAGGGACCATGGACAATCTACGCCAATGGTGGTTGGATTCAGACATCCATATAGGTACTGAAATATTCAAATTCAATAAATGGCTACAATTTGTCAAAGAAAAATAAAAATTTGGAACAAAGTAAGTGTTAAAAATATATTTGTGGACAAGGATAGAATTGAGTTTGATTTAGAATGACTAACCAACATAGTCATAGCTAATGGAATGACTTCAAAAGAATTTGAAGATGAGAAGATGTTACTAAATAAATATAAGGAAGTCCTTTCTCGAGAAGAATGCTATTGGTGCTCGAAGTCTAGGGAAGTATGGCTTTTGAAAGGGGACTGCAACACTAGTTTTTCCATAACTTGGCCAAAATGAAAAGAGCATGGAACAAGATTGATCGGGTTAAGATCTCAAAAGATCGGTGTTCCTCTGATCCTTTGGATATCCAAAATGTTGGGGTTTCTTTCTTTAAATAATTACTAGGAGGGGCAAATAAATTAGAATAGATTAATTTGGACTTCCTAAGTTGCATTTCATCTTTGGTGACTGCGTCAAACAATGAGATACTATATGTGAAGTGTTGGGACTCATTAAATTTGAGCCAAAGTTTATAGGCCCCACTTCAAATATTTGCCCTGCATTTCCGAATGATTAAAACAAGTCAGTTTGAAGGGCCTAGTTTGCGAGAGGGTAAAATGGGGCCAGTTGATTTTCAGAGGGTAAGGCTTGGGATTCATGTCCCACACCTTTCATTTGGCCTATTTAGTGATGTGCAACTTTCAGAATTCAATTTGGATAAGTTTATGAGGTACCCATTTTGAGGGGTGAGCTGGAAGTGCATTTTAGGCACAAATGCAAATTTTATTGAGTAGCCTTCTTTGAGCGATTACATCTTTTGCCCTATTGATCGTCATGGATAATTTAAAAATGGATGTTCAATTCTATGCATAAAATTGAGTTACCCTGCAAAATTTTAAGTCTTGATGAATCCATTTGCTCAGTTTTCAAAGCCCAATCCGTTTAAAGTTTGTGTGTTTTGGCAAGTCCCTGTTTCAACAGCTAGTCGGAGCCCTGTTTCGCACAAGTGTAAAAGTTGCCTCAGTAAGCGTCATGTCAGAATGTTTGTTCCAAGCTAATTTTGGTATAAATGATGAGCTATGTTTCAAATTTCAAGGCTTTACCAATCTGTTTGATCGGTTTTCAAAAGAGCTCATTTTGCCATCAAATTCAGTTATCCGCACTTTCAGTGATATGTCAGTTAATGTAGCCATTTTTGTGAGTGTGCCATTTGCATCCTGTCAGTCTGGTGATCGAACTGAGGATTCAAAGATTTAATATGTACTTCAAGGTACCTATGTTTCAAATTTGAGGGCCTACGGAGGTCCTTTGATATTTTTGAGAAAGGCGTCATGTGTTGCCAGGACATTGACTTCATCAGGTCTGCAGTGTCGACAAAGCCAGTTGGGCATTTTCAAAAATTAATATCTCTTCGCTCGGGACTCGTCTTGAGAAACCGTTTGGTAGAAGTCATCATTGTATATCAGAGTACACGCCTGTCAGATGGCGAGCTCCAGAAAGGTGTTTTGACAGGTTTGAAAATTACGTCTTCGCGATTAAATGCGAAAATTGTGGCGTAATTGCCTGAAAGTCGCGAAACTCAATTTGATGATCCGAAAATGGTGCCGATCATTTCCAGAGGTATGTTTGAGGTCCGTGAAGCATTCCAGGGGTCAGTTGCATTAAATTTTTTTTTTTTTTAATCGGACCCACTTTGGGGCCCGACCTGGCTCATGCCTGTGTCGTATTATTTTATTGGCGACCTTGTTTACTAGGAGAATTTCAGAATTTTATAAATATGGATTGTAGTCACGAGATTTATCATAAGAGTTGAAAAGACTGTAGACATCCAGGCAATTTCAGATTGGTGATTCTAATGCCCAAATCCTCCTTCAGCGACAGAGAAAGGATTTAAAAAAATGCAGCTGGAAGCTGGAGCGTGGTGTTTGAGAGGTAATTAAAAAAGTCTTCAAATCAAATGCAATCAGCAGGTGTATCTCCAACATTTCCCCTTTGACGATGCAAATGGAAAAGGCATGTTTGCCAGGCGTAAATCCAACTCCAAAAGCAAATTTCAATTGGCATGAAGCCAAAGTCTCCTTGCACAATTGAGAAAGGGGCAATTTATAAATTGTTAGCAGCAAATGCATTGGTAGGTTTGAATGCCAATCTACAGTTTAATAATTTCTAGCAAACGTAAATGGCTGGTTCAAAGCCAAATCCTTTTCCTTGTTTGCTGTACATGGTAAGTGAAGGGATAGTTAAAACAAAATGAAATCAGCAAACCTCCTCCCCATATGAAATTGCAGATCTGCAGTGTGGTTGGAAGCTGCAGTTAAACTTCAAACATATGTGGCATGTGCAAAGCCAAACCCCTTCCCACATGCCAGACAAGAGGTAATGTGCAGCAAGAAGCATGGTGAGTGGGGAAATACATTGAAGTTATATTTTAAAACCTTAACCAATGCAATTTAATGGTGTTTGTTCCTCCCCCCTCTCACGTGGTTGAGCAGAATGCAATGAAACCTCCAAACAATGAAGTAGCAGCCCCTGTGTGTGGTATTTTGGAGAGCTGTTCTGGAAGTCTCTAGAGACCATAAAATTTTTCAAAAAAAATCCTCCCTTGCTGTGGTGCGTGGCATGGAGAACACCAGCAGCAACCAAAAACCACTAAGGCAAATGTAGTGTCTCCCTTCCCCTCTACATGGATGGTGGAGGACAGGAAAGATAGAAACTTTCAAGCAAACGAATCAGTCTTCCTCTCCCTGCGTGGAACAGACTGGAATTTGGAGGAGCAGCAGTATGATTTTTTTCATACAATTGCAATGATGGCAACAAACTTCCACTTCAAATGCAATCTGGCAAATCATATAAACTCAACAAAAACCAATTTAGCTCTTGCGTGGGTGTTGAAAGAGGGGTTTTCAATTAAATCTTTAGCAATTGCAATCAGCAAGTGTATTGATTAATCCACAACCAGAGCGTCATTTCCTGTGTTATGGTGGAATGGCAAAGAAATCTTCAGCATTGGCAACCATTAAAGTCGCAGGGAAAACCTTTAAAATGCATTCCCAGGCTAAAAGTATTTATCCCACATTGGCTGGGAAGTGTAATTTTTTGGTATTTAAGTATAAGGCTCCACCATACTATAATGTCAAAGCCTTAAAGGCTTTTGACGGATGGTGCTTGATGGCACCCAAGGCGGGCCCACACGTGAGAACACTTCCCGAGGCGACAGAGGAGATGACCGAGCGACGACCAGGTGGACCCCACGCAGGCATGCTTCCCGAGGCAGATAGGCGAAATTTTGCAGAGGAAGGCCGGGTTAACGAGTGAGCAAGTTCGAGAGAGATCAACGGCTCGCGCTATTTCACGAAAGGAAGATGCACACGAGTTACACCCCACGAAGTTGTGAAAGCCAGGTGGCGGGTACAGTCAGATGTCCAGCAGGTGGGTTCCGGTGAGGTGGCAGTGACGTGGCACACAGTTGGCGCACAAGCAAGCAGCCCAGTGGTGGTGACGTGGCCGACAAGTGGCAAAAGATGAGGTGTCATCCCAGGTGGCATCCGGTCAACCCCATCGACCAATCGGAGGCTGCCACGTGGCAAGGCGTCAGAGCACATCAGAGGCAAAAAATTAAAATTAAAATTAGTTAATGATATATTTTAAACTATATTAAATAATTCAAAAATTTAAATGATGTGCACATTGGGGAATTAATTCGCCCAGTACTCAATTTTTGGCCAAAATATAAAGTGTTATATATTTTCGGAAAGCTCTCGGAATGAGGAATCCGGTCAGGTAGTTAATTATGACAAATGTGGGATATTTTGGAAGCGGTTTCCATGGGAACAAAATTCAATTAGAGGGGAGACACTTGGCAATTTTCAGTTGTAGATTTGATTCTCTTCCCTCTCCTTCTTATTCCAAATTCTTCTCAGTTGTAAGGGTTCCAATTTTTGAGAGATTTGCTCCAAGGGAGAAATTAAAAATTGCAGGTTCTAGTGATGGCATCCTTTTATCAATGCAAATAACAGTGTGTTCGTCTATGTTTTCAGTGTTGTCTTTACTGTAGGTTTAGTTTCAGTTTGCAGGTTCACACATATGCAAGGCATGTGTGAGTTTCCATGAAATTGTCTCCAAAATGTACTCAGACTCATATAATTTCATATTATCAAGGATAATTTGAGTTGTCTCTTTTAGATTCCTCTAAGAGTGTAATGTTGTCTTTTGGGTATTCTTCAATGAAGGATTTAAATCCTAAAACCCAACATTAATGATTTTGAATGCATATTGGATATCTACATATAAGTATGGTTTTGTGACAGAGCCGAGGATTGTATTAATGTAAGGCATTGATACATGAAAATTTAATGTTGAAAAGAACTTGCATTTGAGTTTTCTCTTCCAGTTTTATGCATGACTCTGTGGCCTGGATAAGGCACTGGTCTCTTGTAATATTTAAAGGTTGTCAAAAGACCATTTAAAAATAAAAAATCAGAATATCTTTTTATATTTTATGTTATGTGGAAGTGTCCCTCCATCTCATGATTCAAAATGTTGAGTTGCAAGTGTGGATCTAGCCCATCTGCAGTTATCTCTTAGTTTTTTGAACCTTTTGAGATCCATCTGCTTTTGATTGATGCAGTCTTGTGTGTAATAGGTCTGATTAAATGCATCAAAGGTATACCTGCCTAGGTTTTGCAGAGCCTGAAGAGTAGAAGGATTCATATCCTTGTCATGTTGTCCAAGCCCTGAGGTGTTTCATTGATTGAGATTGGCTATCTCGTAGATAGATTTACAGGTATACTTGGGTTATCACTTTTGGTGAACAACAAAAATGGCGACTCTGCTGGGGAGTAAATGAACTGTCAAGAGCCTCTGGTTAAGAAAGAATTAATTCATATAAGGTTGAGATTATCCCATCTGAGTCACCACAACAAAAATGGCGACTCTGCTGGGGAATTGAAATAGAAATTGCATAATTTCATCCAGTTAGTCAGTCCATTGAGAATGCACAGAGTTGAAAATGTCTTTTATGGTTGAGGGATTTAGTATTATGTTCTGAGGTTGTAATGTTATTATCTGCTATCAGAGAAAATTTCTTGTGAAGAATAAGAGAAAATATACATTGTTCAGAGTTGTAAGAGGTTCTTACAGCTGTTTATGAATTCTCCCCAATGTCATAATTGGGAGGCGACTCTAGTCTCTGTACTGGTGCTTGAAGGAAGTTTGTATTCCAAGACTTTCACAAGATTGGTTGATAATATTATGAATCATGTTAAGATGCAGATGGATCTAAGTAGCAGATGTTCAAACATGGTACTTTCATCATAAAAGTGTTATAAAGAAGATGCAGTAAAAGATTTCAGTCACACATAACTCTGTGGTTCATACCAGTATTGAGCATCCTGGAAGAGTGTTGATTGTAGAGAGATTGAAGGAGTAACACAGAATTTAATAAGTGTTGAGTGGCGTTCTGCTGTTCAAAATATCCCGTGTGCAAGAGGTGGCGACTCTGATGCAAAAGACAATGCTAAAGTGTGAAGTAAATCTCCAGATCTACAACTCTTATAGCTGCAAATCTCCAGGTATTTTCAGAGGATTTAAATGCAAGAAATCTCTTCTGAAAGTTTGAATGTATAATGTAGTTTTCCCATTTAGTAAACAACACTAGTTTAGAGGGAAAGAGAGAATCTCAAAATTGATTTGTATGTCTATGTTGCTGAAATATTCAGTGTATGTTATCTTCCGTAGTATGCAAATGTGGAAGAACTTTATGTCAAGCAATGTTAAGGAATAGAGTTGAATAAGGATATGTGCTTGAGGTTTTTTTAATTCTAGATTGTATAATCATTTGTGGAAGTAGGAAAAAATGAGCAGTGAAGTTTTTCAGCCTTGTGTATTTCCACATAGAGCCATGCCTAGTAAACGAGAACAACCATGTAATAGGAAAAGTTTTAGTATAAAGCACTATGCTGCTCTAAATTTTGAAGGTATTCCAGGTTACCCAAATCCCATACCCACAGAAATCAGAAAGTATTTGCCTATATTTAGTGGGAAGAAATCAGAATCAGCATGCCAGCATGTAAAAAGAGTTTCAGATTTGATAGGAGAGTTCAAAATTTGCCAAGAAGATGTATGCATGAAATTGTTTGTTCAGTCACTGAAAGAAGATGCAAGAGATTGGTTTTCTTTTTTGCCAGTGAATTCTATTACCTCATGGGAAGAATTGATTGCAGATTTCATGGATCAATTCGATGAGAAGGTGAGTGATTATGACTTGTTGAAAGAATTCACTTATATACAAATCAGGGAAGATGAATTGGTACCCACATTCAACATCAGATTTTCACAAGCATTGACTAAAATTTCCAGAAAGTATAAGTTTGATGATATGGTATGTCTGGATATTTATATGAGTGCTTTTGGTAAGAAGATGGGTTTCCCATTGGGAAACAAAGAACCTAAGACTTTGTATGAAGCTTTTAACACAACTAGAGACATTGAAAATAATTTGAAATTTGGGATAGCCAAGAAATTTGTGTCTGTTGTAGTTCCTTATCAAAATTCCTTCGATGGTGAAATACCATGTGAAACTCAATCAATCATTCCTTGTCTAGGTGCATCAAGCTCTGCAGTTCCAAATGGTTTTGGTGATGCATGTGTTTCAGATTTGAATGAGAGTCAAAATCCTCTGTTGTTAATGTCGGTCTCCTCTCACAGTGATCATGGAATGATTAGTGTGCAATGTTGTGATAATGCTGATGCGAAGATTGATATATACAAGGGATATGTACCATTTGATTTGTATGTCGGTTATGCTGACTATGTGACTGCAAATTATCATGTTGACCATGCATCTCCTAAGGTTAACAATAATGAAAATTATGGTAATGATGACCATCGATCTTTAAATGTTGCTGATGTATTTGATGTTCAAATACCAAATACTGAAGGATCACTGAATGTTGTTGATTATGTAAGTGAAGTTGTGCAATATCATGAAAATCAGATTTTAGTTAAGTCTGATAATTCTGAAAATGAAATTGTGAATGATGTTGATAATGTGTTCAGTGCAAGTATACCCAGTGATGAATGTGTTTCAGAAGGGAGTGGTGTTGCTAATTATGAGGACAATGAGTTCTATTCCCAGCACCTTGAAGGTATGCAATTGAACAATGAAGATCAATTTCAGAATGAGAATGATCTTGGCACAAGTGTTTCACTTTCGATCGATCAGCAAATGAATGCCAGTCATGCAACTGATGATGGTTATGAGAATTCTTATTATTCATCTTGTGAAGATGATATAATGGAAGACCAAGTTATGTACCTTAGTTATGAATCTGATAATGAAAATATTTTTGAAGATAAGAATGTATGTGACAGTTCTGGTAATGTTCTATTTTCAGATTTAAATGAACCCACACTTGAATGCTTTCAGAATTTCAAGTACCATGATGAGGATGTGAATGTTGATAGTATGCTTGAACCGGATTTGGAGTCCTTTGCTTTTGATACAAATATCCATGGTGCTGATTTCATTGATGAAAAGGATGAAGTTTCCCCATGTGCAGAACAAATTTGTAATGCTAATAAGGTTCCGAACAATAGTAACATGGTTTGTAAAAATTTACTTCATGATGAAGACAAGAGGCATGGGTTATGTGATGACTTTTTCAAGCCACAGATGGAAGTTTTTTAGGTAGACATAAGTCTGGATGAAGAAGATTTAGCTGAGGATTTGCTTCAGCTAGAGGTATGCATTCTTTTCCATGAATGGGATGTTGAGAATGTAGAGGTTTTTAGTTTGATAAGCAAGGATAGTGGGAGGTGTGATCAGCATAGTGAAGTATCACATCTGGACCAAAATGTTCATGTTCCTTGTTTGCATCAGTTGGTTTGTAGTATCCCTCATTCTATTGATTTAAATGATGATAACGTATGTGCTGATGGGTTTTACAATATTGAAAGTGAATGTTTTACTTTTAAAGTTCAGCATGATGATGTCCTTGCAAATGGTAGAATTGATCAGGATAGTGAAGTGTATTGCAGCTTATGGGAGGGCCTCTATGGTGATTTGTCTCATGGTTTTACTTGTGTTGAAGTAATGTGTGATTACAAAGTTCAAAATCAGACCAAAGGTATGCACAGTAGTTGTTTCAGTAATGGGACAAAAGAGGCAGATTATAAAAGCTATGCTCAGTTGTTACTGGAAGGTGCCTTTGTTTCGATCATGATATCAAGTGATGAGAATCAGATTTTTGACAGAGGTAAATGCTAAGATTGATTGAGCATCTTATGGTCAGTTGTTTGTATGTTTGTATCTTGTACAGTCACTTTGCTTTAGTTGTGTGGTTTTCAATAAAGTGCCCTACTGTTTGGGTAAAATAAGGAAGCCCTGTTTTTGGAATGAGACGAGAAGAGAAGAATTGAGAAAAGAATGACCCGTCTTTTGGGTGGTCTGCTTAACCATTGATTCTGGATTCTTGTGTTGATCTTGCAATCAACCATCCCCAGTCAGAGCCACTGTTGGGACTCATTGAATTTGAGCCAAATTTTATAGGCCCCACTTCAAATATTTGCCCTGCATTTCCGAATGATTAAAACAAGTCAGTTTGAAGGGCCTAGTTTGCGAGAGGGTAAAATGGGGCCAGTTGATTTTCAGAGGGTAAGGCTCGGGATTCATGTCCCACACCTTTAATTTGGCCTATTTAGTGATGTGCAACTTTCAGAATTCAATTTGGATAAGTTTATGAGGTACCCATTTTGAGGGGTGAGCTGGAAGTGCATTTTAGGCACAAATGCAGATTTTATTGAGTAGCCTTCTTTGAGCGATTACATATTTTGCCCTATTGATCATCATGGATAATTTAAAAATGGATTCAATTCTATGCATAAAATTGAGTTACCCTACAAAATTTTAAGTCTTGATGAATCCATTTGCTCAGTTTTCAAAGCCCAATCCGTTTGCAGTTTGTGTGTTCTGGCAAGTCCCTGTTTCAACAGCTAGTCGGAGCCCTGTTTCGCACAAGTGTAAAAGTTGCCTCATTAAGCATCATGTCAGAATGTTTGTTCCAGGCTAATTTTGGTATAAATTATGAGCTACGTTTCAAATTTCAAGGCTCTACCAATCCGTTTGATCGGTTTTCAAAAGAGCTCATTTTGCCATCAAATTCAGTTATCCGCACTTTCAGTGATATGTCAGTTAATGTAGCCATTTTTGTGAGTGTGTCATTTGCATCCTGTCAGTTTGGTGATCAAACTGAGGATTCAAAGATTTAATATGTACTTCAAGGTACCTATGTTTCAAATTTGAGGGCCTACGGAGGTCGTTTGATATTTTTGAGAAAGGCGTCATGTGTTGCCAGGACATTGACTTCATCAGGTCCACAGTGTCGACAAAGCCAGTTGGGCATTTTTGAAAATTAATATCTCTTCACTCGGGACTCGTCTTGAGAAACCGTTTGGTAGAAGTCATCCTTGTATATCAGAGTACACGCCTGTCAGATGGCGAGCTGGTGCAGGAGCACCTGAATGGTCAAATCCTAGCAGGTATAAAATTTTATTGCAAATTAAGCATGTGTGTTTATTTTTATGCTTCTAGTAGGTTTAATTTTGTTTTGTGGTGTAAAAAGGTTTGGAACTCATTTTGTGAGTTTCCAAGATTTTTTTGGTTTTTTAATCGGTAGGCTAAAAATTGTCAATTTTGGGTCCAAATGAGCATTTTTGAATTTTTGATGTTGTAAAGCCTTGAAAGGAATTGGAGCATGTTTATTTAGTGTTTCTAAATGATGTTGAGTCATTGGTTTGAGTGCCAAGTCACCGGAAGTCAAAATGCAATTTTTGAGCAACAAAAAGTTGTCAAAAGTTGTCAAAAAAGTGGTTTTTGGTGGTTTTGGTTAGTTCCAGCCTGTACCTGTCCGTACAAGGGCTTCAATAAGTTGGCACATGTATAAAAACCATGTTCCAATCATTGTATGGGTTGTTCATGTTGGAAAAATAAGAGAAATACTTGTTTGTGCTTGTATTTTGTGAGTTTTTAACTAGTTTTCTGCACTTTTTAGAGTACAGTCAGTACCATGGCTCCATGAGTCCGTACTGAACCTGTTTTTGATTGATGTGATCTCCTTTGATGTTTTAGTAGTGATCTCTGATCTTTTCTTGGGGTTTGGAACAAGTTTTGTTTGAAGTGCTCTTGAGAAAGGCATTGTTTTGTGGTTCCAATGGAAGATCATTCATGGTCCAACTAATTTCTTCAAAGTCTCTTCATCCATGGCTTTGAGGGAATTTGTTGGATCTGTACATACTGTACCATACATCCATTTTCCTTTTCTAACAATGCACAGGTGTTTGTAAACCCATGGCAAGTATGTGGAGTGAGCAACTTGGCTTGGGTATTCTTAGATTTGTTTGAATGGTACTTTGCTGTTCATAGCAATGTACTTTTGAAATGTTGAAGAAGAGTTAAGTTGGAAAGAGTTATCATTGCCTTTTACCATCCTTGTCTCTCTCATGACTTGGTTGGATGCAAGAAGCAAAAGTGTAATCAGACTGTAAAACTGTGAGTCACTGTTTTCATTATTAAAACCTCATTTGCCAATCTTCCAAGACAGTATGGAATGATGGATTCTTGTTTTTATGCATCATGGAATGTATTTGTAAATGTATTCAATGCTAAGAAGACAAGGTACACTATTTGGTTGTAAAGGACCTAAATAAGGATCCTAGAAAGGTGTATTTTCTGTCATAGTCTCATAAGGCTGTCATGTTTTGTGGCATCCCTTGAGTGTTCAACTTTTAAGATCTTTAAGAGGCTATATGTATTGTTTTTGCCTTGCCATTAACACCCCTTTGCAGGCTAGGGACATATTGAAGAAATAAATTAAAACAAAGAAAGAAAGTGTAAACAGTTTTAAGACTGTTAAAAGTGCAGTGATGGCGGTGTATGAACAACAGTCATAAAAATCCCTTCTTATTTGCTTTGCAGGGTGTTCAAACTCATGTTAAGTCTTTGTTGCATCCATATTTGATACACTTTCATTGTATTGGGTTTACAAATGTTCAAAAAGTATGCAAAATCTTAAAAACGTTGCTGTCCCAGTCATCTAGACTGTGATTTCTATGTAAGGGCAGCAGTATGACACTTGTTTGATATAATGATAGTAGTCTAAGATGAAGTTTTATTCCTTGGGAGTGTTTGGAATATGTCATAGCAAGGTATAAAACATTTAATTGTGTCTAGTATCATGGAGAAGACTTTCAAATTGCAAACCCTCACTAAATCCCTCAAAGACCCTTGAAAAGTGCCTATTTTGTGGGGCAGTCCTCAAACAGTCCGTACAGTACTTGCCATAGAAAAAATCCTTGAGTCTTCATCATCAATAGACCATATCTCCAAGGGTTTTCCATGAAGTATAACAGATTGAGCAAGGTGAACAAATTTCACTAAAAACTAGGGCTAATTCTAGTAGCCTTTTTGGAGCAAATTTGACAATTTCATAAAATCGGTAAGGAAGGAGGAGTAAGTGATGGTTTCAAATCATCAAAACTGATAAGTTAAGATCTGAGACACCCTACTACAAGCTCCTCAGCATTGCACTAAGTCATTTGATCAAAATGACCATTTGAACCTAGAAGTTGCCTTGAGTAAACCAACGTTCTTTGCACCCAACTTGGAAATTTTCATTCTTGAAAGGTGAAGGACAGTCATCACACTTTGCAGACCTGTTTAGATGCTCAGTCAACACATTAATATGATTGAAATCCTTCAAGGTGCAAACAAGGTTAGGTAAACCATGGTTCTCCAACAGTTGCCCATTCCTGGAAGAGAGGAGATTCAGCCAGTTGGACAACCAAACTTGTTCATTTTTGGTGACACACAAGAGGATCTCATTTCAGACTTGAATGCCTTAGCATGGAAGGTAAGGAGGAGTGATGTCCAATACAATAGGGTGCAAGAAGTGTTGAATAGAGAGGAGGAGATAGGAGAAAGGTTTAGAAGAATCCCATTTGTGCCTAGGGATTGATTTGGGAAGCACATTGAGAACAAAGCCCACCAACCTCAAAAGAAGACTAACTTCTAATCCACCTCCTCATCACGCGCTCCAGAAAGGTGTTTTGACAGGTTTGAATATTACGTCTTCGTGATTAAATGCGAAAATTGTGGCGTAATTGCCTGAAAGTCGCGAAACTCAATCTGATGATCCGAAAATGGTGCCGATCATTTCCAGAGGTATGTTTGAGGTCCGTGAAGGATTCCAGGGGTCAGTTGCATTAAAACAAATTTTTTTTTAGTCGGACCCACCTTGGGGCCCGACCTGACTGATGCCTATGTCGTATTATTTTATTGGCGACCTTGTTTACTGGGAGAATTTCAGAATTTTATAAATATGGATTGTAGTCACGAGATTTATCATAAGAGTTGAAAAGGCTGTAGACCTCCAGGCAATTTCAAATTGGTGATTCTAATGCCCAAATCCTCCTTCAGCGACAGAGAAAGGATTTTAAAAAATGTAGCTGGAAGGTGGAGCGTGGTGTTTGAGAGGTAATTAAAAGAGTCTTCAAATCAAATGCAATCAGCAGGTGTATCTCCAGCATTTCCCCTTTGACGATGCAAATGGCAAAGGCATGTTTGCCAGGCGTAAATCCAACTCCAAAAGCAAATTTCAATTGGCATGAAGCCAAAGTCTCCTTGCACAATTGAGAAAGGGGCAATTTATAAATTGTTAGCAGCAAATGCATTGGTAGGTTTGAATGCCAATCTACAGTTTAATAATTTCTAGCAAACGTAAATGGCTGGTTCAAAGCCAAATCCTTTTCCTTGTTTGTTGTACATGGTAATTGAAGGGATAGTTAAAACAAAATGAAATCAACAAACCTCCTCCCCATATGAAATTGCAGATCTGCAGTGTGGTTGGAAGCTGCAGTTAAACTTCAAACATATGTGGCATGTGCAAAGCCAAACCGCTTCCCACATGCCAGACAAGAGGCAATGTGCAGCAAGAAGCATGGTGAGTGGGGAAATACATTGAAGGTATATTTTAAAACCTTAACCAATGAAATTTAATGGTGTTTGGTCCTCCCCCCTCTCACATGGTTGAGCAGAATGCAATGAAACCTCCAAACAATGAAGTAGCAGCCCCTGTGTGTGGTATTTTGGAGAGCTGTTCTGGAAGTCTCTAGAGACCATAAAATTTTTCAAAAAAAATCCTCCCTTGCTGTGGTGCGTGGCATGGAGAACACCAGTAGCAACCAAAAACCACTAAGGCAAATGTATTGTCTCCCTTCCCCTCTGCGTGGATGGTGGAGGACAGGAAAGATAGAAACTTTCAAGCAAATGAATCAGTCTTCCTCTCCCTGTGTGGAACAGACTGGAATTTGGAGGAGCAGCAGTATGATTTTTTTCATACAATTGCAATGATGGCAGCAAACTTCCACTTCAAATGCAATCTGGCAAATCATATAAACTCAGCAAAAACCAATTTAGCTCCTGCGTGGGTGTTGAAAGAGGGGTTTTCAATTAAATCTTTAGCAATTGCAATCAGCAAGTGTATTGATTAATCCACAACCAGAGCGTCATTTCTTGTGTTATGGTGGAATGGAAAAGAAATCTTCAGCATTGGCAACCATTAAAGTCGCAGGGAAAACCTTTAAAATGCATTCCTAGGCTAAAAGTATTTATCCCACATTGGTTGGGAAGTGTAACTTTTTGGTATTTAAGTATAAGGCTCCACCATACTATAATGTCAAAGCTTTAAAGGCTTTTGACGGATGGTGCTTGATGGCACCCAAGGTGGGCCCACGCGTGAGCACACTTCCCGAGGTGACAGAGGAGATGACCGAGCGACGACCAGGTGGACCCCACGTAGGCACGCTTCCTGAGGCAGACAGGCAAAATTTTGCAGAGGAAGGTCGGGTTAACGAGTGAGCAAGTTCGAGAGAGATCAACGGTTCGCGCTATTTCACGAAAGGAAGATGCACGCGAGTTACACCCCGCAAAGTTGAGAAAGCCAGGTGGCGGGTACAGTCAGATGTCCAGCAGGTGGGTTCTGATGAGGTGGCAGTGATGTGGCACACAGTTGGCGCACAAGCAAGCAGCCCAATGGTGGTGACGTGGCCGACAAGTGGCAAAAGATGAGGTGTCATCCTAGGTGGCATCCGGTCAACCCCATTGACCAATCGGAGGCCACCATGTGGCAAGGCGTCAAAGCACATCAGAGGCAAAAAATTAAAATTAAAATTAGTTAATGATATAGTTTAAACTATATTAAATAATTCAAAAATTTAAATGATGTGCACATTAGGGAATTAATTTGCCCAGTACTCAATTTTTGGCCAAAATATAAAGTGTTATATATTTTCGGAAAGCTCTCGGAATGAGGAATCCGGTCAAGTAGTTAATTTTGACAAATGTGGGATATTTTGGAAGCAGTTTCCATGGGAACAAAATTCAGTTAGAGGGGAGACACTTGGCAATTTTCAGTTGTAGATTTGATTCTCTTCCCTCTCCTTCTTATTCCAAATTCTTCTCAGTTGTAAGGGTTCTAGTTTTTGAGAGATTTGCTCCAAGGGAGAAATCCGAAATTGCAGGTTTCAGTGATGGCATCCTTTTATCATTGCAAATAACAGTGTGTTCGTCTATGTTTTTCAGTGTTGTCTTTACTGTAGGTTTAGTTTCAGTTTGCAGGTTCACACATATGCAAGGCATGTGTGAGTTTCCATGAAATTGTCTCCAAAATGTACTCAGACTCATATAATTTCATATTATCAAGGATAATTTGAGTTGTCTCTTTTAGATTCCTCTAAGAGTGTAATGTTGTCTTTTGGGTATTCTTCAATGAAGGATTTAAATCCTAAAACCCAGCATTAATGATTTTGAATGCATATTGGATATCTACATATAAGTATGGTTTTGTGACAGAGCCGAAGACTGTATTAATGTAAGGCATTGATACATGAAAATTTAATGTTGAAAAGAACTTGCATATGAGATTTCTCTTCCAGTTTTATGCATGACTCTGTGGCTTGGATAAGGCACTGGTCTCTTGTAATATTTAAAGGTTGTCAAAAGACCATTTAAAAATAAAAAATCAGAATATCTTTTTATATTTTATGTTATGTGGAAGTGTCCCTCCATCTCATTATTCAAAATGTTGAGTTGCAAGTGTGGATCTAGCCCATCTGCAGTTATCTCTTAGTTTTTTGAACCTTTTGAGATCCATCTGCTTTTGATTGATGCAGTCTTGTGTGTAATAGGTATGATTAAATGCATCAAAGGTATACTCGCCTAGGTTTTGCAGAGCCTGAAGAGTAGAAGGATTCATATCCTTGTCATGTTGTCCAAGCCTTGAGGTGTTTCATTGATTGAGATTGGCTATCTCGTAGATAGATTTGGAGGTATACTTGGGTTATCACTTTTGGTGAACAACATGAAGATTTTGGAGGAAGAAGTGAAAGAGGCCCTCTTTCAGATGCACCCAAATAAGGCGTCATGTCCAAATGGTTTTCTTGTACTTTTATATCAAAATTTATGATCCTTTATGAGTAAGGACATTGTAATAGTGGTAGAGGAGTCTAGGAGAAAGCGAAGGATCTTGAAGGATTTAAACAACACCAACATTGCCTGAATTCCAAAAAAGTAAATTATGAAACCTTTATGGATTACAAGCCCATCTCCTTGTGCAATACAATATATAAAATCATTTCCAAAGTAATGTCAAATCTATTGAAAAGGATTCTCCCAATTATTATATCCCAGGAGCAAAGTGGATTTTTCCCTGAATGGATTATCATAGACGAGGTAATTATTACCCATGCAGTGTTGCACTCAATTAAATCATAATGCATTCATGATATGATTCTAAATCTCGACATCAACAAAGCATACAACAACATAAGATGGAATTTTCTAGTTAAGATCATGAAGAAACTAGGTTTCGGTGATGAATGGATCGAATAGGTTTTTGCCTATATATCGACTATCATGTACTCGGTGCTGATCAATGGATGTCCGTGCAACTTTTTTGAGGGTGCTAGTGGTCTGCGTCAAGGATGCCCCTTGTCACCCTTTCTATTTGTCATCATGGTTGATGCTCTCAACCACTTAATTACAAAGACTGCTAGTGAGGGTAGGTGGAATGGTTTTAAAATTGTGATTGAATTGGACATTTTTACGCATCAGTTTTTCATTGATGATACCCTACTTATGGACAAAGCCAGCACTGAAGAGGCTTGGCCCATTATTTTTTTTTTCTAGATGAATACTCCTTGGTATTTGGTTAGGCGATCAACGGGCATAAGTCAAGAATCTACTTCTTTAACATTAGAAACTCCATTCAAAGGAGAATTTCTAGCATTCTAAATTTTCAAATTGAAAATCTTCCAGCGACTTATCTTGGCATTCCACTTTTATGTGGCTCAATGAGAGACAACTTGTGGAAATATACACTGGTGAAGTGTGAGAGGAAAGTATCATGCTAGAATGGAAGGTGGCTATCATTGGCCGAAAGGATTAGTATGTTAAAGGCAGTTATCTTTGCGATTCTGATTTATATGTTATCCTATATCAAAATAACAAACAATATGGGCAAGAAGCTAAATTCCCATCAACAAAGGTTTCTTTGGGAGGGAGCTAATGATAATCATAGGATTCCTCTAGTGGCATGGGAGGATGTCACAAAAAATAAGGAGGCGGGAGGCCTTGCCATTTGTGACATTCTCCATCAGAATAAAGTGCTTAGTGCCAAACTTGTTTGGTGCATGTTCAAACACCTGAATGCTCTATAGTGTAGACTTATATAATTTAAATACCTCAACTATGAGGAAAGCTCCAGAATCTTGACAATGTGGAATTTTCCTAGAGGCTCCTCAATATGGAACTTCATGGGTAAATGTAGACCATTAATTATTGACCATCTCTCTTGGAAGGTGGGGAATGGTGCCCAAGCTCATTTTTGGGATGATTCACGGAATGACTATGTGGCTCTATCTTCAATTGATGCTCTCCAAGATGCTCAAATATTAAATTGAGGCTTTTTGGCCCCTTCGTGCGTGATTTCATGGAACTGGTGGATTCGAGGAGTCTAGGAGAAAGCGGAGGATCCTGAAGGATTTAAACAACACCAAAATTGCTCGAATTCCAAAAAAGTGAATTGTGAAACCTTTATGGATTACAGGCCCATCTCCCTGTGCAGTACAATATAGAAAATCATTTCCAAAGTAATGTCAAATCGATTGAAAAGGATTCTCAAATTGTATACATATATGTATATATACATATATATATGTATATATACATACATATATATATATACATATACATATACATATATATACATACATATACATATGTACACACACACACACACATATATATGTGTATGTGTGTGTGTATACATATACATATATATACATATACATATATATACATATATATATGTATATACATATATATATGTATATACATATATATATATATATATATATATATATGTATACAGACATATATATGTATATGTATATATATAGATACATACATATATATGTATATGTATATATATGTGTATACACATATATATGTATATATATGTGTATACACATATATATGTATATACATATATATATACATATATATGTGTATACACATATATATATGTATATACATATCTATATATATATATATATGTATGTATACATATATATATATGTATGTATACTATGTATACATATGTATACATATATACATATGTATACATATATACATATGTATACATATATATATATGTATACATATATATATGTATACATATATATATATGTATATGTATATATATGTATATATATGTATACATATATATATGTATATGTATATATATGTATACATATATATGTATATGTATATATATGTATATATATATATATACATATATATACATATATACATACATATACATATTATTGGTAAACAAATTTGTCACTGCGGTCATTTATCTGAAATTGACCCTGTTTGCTCGATGAGTAGTGACAAAGGTTCCAACAGTTGGAGAGATTGGAATAAAACCACAATCTTCCTCTGTGTTTGAGAGGGGCAGCTCTCTCATATGATGGAGTATTTAGGATTTTTGTGTACTTTTAACCTGAAAGTACATAAAGGAGAAAACATAGAACTTAAACCAATATTAATAACATAAACCCTACTAGAACACATACGAATACCAAGTAGGATTCCATAAACAATTACAAAAGGGGTCAACTCCAAATAGGTTAGTCATGCAACGATGATGAAAGAAGTACAATAAACCTCGACACACAAAGATATAGGTCGTACTAGCACATGCAAGTCAAGATACCATGAAATGATGTGTTTCATCAATAGATTTCACCAATACATAAAGGGATTACTAATTCAACATACGAGAGATTAGTAATGATAACTCATGAATACAGTCAAGAAACACAAACTCAATGCATTCTTCATTATTCTTTTGAAAATAGACACGTTCAAAAACCCCTTAGTACAAAGGTATGAACATCAAAATATCTCACTTAGTTTCTCTACAAAATTTTGCAGAGTTTTCCCCCTCCGTCAGAGTCCCCCCCTTGTACAATGCCAAAAGTCTTCTCTTTCTAGGCTTGTAGGATAACTACCTTATAACCAACTTCAATCCTGGGTTAATAACTAACTCTTTTCTGCGTAAATTTCAAGGAGTTAATAACTTACACTTTTATGCACAGAAGAAGTCAACTTTCTAACCTTTGGTTACAATAAGTGACATAAGTCACTTTTTACAAAAAGAATTTCAAACCCATTACATTGAAGAAATAATTCGTTGTCAATTTTGTCAAGGTGGCCTCCATCTTCGTTTGTTTCATGTGCATTGGTAATTATCTGAAAGTATCAACTATTGCAGTGCTATTCCCATGTCAATAGAGGATTTTAATTGCAGTGCCAGTCCCATCTCAATGGAAGATTCTGAGACGATTTTCAAAGTTCTTGAGTATCCTCTTTAAATTACATGTTCCAACATATCACCATAAGTTGTGTACTCTGAAATCAATGCACCGACAATATCATTTTCTTCTATGCTTTGCAAAGTTAAAATTAGCATCTTTGAGGTAGGTTGACTATCCTTGATACAAGCTACTCCATAGGTTGAACATAACATATTAGTACCAAAGGGTTTATATGGGCTAGACTCTCCATGGCACTTGAAATTGTCAAGAAGTTTTCTGCAATTTTCTTGAGGATCTGAAACATTGCCCATTATCGAATTCAAATGCGCTGCAATTGATTCAAATAGTGCAAGGAGCATGTGAGGAACAACATAATGTTTTCAAACAAAATGAGAAAATCTTTTAGACCAATAATGGTAACCAATTGATTCTCTAAGAGAAGTATTTCCCACCAAAGGAGAGCCAAATCTAATGCATAAAGGATAGATATTTTTCATCCTCTTATCCAGAAAGAAAATCGTAGCCAGGGTTGCTATAATACCTCTTGTAGAATGACCCACAAATATAATGGGTTATTCCTTGTTTTGTTTGGATAAATTCTTGATCTGGGTTTCCAAGTCTGATCACTGCATAACATGAAAGAATTTGTAGAGAGCTCCTTTGTGAACAAGAGCCAGTTGATCATCATCATCCTTGACATGGTCAGAGAAGAGCTCATTCTCATTCTTGATATCACATTGTTCATACGAGCTATCACTGACACTGAAATCTCCAATGTGAAAGGAAGGGAATGTGATATATACTACGCCTTCAAGTTTATACTAACTCCAACAAAAATGAGTATTTGCATTGTTTTCTAGAGTACTGCGCTTATCCCACAATCGTTGCATTACATGAGATGACATCTCTTTGAAACATTCTGTCAAACGGTTCACTTGCCTTGTCTAAGCTTTCCACATTACATATATTTTATGGCATTCATGCGCTTGTTGTGTCTAATCTTTGGTTAGCTCGACCATCAGCTGTTCAAGGAGAGAAAGGCTTGTGGAATTCGGTCTTACATCTGTCGATTGCACTTGCATTGTATTAAACAATTATCATGCAATGTTGAATCAAACAGTTCACATGCAATGTTGATGCTTCCACGATCTTTTCCATGCTTCACGGTTCTGCGAGCATTCTGTCAAATGTCACGTGCAATGTCTATGCTTCCCATGATTTTACAGTCATATCTACCAGAGTCGTTGCAACTACAACATCTGACTAAATTCCTCTATTCTCTGCAGTTTGATGAATACCGCGAATGTCATATCTACCAGAGTAAATGGATAGTTAGCGGTTTGATGAATTCCGTGATTAGTTTTGGGTATATCCTGCGATCATTGCACTAAACCACATTTCTTTAAGGCATTGAGTCAAACAATTCACATGTCATGTCAAAGCTTTCCACATTGCACATGCATTTTAACTATAGTTTGTATTTATTGATACCACATTTCTTTAAGGCATTTCGTCAAGCATTTCATTGGCCATTTAAGCTCCAGGCTTAGCATTAAAGACATTCATGGCAGCTGTATCTCAACTTTAGATGAAATCACCCTATCTTCTGTGCATTTTATGGATGTCGTGACATTTTGAAGACATTCAACTGATTATTGAGCAAAGAGGGAATAAAACATATAATTGCCATAACAAAACTTCCATATTCCGTGAATTTTAACCACAGTTGGTATGCATGTAAACTTTACATCATTCAGTCAAACACTGCATCATATACATCATTCCCTGGGAAGATAGTTTGTTGAGGCATTTTTTCAAATGGTTCACACCCTATCCACATATTCTACATTTTATACACATCTGCATTTTATGGCATGTCTTTGCTTTTATATCTTTTGTAAACATCTCAGTCGGGGCATAAAACATATTATACTTTGGTGGATGTCGATACTCTTTTCAGAGCTTCCATTTCAACACATGCAGGGAGGATGTTGGCGTAGGTTGCAGAGGAGTTCATTACCCTTTCCAACTGCAATCACTTGAAAGTTTCAAAAGTCTATTCAACAAATACATTATGTGTGTTCTGCCATTATTGCAACCGTGAGATGAAATCTCTTTTAGAGGCTCCCGTAATTTGCTTTCATGTTTTCAAAGCAGCTTGCAACTTCAACATATGATGAACTCCCTCTCTTCTTCAATGCATTGATGAATGTTCATAGCTTGTTATTTGAAGTTTCTTTTTAAAAAATCTTATGGAGGAGGTTAAGAATGCTCCAGAACGGAGCATTTCTAACCTTCTTGACAGAGTGGCCCCACAAGGTTAGGAAATAAGGTTAGAGATGCTCCATTTTGGAGCATTCCTAACCTTTTTGTGAGAGGTTTTAAATATGGGTTAAGAATGCTAAAAAACAGAGCATTCCTAACCATTTTTTTCTCAAAGGTTATGATTATGGGTTAAAAATGCTCGAAAATGGAGCATCTTTAGCCATTTCTTTCAAAGGCTATGACCTTGACCTCCAGAAACCATTGACCACGGAGGAGATTAAAGGAGAAATGGAAATGACATTTTTAGACAACTTTTTCCTTCAAGTGATCAAAATATTAAATTATTTATTTGAAAAATAATTTAAATATTTTAAATTTAATGCTCAGGCTTAAGAAAAATGACCATATCTTCCAAACGGTAGGGAGTTAGATCCTTAAATTTGAAACACGCATTTATGGTAGGTAAATGAGCCAACAAAATCATTTAATCCTCATGACTAATCCTAAAATGAGAGATTTTAATCATTTCTAGGCGACAGACACCAAAATTTGAAAGTTTAAAATATGACAAACTATGAACTGGGTTCATGTGAAAATTGGCTACATGACACAGAATGATGATAAGGGAATGTATATCAAATTATTTCCCTCAATTCTTGTTAATTTCAAAAATTCATCCATTTTTCATATTTTGACTAGCAACGACCTTGGACCACGTGCTCATTGCTTATGCATAAACACCTATTGGATCTTTACTCGACACTAAGAGCAATTTGAAGTTCAAATTTTAGTTATGCCAAATATGGGGAAATAACTGGCTCTGATTTGGGACAAGGACTGCAAAGGACGTAGGATGAACCCAAAATCTCTGGTTCGTAGGCTAGTGCATTATTCATTGGGCAACAAAGTCAAATAGGAAACAACATAGGGAATAGATGGAGAAACCAGACACAAACCAAAAATGGGATGAACACAATAAAACTTATAACTAAAGTATGTACATAGTAGGCAAAGCCTACCTCAAATTTCTTCAGGATTGTCATACAAAACCATTCACAGGATGAGAGAAATAGGTACCTTGGCAGAAAAGTGGCATGCATCCATGTGATACCTATAAGCTCAACAAGTTGGCAAGATCAACATGTATAAGATGAGAAACATATTTGAGAAATGAACCAAACAACCACCTATCATCATAAATTTGCAGGCTCTCTTGAAAGATTTGGTTACCATTTTGAACATTATTGGCAATTTGTGGAATATTCTCAAGCATACCCATATCCTCTATCTGAAGATCCCTCTGATAGTCTGGTTTGCAATAAATTAATCCATGAATTGGACAACCTTCATATAATCTGTGATGTGAAGAAACTTGAGTTGACATAACCACCAAATCCTGTTCTTGAGTATCAACTTGAAAATCACCAGTAGAAATACACTCATCTGAAAACAAAGGATTGAGGTACACACTTTCACCATAGGAGAAGTCATCATTTGAAGCCTTCAAACACCAATCTAGAATACAATCATTATGAGAATTAACTTCATGGGCTTCCTTCATTAGATCATCCATTACCTCATTTATCTCTACATTTTTGGTACAGTTCCCAAAACTTTCCTCTTGAATAAGGATGTCTTCTTGATCCAAATATTCAAAAGGAGGATTGCTTTGAACCTTGAATGCTTCATAAGGCATAGATTGCAATTCCATCAAAATAGGGACATTTGTTGATATATCTACATGGATTTCATCTTCAAACCTCTCATAGACATCTGCATTACTTTTTGTGTTCCATTGTCCCAATGATTCCTCTTCAGCACAATCTTCATGAAATTTGAAAACTTCATACTCAGGTGGCATGTATGATAAAGAGTGGAAGCTTGATAGTTCACCTTCACCTTCTTTCATTCGAGGCTAATCTAGGAGTTCAGTAAAAGTCTCCAATTTTGAAGATAAATAATATGTCTGCAAAATTTACTTATGGTTGCTTCTCCATTGGTCATATCCATACAGGGTTGTCTACTAGGTATTATACCTTTGATTTCCTTGGGAAAGTTTTTATCTTCAACTGTTAGTGATGGATGAATGAGAATATCTTCTCCACATAAAAAGTCATCATCAGAAGAATTGAGACACCAAGCTTGAATGAAGACTATAGGGGATTCTTCTTCATGCATGTATTCATCATTATTTTCAAGCTTTGGGTGCATGCATGTCTAAAAATAATTTGATTCATCATCTTCAAGCTCTTTGTTTTAAAGTTGATAGAAGACTTTTTCTTTGGTATGACAACCTTCATAGTGCTCATGGAATTTTTAAATGCAATCTTCTTTCTCTATCTCACTCACCTTTAGATATTTATCTCGACATGTATCCTTACAAGTAGATGTGGCTTCATCTTCTTCTGCATATGCACACTCTAACGAGCTCATTTCATTACTTTTCTCACATGAATTTATATTACTGAGAAAATGATTCTCATTCTCATCTTTTTGTTCAATCTTTTTTAATTTTTGAAGAAAGGAAGGATGCACTTTATTAAGATCAAGTTGCCTATCACCATAAAATCTTTTCAAAAATTGAAATTGTTCAGCATCATTAACATCTTGATTTCTTTGAGAAGCAAGTGAAACGGGAAGATCTTTTTCTTCATCATTGTTGTTGTTTACCTTCGGTTCAGGTGAGTGATCATGAGCAGGAAACAATTTTACCCTTCTTTCTTTCTCTTCAATTACTTGCAAATATTGGAGTAGAGAAGGATGAACCTTATTAGGATCAATTTTCTTTCCACTGTAGAAACTCTTCAAGAAGTTGACTTGTTTAGGATTATCAAGACTTTGATTTTGTTGAGCAACTGGTACAGGAGAAAGATCACTTTTGTCTTCATCTTTCTTGATTTTTGTTGATTTAGGTAAATGATCACAAGTGAGAAAACCGATCTCCTTTCCATGTTTTTTTTCAATATCCTGCAACACTTAACATAAAGAGGGATGAATCTTATCAGGAGTAAACTTCATGCTACCATTAAAGCTTTTCAAGAATTCAACTTGTATGGGCTCATCAGAAAGTTGCTTCTTCTGATATAAATAGTCTTCATCATCCCTTTCACTGTCACTTTCCAACTTTCCTTTGTACCAAACCATTGTTCTAAATTCGATCTTTCAAACAGAATCACCAACCTTCATTATGAAGAAGGTACCTTAAAATTTTTGAGGAACAAAGCACACTGCTATTTCGCTCCCTAGCAGAGTCGCCAAAAATTTGCTGGTAAACAGATTTGTCACTAAAGTCGTTTATCTGAAACTGACCCTGTTTACCCAATGAGCAGTGACAAACATTCCAATAGTTGGAGAGATTGGAATAAAACCACAATCTTCCTCTGTGTTTGAGAGGGGAAACTCCCTCATATGATGGGGTATTTAGGATTTTTGTGTACTTTAAACCTGAAAGTACATAAAGGAGAAAACATAGAACTTAAACCAATATTAATAACAGAAACCCTACTAGAAGACATAAGAATACCAAGTAGGATTCCATAAACAATTACAAAAGGGGTCACTACCAAATAGGTTAGTCATGCAACGATGATGAAAGAAGTACAATAAACCTCAAAACATGAAGAGATAGGTTGTACTAGCACATGCAAGTCAAGATACCAAGAAATGATGTGTTTCATCAATAGATTTCACCAATACATAAACGGATTACTAATTCAACATACGAGAAATTAGTAACGATAAATCATGAATACATTCAAGACACACGAACTCAATGCATTCTTCATTATTCTTTTTGAAAATATACAAGTTCAAAAACCCCTTAGTACAAAGGTATGAACATCAAAAGATCTCACTTAGTTTCTCTACAAAATTCTGTAGAGTTTTCCCCCTCTGTCAGAGTTCCCCCCTTGTACAATGCCAAAATCCTTCTCTTTCTGGGCTTGTAGGATAACTACCTTATAACCAACTTCAATCCTGGGTTAATGACTAACTCTTTTCTGCATAAATTTCAAGGAGTTAATAACTTACACTTTTATGCACAGAAGAAGTCAACTTTCTAACCTTTGGTTACAATAAGTGACAAGTCACTTTTTACAAAAAGAATTTCAAACCCATTAAATTGAAGAAATAATTTGTCAATTTTGTCGAGGTGGCCTCCATCTTCATTTGTTTCATGTGCATTGGTAATTATCTGAAAGTATCAACTATTGCAGTGCTATTCCCATGTCAATAGAGGATTTTAATTGTAGTTTAATTTTCAAAGTTCTTGAGTATCCTCTTTCAATAACATGTTCCAACATATCACCATAAGTTGTGTACTCTGAAATCAAAGCATCAACAATATCATTTTCTTCTATTCTTTGCAAAATTAAAATTAGCATCTCCGAGGTAGGTTGACTGTCCCTGATACAAGCTACTCACTAGGTTGAACATAACATATTAGCACCAAAGGGTTTATATGGGCTAGACTCTCCATGGAACTTGAAATTGTCAAGAAGTTTTCTTCAATTTTCTTGAGGATTTGAAACATTGCCCATTATCGAATTCAAATGAGCTGCAACTGATTCAAATAGTGCAAAAAGCATGTGAGGAACAACATGAGAAAATCTTTTAGACCAATAATTGTAACCAATTGATTCTATAAGAGCAACATTTCCCACCAAAGGAGAGCCAAATCTAATGCATAAAGGATAGATATTTTTTAGTCTCTTTGATGGGGTTCACCTAGTTTGCTCAACACTTCACCTAGTTGATGTTGCTCAATTCCACCAACTCACCAGGCCTAGTTTATCTCTAGACCTCCAAGTCCTTCTCAGTCTCCTCTAGGGATTTCTTCTTAACCATTCCAAGGTATTTGCTTCAAGTGTTTTAGCTAGGAACCCTACCAAGTCACAATGCTTCCCATGTGCTCAATTATGGCTTCTTGGTTTCAACTTGTCAAATTGACCTCCTACTATTGTGAATTGATGCAAAGGTGTGGAGGTGTCTTCTAACATGTTTTGAATTCCTTTAGGGTCCATTTGAGGTTTGCAACCATTAGCTTTCTTACCGATTTCAATATTTTGCCTAGAAAAGGGCTACAAGGAACTAGCCCTATTAGGCCTCCAAAATCCGGTTTTCTAGGGCTTGAGTGAAAATAGTCCAAAAGACCCCTTAGAAAGTTTGGATTTTCTTCAATGTTTCACATAACCCCAAGTTATTTTTGTGGTTTTGACTCCTTACTCCATCGTACAATATGCTAACCCCAAAATGAGGGTTTTGAAGGGTTTCTAGGCCTTCTAGCGGACAGTGACTGGTCGAGTTGGGGTTTGGGCATTAAATGTGTTAGGATTCCCATAGATACTAAGAGGGGGGTGGGGGGGTGAATCAGTATCTAACTGGTAATTTGATTTTCTTAACTTAAAACATGTAGAACATATTAATACTGAATACCGGTAAATAAGAAATAATGCAATAAACAAAGATAACAACAACCACATGAAAAACACACCATAACATAGTAGTTTAATGAGGAAACCCGGTGTGGGAAAAACCTCAGTGGGATTTGTGACCCACAATATTCCTTTACTTTCCAATAAGAGAATATTAATGCTACAAGAGGGGCTTGCACATGCAGGAAGGCCAAGTGCCTAAAGCTCACTGCTCAATTACAAAATGGTAAGTCTCATTGACTTACAAAATGGATTATATAAATCCAATGTCTTGTACTACTTCAAAATAGCATCTACTATGCCAGATCCAGTACCGGTTTATAGCTCTGCTTCATACATAAACCCTTAACCTATAATTCGCATAATAGGTCTGCCTTATTTCGCCTATATTTTTTTCTTCCTTCTATTCCAAAATGTTCTACAATGATCTCTTATATATATGAGTCATTTTACAACTTGCCAAGTCGGCTTACAATGATTTTACAATAATAAACAAAATATATTACAAACAAAATTCCTGTCGGCTTCTGTGCCGGTATGCTTCCTTTTGCTGCCGGTGGTCTATGTGCCGGTGTAGAGTCTGTCTTTGCCAGTGCCGGTGAATTGTCTTGCCAGTGTCATAGGATTGTAAGGTTGCCATTAATGACAAAACCTTCAATCACCTACAATGTCTCATTGGAGTGTGCATTTTCCAACAATCTCCCCCTTTGGCATTGATGGCAACACTCATGAGAAAAATTCAGAAGTGTATCCAAAAATTGAGGTCCAAAAATTGTTACCAAAAATGTGTGCTCCCCCTGAGCTGATGATCCTTAAGTTATTGGATTTTTCTTATACCACTACTCCCCCTTTGGCATCAATGACAAAGGTTGTCAAAGTGTCAATAGAGTGTGGTTTCCTGCTTCATCCTTGTAACCGGTTGGTTACAATCTGAAAAAGATCTGCCAAAACCAGATTCAAGCTCTCAATGAACTTTTTGCTGTCTTTTATTGCGGCCTCTATCCTCTGAACTGTACCGGTGAGGTGTTGCATTTGCTCTGCTGGTGTTTTCTATCCTTGAACCAAAGAATCAGATATTTCTTTACTTAAGGAGGTGAGATAGTCCAATTTTGGACTGTCTCCATTTAAGATCTTTAGCCTTTCCTTTTATTATTTCTTTGTCTCTTTCCAACTTTAGTAGTTCTTCCTCAAAACCTGTTATTTTTTGCTCAAAAACTGATAATGAATCAGATAAATTGATGAAATTGTCAGCTAGTTGATTTATTTCTTCCTATATCTTGCTAATTTTCTTGTCTATATCAACTGTCAGAAAGTTAGTTTTACATGTATCCCTGTACAAAGTTTTGAATTCCTTTAATGTGCTACATAGTTCGGGTAGAAGTGTGTCTAATTGCCTTGTACACTTCTTTATTTCTTCCTCAAAGAATTTGTGTTTTTCCTTCTCTAATCTCTTCTTGAATGCTTCCTCTTTTATTTGTTCAACTATCACAATGTTTTCAGTAATATACTTAGACAAAGTGTCAAGTTGACTCAAAGAATCTTTATTATCTACATTACATTTTGGTGCTATCATTTTCAAAATTGGAATGGTGTCATCTATTGCCTTGTAAGCATGTGAGCTACAATCTGTTATCTTCTTTATGGAATCCAAAAGAACTTTTGTTACATTAGTTGGTTTGAATTCTGTACTTGAAGAGCCAACACTCTGTATTCCGCCGGTGGGAGCAATATCCTTGCTTGTGGTGACCTCTTGTAGGTCAGTTTGTGTTTCCATTTCTTTAAGCAAAGGTTTGGTTTGCTTAGCTGATGCCAGTGGCACTGACTCTGTATGAACCTGTTGTGGTGATGAAGCTTGTTGCTCTGCTTGTTGCTCTGTGTTATCATCTGTCGGTTTATCTTCTGTACCATCAGTTACCGGTTGCTCATTAGCCATATCTGTCTTCTCAGTTGTATCCTTGTCTACCACAATATTGACCTTTCGAGTATCAATGTCCACTGTGTATAATACCTCAGAGTTAGGATTGGTGTCCTCTTTTGATATGTCCATGCTCTCACTATACGGTTGATTATCAATAGTCACTACCGGTGGAGTATTCAAAGGTGGTGGGGATAAGTTATCTTTTATTTTGATGCTAGGTGGTCCACCAACCTTGCCTTTTCCCTTATCCTTATCCTTCTGATATACTTTGATGTGTTTGGGTTTTCTATATTCTTCTTGCTTTTCCTTCTCTACAAGGAATACGTCCCATGCATTTGCAGTTTCCTCTGCAACCTTATTTACTCTACCAACCATAAGTGCTACATGCTGGTGTGCAATTGAAAATACTGACCGGTTAGCCTTAGAGATCAGATCATCTATCTCTTTTGGTGAGTTGACTGGATAAACAACAAGTAGTTTTTCAATTTTTATTTTCTTATCAAGCTCTACAACAACTTTCCTTCTAGCTTCAAGTCTTTTAAACAGTTCTACCGGTAATTCATCTACAACTTGCATTAGAAATTTCTTGTAAATGTCCAAGTGTAGAATTACATTGTTTTCAACTTTCTCCTTGTCATCAACTGATAATGAATCATATAATTTATTGATGTTTTTAGCTGTCCATCCTCTGTTATTTCATCTAGTAGTTTGTCAATTGGAGCAATGTTTTGTTGAGTCTTCTTTTTGGGTGTTAACTTCTTCTTCTTAGGAGTTATCTTCTTAGCCGGGGGTCTTACTGCCTATTGTTTTTGTCTAGTTATTCTAGGAGAAGGTGTAGATACCAGTGAAGGTTCTCTTTTCCTCACAACTCTTTTAAATGCAGCTAGCATGTCACTTTTCGAAGAAGTTGCTACTGGTGAAAGGTGAGTTTCTGGTTGTTGTGCTTGTAACTCATCTTCAGTGATACTGGTTTGTTTAAGTACATCTTCTTTGATAGCCTTTGCTTGCCTAGATCCTCTTCTTACTATTGCTTCTACCTTCTTTACCCTTTTCTTAGATTGAATTTGATTCTCAATAGTCTCAGCACTGCCAAATACCTCTTCTTTAGGTTCCTTGGGTGCTTCTAGGAGGGCTTTTGCATATGTTTCAATTATGTTGTCATCAGTTTCATAACCCATTTCAGTAACCCAAATGGTTCTTGGGACAACTGCCTCCATCCAAATCTCATCCTTCTTAATAACAAACCATATTTCATCCTGATACTTATTTACAATTTCTTGTGAAAGTCTGACTCTAGTATTCATTCGGGCCTTTAATGCCTGAAAGTACTCATTTATATTCTTTTCTCTATTTTCACCCATGTTATTTAGTAAATCAGACAATTGTTTGCCTACCGGTATATCAAAACCAAGGTTCTTACTACCGATACGGGGCACCTGTTTTGTTATTTGCAGCATTAAACAGACAAGTAGGTTTCCAAATCTAAATGTCCCCTTTCTGTCTTTCTTAATTTTTCCAAGATTATCAATAAGCTCATCTTTCAACCATTCAAACACATCTATTTTTGCATTATCCTTGATCATATCATAGGCACTCTTTATGCATAGGCTAGAGACTGAGTTTAACCTATTTTCATGTGTGGTTTTATACCCTAAAATCATGCTAATGAATCTGACATTGATGTCGGTTACATCATTCACTCTTAAAGATCTCTTGTCAGATGTTGCACCTGTTAGGTTAGTCACTAGGTCATTTGAGACCTTCTTTGTTTTATCAGGCAGTTTACTAGTGGAGGGTAACCCTATCACAACCTTTACTGCCTCTTTTGTGATTTTGTGAACTGTGTCTAACCAGAAGAATGCACCATGAACCCTGCTTAAAACTATCCTTATAACATCCTTAGGGAAATCTGGAGTACTGAGAATTTCAGTGAATCCTAGGGTTTCAACTATTTTGTGTTCAGGTTTCACATTACCAGAGTTGTCACAAATTATAGTTTTATACATGCTCTTGATTTCCTCATCACCTAATTCTTCTATGTGACAATGAATGTACATTCTAGGGTCTTCTACAAAAACTACTCCTTTGGGGATTTGAGAAAATGCACCAACATTATCATCCTTCTTAGCAATTTTGGGAACTAATTGAAATATGGGTCTAGGGCGTTTAATTACTTCGACTACAGTAGGGTTTGCTATGAATTTAGGAACAGATGAAGAAGCCATGTATATAAATACCTTTATCTACCTTAGGAAAGATTGCTTGCTGAATTGCTTGCTTCTTTGCTCGAAATGACTTTGCTCAAGAATTTTTGTGTTCTTTGATTGTTTGAATGCTCGGTGAAATGAAATTGGAGCCAAAACACTGATTTATAATGTTATTTTTGCTAACTACCACATTTAATGCTTGCCAGTTAAGTAATGATTTAACTTATCTACCGCTATAGAAGTAATTTTAACTTCTCACCATCAACCGAGGGAATAATAGCATGTTTCACATTTGATTACTAAATCCTCAAGGAAATTTTCTTCAGTTAGATGAAGAGTCTCCTGCCGGTGGAGTGTTACTTTCTTCTGTCAGTGGAGTGTTACTCTATTCTGTCGGTGGAGGAGTATTCCTATCAACATTTAGTTCAGATTTCCTGATCCATTGTTTTGAGAATTCCTGCCTTACTTCTTCAACTTTTTCTTTACCTTTCAAACTAGGACCTTTGTTATTTATCGGTGAGGACTTGCTTCTACAAAATTTTGCAATATGTCCAATCTTGTTATAGGCATAACAAGTCACATTATTTTTTTGAATAGCTTTTCCATATCCTATGCCGGTTTGTGTTCTGCATTGATTAGATAAGTGTCCAAATCTTCCACAAACATAACATCTTACATTCATTCTGTAATTTTCAGAATTATGACCAACTTTGTTGCATTTTGAACATTGACGGATGGGTGTATAGGTATTCTAATAATTTCTAGATCTACATTGATTTTCTCTATGACCATACTTGTTATAGTTAAAGCATTTGCCATTAAATTTATAAGCAGTAGGTTGTCTTACCAGTTTGCCATGATCCTATGTGTTTGCAGTACCAGAGCTTTCACCAGCTTCAAAGCCAAGACCATTAGTGTCACCATTAGGTTTCTGATTCTTCAACAAGTCACCAAGTTCTTCTGAGCTTTTCTTGATTTTTTCTTTATGTTGATTTGCAACAGCCAGTTCTCCTTCCAAGATACCTTTTTGTCTCATGAGTTCATTTGAGTCATTATGTGCATGCATCAGATCTGTCTTCAACATATCATTTTCATAACTAAGTCTTGTGTTTTCATGTACAGCTTCATTCAGTCTTCTAGTCAAGTCTTCTTCATTCTTCTTTCTATCTTCAATTTCTTTACAAAATCTCATAGTCATATCCTGCATCTCATTCTTTGTTGTCATGTTTTCTTGTTTCAGCTTATTCATTAGGTCACTAAGAGTTTCCTTTTCATCATTCTCATTTTGCATCTTTTCACAAAGTTCTCTTCTCTTGTTTCTTGAAATGGTAAGATTTTCTTGAAGTGCTTGAATAATATCCTGTGCAGCTTTTAGATCATCTTCAAGTTTGATATTTTTCAATTTTTCTACATCATAGTCTGAGAGAGCTACTTCTAATTGCTTCATCAAGTTTTCCATCTCTACTAGTGTCAAGATCTTCCTCAAGCTATTAGGCTTTTGAAAATAGAGGACCAAGCTCTGATACCAATTGTTAGGATTCCCACAGATACTAAGAGGGGGGAGGGGTGAATCAGTATCTAACCGGTAATTTGATTTTCTTAACTTAAAACATGTAGAACATATTAATACTGAATACCGGTAAACAAGAAATAATGCAATAAACAAAGATAACAACCACCACATGAAAAACACACCATAACATAGTAGTTTAACGAGGAAACCCGGTGTGGGAAAAACCTCAGTGGGATTTGTGACCCACAATATTCACTTACTGGCCAATAAGAGAATATTACTACTACAAGAGGGGCCTGCACATGCAGGAAGGCCAAGTGCATAGATCTTATTGCTCAATTACAAAATGGGAAGTCTCACTGACTTACAAAATGGATTATATAAATCCAATGTCTTGTACTGCTTCAAAATAGCATCTACTATGCCAGATCTAGTACCGGTTTATAGCTCTGCTTCATACATAAACCCTTAACCTATAATTCGCATAATAGGTTTGCCTTATTTCGCCTATATATTTTTCTTCCTTCTATTCCAAAATGTTCTACAATGATCTCTTATATATATGAGTCATTTTACAACTTGCCAAGTCAGCTTACAATGATTTTACAATAATAAAAAAAATATATTACAAACAAAATTCTTGTCGGCTTCTGTGCCGATATGCTTCCTTTTGCTGCCGGTGGTCTCTGTGTTCGTGTAGAGTCTATCTTTGCCAGTGCCAGTGAATTGTCTTGCCGGTGTCATAGGATTGTAAGGTTCCCATCAATGACAAAACCTTCAATCACCTACAATGTCTCATTGGAGTGTGAATTTGCCAACAAAATGACCTTCTCAAGGATTCTCCTTGCATTGGAAACTATGTCCCAGCTTCATGGACCCCTCCAAAATCTTAGATGGTGGTTTGGCATTCACCCCTGCACATAGCACTTCAATTTCACCTTATTTTCTCTAGCCAGGTTGCTCCTAGACTCGCCTAGAACAAGGTGACAGTCATATTGAAACTCATCTCCAGAACTTGTCCCTACATATGTACACTGTACAAGTGGTTTCCCTTCATGTACCAATAGGCCATGATGGTAGCACATGTGGAATTCATGGGGCAACCATTTTACATAAAACTGCTATATACAAGCCAAAACTGGCTGTTTACAAACCAAAACAAGAAAACACTAATGTAAACTAATTACAAAGCTTGAAATGGAACCAATAACACTGTAAAACACTAAAGAAACTCAATCCATTTCTAGATCAATGGATTCAATCCATTTGTATTTACAAAATGAGTAAAAACAAGCCAAAATGCTGCCAACTAGTCTGAAAATGAGTAGTTTCAGATTGTTGAACTTACAAAACACATTCTCCAACCTTGGTAACCATGAAAGAGAGGGTTCTTATAGAATTTACCATGTGTGGAGTCTTCCTAGGGCGTTGGACAATCCCTAACTCCATCGCTAACCAATTCATGACAAAAGTTGTCATGACAACTTTTTGCAACTTTGCACTTTTTCACTTTTTGGCCTTCTCAACCTATGAGGCCTATTCAAAGTCATCACACATGACTTTTAAAACATTTATAAGACTAATTTAACCCTCCCTAATGCGTATACTATGTTTTGACACTTTTGACCATCAAGAAGGTCAACTACCTACTCAAACCACTATTTAGGCACAAATTGCAAACCTAAGAAGAATGAACTCAACCTAGGCCTACATTGACTCTAAACACTAACTCTTGGACCCTCCTGGAGTCCTTATTCACTAAATGACTTGGCTAGGGTCAGTACAAGACAAAATTGAGAAAACTAAATAGTCTAAGTTCTAGGTGCTCCTGCACCATTCTCCCAAACAAAATAAAATCATGTCACCTCCTTGGGAATCATATTTTGATCAATTCCAAGCTTCTTAAATTATATCTCAAGAACCCATGTATCTTCAGCATCATCCATACCCTTCCATTTGATTAGGTTCTCCCAATAGGCTTGATGCCTTGTTTTCTTGGCGATCCTTGAACTCAACACCTTCTCGGCCTTTGGAATTGGTTTGGTTAGTAACTGAAGGTTCTTCACATCATATGATATCTCTAAGTGACTGCAATCTGATCCTTGAATTGGTCCCTTGTCTGCAACTAAGTCCGCTATGTTGAAAACTGCTGACAATCCTATGTCACTAGGTAGATCCACCTTCTATGCATTTTCTCCATACTTGGCTAGAATGGCACATGGACCTATCCTTCTCATTTGCAACTTTTTAGGCACTCCTTTCTGTAGCCTTGCTTTATTTAGGTGCACCATGACAAGATCTCCCACTTGAAATTGGAGGTTCTTCCTTCTTTCATCAACTTTTTGTTTGATTTTGCTTGTGTTCTCCATCAATGCTTGCTTGACTGATTCATGGACCTCCTTCATTGATTGAGCAGAGTCTTCTGCATATCCACTTCTTGTTGCAACACTTCCTAAGTCTCTCAACTCCAAAATACCTCTTGGGTGCACACCGTAGACCACTTCAAAAGGGCTCTTTCCAGTAGTCCTATTCATGGTGTCAATATATGCATATTCATCTTGTGAGAGTACTTGATCCCATATCTAACCATATTCCTTAGTAAGGCACCTTAATGAGTTTCCCAAGCTTCTATTCACCACTTCGGTCTGCCCATCTATTTGAGGATTGTAGGTTGATCCAAAAGAGAGGTTGGTGCCAAGCTTTTGCCAAAGTCTCTTCCAAAAATGACTTATGAACTTTGAGTCCCTATCTGAAACAATGCTCATGGGTAAAGCATGTATCCTCACTACCTCTTTGATGAACAAATGAGCTATTTGTCATGCATCATGAGTAGTCTTACAAGGCACAAAGTGAGCCATTTTGCTAAATCTATCCACAATGACATAAATTCTATCATATCCCTACTTTGTCCTTGGTAAACCTACTAAAAAGTCCATACTAATGCATTCCCAAGGTCTATTTGGTATGGGAAGAGGTTGGTATAAACCGGCATTTGTAGAAGTACCTTTGGCCTTTTGGCAAACTATGCAAGTCTCCACATACTTCTTCACATATTGATTCATCCTTGGACAATAGTAATATCTTTTAACCAACTCTTGAGTCTTATTGACTCCAAAATGTCCACTAAGGCTGCCATTATTCTTCTCTTGAATGAGATTTTCTCTCATTGAGCCTCTAGGCACACAAAGCTGCCCACCTTTAAACAATAGTCCATTTTGCAAAGTAAAATCAGAATACTCACTATGGAAGTTATTTTGATACTCCTTACACACCTTGTAGGCATTTGAGAAGTCTTCATCCTCCAGGTACAATCCTTGAAAACTGTCAACACCTATGCTTCTCAATTGGATTTCTTGGACTGTCAAAAGTCTCCTACTTAATGCATCAGCTACCCGATTTAACTGCCCTTTCTTGTGCTTAATGGTGAATATGTAGGCATGCATATACTCCACCCATTTCATGTGTTTATGACTGAGTTTGTCTTGTGATTTTAGAAAACTCAATGCTTGGTTGTCCGTATAGACTACAAATTCCTTAGGAAGGAGATAGTGTCTCCACCTCCTCAAAGCTTGCACTAAAGCATATAGCTCAAGATCATAAGAGGAGTATTTCTTCTTGGCATCACTTAACTTCTCACCATGGAAGGCTACTAGTCTTTCTTATTGGCCTAGGACAACACCTACTGCAACATTGCTTGCATCACATTCCACTATGAAAAGTTTCTCAAAGCTAGGCAACACTAGCACCGGCTGAGTAGCTATCTTCTCCTTCAAGGTTTCAAAACATTTGTTTTCTTGTTCACCCCATTGAAACTTTGCCTTCATTCCACCTCTAATGGTGTCTAACATTAGTGCACATATAGCACTGAATTGCCTAATGAACTTCCTATAGTACTGAGCTAGTCCATGGAAGCTTCTCACCTCTGTTGCTGACTTAGGAGTAGGCCAATTTACAATGGCTTCAACCTTGCTGGGATCCATCTTGAGGTTTCCTTGTGACAACACAAACCCAAGGTAAGCCAACTCTTGCTTAAAAAACTCACACTTATCCAAGTTCATGGTTAGCTTTTCATCATACAATCTTTGTAATACATCTTGCAAATGATTAATATGATCTACCCTATCCTTACTGAAAATGAGAATATCATCTGGATATACCACCACAAATTTACCTATGAAGTCCTTCATCACCTTATTCATGAGTCTCATGAAGGTGCTTGGAGTATTGGATAAGCCAAATGGCATTACAAGCCACTCATAAAGACCCTCTATTATCTTAAAGGTAGTTTTCCATTCATCACCCTCCTTAATCCTAATTTGGTGATATCCACTTTTAAGGTCAATCTTGGTAAAGTACTTGGATTCCCCTAAACAATCCATGAGGTCTTCTATTCTAGGAATAGGGAACCTATATCTGATGGTGATCCTATTTATAGCTCTAGAATCAGTACACAATCTCCAAGTACCACCTTTCTTTGGGGCTAACACGGTAGGGACAACACAAGGGCTAATACTTTTCCTAATTAGGCCTTGGTCTAAGAGCTCTTGGATTTGCTTGGCAATCTCAACATTTTGTTGGGGAGTCATTTTATAAGCCACCTTATTGGGTAAGGATGCTCCGGGAATGAATTCTATTTGATGGCTTATGGTTTCTTTAGGAGGTAAGGTGGCTGGCTGTCCATCACTTACTATGCCTTTGAATTTCTTCAACAAATCTTGCACCTCTATTGGCAAATATGGCTGCTCTTTCTTGTCTTCCTCTTGGGATTCATTACTAGTGCAAACCCTATACCTTCACCTTCCTCAAGTGTCTTCAAGAATTGCTTTTCACTAACCAAAAGAACATTAGGACCTGCTGCCCTCTTTTCACCTTCCTCAAGGATAGACTGAATCTTGAATGTGACTCTATCTTTCTTGAATGAGTATGCATTCTTGGCTCCATCATGGATAGCTCGTCTATCAAATTGCCATGGTCTTCCCAATAAAAGATGGCATGCATCCATGGGTAGGACATCACATAACACCTTGTCCTTATACATCGTAATGGTAAAATCCACCCATGCTTGGTCATTGACTAGGACATGTTGGCCTTTGATCAACCAAGTGACTCTATAGGGATTGTTGTGAGGTATCCTTTGCAATTTGAGCTTACTCACTGCCTCTTCTTCTGTAGACCCTAAATCATTGATCACTTTGCAAACTTTATCCATAATCTTGCATTTGATCCTAAATATGGATATTTTTTGGCTTGGCTCTTCTTTGATTGATTCTTTGACCAAAGTTCTTCTTATCATCAAGTTGTCACCTACCTCTGACTCTAAGGCAACCTCTGAAGTCTTGCTACTTGAAGACTCTTCTTGAAGATAGTTCACTCTTGTTTCACTACCATGTGATGATGTTCCCTTCTCTAGACACCTATATGCTGGATGACCAAGTTGGTTGCAATGGTAACACTTCATTGTTGCAAAATATGAGGAACCTCTACCTTGGCCACCAGATCTTCCTCTAAAACCATTATTGGATCCCCTTCCTCTATTGAATCCTCCTCTATTAGTGCCACTCTCTTGCTACTTAGTGAGTTTAGACTCTCCTTGTGTTCTTTGTTCAAAACTTCTTCCTCCAAAGCCTCCTCTATGGCCTCTATTGTCTTTTCCTCTACCCCTGACCCTATTGCTGCTTGAGTCATGTCTTCTTTTCAATTTTTCCTCCACTTTAAGGGCAAGTTGATAGGTTTGATGAACTATTTTTGGGCTCATTAAACTGATTTCTTCTTGGATGTTCCACCGTAGACCATTTAGGTACCTAGGAACCTTGAGACTCTCTTCTTCCATCGTATGAGATCTAAGGCTAAGTTTGTGAAACTCCTCCATATAGCTACTGACACCAAGGTCTTTTTGTCTTATGTTTTGCCTCTTCCTATGAATTTGCATTTCATAGTCATTAGAGAGATAGAGTTCTTTGATTTTGACTAACATCCCTTTCCAAGAAGAGATGGGTGCTTTGCCCATTTTCTTCCTCTCATCTTGCACAAATTTCCACCATGTGAGAGAAGCTCCTCTCATCCTTGACTTAGCTACCTTGACTCTCTAGGCTTTAGTTATGCCTTCACATTCAAAATGGTTTTCCATGCCTTCTATCCATTCTAGGACCACTTCTACCTCCATCTTACCAGTGAACAATGGCAATCCTTCCAGTGATTTACCACTCAAGGCCTTGAATGCATTCAGGAAAGGTTCTTTCTCTAGGATAGGATGAGGTTCAGGTATTTTTTTCTATCTCTGACACTTCTTTATCCGTCCCTTCTGCTCCTTCTACCTTTACCAACACTTCATCTGCCTTGGTTTCTACTTCACGAAGCTTACTCTCTAATTCTAGCAACTTCTCTTTCAGGAGTGTATTCTCTTCCTCTTGATCATCCACTTTCTTTTAGAACTCTGTATTGGTCACCATACTTTTATCTCCTATAGATTCCACTAAGGACATATACTCACCTAGCCCAAATCTTATAGGCTCTGATACCAATTTGATGGGGTTCAGCTAGTTTGCTCATCACTTCACCTAGTTGATGTTGCTCAATTCCACCAACTCACCAGGCCTATTTTCTCTCTAGACCTCCAATTCCTTCTTAGTCTCCTCTAGGGATTGCTTCTTAACCATTCCAAAGTATTTTCTTCAAGTGTTTTAGCTAGGAACCCTACCAAGTTACAATGCTTCCCATGTGCTCAATTATGGCTTCTTGGCTTCAACTTGTCAAATTGACCTCCTACTATTGTGAATTGATGTAGAGGTGTGGAAGTGTCTTCTAACATGTTTTGAATGCCTTTAGGGTCCATTTGAGGTTTTCAACCATTAGCTTTCTTACCGATTTCAATATTTTGCCTAGAAAAGGGCTACAAGGAATTAGCACTATTAGGCCTCCAAAATCCGAATTTCTAGGGCTTGAGTGAAAATAGTCCAAAAGACCCCCTAGAAACTTTGGATTTTATTCAATTTTTCACCTAACCCCAAGTTATTTTTATGGTTTTGGCTCCTTACTCCACCGTACAATATGCTAACCCCAAAATGAGGGTTTTGAAGGGTTTCTAGGCCTTCTAGTCGACAGTGACTAGTCAAGTTGGGGTTTGGGAATTAAATGACCTTGTCAAGGCTTCTCCTTGCATTGTGAACTTTGTCCCAACTTCATGTACCACTCAAAAATCTTAGGTTGTGGTTTGGCATTCACCCCTGCACGTAGCACTTCAATTTCACCTTATTTCCTCTAGCTGGGTTGCTCCTGGACTCGCCTAGAACAAGGTGACAGTCATATTGAAACTCATCTCCAAAACTTGTCCTTGCATATGTACACTTTACAAGTGGTTTCAATTCATTTCCCAACAGGCCGTGAGGGTAGCACACGTGGAATTCATGGGGCAACCATTTTACATAAAACTGCTATATACAAGCCAAAACTGGCTGTTTACAAACCAAAACAAGAAAATACTAATGTAAACTAATTACAAATCTTGAAATGGAACCAACAACACTGTAAAACACTAAAGAAACTCAATCCATTTCTAGATCAATGGATTCAATCCATTTGCATTTACAAAATGAGTAAAAACAAGCCAAAATGCTGCCAACTAGTCTGAATATGAGTAGTTTCAGTTTGTTGAACTTACAAAACACATTCTCCAACCTTGGTAACCATGAAAGAGAGGGTTCTTATAGAATTTACCACATGTGGAGTCTTCCTAAGGTGTTGGACAATCCCTAACTCCATCACTAACCAATTTAGGACAAAAGTTGTCATGACGACTTTTTCCAACTTTGCACTTTTTCACTTTGGCCTTCTCAACCTATGAGGCCTATTCAAAGTCATCACACATGACTTTTAAAACATGTCTAAGACTAATTTAACCCTCCCTAATGACTATACCACATTTTGACACTTTTGACCATCAAGAAGGTCAACTACCTACTCAAACC